>NW_027526361.1:80476070-81076070 GCF_048455015.1 Haemaphysalis longicornis
ATGGCACGTGGTTTCACGTGAAGGCCGTCCACGAGGCGGACGCAGAAAGGCAAGGTAATGCAATGCAAGCCCAATACAATGCAAAGTAACGCTAATTTAAGCTAGATCACATAAATACCGAAATATAAGTGGACGTAAGGCTAAATAACACATACAAAGAGGGAGATATACAGTGTCGCATGAAGTTCTGGAAGAGCGCTCATGCAATATCATATTGCCAATAGCAATTGTTCAGTGCAAAATGACACAGAATGATAATAATAATTAAACAACAAAAATATAATAAAGCAACGCGTACAACGGTGAAATCTATGTACATTCGTGCCTATACGGTGCGGCAACAATACACAAGCAGTACACTGACACAGTACAAAGTACATTACGTACACAGTACACTATACAAAGATGTGAAAAAAGAGAGAAAAGAAAAAGTAAAAAGCTTCTCTTTAAGAACAAAGTTTTCAGTTGCTCGTTGCATCAGCCTTCTCCTGTGCCTGACTGGGCAAGCAAGACAATCGGCCTGTGTTTTCATTTATGCCGCTCGAGTCAGTGTTAAACTTGTAAATAAGGTACGATTCGTAAGGTGAATCGTACCTTATTTACATTAGTTGTCGCTAGAGTCATGAATTTCTTTGTTTCTAACGAACTTGTGCAAATGTCTACTTTAAGTGGACGGCTACGCCGCAGATGAGTGCGGAAGCGGCGTTTCGACTTTCTTTCACTAACCGCTTCAAAACGTTTTGCACGCTGGTAAATGACCCCCTCTTTTCGAGCACTACCATGGTCACATTCAAATGTCGCCCTGCAGAAGAAAATCGGACGCTCATCCTGCAGAAGGCAGCATATCAATGAAGCATGAAGCTGGAGTTACGCCCAAGCGCGCACACTCGCACACGCACAAACAAGCCGTACACCTGCTCAAAAGGAGCGTCATATAAAGCACGCAATAACTATTCTTGATCGGGTGGTAAAGTGAATCAGCGCATACAGGAATCACTTACAATTCGTCGTTTCACATGAGCCCCACCCCCCTTCCTCAGCCCCATTTCCATTTTTAAAAACAGTGCCAAGTTCTCAGGTTGATCGGTGAAACGAGCCCGCCTCGGTAGCTTTGTGACCAAGACGTGTGCTGTTGATCCCAAGGACGCGGGTTCAATCCCTACAACGGTGGCTGCTTTTTTGGTGGAACGGAAAAGTAAAAACAAAGTGTGTCGAGCTTTAGGCGCAGATTAAAAATCCCCACGTGGTCAAAATTATTCCAGCGTGCTCCACTTCGTCGCTCCTAATAGCCCAGTTGTAGGTTCGGCGCGTTACACCAATTTATCAATGATTAGTGTCACGCAGAAACTTTGAAAACAAAATGGGTATGTCAGTGACAGCTTAATATGTAAAGGCGCCAAGGAGGAATACAAGGTCACAAGAGAAAATACGGCAAAACTATCTCAAGTATATTGACAAGCCGAGTCATACTCCAGGGAGGGGCGGCGGAAAAGCAAAATAAGGACACAAACCAGGACCATTCAACCTAGAGACGTATGCGTGTTTCGAAAGAAATAAAGACAAGAGTTTTAAGAACAAGAGACAGAGTTTAAATGTGACATCGAGAACTGCTTCTTCGTTTGGCCCATTTTAATCCAGGCACGATGAGGGGAGAACTGCACCAATTCAAACGGATCAAAAGTATTCTTAGTGTTCTACTGCCGGTCGATAGTTGATTCCTTCGCACGCTAAGTAGGGCGGAAAGAAAACGAATTCCGGCGATAGAGCCAAATTCCCACCGAAGTCGTTGCGATGATTGAGGAAGAAACGGAAGTGCTAAGCATGGCGGAAACGGGAAGAGGAATAGGGCGGGAGAGAAAACGCAGCCTGTGATCTTCGCGACTTGAATTTAGCTTAATTTCTGAGAGTCTTCTCGGATACGGCACCCATTGCGCCTCCGAGGCAGGCCAAAGGACGACTTTTATGTCTTCTCGTTGGCGCTATTTTACGTTGTGACAAAATGTCTGAAGATTTTGGCCATGACCCCGCAAAAAAAAAAATAGAAGGAAACTAACACAAGGAGATTAGGAAAAAAAACAAATAAAGCCGTTCCACTCAATGTAAAAGCTTCCGAAAGTGCAGAGCAGTGATTCGCCATAATAGGCTGTAGCGTAGTTATCCCGCTCACTGCTACCCCCCCCCCCCCCTCCCAATACAATTCAAATTTCCCGCATTCGCAGTTGTCGCGCGCCCTCTTCCTGAAACTGTGCAAGCGGGAGCTCTGTTCTTTTTGTGCTTGCTTTTCCTCCCGCACGGGCCAGCGTTGCAGTGCCACTTTTTTCGTTTACTATTGTAAAAACCAACCCAACGAGCGTTCCTAACTAAATAAACACCGGCGCTTCCGGTTAACTACGTATATTTTGCCTCAAATGTACCTACAGATTTCTTACCGCTAAACAACGGGGAGATGTATGACAAGCGGCAGCGCCTCACGAGTTTCCAACAATTATGACTGTATAAACCGCGTGGCTTTCAAGCCTGTGGGTTACGCCCGCGACGACAGCCGCTACGACGGAACGCCATGCGGCTCTACTTGGGTCCAGCTAGCAAGCTACGACGAACATGCGAGCCCCTAAAGTGATCTATACTTAAAAACAATGAGTGCTTTCGAGCTGATCACGTTCTGAGGTATCTTGTTTTTAACAGCGGAGCTGTTGTTGCTGGCCGTAATACCTTCGATGTTACCAGAAAACCACTGGTAATAGTTCCTCCCTCTGTTTACCGCACACGTGAGCACGCGCCTTAAGAGCAGCGCCTCGCGTCGCCCAGGCTTGCGCGCGGCGCGCGAAAAAAATACCAAGTAAACCGTTCACGTGCGGCCGTGCCTCAAGGCGGGAGCGCAAGCTCGCTCTACAGACGCCCAGTTCGCGAAGCCGGTTGCCGCTGGTTTTAGCGGGTGCTGACGTGTTCCACAGTTGAATAAATGTGTAAGACTGCGGACAAAACGATCCGTGACCGTCAGTCATGCATGGGAAAGACGATGATACAGATGGATATGACGATGACTGCAACAGTGAAAAGGGACGACAGAAAAGGTAAATAAACAAGTTCAAACCTAATGCAGTGCGTGGTGGTGCGTCATTCAGTGCTCTCATATATAAAAATCCTCCATCTCCGTATGGATCAAGACTCGGGCGACTTTTTTAAAGCTTCGCCAATTTTTTCTGTAAGGGTATTGAAGTATGCTTTGACTTTTGCCACGCTTGTAAGTTTTTTTTATTGCGATAGTATGCTCGTTTGCATAAATACTACGTCACTGGTATAGATGAACCTCCGTTTTGCGAAGAAACGCAGGGAGGGAGCGATGATGGGGTCCCCAAATCCACCGATGAAGGTCAGGTGGTCTGCCAGGGTGGAGGCCTGTGCCTCCGAGGTGTCTTGTTCCAATGAAGGGCAAGTCCACAGCAAATGTTTAGTGTCCGCATCTTCAGCAGGAGCCGAGCAAAAGGGGCAGTTCTGTGCGAACGGGGCATGGTAACGTGGTGGCCATTCCCGGGTAAGAGCGGGAGAGAGGGCTACACCAACACGAAGTCTTCGCAGCAAGACCTCCCCCCAGGCAGCGACTCTCCTAGGGAGGTCCGTTCCACACGGTAGAATTAGAGCTCGCGGGGCGCGACAATCTTCTTTCCTTTGGAGAAACTGTTCTGGGGCGGCTAGTGGCAGTAAAGACAATGGTGGTGCAATAAATGCACTGTGGCAGGCACCATCCGCCGCAATGTGAGCGGGGAAAGTATTCCGCCGGACCCACGAGAGCTGCAATGGGCAGGGGTACGTGTCCAGTATGTCACGAATGTCCCTCGAGACAGCTGAGTGGTTATTTACTCGACGTAAATGACGTATGGCCGCTGTGGAATCTGTAATAATTTGTAAAGTAGTACCTCCAGGGACTTGATGAAGAGCAGCAGTTCATGCTTGCAAGCCATCCCGGATGGCCGTAAGCTCGGCCAGCATAGACGGCAGGGTGCGGCGTGTTTCGTAGAAGCACGTTTTCCAGGACTATGGTTGGGAAGGACATTGCAGTGTTGTGGTCACCACGTCGCCCTTAGCCCGGCGTCCACAAATGCCTGCACTACCTGGGGTTGAGAACCAGGCGCCAGTTCTTCTGCGACCGTGAAAAGCGTGTCAACATGTCCGTTGGATCGATTGTGCAGTCGCGTTAGTGGCGTGTTGTCGGTCACCGGGCGGTATAGCCAAGGTGGCCTGGTAACGGCGCAGGTTAGAGATGTGGGTAGCGAACGACCCATGTAGTTTCCTAACGCCGCTGCCTCAGCAACAAAGGTGAGTTTATGCATGCGGGCGGAACGACGCTGATGAACAAGCTCATCCAAGGTGTTAACTTGAGGTTCAGCCTGAAGAGCTGGGATCGGTGTTATCCTAGGGAGGCAGGTAACTACACGCATTGCGGCTCGGTTAATTGCCTCCAGTCGAGCCCACTCCGCCAGGTTCAGGTGTTAGAATTGGGCCTGGTAAACAAGGCGAGGCTGGAGTACAGACGGCACCATTCGACGGGCCATTTTGGAACAGGAGCCACCAGACTTCTGTGACATGCGTCGGATGAGGTGAAGTATTTGGCCCGCTTTTGGCGAGCGGAACGTGACCACATATACGCTGACCCCGACGCATAAATTTCTAACCCCAGCACGCGAAGTGAAGTGGCAGTGCGTATACGTCGGCCGCAAAGTTGTAATGAGATTGGGGACACCTCCAGTCGGCGACGGCCCCAAGCACTGGCCACAGGCAGAATAGCTGTATTTTCGGCGGAAAGTGTTAAGCCAGAATAATGACACCATTTCTACGTGTCCAACAAGGCTTGTTGAAGGCATGCGGTTTGCCGAGTCAGGTCTGAGTGTGCAGTCCACACTGTGACATTGTCCACGTACATCAGAAACTGAGTGTCTGGTATATACAGCCGAGACGCCAGGCAAGCGCAACATAATAATATCAAAAAGGAAGTGTGAGAATACTGATCCCTGAGGCACTCCGCGGACAGGCGTAAAGCGACCGTAACTTGTCCCACCAATGCCAACAGAAAATGATGTTTTTGTGAGGAAGTTCCGGAGGAAAGAGGAAACCATGTCCGGGAGCAGAAGGCCTTGGGGAATTTCCAAAATGGCTCCCTGGCTAACGTTGTCGTATGCCTTTTGTGAATCTTCTGCTTTATCGCAACGCACCTGAAAGATGAGCCATTGAGTTCATTAAGACAGTATAATCTAAAGACAAGGGCCCGCTTATATCTGAATTCTAGATAGGGGATCTGAGGCTAAGCTTAACCATGCCAGAATAGAATGCCGATACGGGCGATAAAGTGTTGGAACCTAACTGTATGTCGCGCCTTTTATGTGTAAAGTGTGCAGCCGTGTATTTAAAAGTAAACGTTTCTCCTCCTGTTATCTCATAAATGGCTGGAGTGCATAGAATAGGAGTTGTTAGCGGTGCGGTAGGGATTAGCGGCTTTTAAATCGCGCCCTCGGCGACACACCCATGTCAAAAACTGTGAGGCCTGGTACCCAACTCTCGGGTACCCTCACGCACTCATACCTCTGCCAAAGCTCGGTTGTGAGGACTGGAGTAGCGGTGTGCGGAGCGCAGCTATTTCTTATCTCGCGTATTTTGTGGGCTTTTCTCTTTAAAAAAAAACAATCATGCACGTCATACGCCCAAGAAAATCCCTGATTCAACGGTTTTCGAAAGTGTTCAACAAATTTTATTTTGACGCTGCCGAAATGTAACCAGTAACGAAAGTTTTCCTCCAAAACTTTGCTAATTATGCGCAATAAAATCTTGTTGTAACTACAAATGATGGCTGAAAATGGCAATTTGATCCGATTATACTGTAGCACTTTGCGGGCCCTTCCTATTCGCCCCCTCTTAATTTAAATATGTCATATTTTCTTTAATAAGGGTGGTTGCATATTAGTTAGCTAGATTTATGGGCGGAGTGCAGCATATCAAAACGCTTAATTAACGTTCTCTATCGCTTGGGAAATGCGTGTCTTGTACTTATGGGTATGTAATATCGCGTGCTGGCGCTCGCCATGGCTTCGCTTAGTTCTGTCCGCTTTCTGAATTGTAAAAACGTTTCTATACACTTTTGGTAGAATATGTATATATATATATACATATATATATATATATATATATATATATATATATATATATATATATATATATATATATATATATATATATATATATATATATATATATATATATATATATATATATTACTAGTACTGTTTACTTGTTCTTGTCTCAGTATATTTGAAACTTTTGAAACTCAACACAAAACATGGTTCGCCTCTGGTCAGTTTATGCTTAGAGTAAGTAAAATATTCCGCATGAAAAAGAGGCCGACAGCGAAATAAAACGAACGCAAGCTATGTTTAGCGCCTGTTCTTATTCTCAATTGGTCGTGTTTTTTGCGCCTACATCGGTAACGTAATCCAGGGTTAAGCCTAATAACACGAGGCCGCAACTTTGAACAATTCACCGCAAGTGCCCTCGCCGTAAACTTGCACAATGTTCATCGAATCCTCACAAAATTAATACTATCACAAAACAACTACGCTTTACCGAGCTTTGCTCTTAAATGTGTGTGTACAACTCCAGGCACGAGTAGAGAGACTTGCAACTTTTTTTGTGTGGTGCACTGTTACTTTTTGAATAAAACCTCCTTTCCTATTTCTTATGGGTGTGGTACGTTCCTGGATCTTGTCGACAATGTCCACCAAAGTTGGTGACTATGACAGGGCCTGAAAAAGCGTCCTCCAGTGCCAGGTGTCTTATTTGCTGCTGCATCTCGAACATTTCCGTGCATTTTCTAGTTCTCTTACTGATAGACGTGCACGGTTTATTCACTTTGCCTGCAATGCCCCAGGACGCTTGTCTCACAGTGACGTGACAACTGCGGCTGGACGTAGCGAAGAGAATGTGATGTTAACCATGTCATCGTTCGCACGTTGTCCTCGCAGCCAGGAACGCATTCATTTTGCGCCGCGGTAAGCATATAATATTAACACTAGCGCACAATTATGCGTACTGGTCTGGATTTTTTTTTGTTTGTTTTCAATGAGCTGTTTCCCCGGTGACGATAGCTCTGCTTTATTATGCAGAACTCCCCTCAGGCCTCGTAACAAATGAGCATGGGCTCAGCCGGGGGCACCGGAAACAAAAGAAACACAACACAAGATCCTACCTAATTGCATAGCAGGGTTCGTTATTTTTGTAAGTCTTCTAATTGCGAGTCACGTAGGGAAGCGAATGCTTGTCACAGCAAGAATTGATACAGCCCATGCTTAGATGATAGTAATTGGGTCCCCGAGGAAAGCGCGAAATATTTAATGACATTTTTCGAAGTGGTTACTAATGTAGTGATGGGCTTATCCCTGCTTTTACAGGCACTCATTTTCTTGATTATTAAGGTATCTTGGTGGGTCAAAGTGATATTTTTACCCCTGCTTATCCCGTGACTTCTTAAGTAATGAAAACCTGTAATAGTGCAGCTCGCAGCCGCTATTTAGGCATGGCGTGCCGGTGTATTCGTGAATGAATAACTGCACACTGAATGCTTGAACAGGGATGTGTTCGACCCCTCGATGCCTACCGCATTTGCCTTTGTGCAAACTACAGCGTTTACGCTGCGTGCTCAGACATATTGAACAAAACAATAGGCTCCCGCCCGGGCGTTCCTGCTTTTCGTATACACCCAAAAAATGCAGCATCCACTGCAAGAGAACACAAATGCGAGCTCATAGCAGCAAACATTTTATCCTCACTGTGATCGTGGTGGATGAGCCAACAGTTAAATCTGCTCATTCAAAATAAACATGAACTCGTCAACGGCTGCACAAGAACGCCTCCACAACAAAACTCGCCATGTGCTTGTGGACTCAACGAAGAAACCCCCCTGTACGCCATGATGCGTCACACTGCCGCCACACAAGAAATTGCTATTTATAAAAGGCCATAACACTTGTATGCATTAATATCAGACTGCTCAAAATGGTATTTTAAGGGAGTCATTTGTGTTTATAGTGAAGCCGACTTTATAAAAGATTCGCTGTAAAGAGGTTTAGGCGAATGCAGTGTATTTTGTGGAGGTCTTTATAAACAGGCTGTAGGCTCTTTTACGTTGACATCAGACTGCTTTAAAGCCCTATTAAATGTGTTCCCGCCCATAGTTGCGTACAGTAGTGAAACTTACGCTAAATACATAAGGTTTTGTGGAAGTGTTTAATGAAGGGCCCTGTGGGGTTCTTACATTTATGCCAAAATTAAATGCTTTCTCGTTAGTTCTCCTGAGTTTAGCCGTGAATCATGCTTTATTGGGACTCTGTGTACAACAGCTTTTCACTTCTTTGTCCCACGATTCCCCTTTGGATGCTTCCGAAATTATTTAAAGAATTTGTTTAGTTTTCGTATCACCCAGAGAAAAAAAACCGTTTTAAATGTCAGCAGACGCCTTGATGAACCAAATTGTCACGATGTTGTCAGATGAGCGGACTCTGTTTTATGACAACAGCCCTTATTTCATCTTAAAGTAAAAAAAAAACTCCGCAATTTTGGACGGCCACAAAAAGCGAGGAAACACAGGACAGGCGCAGAACATTTGGTCGGTAACCACGGCACTACCTAGCAGCATGACGTTCCAAGCAGTGTGCCGTTTGTCCTTCTTCACTTTCCTTTAGGCGTCGTGGGGTAGCACCGCGACCAACGTTCTGTAGTCTGGGCTTCTATCCGCTTGGCATCACGGAGATTGATGGCGGCCAGCCAAGGGGGATAATGAGTAAAGAAAAGGTGTCGTGACACATCTTCAAACCTCCTAGTCTGATCGTTTAGCTCATTACATATGTTCTTGCAGACTTGTCTCGCATGCTTCCACGAAGGCTTCGCACGTAACACATCTTCAAACCTCCGTGTCTGATCGTTTACCTCATTACGTATGTTCCTGCAGACTTGTCTCCCATGCTTCCACGAAGGCCTCGCACGTCCGAACAAAGTACCTCTTCAGGAACCACATTCTTCATTAAGTAGAATGCGTAAAGACGAGAGCGGCACTTTTCAGTGATGATGTCGGCGATGATCACTGGAACATGACTTAATGGAGGAGGGACACATTTTCCATAACGCGACGTTGAACACATGTAGTTTAGAAGAACTTGTTGGTGGGAACGTAGGGAAGGTGAGGAAGGAAAAACGGCCCACTGCTTGCAACGTCATGCTGCTGGGTGGTGCCGTGGTTCCCGATGAAATTTTCTCGGCCTGTCCTGTGTTTCCTCCCTTTTTGTGGCCGTCCAAAATTGCACAGTTTTTTTACTTTACGGTGAAGATGCACCAACGCGCTAACAAAAAGTTATTCTAAACCTTATTGCATCTCTGAATAGTAGTTAGTGAGTGTTTAATTATTGGTTGCAGTCGCGATGCCGGTGCTGATTTTGAAAATTACATCATTTCTCTCACCCTTCCACGTAGAAACGCGGCTGTATGAACAAAAAAGCGCATTCAGTAAGCGTAAACATAACTCATTATCTAGCACTAAAGGATCAGGCCATTCTGTAAAACCTAGAGCGTATTGCGGCAAATGTGGTACATTGGGCAACAATAGTTGGGGAGAGAACTGTGTTTCATCGTTAGGTATTATGCATCACGTACAACGTGTAAATTCGCAGGGTAAAGACAAATTAGCACCCTGGTTACTAGAGGTGGACAAATTACTTTTATGCAGCATTAAGTCATTTTAGGGACAGGCTTAAAGTACTGGCTTGATACGTTTAAAAGGTTGCTACATCAATATCAGCTCTATTTGCTTTGCTCTACACAACAAATTTGCACGCCATAAAACACAAAACAAATCCCGGGCCATCTCCACTAACGTGAAACCCGGGGAGGGGCGAAGCGTGCAGTGTATAAGTGTATTTTATTTTCATTTCATTTCGTGTTTATTAGAGAATTTTGTGCATTATAAATATGCATCAAGATTTTGAGCCAATACCCAAAGCTAGTTGGGGCCAGATAAAGATAGACAGCAGGGAAACCATGAACTTAATTAACAAGGCAGCAAAACAAGTAAAATAGCTAGTGTACGCAAAATGTGTTAATGAATGATGCAAAGGCACTCATAAGCCGCGAGTGCATAAAATAAAAACAAATATCAACCAATACTAGTGACACAAATTATACTCTTTTACACATTTGGGTCTTACAGAAAAGATTTAGTGTATAATAAAAAAGAGCTTTACAGCCTCCTGCTATTCAAATAAATCTATTCAACATCTATGTAGAGACAGATGTAGAGCAAACAAAACCGAGTACACAGCAACACTAACTTCGATGCATTTCGGCCGGAACGGCCGCTTAACCGATGAGAACCCTACAGTTGAAAGTTAATTAACATAAAACTCTTCCAAAAATATATTTCTTTTCCATGCACCAACCCAGTGTCTGTCCACGATGCCTTCTTGCTATTTATTTTGTTTTTTTCTTTCTGCTTAGCTTTGAACGATAGAACCATTTTATATAAAAAAGAAATTGTTAGCCATCTTTATTTCAAGGGGTGCACTGTTACAGAATTTGGAACCAAAGTTTTGGGTTAAACGTTCGCCATAGGTATTACGAGTTATCGGCAGGTTCAAGTTTTCATTACTGGCAGGCCTAGTATTGATGGTTGGAAGAATAAATATAGTGACAACGGGTGAATATTATACAAGATCTTATTCAAAGTAATTGCAATTTTCATTTCGGGAAGAAGTTTTAGAGGCAAGATCTGAAGGTCACAAAACAATATATCAGGGGGAATGTGGAACTGGGAAATGGTGATAATACGTAAGGCTATTTTCTGCTGCTTAAACAAAAGATCGAGATACGTTTTGAATGTAAAAGCCCAGGAGTCGCACCAGTATGGCAGGTGGCAGTGAAACAGAGAAAGATAAATAATTTTCAACGTGGACAGATCAAAGTACGTTCTAGTTCTTAGCAATACATAACACACAGAAGCTAGCTTTAGCGCACGTTATTTATGTGGGTCTTCCAGTTTAAATGACAATCAATCGTAACTTCCAAGTACTTGATTGTATTAGCTTGCTCTAACTCAAAGTTATCTCTACAGAGCTTCAAAGTTGCTTCACCTAAGTTTTGAATTCGTGAAATGAAAGGAGTATATTTAGTTTTGGCACCATTTCTAGTAAGTTTCCGTATTTACCCTAATCTAAGCCGATACCTTTTTTTAAAAAAAAAAAAAGTCGTCTACGAAAGTCTGGGGTCCGCTTATATTCGCGGATGCGGCTTTACTGTCACCGCTAGACACTCAACGCCAACTCGCGGCCACAGACTTCCAGTGCTTGCAGTTTGCAGATTTGTGGGCTCCATTTTGCTCGTTCGAACTTGGTGAACGCAGCTGTCGACGTTCTGTTCTAGCTTGCTTACGTCGCCACGTAGCCTCGAGAAGCGCCCGTGTTCGCTGCACAATGGCCCCACCAAGCAGTGCCACTACACTATGGCTTTTTAACGGAAATAAGTCTTGGAGGCAGCGAAAACTTCAAACCTTCAAGCACAGCGCGACTTCGGTGTCGATGAGGAGAACGTGGGGCAGTGGCGAAAGCAGCGGAACGAACTTTTCAAATGTGCTAAGTGAATGGACAGGCCGAGGAAGCATTGCAATGACTGGCGGACGCTGCATGATCACAAACTCACCCCGACTGGGCGCATCAAGCCGCTTCCCTCAGCCGACAGGCGAACTGGGTCACCGCGGCATGTGATGAAATTCCTGCTCAGCTCATTGTGCGGGCCTTCCTTTAGTGCAGCATCTGGAACGCGCTGGACGGAAGTGAGGATAGTGACCATGGGAAGAGGACAGTGACAAAGAGGACAACAATGTCGACGATGACCACAAGTGAGCACTGAACATGCCACAAGCACCGCAATCTTAATAAAGTGCGTGGTCTAGTCTCATTACGGTGGCTTTATTTATTCGGTTTACATTCGAGGTATGCTTTTTTATTTCTTGACCTTCCGAATTTCGGGGGTCGCCCTAGAATCGAGGGCGACCTAGATTCGAGTTGCTTTGAACCAAGATGACATCCTGCTAGTTCCTTATTAATAATAAGTTGAACCTCGGAGAGGGCTTTTGCTGTAAACATTATCACAGTATCGTCAGCATACGATACAGCCTTAGATCAAGTTAGGATGTTCGGAAAGTCATTATATCAAGAAAAAAGAACACTGGTCCTAGCACTGATCCCTGTGGTACACGTGTTTCTACAGACATGTGTGAAGAGAAAATATGGTCCAAATATTTTCTCTTCAAATATTGAAGAGCAAATATTTTTGGCGCCTTGGCGTTTGTGCCCACGGAGAAGAAACCATAACGTGAAACCTGGGGAGGGGCGAAGCATGCAATTTATAAGTGTATTATCGGTGCCTTGATGTTTCTGCCAGCGGAGATGAAACCATTGTGGAAGGGTGGGGGGGTTAAGGTATGCATATTTGCTGTAACTCTCGTGCCTTTGATGCCCGAAGCGTTCTAGCGCGAGGAGTTGGAACACGAGTGTCCCGGTATGTTCTTTTAGCACGCGTTACGTTCTAGCGCGAAGCGTTGGAAAACGAGTGTCTCGGTGTTGTATCACCGTGATTACATGATACTACGACGACGTGAGACGGGGACAGCCCGAGCGCCTAAGGGTCTTCACCCCTAAAAGGCATTGAAGTGACTCCTTGATGTTGCTGATGAGCCGCAGCAAGTTGGTAACACAAATCGGCCGCTTATCTTTAGGGCCGGAGAAACCCAGTTTTGACGCTGCCGTGGGTTTAGTATCAGCGGCCACCAAGCAAGCGCGGTAATATTGGAGGGCGTTCTCGTCCAAAACGTACGTCGGGAACGTCACGAGAATTGCGGTACTTTATTTGTTACTGATTAAAAGAAATTCTTTTTTGTAATAGAAATGCCACCACAATTTCTGGCTGTTGCCAACTCATACTCATCGTACTAAACTGACTTTCTTCATTTCGAACGAGACAACTTCTCTCAATGCGTGCCTATTGTCTTAAAGGTTCAGGGAATAAATATCGGCCTGGCATCTACTGAAAATCCCTGCGAGTCATTGCTTGAAACTGCGCACAATCTATACTAGCAGTTCCTGTGTGCAGGTATTACCGGAGAGAGCAAGATCAACTAGCGAGAAAGCCGAAGCTCATGTATGGAGTTTTCGCTTGCACTGTCCTTGGCGCCTTTTCCCTGAATTGTAAGCATCTCGTTCCCCGAACAAACATATTTTCAGATATTTGTTCCTCTATGAAATGAATGAATGAATGACTTTATTGCAGAGAGGAGGCTAAAAAGCCCTGTGGGTAGAGAATGGAAACCAATATTGGGAAAGGCGTCACTAATTAGTTGTTGTGCATCTAAGTAATGTTCAAGTTTCAGTATCAATGTAGCTTTCCCTCAAGGTCCCGCTCGAGCAACCCACGCACACTGGCCTTCCCCAGAGGGGAGGGGGTGTCCGGCATAGTTCTTGATGGCACATTACGGTTGGTGTGGCAAGATGAGAGCGCACCGGTGTTCATTTTTGACTGGTCAACTTGACCGGTAAACTTGAAAAGGTATTCGGTCAGCCATTAAACCATCTGATAGAGACCATTTTTAGGGCAAATTTTGTGATTTTTTCTAACATTTAAGGGTTGTCCCTAACATACTCGACGTGCTCTAACGCCGACATCGGAACTGTGGCGCTTGCGAGCAACTGCGCACGGCCGTCTGAGTAGGCTGCACATGACCAAATAAGGCGGAACATGTTGGGTGTCTCGCTGCTGCCACAGTGGAGGCGCCTGAGTAAGGAGGGACGCCTTGGGTTCGTCCACTTCGAAATCACATCGGAGGTATAGGCCGAGTTGGCGTGAACTTTGTTGGCGGAAAAAACATATATTGCTTTATAAGAAAAGAGAGACCTGCAATGCTCCAACGCCTCTACAAGGAAGGCAACAAAAAAATATTATCGATGATGTCACTGTTTGGCACTTCTTTATTTCTGTACTTGGATTCCCAAAGACGCTACACACAGTAACAAAGTATAAGCACAGCGTAAAAAATGATACACCGAAAGTAAAATGGGAATTCGGTGCTTTAAGTAAACAGAAGTACAGCAGAAAAAATGATAGAACGAGAGTAATGTGGGAATGCGGCGCTTTAAGTAAAAAACTAGGATATCAACCAGTGGCCACGTTACAAAGAAGGCAATTTGCAGATAAAAAGAACACACACACCCACCAAAAGAACCATTATAACCGGATGAGTAAGGCATGATACAAAATAGGCTAAGTGTACAAAGCGACGTTATTTGTTCTACAATGACACAATAAACATGAATGGGCAATGCAAAAATCCAAACATACAATTATACACCTACTAAAGAACGCTTATATTACAGTGATAAATGACCTTCAATTTATGAACGAAAAGGCGCTTGTCGGTGATAATATCAGCTGGTGATGGCAAGTATTTTTGTTCATTTGACGTAGACCTGAACGGATGTAAACGCAGGTTAGTGTAACAATTAGAGACCGTTTTTTAAAAAGGAATATATGTGCACAATTATTGTAGAATGGAATAGAAAGTAGCTCTTTTTCATCTGTGAACTGAAGTGCTAAGCCTGAATGAACAGGTTTAGTATGGAGAGTTTTCTTTGGAAAATAAGCTAGGCAGCTTTTATGTTCGCTTTATTGAAGTTACACCAGTTATCCACGAGAAGGTATTTGGATCAGGCGTGCCGCATTGCCATTAATTATAATGCTAGAAAGAGGTTTCCATATTCATTTCATGGCGTTTTAGTTCTTCGCGTCGTGAACCGATTTAGCAATGTTAGCGGTGTGCTTTCACGAGCAAGTGTGATGTCTTTAGGCACAACCGTAGTTGAGTAGATTTTGTAATGTTGTAATAGCAAATATAACATTAAAGCCATCTATAAAGACGATAGTCGTTCTTGGGCTACCTAAACGCAGACATTTTGGACGTCTGTATGTCTGCCTCTCTTTCTGTCTATCTGTGACTCGATTCAGCCACCCCGCCAAAGTGAAACAAACTGCGCAATAGTCTTATATACCCACAGCCAAATCTAAACGTCTACGTTCGGAGGTATTATTCATATTTGTCAACACTGTTGAACAAGAACAAGACATTACACAAATATAGGGCAGAAAATATATGCATGAGTATTATTTGCAATGTTCCCTTATAACAAAATTTACGGATGCTTGGTTTTCGCGCTAGCAAATAAAATCCTACATCAACTGCAGAAAACCGTCGCCTGCTGTTTCCAACACTAAATGGCGGCATTTAACAAAATCAAACGGCAATAGCAACGAAAGGTTCCACTAGATCGGTTCCACGTTCCGCTTGGAACGCTCGTGGACATAGGGCAACGTGGCTCTATAAACGTTGTAGTAGTTTGCCTCGCTTCACGCGCGTCTCCGCCGTGCGCCAGCGCTGGCATCGAGGCACCCGACTTGGAGCAGTAGAACGTGGTAAATTTAAATTGACTAGCCAAACCTCTCGCGTGTTATCTTGGGAGGAACGAGACGGGAGAGGAACAGCATGAGAAGTGAGCGGGGAAGAGGAGGAAGCAATTTAATTGCCAGGCGCGCCAGTGGACTCTCGTCTTTCTTGGACATTTGCAACTAAAGGAGCAGATACGCGACCAATTTTTTTGTCGTGTTTCACAATCGGTTCTTTTTTTTGAACATTTATCTACTGTATGATTACACGGGGTTGAGCGGAAGATAAGCTTGTTAACGTTCCTGCACAAGTTTTTGAAATTTTTGTTTCCTGTTTTTTTTCTGTAAAATCACTTATTTCTTTGTCTTGTGTTAAAGCACGTCCGTAGTTTTTGAACTCATTCAGAAATACGTGTTCGTATCACATCTGGTGTAAGCCGAACTTGTGGTTGCCCCCGAAGTCGGGCGTTAATATTTAAGCAAAGATGGTATCCAAGTATGAATGGATATTTTATCTGTTTTGTTCTGTAAGCAAGAACAAAAGATAACTTTTCCTGCAATATTGAACATACTACGTAACGTTTTATTTTCTGCGCCTCGGTCTGCCTGTAGTCACAGCCGTGACACGTAGTTCAATTGGTCGCGAAGAGGCCTTTTAACAATTTTTTTCATGGGCAACTTTTGTTGTCTCATTGCCTCTTTTCCATTGTAACTTCCCCATGTCTCATTGTCTTTTTTCTCCTGACGCTTAATTGGACAAGCATTGGGTAAAAAAATTATATAGCGATGAAAAAATGCGCCCAGGAGGCAGGGGCGTTGAACAATTGTACGGAAAAGACACCGTCTGTCGGGTATCTGTTTTCGCCCTTGCTGTTTAGCGCTTCACGTTTCACGGCCGAATTCTTTGAGAAGTTTGAAATAAGGTGATAGAATAACAAAACAAATTCAAAATATGTTCCATTTCGAGAAAACACAGGAGATTGTAAGCCATTTTATAACGTGATTCCGTTTACACCGGGAATAAAACCATCTGCTTTTTGCCGCGACAAGCTGTACAGGTTATTACATTGTACCAGCCATGTCTTTTAGTTTAGGGACAGAGAACAACAGAGTGGTGATATCTGGTCTCTCCGGCTACATCCATCACTCTCAAGAAACCTTGTACCCACCCACGTACTTCTGCAGAAACCTCTTTCTGGTTAACGTCAGAGGCGGGTTAATATATTACTTTGCGACCAGTGTCTCATTTTTGCCGGTGCAAATACATGAGCCCGTTCGAGCCCTATATGCAGCTGCTGTCGTGTCCACTGGTGTGCCAACACACACCGCAGTTTTTCTGATCAATGGGTCATCGGTCGATCTATGGCGTTAGTGAAGACATTGCAACCCATGAAAGTACTAACGGACATCTACTAACGCTATAGTTTATGCTCCCCCCCCCTTTTTTTTTTTGATGGCGCATTGCACTGCCGTTCATTCCAACAAACTTTTGGTCGTCAGAAGCAAGACACCATCTGTATGACCCGAATGTCAGCTTGATTCAGTGTAGCCACGGCGACAATGGAAGTTTCATAATGAGCTGTGAGAAGTCGATTAATGCGTCGTCTTTCTGTTAGTGAAAAATATAACCACTACTTATAATATTTGTACTCAAAAGCCAATTGGATACTTCCAAGGGAAAGAAGCAGTTCTGTTGTTGTGAAAAAAATGTTTGCGTGAGATATTTATTATGTAATTTCAATACTAGTGAAATTTTAGAATTCATACAGTTCGCTTTGCTACATCTATGCCGTAGCCTTCACGCGAAAAAGACATTTGTGTAACTTTGGGCGTCAGAAAAATGTTGTTGATTTCGAAAGAGTGCTTTGAGCTTCTTGAGGCGCCCTAAAGAGAAATTTGAAAATCCCAATTTTTCCACACAAAAATTGATTTTACCACTTAAATATTGTTTAAATAGTATTGGACATTGTGCCCGTACACGGCGGATGCTGCAAAGCGTGTCGGCGGCCTCAGTGCCTAGCGGCCCCCAAACCACCGAGCGCGGCACTGTGGTTAGGTCGGAGCGGCAGCGTCATAACCGAGTGAGCGAAGGCAGAAAAAACAAAAAAAAAAAAAAAAAACAGCGGAGCCCAGTGTAGCGAAAATGGGAGGTGGAGGCCGGCGCGGCTGAGCAGAATACCACCACTCCTGCGTGCTACACGGGATCCTTCGACGTCCTTCTCGTTGCGTGGCACATCCGAACCACATGGCATTTGCGTGGTAGGTTTAAGCACGATTTACACACAACAGTTACGATGTCTCCAATGTTATTCACAGCATGTTTACAACCGGTATTCAGAACATTGGATTGGGAACAGGCGTGCGTAAGGGTTAATGAAGAATACCTAAGTAACCTCAGATGTGCTGATGACGTTGCCTTGCTAAGTGATTCGGGGGACACATTGCAAAGCATGATTACCGCACTGCACAAGCAGAGTAGAATCGTGGGCCTGAAGATTAATATGCAGAAAACTAAATCAATGCTTTCATATTAGCATTAGGCAGAACGTTAGATGGGCAGATGAGATCAAGAAGTTTGCGGGGATACATTGGTCGCAGTTAGCACAGCACCGGCGTAATTGGAGATTAATGGGAGAGGCCTTTCCCCTGCAGTGGGCGTAGATAGGCTGGGAATGAAGAAGATGATGATGATGAAAATAATGCTTAATAACTTCGGGAGAGCCCAGTGATTTCAGATAGGTGGCGAGGTACTGGAAGTGGTAAGCGACTATATATACTTAGTCCAAGGAGTGACACCGGATCCCAACCATGAGGCAGAGATAATTAGAAGGATAAGAATGGAGTGGAGTGCATTTGGTAGGCATTCTCAGATAATGTATGACAGCCTACCATTGTCACTGAAGAAGGAACTGTATGACAGCTGCATCTTACCGGTACTTACCTACGGGGAAAATACTTGGAGGCTCACTGAAAGGGTTCAACTTAAACAGAGGATGACTCAGCGAGCCATGGAACGGAAGATGATAGGTGTGGCATTAAAGGGCAAGAAGAGAGCGGAGTGGGTCAGGGAACAAACGCGGGTTAAGGACATATTAGTAGAAATTAAGAACAAAAAATGGGCGTGGGCAGGGCATGAAATGCGAAGGCAAGATAATTGTTGGTCATTAAGGGTAACAGAGTGGATCCCCAGAGAAGGCAAGTGTGTCAGGGGGCGGCAGAAACATTAGATGGGCAGATGAGATCAAGAAGTTGGCGGGGATAAATCGGTGGCAGTTTGCACAGGACCGGGATAATTTGAGAACCATCGGAGAGGCCTTTGCTCTACAGTTGGCGTAGATAGGCTGATTATGATGATGACACAGAACATGCTCGACGGCGGCAACGCGCTTCGAGAGAAGGGCAGAGTAGCGCGCACCACCATGCGTTCGCTGATCGCACGATCACTTCTCGAGACGCAGCAGATATAATCCGGGACCGAAAAGACTGGAGGTTACGCTGCGCAGAAATTTCGCACTGGGGAGTGTAGCAATCGTCTGTAATTTTTCATATATGTTATTTGTTCCGCCACCTTAGGAGGGTAAGTTTTAAAGCTTTTAAACATTCTTTGGACATAATTTGAGTAATGTTCAAGTGTGCATATAATAGGTGATTTTTAAAAACATGTTTAGCCCGTTCTTAGCACAGGACTCGCTTGATCACTCTTTCGGGGGTGGTATAAATTTCGACGATGCGACTTAAGTAATGAAATACTTTGACTAATTGAGCGCAGCACAGAGTGGTGTGGCACCAACGCTATTTCGTAATGACTGCTATTATAAATTTCAGGTATGGTTAAGCTGTGAAAAGGCGTCTTAAAGGGACACAAGTGATTTGTCAAGCTCCCGTTTTTGCTTGCACTGCGTAGACTGGGTCAAATTAACACACTTTTCATCGTTTATCCGGTTGGTAAGTCGGTAATTATTTTATAAAGCCCGAAAGAAGACAAAATGTCATGCGCGGTCCACGGCGGCCGCACCGACTAAAGGCTGTGACGACGGGAGGAGGCGCACTGTGATTGGACGGTGTCCAAGATTAGCATTCAAACAAGTTTCGGTTTCGGTTCTCTGATACAACATGCTTGGCATCCGGCGTTATTGTTGGATGGGCATTCTCGATATCTCAATAATCGCCACACCGCACTTCTGACATGTTGTCGGCTCTAAAATGCCTAAGAAAAGCCTCCCAGGCCGGCTTGGAATCGTATCAATTACTAGCCGAGGCCTACGCAGTGGATAAACGCCCTCTGCGTCACCGCAGACGTACAAATGCCACGCGCTTTTCCCCCATATTCGGATCTTGCCTCACTCATGCCTGTATTGTTCTACGTAATCCAGAACTCGTTCGCAGAACTCGTTCGTGGAGCAGTGAACATTACGGCCGAAAAAAGGTGCACTTAGTATAGAATACATCGGCTGACAAGGAAAAACTGAACTCACAAAAAACAGTATGTATCCTCGGGGATACGAACTTGCGCCTTCAAAATAACATTCCCGGCGCCCCAGACCACTCGGCCACGGACCAACGCTGCCGGGATGGGAAATATCCGGCACACAATGTATAACGGGTTTACCCTTTTATTGAGTTCTAGCATTTCAAGCAGCTTAGGTGACTTTTTGTTGTACAGCGCTCATGCAGTAAGCGTCCCCCAAATTTCCACAATATCTCACGTCTAGCAATTGTATTTCTTAGATGGAAAAGCGTTCGCAGATGTGTAGTGGTTCTGACCGCTGTGCTTGTTCACCCAGCGCAAAAACGTGCTTCCTGCTCCCTACTTTTGCGCTGTACGGTAAAAGTTTCAGTTGATTTTATTTCCTTAGTGCCTAGATTCACTTCGCTTACTTCAAGTGGCCTTCAAGTGGCCTTAGATTTTCCTACTAGCGTACCAGTCAGCGAAGCGTCGCATGTGCGCTTGTGTAGCACTTGTGTGGAGCCACCTGGACTTGGAGGTATACAGTGTACAAACTAACAAATTAAAGAAAGGCATTCTGCCATTCACAAACGTGTCGTGGCTTACTTACAACTGAGCGAACGAATTGCGGCGACCGCCCAGCGGCCGGCGGGCTAAACGCTGGGCCGACGAACTCTGTCGGAAGGTCGGCGAGCCGTTCTGTAGCACAGTCAAGCCAAGTCATTTTCTCCTGATTTACACAAAAATGCTGCAGAAAATGCGTTTGCGAATTGATTTTTCCAATAAATTCGCGTGAACGCACTCAGAGTGGCCGAAGCATGGCCTATGGGCTCGGGACTACAATTTGCGCTAGTAATCTCGCAATGTTTACAAATCACTTCAGTGTCCCTTTAAGGCGGACGTATTCGTGATATTAAAAATCATGCGCCCCTCCGTATAACAAGGGCCACGGTTGAACGCCAAGCTTTCTCGTGAGGGGATTCTTAGGTTATCGTCTTTGGACTTTGGCTCACAAAAGGAGTGGACTTTGACTCGTTGAGATTTGGCTTTGCATCGGACGCAGTTTAGACTATTCTCTGCAGCGGCTTTCACTTTGACCGTTCTCCATTTGATTTCAGCATGAAAAACACTTCGCGTTCAACCATGGTCGTCGTTATACGGAGGTGTGTATGAATTTTCTCTCTAATTTTGCGCGTCAAGCACCCCTCTCTCTATTCAAACTGCGTCTACCGGTCTGAACGACGGTATGAACAGATGTCGGCTTCATAACGGGAGAGACGCAGGTTCAATTCCAATTACGGGAAGTATTTCTTTGTTTTACTTGAACCGCGATCATCATCATCGTGAGACACAGTTGACTTTTCGGCAGTGCGTTTTCGGCGCGACATACGCACTCAGTGAGACGTAAAATCTTTTTAAATGTACTGGGACGCTTAAAACTTCGGATGAATGAAGGCGAAAGCCTAGTTGGACCTTCCACTGATCTCCAGTTGAACTCTGCGACTGCAGCTGCCACCACTAAACCAGCCCCCTGGACAGCACTTACAGAAGCTCGCTGAATGGCCAGGAGCCTCCTCTTCGCCCTGTAGGTACCCTCCACTCTGAATGCTCGTATTGCATCTACAGCTATTCTCTTCCCTGCGCTCGCTCAATCCCCGGCTGGCGCTCCTCTTTTCTGTACCTCATGATTTCCGGCATGTCATAACGCGTTCCATGAAACATAAAGATTTCGGGCTTCACCCTCAAAAAGCAACAAAGTATTGCTTTCCCCTTGTTCTCTACTCGGTATCCTAGCAGCAAAGCCCAGGAAAGCATCTGGAATTCGATCACAGTGGTTCTTTATGTATCTGCGGGAAGTTTAGAAGCCTTTGACGCATGAAAACGTTACGACGCTGCACGCCGTCTTTGCCATGCCTGTTGTAGTACATACAAGGAATTGCGATAGCTTAATTACAGTTAACATGAAGCAATGAAGATCAGAAATAGTTGAGGTTCAATCTTTGGATCCTAAAGTTGTGAAACGTGCACTAATTTTATGGCGCAGAATAGTCAGAAATATCAGCGGCCGATTGAAGCGTGGACAGAGTAATTCCGCCCCTCGAAATTTCTACATCAAGTATTGTAGTGACCTTTCCGCAGAATCTCATACGAACTGAAAAATTATTTGCTAAAGATCAAACCGTAACACGGTAGGCTTGAGGCCTTTTATGTGAACGACTTGATGTGGACAGAAACTAACGGCAAGAGCTGGGGATCTTTCGGTTTTGGCAAATAGGTGTGGAGGTACAAGGACAGCCACTTCCCAGAAGAGAAAAGGGAGAGCGAGGCAACAACTCTTCAAGTCGCTCAACACGCGATGTTGACTCTATGTCAACACTACAACGCAGCTTTGGGACTGTGGGGGAGAGAGAAACAACTTTTATTCAAAACTCACTGAGACGTAGACATACAAGGTAAGAGGAGGCTCTGAGAGAGGAACAGTCGGTGCTGTTTGGGAAGCGAACGTTCAAAGCACACCGGTGCCTCTCCAGGGCTCGTCAAACATCGACAAGTGGCAGTCGCGTCTCCCACGCTCACTTGCTCGCCGATTGGCTCCCCGATGTGTGGCTGCGCTTCGTTTTGTCAGACTGAAGCAGATGCCGTACGCCGCTACTATTGCGCAAGGTAAACATTTCACCAAAATATGACTGGACCCAGAGTTCTCCAACTATCGTATGCTGTAACTGAGGTGGATCTATGATCATGGCCGAAAAACGCAGCATAACACGGTTAAAATGCAGTCAGTTGGGTCTTTTCGGGAGCAGAATACTGGCATTTTCAGTGGTAAATATATCCGTCCCAGATATATAACTTTGACGAATAATGTGCGCCTATATGTTGGTTATAATTCCCGCTGTTTCGATAACGCGTTATTCTCTCTTCATTTTACTGATTCAAACTGGCAGTTGATCAGGCAGTTACACAAAAACATTATTTTTAATTCTTTCTTAAGATGCCTTAGGCATAACAAGCACTTCAAACACTCTGTGAGACTTCCACGTGTTTCTGAGAGGTGGGCAACGTTATTTTCTCTGAACTTTATCGCTAGCGTAGAGGCAAGTCGTTCGCCGTTTTTATAGCAGTACAACTATGAAGCTGATGGGTTTCTGGCTAGATTTTAAATACTGACCACGTATTTAGCTTCAAACGAAAATGATCTCATTCAGGGTCTGTGTGGATCTATTGCGGACGTTTTCCTTTTGTTTGTTATTTAGCATGAGGGCGCAATCAGGTTTTAAAATCAGACGGTTTTAACGAACCATCTATTCCCTAATCCGCTTAAAAAGGGGTGTGAACACAGTGCTGAATTCCTCTTGCTAAATATTTTTCCTTCCCTAAATGGTGAAAACTGAAAGCACCAAATAAG
This sequence comes from Haemaphysalis longicornis, assembly GCF_048455015.1. Classification (NCBI taxonomy): domain Eukaryota; kingdom Metazoa; phylum Arthropoda; class Arachnida; order Ixodida; family Ixodidae; genus Haemaphysalis; species Haemaphysalis longicornis. Next base: position 80,499,443 of record NW_027526361.1, read on the forward strand.
TAAATACAGTGAGATTAAGAGAAAGACTGTCTCTTTTTGTTATTGCGGACAGCTAAGTCCGACAGGAAGATAATAATTAGCAGCTGCACGAGGAATTCAGCTTAGTATCTGTGATGATTCTGAGTTGACGGCTGACTTCACCTAAAGCACCCGATCCAGAGAATTCTAGCAAACAACGTTCTACTTTTTCCTACAACGACGAACAAGAACAATGTTTTCTATAATCAGTGACACACAAAGGCACTCACTGAATTCAAGGACGTACTTAAATATTGAGTTTTTTTATACCTCGTAAACATTGCTGCCAATGGACTGGCCTAAAGAAACGATGCTGTGGGATGATGATAATGAAGATGATCGAGGCAAAAGCCGGTCCATTTGAAGTGTATGTGATATTTTTCCAACACCTCACCAGCGGAAGTTGTGTTTGCAGTAGATATCCTGCGGTACCTGTGCCCCAGATTTTGTCTTCAGGCAAAGAGAACGCAAGATGTTCGCGGGCTTAGGGGCCTTCGACAGCAAACTTTCACATGAAACGGCCCATGGAGCGAAAGGTCGGCGTCGGCGTCTGTGGCAGAAATAAAATGAGCGCGCTCATCGTCTCCGAGGGTGCGCCTCGGGACACCAAACAAAAACAAAAGGGAAACGTAATAGCACAAGTGTGTGACTTGGCATATTGTAGTAGAGGAGCCTTCTATTGTGACGAACTTGCATAGCGACCACTACGCACGAATCTTCTTCTGTCATGATGAAACCGGTATTGAAATGGAAAGAGCGGTTGGGCTCTTAACGAATTACTAGTAGGCTACCGCAACTGCTCTTCGGCATTTCTCGCTGGAAGAAATAAGCAACGGTGGCTCCTTTGAGATTCTAGTGAAAGTGGCTTCTTAAAACAGTTGCAAATGCCACTTCACTCTAATTTCTACATCAACTTATTAAAAGGTTTAGTTAGCGTACGTAGCCCCACGCTACGTACACTAAGTTAGCGTACGTTGTTAGTTAGCGTACGTTGTTCCTTTGTGTGGTTCGCATTGCGCATGCGCAGCACGCATACTTGGCATTGCGTTTGTGTATGTAAGACAAACACATTCTATTGCATCAAAATATTGTGCGTGCGCTGGGGCGCTTGCGTGTTCCTGCGTTTAAAACATGGCGGTAAGTAACGAGGCGCCTTTCAACGCTTGTGCATTTCTGTAAGCAGTATTTCTATCTGACAGAACAACTTCTTCTCGCCTGTATCTTTACGTACGTTCCGTGGTTTACACGTGGTTTTCGTCGTGGTGTGTGGAACTAACGTGAAATTGTTGAGTGCCCGAAAGAAGCTCATGCAGCAAGGCCGGCGGGGGGAGCTAAGTGTGTGTGTACGATTGATGCGTTTGATTCACGATGGAATGCGATGGTATGCTCTCCGCGTATACTGCGCTTGCTATATACGGGAATAGTTTTCCCTAACGATGACTCCATTTCTCAACGAGTATTTACGGCGTATGCGGCTGAAAGCCTTCCTGGCTTTCCCTAAATTCTGTAAATCGCAGGGAGAGAGCGGCGGTCTGTGACAGGCAGGAGGCAGAGAACCGCGTGAAAAATCTCTTTCTTTGGCCTCGCTGTGCTGACCGATACATTGTTTTTTCGTTACATTGTTTTGTTTTGGAGTTCAAATACAGTATACAGTCACCTCTTGAATATCCGAAGCCACTTAATTGTAAGGTTTGGTTAATTAAAAATGATGTGCTGGTGCCGCAATTTTACATGCAATATAATGGCGGAAATTGCTTGATAATTGGAAGGTGAAACCCATTATATCGGTTAATTGAAGTTTCTTTCGAATTCAATTAACCGATAGAGGTAGAGAGTAGTGGTGAAGCATCGGCCTCACGTGCAGAAAGACCGGGGTTTGAATCCCGGTGCCGGACAATTCCCACCGAAAAAAAATGCGCAATTATGGAATTGCGGTTTGGGCTTGGGGTGCGGCCTGACCCCGGCGACCATTGCCGGTAACGCACTCCCTCACCAGAGCAGGATTGGCCACCCTGGTGTAGTAACGGCCACAACCTCCCATCAATAAGCCAATTCGAATAAAAAGCATCGAGGTGACCGCAACTTGAAAACATTGAAAATGTTCAAGCCCCAAAGCAGTGCCGTGCCCTGTACTGATGTCGGCACCGTGGCAACTGAAGCAGCGCCCAGTTGATTAAGCGGCCAACCAGTTGATACTAGTGCCAGCGTACGCGTTTCCATGTTTTGAGAGAGAGAGAGAGAGAGAGAGAGAGAGAGAGAGAGAGAGAGAGAGAGAGAGAGAGAGAGAGAGAAAAGAAACTTTTATTGTTGCACGGTAAGGGGTTGGGAGTAGGAAAGGTGGGAGTCCCCGCCATGGGAGTGGGAGTCCCCTCAGCCATCAGCCAGGAGTCCTTGGTCTCTGGCGGCGGCTTCAACCTTCCGGACTATTTGTAGCTGGATGTCAGCTTCCAAGCTGAGCGAGGCTGCCTCCCGCTGCTCCGGTGTGTTTATGATTAAGGTTCTCTGATCAGTTTTATGTATTTTGTTGTGGGACCACATGATGTGTTCTAAATCCTCTATCTGCTTGCTGTGTTTGCAGTTGTAATAGCTATGCAAGACTGCGCTTGCGCACATCCCTGTTTGGATCCGTCTCCAAGCCGTGGCCTGCTGCTTGTTGAGGGTTTTATGTGCTTCCGGGTAATAAAGTCTGCCTTTTCTGTAATGATCAAGTATTTCTCAATAGGTTACCATGCGATCCCTGTCTGCTGTGCGGAGAGTGAGTGGCTCGGTCGTTTTCTTGGTGCTAGCCCGGTCTGTGAGGCCTCGGGTAAGCTGATCAAAAGAGATCCCGAACCTTCTTTGTGGCGCACAGGGCTAAGTGATCGATTTAGGTGGCAGATCTTTCAAACTTCGATTTTAGGGACAAGTCCCAACTATGATGGCAACCCGTGTAGTAGGCTCGAATTGGTGACTAACGTCTAGATTCTGAACAAAATCTAGTAATAAACAAAGACTAATTACAGTGCGGTTGTGCTTTTTTTAAATTGGAAGTTGGGTTAATTCGAAGTATTTGGCCGTCCTCGTGAACCTCGCTTTAATGGGAGTACACGGTGGGTCAATCCCAGTATTTTGGTTCTGCGCGTTGTGTGCGCTTACGCAAAACAGGTGCCTCGAGGCTTCGATGCTTCCACTATGAAGTTAGCGTATGTAGGAAGATATTTTTCTTTTCATTATGCATGTTTTGCATTCAATGCTAACTGTTAGGCGTTGGTTACACTGGTTGGGGTAGTCATGAAAATTATCAGGTGTTTCTCTGGCCATATGGCGACAAGCATCAAAATGCATATAAAAAGTAGCGCACACAGCAAAAATTAATATTATTATTAATAGTTACTTGGCCCTCAGTTCAACAGGTGGCGCAGTGAGTTCTAATGTACTGCAACACAAAACCGGTGAAACGCGGTACTAAAGCTCTCCTCGCGGAACCAACATAGCGTGCCGCAAAAATCTACCGTTACGTACGCAACGACAGCGCACGCTTTACTAAGGCTGTCTATTGTTCAACTAGAAGCGCAATGACTTTACCATTATCAGTATGAAGCGAATGATACAAAGCCAAGGATATATGCCACCCTGCTACATTGAGCTGCTCCTTTTTTTACCGCAGAGAGAAATAGATATAAGTTGAGAGCTTGGGTTCTCTCTGCCGAGTTAGTAAGCCAGGCGATCTTGGTTCCTGGCGGCTTGTTCCCCCATCTGGACAAGGCGTAGCTGCGTTAAGGGATCGTAGCTGCGCCGCAGTGTTTCCCAGTGCTCTGGAGGTTTGATGTCTGTGTGGGGTAGGGGGGCCTTGTTCGGTGGTTTTGATTGGCATTTCCACCTAATGGGCGCGGGGTCTGTGTGGTAGCCGCAGTGTTTGCACTTCTCCGAGATGATTTCTGAATGAAAGGGACTATAGTACGACAGTCGTCAGCAATCTGCTAGAAAAGTGGATGTTTGTACCACGCGTTTTGTACTTAAAGCTCTGATACGTGTATTCTTCGAAGAAACGTGCCAGGGCAGCGCCGCACGTAATAATCCGGATGCCACTGGTATTGCCTAACGGCAGTCGCTTTTATCTTGACTCAGTGGTGAAAGCTTTACGCCGGTTTAATGATGGTGTGTTCACAAGGCGAAAACAACTGCTGTCAAATGAATAACTACCTAACGTTCATACGCACAGGTCCGGGTAGAATAAAAGCTTTTCTGTGACATGTATTGGCCTCGCTAACGAGTGGGACTGGCAATTTTTAGCAAGCTAGAAGCTACCTCACGAGTAGCAACACTGCGGCCAATGTTCTTTTTACAGAAGAACATGATCTTTCCTCATTTCAACTTGTACCTTCTGTTGCAGGAGCCAGACGTTGTTCTCGCATTGTGACCCCTCGCGGTTGTAAACAAACACCGTACACACTGTTTAGAGCCCTATTTCTGAGTAAACCTCGTAAGCCTCGACCCGGCGCTCGCTGGCTGCAGACGGCGCAGCAATGCAGTTTTGCGCTGCTCCACCACGCGCTGCACATCCCGCAAACTTTTGCTGGCGACTGTACATAATTGTCCAAAAAGGCCCGTTAAACTCTAGACCGCTTCTAACTTCAGAACTCAACTTCAAACCAAGCATGCTGTAATCTGAGTAATGAGATATGGTGGCACACAATTTTTTTTTGGCATGAGAGTGCTGTGCTCTATTTCCTGCGCTTACATCTTGACATGAGTTTATATCGTGCCAAAGAAACTTTCTGCTGGCTTTCCTCAGCGAAATTTGATCTTGTTTGTTAGAACTCACAAAATAAGACCGCTTTAATTATTCGCAGACACCTCCGGCTTCTTTCTTGACCACATCAATCATTGACCTTGGTTTAACGTTATCGAACGCGCCTCACCATAGGCAGCAAATATGTTTGTTTATTTGGTATTTTAACACGAATTTAGTCCGAAGTTGTAGACACGTATATCGAATGTCTCCACTGCCTAAGTGAAATGGACGAGGAAGAACCGTTGGTGTAGTGAACAAATCACACATTTATTCTTTGGGAAGAAACTATCCTATTAAACCACACTTCAAAGGCAACTGCACAAAACCTAGCAAAAAAAAAATTACAGTCATGTCTCGCTTATATGGACGCTCTCGCTTCCCAGAAAAGTGGTCCGCAATGTGAGTCGTCCACATTAAGGAATCGGGGTCGAAAACAAGTTTAAAAAATAATCGTTGAACAAGGCCAATGCTTGTTCATCTGGGTTTTTCGTACCCAGCTGTCGAAGCGCTGCACAAAGCACAGCGAGTAGAAGGACATGCGTAGGATAACACTCTTCCATGGCAAAGCTTTCACGTATTGAACACATGCTGAAGGCGTCCGACTTTTGATTGGCGTATTTCGTGTTTTAGCTGAGGGTAAATATCGGTCCGTTTACGCTTATCCCCAGCCATTGCCTCCGCCGAACTGGCCAGAGAAGCGTAAAGCCTTGCTGTTATGCTCAGCGAATTTTGGCACGAACTCTTACCGTCCTGTTATCTTGTCCTGTTCTTCAGTACTTACTTTTTCCGGCGTTTGCCGCGCCGGGCGATCTTTTATCGCAGTGAATGGGTGTAAACACTCGTCACTACCATAGAACGTTCGCTAATCATGAATGCTCTCGATACAATTTGATGGTGCTGGAAGGAACGGCGTTCTGTGATAAATGCATGCTTTCGCCTTGTATGCTTCGCCCAGCATTAAACACCTGGTAGTGGCTTGGGCTGCTGGGTTGTCACCAGTTATTTTTAAGTGCGAATGCACTTTATAAGCGACCCCAAACCTTCCACCGCCGCCGGCGGCGGCGGCAGCGGCGGCGTCCGCAGTCCTCCTCTCCCTAGCAACGGCGTGGAGCGGAGAGGAGCATCGGTAGCAACGGCGCGGTGACGTCACTTCACCACGTGACCGCGCTCGCTCCGCCTCCTCGCCGTGGCTGCGCGGGTGCGCGCCGCTCCCCGCACCGCTCCTCGCGCCGTGACGTCATGGTATGACGTCACAGCGCGCCTCCTCTCCCCAGCAGCTGCCGCGCGCCTCTCTCTCCACCGTGACGTCACACTCTCTCCTCTCCCCCTCGCTCGGCTGCAGCTGCCGTGCGCCGCTGTCCCTCTCCCCTTGCGCTCGCCTCCTCTCTCAGCCACCTGGCTCGGCGCGCTCGGCGCGGCGTACCCCCCTATATATGCAGCGATAAACTGCCAGACCTCCGTGGGTCGGCTCGCGCGCGCTCACGGGCGAATGCCAACGGATTTTAACTTTACTCCCCCTCATAGCATCACCCCGTGCATTCGCACTTAACCATGTTCACCCTCGGGGAAATGCTTGGGAGTTTTTTCTATTTGTTGACTTGTGGACTGGTGTCCTTAATATCGAGAAAAAAAATGCTTTTATTTACCCGTTTCGTCCCCAAATAGCACCCCCCATGACCCGGACTTCGGATTTCTAAACTAATGGGTAAGAATGGCATGGTGCGAGTCCGGTCACCGAAAATTTCGTCCTTATTGCGGGGTGTCTATATTAACGGGGCCCATATTAACGAGACGTGATTGTACCCCTCTGTCTAACTACAACAATGCGAAAACGAAAACACTAAGCTTTAGTAGAGGAGTTTGTTGTTTGATCGTTGAGTTTGATCGTTTGCCTGGCTCGGATTCATCACTGGTTCTGCGGGTTAACGCGGGTAGACGCACTAAAGCTTCGCGTTTTCCCATCGCTGTCGTCAGAGAGAGGGATAGTTTATTTGTCTGAAGTAAGACGAGAGAATGAAGACGCGTTCCTTAAGACTGGCAGTCGTGACTTTATTCGGATCACCTAGGAACGAACGACTTTGCATTTACATAACATTGCCTGGTGAGCGCTGCGGTGGAGTACTCAGTTTCTGCCATCGTGACTCAACACAGTGTGTTTGGAAATGTGAGACCTATGCAGGAATGGTTTCGGGTGGTGAGTTGAAGTGGGGTTTTTACACGCAACGACTATTGGTCTAGCGTGGAGCTCTTGATCTATTTATCCGTTTGTTTGGTCACGTCCACGTGGAAGTCTCCGTAAAGCAGGATCGGAGTCTCCTCTATTGGTACCTGTAGTGTCTGCATTAACTCGACCAGAAAGCTCTCAAAGTCACTCTGGGATGTGTTTGTACTTATGTATACGGTAGCGATCACGCACTCATTCGGCGCGACGACCGCAGATGCACCTCCTGGGCGTTCTGTGACGTACGTGGTCACGAATGTATCGGCCATGTCGGTCTTGGCGTACACGGCCACTCCGCCCGCTCGGTGGTGGAGGACGGACGACGTAGGTATCGCTCGCCACCCCTTGAGTTCGACTGTGCAGTCGATATTTCCGAGAAGCAGAGAATGTTTGCCGTGAAGAGGACTTCCTCCAGCCTGACGTGCCCCGCGTGTTTCTGAAGGGACCTATCATTGAGTGCACCGACGATCAGGTCTTCCTGCTCGTCTTCGTCGCGCTCCAACGCTTGTAGCAAGTACTTGGTAACGATGGCTAGGTGAGGCTTTTTCATGCGGTAGAGCTCGTTTATCATGTCGAAACAAGCTTTGCGCGCACTGACCTACCAAAGATGGTCCAGCCATTACGGTAGCCAATCCCACACTGCGAGTATGTGCTACTCTGGAGGTACGCTCGCTTTGGTTAGGATTGGCAAACTAAAGAATCCATCACGAGAAATCTTCTTGTAAACCATCGCTGGGATTAAACTCAACCATCAATCGGCAAACTCAACGAGTAAAGCTTCGCGTTTCCCCATTGTTTTCGTTAAGCATAGGGGTAGTTGACTTTTATCTTTCACTTCACCCACGATTATTCATCATCACCGTCAGAGAAAGTGGCTTTCCTGCAGGGCATGTTGGCATAGAACGTCATCAGTAAGAGCAATGAAGCTTCGCTTTAATAAATACTATCCCTAAATTTCACTAGACCTGCCAAACGAAACCAAAATTCTACTAAAATAAACTTTCTACACAGTCAGAACTGAAAACTCCTCATCATCTATTAGTAATGAATCCTCAAGTTCTAGGTACACTCTTTGCAACGTCTTATGACCACCTGTGTTAATCTAACAGATTTTGGGGGAATCCCCAAGGTGGAGTAAATTTCTGAGAAGAAAAGTTCCACGTCCACCTCAATGCAGCCGTGCGGCTACAAAGGGAAGCTATACAGCTTTCTCTGACACTTCGCAGTTGAAGAAAAATTCATCCTCGTCCAGGATTCGAACCCCGAACCACCGCTTAACCGGAGCAGTCACTCTACCAACTGAGCTGATCAGGAGGCTAGACGTTTGTAGCCCGAGAGCGAATTCATCAACTCGAAGTGATGGACAGGTGTTAATCGACCAGATTTAGGAGAAATCCTCAAGGTGGGGTATGTTTCTACGAAGGATAGTTTGACATCTACCACAATGCAGCCGTATACGGCTACAAAGGAAAGCTAAAAGCCTGTGTCTACTGAACGGGTCTAACACGGTCACTGGCACTGAGGTGGCGTAGACGTTAAGTAGCAGTGAGGCGATGGTAGCCGTAGTTATGGCGTGGTGGTTCGGTGCCGGCATCGCAGTGCACGGTAGTTGTGGAGACGGCGTCGCCGTTGCACCGTGCGTACCGACGTGGGTCCTCGGTGGCTATCCCCGTGGTAGCCCACGCAGCACGGAGCAGCCCCTGTCGCAGGGACCGTCGCTATGACACCATAAGGCCCCAGATTATGCCGGAAGCGTCGCTGTATGGGGGCCGTCATAGGATAGGTTAACGGGCGTAGATGCAGGCGCCGGACTGTCACCACTGAGGCATCCGATGCATACTTTGGCAATGCGACTGGGAAGCGTACCGACGCGATGCCGGACATCGGCTCGCTCCCGCCCACGCTTAAAGGGACACTGAAGTGATATGTAAACATTTCGGGATTACTTGCGCAAATTGTAGTCCGGAGTCCCCAGGCCATGTTTCGACCACCCTGGGCGCGTTTAAGCGATTTTATTTAATAGAAAAATTAATTCTAAAATGCTGTCCTCCTCTCTTTACGCTCGCCCATTTTCTGCGGCGTTTTCGTGTGACGTCGCGAGGAGCCGAGCTCGCAATTGGCTGCGCTACTGCACGGCGGAGTCAGTCGGCCCAGCGTTTCGTCCGCCGGCCGCCGACGGGTCGTCGCATTCGTTCGCTCAGTTGAAACGAAGCAGGACACGTTTGTGAATGGAAGAATGTGCCTTTCTTTACTTGGTTAGTTTGTACACTGTATCCAGCTCCAAGTCAAGGTCGCTTCACACAAGCGCTGCACAAGCGCACATGCGACGCTTCGCTGACTGGTACGCCAGTAGGAAAATATAAGGCCTCTTGAAGGGGTAGAAGAGTCAGCGAAGTCAATATAGGTACTAAGGAAATAAAATCAACTGATATTTTTACCGTACAGCGTAAACTAGGGTGCGGGAAGCACTTTTTTGCGCTGGGCGAACAAGCACAGCGGTCAGCAGCACGACTACGCATCTGCGAACGCTTTTCCGTATACGAAATGCAATTGCTAGACGTCAGCTATTGTGGAAATTTGGGCGACGCTTACTGCACGAGCGCAATACAACAAATAGTCACCTAAGCTGCTTGAAATGCCAAAACTAAATAAAAGTGTAAACTGGTTGTACAATATATACCCTATATTAGCAAGGCCAGCGGATCCCGCCCCGAAACAGAAGCTAGATGCACTCGAGACTGAGCGCTATCGCGGAGCGATGGTACGGGCAAGGGCCGAAAGAATTATCGCCGATGAAGCGCCGACAAAGAGAGCGCTTGGCACCGAAAAGTGGCATGCGCGTCGAAATCAGATTGCTGAAGTTAAATGGCAAGGTGTTGTTACAAGTGATAAATACGAAATAGAAAATTGCTTTCTCCAACACTACAAAAAATTGTTCGCATATAGCCCAGTTGATGTTGAGCGCTTCAAAAATGATTACCTTCATCTTTTGCCCAGACTTAGGGATGAAACAAAAGAACTGTTAGAACTCCCAATTTCAATAGAGGAGGTTACGAATGCAATTAAAGATCTGAACCCTGGAAAGTCACCTGGGCCTGACGGCCTCAGTGCAGCCTTTTACAAGGCCTTAAGAAATGAATTAGCGCCAATTTTGGCAGATGTGTATAATGAGGCTTACGATATTAATGTTGTGCCAACGTCTTTTACCGTTTCACACACAGTTGTTATTCCTAAAACCGAGGACCCCGCAATGCTGCGTCAGTCCACATCATATAGGCCAATCAGTTTAACCAATGTTGACTATAAAATATTCATGAAGATACTAGCTAAAAGGCTCCAAACAGTAATGACAGAACTTGTGGGACCACACCAAACGTGTGGTATTAGGGGACGCACAATCTCCACGAATATCCACACAGCCCGTTGTGTGTTGGAATGCTGCGATGCAACAGGAACCAACGTAGCGATGCTTCAACTAGACTTAGAAAAAGCATTCGACAGAGTTCCCTATGAAATATTGCTGTGCATTTTAGACTGTGTGAATGTTGGCTCTGTTATTCGGGAAGGTGTGGCAATGACGTACAGGTGCTGCAAGACGCGGTTAATAGTAAATAAGGTTGCGGGAGAAAGCATAGAAGTACAGCGCTCTGTACGCCAGGGATGCCCACTTAGCCCGTTACTTTTTTGTTTATACATTGAATCACTTTGTTTAAGTATTATACGCAGTGACAGTGTACACGGATTTCGGCTGCATGGAGCAGAAGTTAAACTCTTAGCCTATGCGGACGATATTGCTGTTTTTTGTTCAGATGTCGAAAGCATCAATGTGGTAGTGGAAATCGTCAAACGATCCTGTGAGGCGAATGGGAGTGCCGTAAACTGGAAAAAATGCCTGGGCTTTTGGCATGGAAATTGGCCATCAACCCCAAGCATCTTCGCTAACATGAATTGGGTCAGCACACCGGCAAAGTACTTAGGTGTGCCTTTGGAGTTTTATAAAGACAACGATCCGTATTGGAGGAAGGAAGCCGAAGTAATGAAAGAAAGGGCAGAAAAGTGGAAAGGGTGGAGCTTATCAATATTTTCAAGAACGACTGTGTGCAACTTATTTTTTGTAAGCAGACTGTGATATGTCCTTCAGGTTCTTCACTGTTCCCGAGCAAATGTTCAAAGACTGCATCGTGTATTCGCTGTGTTTATATGGGGGTCAAACTGGGAGCGGACAAGCCGGACAAACCTGTTTCGTAGAGTCAGGGACGGAGGTTTGGGACTAGCACATTTGTTTGTACGTCAAATTGTAAACCGTTTCTTGTTTCTCCGCGATGTTAAGGACCCAACGTTAAGAACTATCTGTCAATTGCGCTTGGGTAGAGCGTTACCGGGCATTATAGGCACGTCCAATGTTATACCTGGCGGCCTGCATGGTTTTATGAGAGAAGTTGTACAGTCATGCCGTTTCTTGGCTGTTCGATTTTCTTGGGAATACTTGTGTCAAGTAAATAGGAAAAAGTTGTATAAAGACGTGAGTGATGTAGTCCTCCCTGAACCAATGTACCGGTTGATTTATAGAGCAGGTAGGGGTAAAGATGTGCTTAAAAGAGTTAAGCGTATGCAGGTACCCCTTAGCGTAAAGACTTTTTTCTACAAACTGCATACTGGAACCCTCTCTGTTAAGACGTGGATGGCAGAAAAAGACTTGTTCGTTCCATGGGGAATTGACTGTATCATATGCAAAAAAGCTGAAACTATTGAGCATGTATTCATCGATTGTTGGGATGCTGTGTTCCTGTGGGATGTGCTCCAACGAACTCTGAAAAAGGATCTGCCTGTGGATGCCCAAGGCATACGGTACTTGCCTGTTGAAAACGAGGATGGTATGCCTTACGACCTGATCATGCTTGCTGGATTGAGCTCTATTTGGAAAGCAAGAATGGCCGCAAGGTACTCTGACATCGATGCGCGAAGCGCGAGACAGTATTTTAGAGAGGCAATGAGTGAATACGCGGAAAATCAAAAATATGTGTCGAATCCGCCCGAATGTCTTGCAGACATGGAATCGTTGGTATACCTAAGGGACTTTTAAACACATGACGTCAACCAAAGTGAGGTTGACGGCTGTCTGTGAATGAATGTCTTTGTTCTGTATGTGCCAAAGCAGGCAATAAAGAAAAAAAAAATAGAAGAGTGGTCTGGGGCGCTAGGTGTGTCACCGCAAGTGTTTTGCAAGTCACGAGTTCAAATCCCCGCGGGTACGTGCTTTTTTTTTTGTAAGTTAACTTTTTCGTTTTTTGCCGATGTTTTCTATATTGAGTTCACCTTTTTTTGGCCCGCAACGTTCATGGCTCCAAGAACTAGTCCACAACACGCGCGCAGGCTGGCACTGGCGCGCTAGCGAGTTCTCGTTGGCGTGCTGTTGCCATAAGCACCGACTGCTTGCAGGCAGTGGGCACAGGCCAGAATGAACAGACCCTTGGCCTGGTGCGAACACGCTTTTTACGATACAGGCATGAGGGAGGCAAGCTCCTAATATTGGGGAAAAGCGAATGACATTTGGGCGTCTGCGGGTACGCGGAGGGCGTTCATGCACTGCGTAGGTCTCGGCTTGTGAATGCTACGATTCCAAGCCGTCCTGGGAGGCTTATCTTTATGCATTTTTACAGTTGACAACATGGCAGAAGCGCGGTACGATGATTACTGAGTTATTGAGAATACCCATCCAACAACACCACCGGTTGTATTTTACAGAACCGAAACCGAAACCGAAACTTGTTTGGTTGCTCGCCTTGGGCATCGTCCAATCACGGTGCCCGCTCCTCCCAACGTCACAGCTTTTGTTGGTGCGGCCGCCGCAAACCGCGCATGGTAGTTTTTCTTCTTTCGCGCTTTGTAAAATAATTACCGATTTGTCAACCGGATAAACGATGAAAAGTGTGCTAATTTGAGCCAGTCTACGCAGTGCAAGCAAAAACGGGAGCTTGACAAATTCACTTCAGTGTCCCTTTAAGTGGCGTAGTATTCGTCCCCCTGGATTGCTCCTCCAAGACCGTCTGTCTCTGATTGATTTGATTGATTGATTGTAGGGTTTAACGCGCCGACGCAACGCAGGCGATGAGTCGCGCCGTAGTGGAGGGCTCCGGATTAATTTTGACCACCTGGGGATCTTTATCGCGCGCCGAAATCTCGTACACACGGGCGTTTTTGCTTTTCGCCTCCATCAGAAAAGCGGCCGCCGCGGCCGGGAATCGAACCCGCGACCTCGTGCTCAGCACCGTCTGCCTCTCGTGGTGCTTGCTTCTGCTGTAACCTTGCATTACACTTGAACTTGCTCGTCACAGGCTTAATTTTTTCTCGCCGTGGCCGTGGCATTCTTCAATAGGCTGTACTGTTTCGGCCCCACGGGTCGTTGCCCCATTGGTAGTTGCCTCACCTGTGTTGTTCCCGGCACCTCAAGATTGATCACGTGCTTGGCGGCAAAATTAAACTTCTCCCTCTTTTTGTCCCCTATATTTTCTGCACGCCCTTTCATCGCAATGCCCTTCGGGGATTGCCCACTGAATACTGACAGTTGTCCAAACATGGGAACACACAGGAAGCAGCAAGTCTTAATGATTTCACCAGTGACCAGCATGATTACAATTTGTATAAACACGGCTCCTTTTGTTTTCAAATAAAGGTGTTTTTGATGCCAAACCTTTTGACGAATCTGCATAAGTTCATTGGCGACAATTTTTTGGTTGAAACTTGTGTTGTTCATTTTTTCGCGGAATTTCTGGAGTCGCTACACACAGGCGTGTAGTGCAGTGCCGTCATTTGTGACTGTTACCACTTTCGCCTCTTCCACCCCTTACACGTAACCGTTGAGGCTGGTGTAAGAGGGGGTAAGATCGGCGAACACGCACTCTCCTCCCCAACAGCGACAAATACAGGCATATCGGCCTTCACCGTGGCGAACAGCCCCAACGATGGTTTTCCGTATTAATACCTATTTTCGTTGTGGTCGTGCACCAGTTCACCTCAACTGGTATCATATATATGATTCAAATGAAATATATGTGAAATGTAACACAGCCCAGTGAACGAACCACGATCGTAAGTAGTTGTGTCCTTTCTTCCAAGAGAAAAAACTTCACTCTCACGGCAGCTTCTTGAATTCTATAACTGTCTAGTTTGCAGAAATTATTGCCTTTTGTAAACGGCTGAAACCCGACTGTGTCGTTTTTTTTTGCAGTACCTGATCCATTTGGCGTATACCTATCGCTTGATCTCACGTTTCGGGTAAGTATGGCGTGCTTCAAAGAGGAATGGACGTTGTGAATTTGATCGCTTGTGTTGGTAGCTGAAATAAAAATGTACAATTCCAACGTTTCCGCTCCGACAATACAGAATGCTTCTTTTATCGGCGTTCCTTAACACGGCTAGCGGAAATGAACGCCGTTAATTTGAGACCCCTGAGTTCCTCAAAGGGGTAAGAAATGGCCAGGCACAATAAATCTACGACAATTCTACGACACGTAGAAAATGTACCCGCCATTGTTAGCGCAGTGGGAGTACTAACCGATTGATTAAAATGAACATGGAGAGCGGAAGGACGAAGAAAACAGTGCCTCCGGCTTAGCCTGCATTGGAGGTGTGCACTGTCGTGCAACGAGGAAGTCAGCTCCTTTTTATATTCTTATTCCATGTTTTCCCCTTTTCCTGTGCTCCCTCTGTTCCCCGCGGAACTTTGCGCGACCTGTGCTCTGAAATATGCACGTCTTCGGCGGCGGCCACCTCTCTGGGGTTCAATTTATCCGCACCTGTCTTCACCACTCTACCTGCCAACGAAACCTGGGTTGGGGCCTTGTATATTGCCCCAAGGGAAGACCTGTATTAAGACAGACAGTGGAGAACTTCCGGGAGAGGGGGGGAGGAAACGAAAAAGGCGTCTAGCGTACGCAGAACAAGACCGGATGGCATAACAAGTAAGAAACGCTAACAAAAAATAATGGAGCGGAAACCTGCACCGGCACACCTGCTCACCCCGTTTCCCGACTGCGTGTTCTTATTTATGTAGACGGGCATACTTCATGTGTATTGAATAAAAACTAAATAGGGTCCCTATTCTTGCAATGTAATCACACGTGTGAAAAGGACGCAAAAATAGCCGTTTGTTCTTAACTTTATCCTTTGTAAAGATTGAGAGGGAGACCAACCATCTTCTTATAGTAAAAAGGAAGAAAAGCCAGCATAAAGTTCTCTGTGTACTGCTGCCAAAACTGGTATGGCTACAGTACCTTTGGTAATGTCCTGCCTTTGCGCAGGCGCAATAACCATACTAGGCTCCAGCATCATAAATAACTGTCGCGCTAAGTCTTCACCCTTGAACGGCACCAAAATTGGGGTCAACATTGAATCCCCCATATCGATGTGGCCCTATTATTCTGCGTGTTTTCGACCTCGCCATTAGTAACAACACATTGTACGGAATGATTCGTATGCATTAAGTAATAGTCCCACATACAAAGGACACAAATCGGTTAATATTCTTAGCTAGAAACAGACAAACAAATTGGTTTATTGAAGCTATTTATTTATTGCTAAGAAAGGCACTTTTTGTTCTACCGTATTCTCAGCAGACTGCTTTCACCGGTATTGAAGTTGAAACAACAAGAGGAAAAATTTCCGAAACAAATTTTACCTGCGTCCCGGAACAGGTTTGTGCTGTGTTATTGGTATAAAAGGTGGTAGGTGCAGTGGGAAGAGAATAAGAAAACAACAGCTTCAGTCGAAAAAAATGTCTCGGATAAATCCTTCCGCCTTACAAAAATATTTCGATAACTAATTGTAAGCCATAATGCACCAACTAGCCCAACAGCACATTTTACTGAATACTTCAGAGCTCTTTTTTTTCGGCCAGGATATCCGGCGACGCTAAACTGCGGTGTAGCGATATGGTTAAGCCGTGAATACGGACTTATTTTTTACGGGAAGGAAGTGGAGGTGGGGCGGTGGCGGCTGTTTTAAAAAAATTTATCCTTCAGCACAGAAATGTATAACATTTAAACGAAACTTCATCACCATGCTTTTGTGTGTTTATATCGTTGTTCGAAAGATGCTTTTGCATTTACGAACATTCAAAGGACTTCGAACATGACAATACCTAACAAGGACAGCTCAGGAACTAACAGTTGGACTATTTTTATTAATTTCCTCCATTTGAAATGGGAAGCACCTACTGAAGAGAAAGACAACCTTAGGCCACCGTCTGCAAAACCTACATAATTTAGGTTAGCTTATGCCACAAACAACCTACCTTGCACTCCCTTCTCGGTCCTTTTTTAAGCGCGGTTTTTCGTTATTTTATGCCCAACCAACTTGCCCAAGTTCCAAACTTAGTTCTCGTGTAAATGTTTTTTCAACGTAGGCGAAAATGTGTCTTAAGGTGGAACAATATTTCTGTCCCCAAAGATCCTAAGGGTCTTAAGGAGACATACCGAAAAACACTTCCGGAACTTCTTTTGCTCTAGGCGAGTCGTTTTTGGCATGACAGGTTTGAAAAAATTGTATACTAAAAATAGTAAAAAGTTAGGCGAATGAGCGTGGAGATTGACACGCTAGACTCCAAGATTCCCAGCCTTCCATGCAATCTCGTCGTATTTTCCAGGTGTTTGTTCTTCGCAAAGAACATGCCATGTTCAAGGCCAGTGGTCTCGAGTAATGGCCGGCAGAGAGTTGAAGCTGCAGTTACAAACTGTACAAATTACATGACACGGTTGTTTGAAATCAGCAAACACGGAATAAAATAGTTTTCCTCCATCTATTTTCCTTGATGAACAACCGGGGGCATCTGGCGCTGCCGCTTCAATCGGGAGGGGTGAAAATGCTAAGGGAATAAAAGTAGCAAAACAAAGTAACGCTACACCTTGTTTTTCATCCCCGGCGAAAAGTTGGACGTATTTTGTAACTGTACTGGAAATATTGATCGAGAACAAGCATTAAATAAACGGGACACAAGAACAAAAATGCCAAACAATAGAGCGCAGAATGGGATAATTCTCTTTTTTTAGCCTTCCGCCGCAAACATCAGGAGCGCTACGAACCGAACCCATTATTTTCCGAAAGGCGAGACCTATGTTTACATTCAAGATGTCAGATAATTGGTGACACGTGCTTCCAGTTATGTCCCGCGTTTGGCGCTGGAAAATACATTTTGCCTGACTCCAAGTAAATGCTGCTTTGAAGTTTGTGCTTTTTCCTATTTGAATGCACATAGGTTCTTTTTTAATATTAGCTAAGGCACTGAAATACACAAATTGAATTAACAATGGCACTTTTATTGGCAAAATGATTCCTCGTTGCCACTGCAGCCATCCGCTGGCAAGAGACGACGTAATGTTTCGTGGCGAAAAGAGAAGATAAACAATTTCAAATTGTACTTGAAGAGCAATGCCCTCTGGAAGTACTTCTACGGAGCCTATAAGCAATCTGATTTACAACCCATAGAGAAAATTCTGTGTCATGCAACACTAAGGTATAAACATTATTTCCATAAGAATGCTAAATCAAAGTCATAAAGGCCTCCACTTTTCATGATAATGTCAACTATCCCCCCCCCCCCCCAAAAAAAAAAAATATATTCTGGTGAATGCATGATATGTCTCGGAGCACCAGAAAATGGACACTAAAAGTTACCGTCTCCGGCAGCGGCGTCAGCAAGAATGGCGCCTAAACTGTCACGTGACCTCGGCGGCGGGAACGGTGCTGCGGAGCGGAGGAGGGTGGCTGTCGCTCTACGCTCGGCTTCCACTTTCCCACCCCTAAGCAGTCTTAAGTGTCCCTGCCATGTTTTTCTTTCAGCGATGCTCTCATTTCTAGCAACGAACCCGAGTTTAGAGGTGATCAGAGGCAAGCCAATCCGCAGTTATGCAGTGATCTTATGGAGGGGCCTAGAAAAAGGCACTAAGGCCTTACATTGATATCAGAGTGGTTGTATTGCCCCTTCAGAAATCACTTTTCAGCGACACAACTGTATATCGTGGAGAGCCATATTTCATATGTCTAGGTGGCTTGAGATTTTCGCGCTATCCCGCAATGCCTATTAGGGTATTCTCGAAGATGTTTCTTTTCACATGTGCAGCTTTCCCGGTCATCGCAGTCCTTTCAGCGGTAATTACTCTGTAGTGATTTAGCGAAACGGAAAACTATTTCGCGCAGCTAATATCGGGGGTGAAAATGTCATTTGTGCAAAATTTCAAGTCTTCCACGTTGCGCGACTATGTTCCAGAGCCAAGGAAACTATCGTTTAGAAATGCACGGGGAGTAAGATTTGACAGGGAATTACACAAAAAATATTCAGAATCCTGAAAACTTATTTTAGAGGTTTCATCGACATGTTTACTTCCTGATTTGTGCCTAATATCACTGTCCTGAAGTGGGTTTGCTATGTTCCTGAGAGGTCGAAATTTTGAGCGAGAAAGCTGGGTATGCAAGCACTGTATACAGCGCTTGCATACCTAGCTTAATGCGTATACGCATTAAGCAACTGAAATTTTGGCTGTGCAAATGATGCCTTATGAGTAGTAACAGCACGTGATTTAACATGCGCTGTTGACAAAATGGACCAGTGAGACTGGCTTTCTGCCTCTATTTTCACTTTGCATGTGCAGTACGTTTAGCTGGTAATGGCGCGAGTCGGAATTTTGGTGTTTCAATTATACGCCAACTGCTCTCTCTTGAGGGCAGGAAAGGACGGTAGATACCTTGATGGCAGACAGAAACCTCAGGCGACTCTCAGGTACACGCCAAACGGCCGTTCTTTGGCTTTTAGAAATTACTGGTATGTGCTAGAGCCTTACGCCACAGATCACAAATCAGTACAGTACTATGGGTTAGAGTCATTGCTAAGTGTATTAGTATTTTTTAAGTATATCGGCGAGTTCTTGGTACGTCGGTATACATCTAGTCTCTAACTGCTTTTTTTGGCGGTAAAGCGTGAATATGCCCTTAACACCAGAAATTGTGGAGGGAGTGGGGGATTGGGCATAGTGACCGTAGAGCGGGCGGAGACCACAGAGGAGGGTTATTTGTACCAAAAAAGCAGGGTGGAGGGTGTGTAAGGGAACCAAAGAAGGGCTCTCGAGGGGGGAAATTCAAAACAAATCAGTCACATAAACGTAGGAATGCTAAAGGCATCACACCAACAATCAGGAAAAATAGTCACTATCTGCATGTTTACAGCAATCACTGCCATGTATTTTTGGAATGTGTACACTCGGCTTTGTTTTATACCGTACGTGTAACTGCATTTTTTCTCTTAAGCCCTTCACGGCGCGTGTATTCGCTAATCCTTTGTACGCATGTTATCTTTCGTTCACCATTCTGAACGAGACTGCAGTGTTTTCTTTTCACCTGCCTTTAAAGCTGTAAGAGGTGTTCAAAAATACTCAGGCTTTACTTGTCTAAAAAGGAGCGTGTCCTTTGTTTCCCTTCCCCAGAATTGCGCTAAAATTTCATCGTTTCCTCTAATTCCAGGTCGTGACACGTTGCTTTATCTTACTTTACCGTTGCTTCTGCTACACGTCTTTATTTCAAATTTTTTGTAGGGGTTAACGCGCCGACGCAGCACAGGAGATGAGGAGCGCCGCAGGGGAGGGCTCCGGATTTCTTTATTTCTTGTTTTTCATATTTTGTGCAAATCACTTACGCTTATGCTTTGAGCACCACGTGAGTGAAAAAGGTTTAAAGGCGCAAAAAACGCGAACTCGAGACGAAAGGAACAAGGCTCACCGGGCGCATCGTTTTTCTTGTTCTGTTCTTCTCCTGTAGGCTGTTTTGCGCCTTAACACGTTTTTAACTCATGTAGAACCAACTGTCTAAAGTCAAGCTTTTACTGAGTCTACCACTTTTTGGCGATTTCCCTACTGGTACGGTCCCAACTTTATCATTCAGCCACCCTCTTTCGTTATTGTACCAAATATTCCTCACCTGACGGCGACTGCTCCTTTCGAGGAAAGTTGTACGTAATCTCATAGGTTCCCCATCTTGTCTTTCATTCATGAAAGCTTAGCTCTTCTGGGTACGCCGTTTTACGTAGTAATCATCTTTTTTCAGGCTCTCACATGGCGTGTGTGTGTTCTGAGAACCGGTTAATACAGTTAGTAAAAATAAAACTACTGCTTTCGTCAGTGGGGCGCCACTGCAGATGTTTTGATCAGATCAACTCTGTTTCACAGGAATATTCCTCATTTCATCTGCTTGTTGTCCTACACTAGCGGTTACCTAAACACCTAGCTTACTGATGCTTACTTACTTACATGGGGCTCATTCGTTATCTAGTACGAACACAATGAGCCGCGAGACTGGATAGGAAGAGAGTTTAGACAGTGCTGAAAGTAAATGAAAGAACAAAGGAAGTGTAAGTTTGTAATATGAAGGCGTAGAATTTCCTTTTCCACCCGAAAGGGCATATATATCACTCACGTTTCTAGCGAGAACCCAGTGTTGTACGGTAGTACGCCATACAATGCGATAAATGACGATAACGGCTACAACATTTATTAACTAGAGGCTTTCAAATACTTTGATAAACGGAGGGCAAGTGAACCAATACTAAAACAAATGTTCATCGAAACGACTTTGATTGTCTACGCTGGCAATGGCGCAATTCAATGAACTCAGGGGGGAAAATGTCTACGAATAGCCGTTATTAGACTTTCGGCAAACACCAATGACAGCTCCATACGAATGACTCAGACAAATTCGCGCGAATTCTCCTGTGGCGAAGGCCATCAACTAGGTGCGTTTCCCTTTGGGAACCGCTTCTAGTTGATGGCCGACGAGATTAGCTGTCAAAAAAACGAGCGTTGTTAATGACTTGGTTGCCCATTGTCTGACCGGAGGGACCTGTAGCATGTTGATGGCTGTGAATTTTCGCTCTGTAATCTAGAATACAAGCACCACGACATTAACAGACGAATACAGGATTCAGTAGTGCTATTCCTACCTAAAAAACAAAAGAAATGGAATTTAAACCCCAGAGATGGACCACTTCTAAAGTTTTCTTGCTACCGCTTCTAAGCACAAATTTCCGTATAAAACTCCCCAGGCGTACCGACAGTTTAGCCGTGGATACCTGGAAACTAATCAATAAGCGTATGACACCTGACATACGGAAGTAAAATATGAAGAGGATCGAGCATGCTGTAATAAAGAAGTGGGCCAGCCTGAAAGCTGTGAAGAGGCGTCTAGGCTTGGCGAAAATTCAGATGTATACACGTAACGACAAGGAAGGTAATGCCATCACAAACAAATATAAAATAGTTATAGTAGCTGAGGAGTTCTGTAGAGATAATTAGAGTAGCCGCGGCACCCAGGATAATACCCAACAAGAAACTAGTTCAGAGCTTGAGCAATGGCTAAGTGTCCGTCCAGCCGTCAACTGGTCGTCCTACAATACAACTGTAGAGGTCTTTCGAACAAATCAGGACAGCTGAAAACCAAAATTCTCTCTGGTAAACTTCAAGTGTGGCCACTCCTTTTACAGGAGTCAAACGAACTATGCCCTCTCCCCCCCATCCATCGGTTATCAGACTCCTACCATCCCGGATAACCGCAGTGGTGATGCACCTGGAAAACCGACAGTATACATCGTTAGAAGTGTTCCTCAAACACAAATCAACCTTCAGAGATGGTGTAACCAACAGCAAGACGTGGTTGCGGTTTTAACACGCCCAGCCAAAACACCCCTCCTTCTTGTGTCCTTTTATGGGAGGCCAGGTAGAGCATGCCTTAACCTAGCTTGGAAGTTGGCACCACCACCTTAGGGCAACGTACCGAGGCACTCCCATACTCGTAGGAGGGGACTTTAACGCCCCACATAATTTGTCTTGATACGAGCACGACACCAAAAGAGGAGTACAGGTTCGTGACAATTTTCAGGGTCATGAAAGTTTCCTTGCTTAACTCTATCCTACCTACCATCCCTTCAACTCGGTCTCATCCACCGGACCTTACGTTGTTGCTTGGTACCATTAATCCTTCCTGGAATCCGGAGCCAGATGCTTGGGCAAGTGACCATTCGCCAAATTTGACTGGCCAATTTTTGACTGGCCTGCTCGTCACCAGGTCAGAATTGTTCACTGGGAAAATCCGCTTTGATGAACGAGCTTTTTCGCTAACCGCGGAGAATGTCATTTCTACGCTGAAGTCCGTCTTCACAGACTGCTCTACACATACAAAAGTGAACGAGGATGCCGACGCCCGATATGCACCTCCTTAAACTCTGCGCAGAGCGCCGCCGAGCCGAGCTCCATGCTACTCACAACCGGACGCAACTCTACACTCGTGCCACGGCAAACCATATCGCAGCACAAGCTCGACGCTACGAGAAGCAGTTGTCACGACGCCGGTGGCACGACTGGTGCGCTGGTTTTGACTCTGGTACTCGAAACAAGGCCTTATGGCGAACCTTCCACGCCATGGAGCGGGGTGGCAGCATGATTAGCCCATCAGCTAGAATTCGCCCTGCTCTCAACATTAGCCCCGAGGAGTATGCGGACAAACGGCTGTGAGTTCCTTTCCAAACTACCGACAACCTCCGGCTGCCCCTCCCTGTGTTGACGTATCGGACTCCTCAGGAATAACTGACCCATTTACGAAGGCCGAGCTCATCGCGGCCATTGAAGTATTCATGGCGCACTCCTCTCCACGGGATGATGAAATCCCGTATGAGCTATTCAAGAACTTGGAGGGGGAGGCCTTGGAAGCACTACTCTAGTCGCTGAATGATGTATGGGTTAGAGGTGCCATTCCACCCGAGTGGAAACACTCAGTGGTAGTGTCAATCCTCAAGCCGGGAAAACCTCCCACGGGTATTAGTGCACTTTGACCGATTTCCTTGACACCTACAATATGCAAAATATTCGAACGAATAGTGGCCACTCGATTATCCCGGTGGCTGGAGCATAATAGACAATACCATCCCGCTGAGATCGGATTCAGACAGCACCTGTTTACCGAGGACGGTCTGTCTGTACCTGATGACAATATTTTGCATGTTTCACCCCACAGCCACCTTGTGCGAACTGTGTCGGCTACCGACATTTCCAAGGCTTATCACTACGTGGAACACAAAACAATACTTAGAAACATGGAGTTCTTGGGGGTTCACTTCATGTCACCAAAGTGGTACACTCCTTCATGTGCCGAGGGACGTTTTTAGTACGCGTGGAGGGATAGCTTGTTGGCCTGTTCGAATCTAACCGTGGGGTACTGCAAGGTTTCGTGCTTGCGCCTTCACTGTTTAACATCGCATTTGCATCATTGGCATGGAAGCTACAAGACATCCCTTGTGTGAAATTTCTCATTTACGCGGACGATGTTACGCTGTCGTCCACAAACCGAGACCTCGGCTTGCAGTGTCGTCATCTGCAGAAAGATATGGATGTTTTCTATGCTTTGCGCCATCAGACGGCCTGGAAATTTCCGCTGAGAAGTCTGCTATGTACAAGTGGATAATAAGGCGGGTGTCAAGGCTAAGTGTCAACTAAAGATTGGTTCAGCTGCAATACCAGCAAGGAAGAGCTGCGGGTGCTTGGACTTCAGTTCCACCAGTCGGGTTCGGGTATTCATTGGCTCCGAAAGGCACGGAAAGACTCCTCGACGACCTTGCATTTGATCCGCCGGATAGCAACTCGGAGTGCAGAAGCCCGCACGGAGGTGGCTCGGTGACTTGTACGCTCTGTCCTACAGCCGCGCTAACTCTACCAGGAACAGTTTCCCAGACTGACAGCACAACAATGGGCGATGCTTGAGGCTATCAACAGAGAGGCCATTCGCACCATCATGGCACTTCCTTATCTCACCCCGATTCCTATCTTACAGGAGCACGCTTAGCCCAATCCTATCACGGAGCTTGTAAGTCAGCCTGAAGAAGCAAGAAAGCTCAAGCGTTTTTGTATACCTATGTTCGGAACGCTCCACTCTCATTTCTGTATGGAGCCCCCCGTGACTTCAACCATGGCCGACTTTCCGACATGGCGCTATACAGCAATAACAACCAATAAAGCAACGAAGCTCTGTCGCCGTGAACAGCCAGCGCCAACCACAGATACTATAGTTCCTGAAGCTTACTGTGTATTGTACACAGACTCAGCCCTTCTACCGAACGGAGGACGGACCGCTTTCATCAGTTCCACACACTCACTACTGAAAGGCTCGCGCTGTTATTACACCGACACGGCGGACCAGCTGCTGTATATGACGCAATCAAAGCTGCAAGTGCACTCCCTAACATCAAAGGGCCGCATATATACAGAGATCGCTCAGTGCTGTGAAGCTCCTGAAGCAAGTGAAATAGACTCCTCGGATCTGCCAGCACATTAACAGCCTCACATTAACAGCACATTAACATTAACAGCTTGGATCTGCCAGCACATTAATCAGAGCACAGCTAATGGTACGCGTATCTTGGGTACAGGGGCGTGGTCACAAACTTTTCAACCAATTAGCGGACAATCTTTCGAGCTCTCCTGCCCCACCTGAATCTGAATCCGTCCCTAGCCCTGTTCCTTGTGACCCACGCTCCCGGCTGTTAGCCATGAAGTCTCTCCTGAGAAGGGACACACGGGCTACAATTTCCCCGTGTGTCTGCTCCCCCCCCCCTAATCTTTCCTGGGTGGAGGAAGTTTCCCTCAGGAGGCTTCAGGCTGGGGTGGCTCTCACACCTTCCGTTACCACCGCACCAAAAGACCCAATTTTCCGGCTCCGGCGGCTGAAGCGGATGCCAATCATCTTTTGTGGATGTTTACAGGAACCAGAACCGCTCGGGACAGTGCGCTAAGAGTGGTTGGTCTTCGGTGGGATAAACCGGGGGACTTGAGCCGGTGGGTGCCTGAAGACCGCTACTGCAGGTCACTGCTGAACTTTTTACACGAGTTCAGACTCCATGCGTTCCTTTTTGACTTGCACAGTGTCATCAATTTCCTAACTACCTGTGCTTTTGTACCCCTTCCCTCTCTTCTACCTAATGTCTTATCTTCTCCTCATATGCCGCACGGCAAAACTGTGAAATAAAAAAAACAGGTCAACATCCATCTTTTAGGACAGAAATAGTAAAGAAGGCTATGAAAGAAATGCAAGGGGCCAAAGCACCAGGTGAAAATCAGATAATACCAGATCTCTTGAAGGATGGCGGGGAAATTGTACTAAAAAAACTGAATACCTGTATACGCAATTTCTAATGACCGCGAAAGTACCGAAATCTTCGAAGAACGAGAACACCATCCTGACCCATGAGAAAGGTGATATGAATGACTTGAAAAATTACACGCCGATCGGCTTACTATGAGACGTCTACGAGATGCTTACCACAGTAATCGCTGACATAATTTATGCCGCCTTGGATTTCAGTCAACTTAATGGTTGACTGAAGGGTATACAGAAAGGTTTCTTAAAGACTATTCAACGATAGACCATATTAACACAATCACTCAGGTGATAGAGAAGTGCTCGGAAGGTACTGAACCCTATAGCCTTCATACATTATGAGAAAACATTTGACTCGGCCGAAACCTCAGCAGTCATTCAGGCATTGCGGAATCAGGGTGTAGACGTGCATTACGTAAGAATACTTGGATATATACAATGGGTCCACAGCTACCATCGTCCTCCATAAGGAGAGCAGTAAAATACCTATGAGGAGGAGCGTCAGACAAGGGGATGCAATTTCTCCAATGTTATTCATAGCATGTTTACGAGCGGTATTCAGAACATTGGAACGGGAACAGGTGGGAGTAAGGGTTAATGGAGAATACCTCCGTAACCTCAGATTTCGTGATGACGTTGCCTTGATAACTAACGCGAGGGGCGAATTGCAAAGCATGGTTACTACACTCGACAACCGGAGTAGAACCGTGGGCCTGAAAATTAATATTCAGAAAACTAATGCTCAATAACCTCGGGAGAGCGCAGCGGTTTGAGATAGGTGGCGAGGCAGTGGAAGTGGTAAGCGAATATATTCGCGGCAATATCTACGCAGACGAAGTTGTGACCCCGGATCCCAACCACGAGGCAGTGACAATTAGAAGGATATGAATGGGGTGGAGTCCGTTCGGCAGGCATTCGGACATAACGAATGGCAGGCAACCATTGTCCCTAAGAAGAAAGTGTGTGACAGCTGCATCTTACCGGTAGTTACCTACGGGGCAGAAACATGGTGGCTCACTAAAAGGGTTCAATTAAAATTGCGGACGATTCAGTGAGCAATGGAACGGAGGAGGATAGGAGTAACATTAAGGGAGAAGGAGAGAGCGGAGTGCGTCTGGGAGCAAACGCGTATTAAGAAGATATTAGTAAAAATTAAGAAATGGGCGTGGGTAGTGCATGTAATACGAAGGCAAGATAGCCGTTGGTCATTCAGGTTAACATAGGGGATACCTAGAGAAGGCTAGCGTGGCAAGGGGTGGCAGAAAGTTAGATAGGCAAAGGAGGTCAAGAGGTTTGCGGAGATACCCTGGTCACTGTTAGCACAAGACCGGTATAATTGCATATATATGGGAGAGGCATTTGCCTTTTCACTGGGTGTAGATAGGATGATGAGGACGATGATGATGACGACGACGACGATGACGACGATGATTATGATGGTGATTACGATGATGATGATAATGATGAACTGGAATAGTCGCATGACGGAAACGAGATGGCCGATGAGGTAGCGAGGTTTCTAACGTACCGCGCCGAGTCAGAGCACTCGTACAGTCTTCCCCCTCCTGAAACCCACCAAGAACTCCTCGCCAGGCTTCGTCTCAGCAGGCAGAAGTTTCCCCCTCCACACAAAGGCCTTAACACTTATGAAAGCCAAACACTAAGGAAAATTCAAACAAACACCTTCATACACAAGTCTAGACTTGCTCTAATGTTCCCGAACTCCACAAACGAACACTGCAAAAAATGTGGAGAGGTGGCAAATCTCTTCCACGCATCCTGGGGATGCCCCGTTATATGGCCCCCGGAGAACGCCCACGAACCCAACACACTAGAGACATGGGAGGCAGCCCTGGCCAACTCCGCCCTCGGGACTCAGCGAGAGCTGATCCGGAGAGCGAAGATCGGGGCAGCTGAAACTGGGGCCCTGGAAAGAGGGCTCCACTCACTTCTCTAGCCCCACCTTACCCTTCCCTCCTCCCCTTTCCCATCAATAAAGTTTACTGACTGACTGACTGATTCCCCCGTCGCACATTATGCGATGATGGGACTTCTTTTCTCCTCTAACACAATAGGTCTGTCCTTGGACACGACTGGTAACAAGGACCCCACCCCAGAGATGCAGGAGCCTTTAATAAGGGCAAATAAAATTATTTTTCTCTCCATTTCTCTCTGTCCCGTTTGAGTTGTAGACAACTTATAAGGCTTTTTTGTCGTCTACTGAAGGTCTTTGCTGCACAGAGGTAAACGAACCAAAACCATGCAGGCGATGTTTGAGCGGGAGTATGCTGCCAACCAATTCCGCAATGGCAGAAATTCAACAAATTTGCGTGAAAAGCTTTTGAACGTAAGTTGCGCTTGTTTTGAACACTGAGACGGACACGCGAAAACTACATAGACTTTCCGTGTCTGTCTCAGTGTCCACAACAAGCACAACTTACCTTCAAAAGCATGTTACACCAACTAGCCCGACATCAAGCTTTACTGAATTGCGTGAGAAGTAATCCATGCCTTCTTAGCCTCGCATTGCAACCACCTGGTCCTTTTTGACATCCTGAAGCCACTTTTTAGGATTTGCATGCTTTACTTATTGATGCCATCTAGCGTAGCGGCTACAAAGTAGTTGGGTTTTGATATTTTAGGAGTACAGTTGTTGTTGATATTGGCAGAGAAAAGGTCAAATAAAAATTTCGGCTTTGAAAGTCCCGCACACACAACCTCTTTTTGGGTGCTTTCTACTCCGTGGTCCGCCGTGTCTGCACTCGAGTTTTCCCCTCACGACGTCCTCATTCGGTTGAATTCCAATCAGCGGGCCATCGCCCCACTCATTTTCCGTCATCAAAGAGGAAAACTAAAGCATGCGATTATCTACGAAAATTTAAATGTCAGCCTTCAAAGGGGAGCGAAGTCCTCGTCTGTTTGTTCACCGATGCTGCCGTAGCGAACGCTGAGGGGGCTGTACATAGGATACAAAAGGAACAGCACCACTCTGACGAACCGATGTGTCGTGCGCGGGGAGCTTCATGCACTTAGCGCCCGCCTTCTCTCACTGTAGGAAGCGCGGTGTAGACGCGCGGGAGTAGAGAAGATAGCAAATAAAGGCGGGAACCCAAGCGCCAAATTTATTTGATAATTCATAACCGCGCTATACTTAACACTTGCAAAGAATATACGTGGAAGAAGACTTTTAGGGCAAATTTATTTGTTAACAATGGCCAGCCGATGCCTCTGTCGTGAAACTTACTGCAAAGTACATGAAGGATGATGGTGAATGTGACCCATTTTCACGGGTGTAGGAACACTCACATAGGCATCACTCTTTGCCAAAAATTTATAGTAGTGGTCGGAACCGTGGTCCGATCCTTTTACGACATGTTAAAAGGACCACTATCTTCTTTCTTATGTCGGACTGTCTTCTGGAAGGCTTTGCTCCACCATAAGCCTTCTACGAGACAGCCATTAAGTACTGTATACATGCTCTAGTAGCTTCTGTTCAAACTTAAATAGAGCGCATCCGAGAGCACTTGTGGATAGGCCCGTGGATTTAACGCTCTCAGGCAATCGTGTTGCAGCCAGCCCTCCTCCTACACCTTATCAAAGATGAACGCTGAAAAGCTTTAAAGTTCAGTTTCTGTGAGAATCGGACTCCTCAGCCAGAACTGGTGCGTTAGAGGTCTAGAGAACGCGCACATTAAGGAAAATAAACGTGGGCGATCTCGCCGTCTTCCTTCCCTTCTCGTGTGGTATTGAGTCACGTGTCGCGACACGCTGGAACCTTTCCAAGCGCTGGCGGTTTCTTTGAAGAAAGTATGTTGGTAATTGTTGAATTCCGAGCGAAGTTCAACAACCGCCCCTAGACGCTCGACAACGAATGAGCACAGTTTTCAAGCTGGGCTCAGGAGTTTTGACGAGAAGTTGGTGTCCTTCAATCACACGCAGTGAACAACAGCTTAAAGCCGCAAGGGTGAAGCGCAGGGATGAGAGTTGAAATATTGGCCTCTTGGGCTCTGCAAGTGGCCTGTCTACCTTTAAACTCTCAATTGGAAAGGATGTGGGTAGTAAGGTCTTCTGGAAGACTCCTTAGCCTTGTCTAAAATTTGAGGGAGATTAGAAGCTGGTGTGAGAAACATCCTGATAGTTTGGTGCATCACATAGGACTGGTGCGTCGCGTACTGGTTGCCGCTTGTCTTTCGAAAGCTCCTTACCCTCAGTACCATGCATTTCGCCTCCGCATAACTTAGCGAGTGGGCAGGGCTGCTGCTTTCATTGTAAAAACCATACGTTTGACAAACGTGGGAAATTATTTTATGCGAATTCGATGCTACTATTCGTCCGGACGACGAGAAATGCCAATACTCTTTGCCCAGAAACAGCCGGCAGGTAGCCAATGTCGCTGTACACGCGAGCAAACGTGGCCACTGAGATGGTTAGACTAGTTAAACACGGCTGGTGAGCTATAGACGGCATTCACGTAAAAGTATACCTTGCGATTTCTTTTCTTGGCAACACTTTAAACCGCCATGACAGTACCTGCCATGAGTGCGCATGCGTCCTCATCTTGTACAAAAAACTGACCTTTGCGCTCGCCGTCTGGGCTGTTAATACCCGATTATCGGCCATGGCATCAACAGATATGAATAATCGCAGTGACATTCTGGTTATGATTCTCTACTCGCTCTTGAGAACTCCGCATCAGCAGCAGAGAATGAAGCCGCGGTTGCGAATGAAAGCGGAACGGTGCAAGAAATGCCTACGCTGTAGCGCAGAGACCTGCGAACGCAGATATCGACATGGGAGCCCCTGCGCCTTGCCCATTTCAGAGTCGTTAAGTAGCAAAGCCAAATAATGCTTTTGAAGAAATTGTGACCGTTCACGCAGACGCCGCGATTGATATACGACGGTAGCAAAGCTGTGAGTACATTGCTATCTGGAAGACTAGCGACATCTATCGCCAAGTGGCCGAGCATACGACGTTGCCTTAGCAACGGGTACCCGCAGGCACTGGCATGCCGGCGGACACACATGGTTTCCGCCATGCGTGCCAGCCCGCTGAATACACCCCATTCAAGTCCCGAGCAAGAAAGGCCGTGTTACGTACTTGTAGAGTGGGACAAAACACGCACATCAAGCCATGCGTAAAGTTTTTGTTGCTCGCGCATTACTAAGCATACACAAAAAAAATTTCGAATTTTTCTAATTCATTTCGAATAATCAATACAGTGTTATTTTTAGAAACCTTAAACGATTGTAACACGCACGGAATACGTTTGCACATGTTGGGCGTGAGATGCATTAGCTACGGAATAAACACCAGCATATTCTCATGTTTGCGTGCTCGCGTTGATGAATTGACCCGAATTCGAAAAATTACATGCAATTCAAGTATATTTCCGATCGAACACCAGCACCACTCTTTCCCGAGAAAGAGCCGTATCAACTAAACGACCCATCCATGAAGTTATCACAATTGAAGTACGACTGTAGAGAGAGAGAGAGAGAGAGAGAGAGAGAGAGAGAGAGAGAGAGAGAGAGAGCAATCTTAAATGAAGTATGGCGATGTTAGCCGGGCTAAAATGCCTAACTTGCTACGCCAGTTGATGACGTGATGAAGATTATGGTGATGATGTTCAAGAACTTGATGCGCACAGAGACGGCGAGCTATTCACAGTGACTGGTCTAGACCTGTGTGTTGCAGGTAGTATATCAGAACATTGGTAGCCCGTAAAGCACGTTTGGGACAAGCCTATGGTCCTAAAACGTCCTTTAGCTGCATGTCCACGCAAAGCGGCAGTCCCAAAGCCACTGCGAGGGACACTCTTTCAGCACTGAATCGAGCACGTTCACAGAGCAGGTGCTGCAGGGTTTTCTTTACAGTGAAAGTATGGGCCTTTGTTACAGCAGGCACAAGAACAATTGATGAACTTGGATTGAATATTTTACCTCATTCTGAAACAGCACTGAGAAAAATCTTGAAGCAATGCTTGGCTTGACCAAAAGGGCCATCTGACAAGAGGAGAACATGGTACATTGTAAAATTGTGAATTGTAAACAGCGAAATTTTAAAAATGCGCAATTTGCGTCACTGTTTGGCAATCATGTGTGCTTTATTTTGTAACCATCTTTTACTGTCTTCTTTTTTGACCATACCCCCATTATGCAATACCGCAACAGGAGGTCTTAAAGGAAAATAAATGATGATGAGGATGAATACGATGACGAATAAAACTACTGGCCGCATAACGACCTGACGCATATGCCGTTCTGTACCTACACCGGTAATTACCCGGATTTCATATGAATGGCCTACCACAACCGTATTAAGCAAGTCGGATGGTTTGCTTGCTTCCTTATATCATTTATTCCTCGCTTTCCCAGTAAGCAGGTTCACTTTGTCATTTCTGCACTCGCCGGCTTTCTCAGGAAAACGTCCAGTGTAACATTTTTTCCCCATTTTACCGTGTTATCATTTTACCGTGTTACATTCCTGCAAAAATTCGTAAAACACATTTTGTACGCAGTGCGTTATCAATTCTGCGAAATTAGGACACGTTTTTTGTTCTAAATTAAGACCTCTCTCCTGGTCACTAACCTACTACAGTAAGCAAACGCTTATATTTCTCTCTACAAAAGCAGCAGATAAAAAATCACTGCTTTCAAAAAATCAAAGGTTTTCCTTAAGCATAGAAACCAATCTACGCAACCCAGAATTATTTGTCAGTTTTTAAATCCTAAATTACATTTTTTTATATTTATGACTATTTTTGGTGGTCTATATTGTAGGTTAAAAACATACAGGTGGCACACACTGCTTGTCGAAAGTTTCCGAGCGGAGAACCTAAGAGTCTCCCGCGATGTATTCCAAGGATTAACAATGCATATTGATAAAATTACGGTTGCTTAGACTCTCCCAGCGGCAAATCCCCTTCAAACAATGTGTTAACGAAACTATCGTGAAACAAAAAAAGAAAAAACATGGATGGACTGAGTACCTTTTATATCAAAGTGAAAAGAGGGAAAGCAGGCAACTCACTCAAAATTAAACAAACACACCAGGTTCGATCATACACCAATTCCATGCCGGAGAAGAACCAGACGCGGGTGCCGTCTTCAAGTTATAACACGCGGTTGTTCGCTACAAACTACACCGCATGTTTCCTTTCTACCGCAGAAGAGATGTATATGGTTGGATTTCCACTCTATGCTGTCAGAAAATTGCGCAGGGGCAACAAAGCAAGCACGCGGAAGCGACGACACAAAAATTAAGAAACCATGAGCCGTAGGAAGCAGAGCAGAGCACATATTTCGTTTCCGCACGTCTCCGAAAGGAAATGCAGCGTCGTTTATGGCTGCCTTCTTTCAACGTCTCCTCATATGCGAAACAGCAAATAGCGAAAGTACTCCCAGACGCGCAACAGAATCTTTCTACGGTAGCAAAAATTTACACTAGAACAAAGCCCATAAAAAACCGCTTGTCCCAGTTGCTGTATTTTCTGCTCGAACTTTCCGCTTTTCCCCTTCATAGGCATGCAAAAATAGCCCCTAACGTATGTGCGGAGAAAGCTGGCATTCGTCCTGCTCCGAACGATAACGAGCCTTAAAAAAGCCGCATTAAAGTACATCGAGTGCACTATCAATCAATGAAACACACGGGAATATACTTTCGAGGATAAACATCGTAGATAATCATGTTAACTTGGACTAATAAGAAACCAAGTTGACAATTATGGGCCAGAATACGGATGTATTCTGGAAAGCTTCACCCTAGCTTAAAAAGAAAAATATGTGGAGGCTTGGTGCAGTTAGTAATTCAATTGAGGGCTATATGTAGCAGTCGTTAGAAAAATACAGAGTAAAAAAAATTAGCGTACAAACCCCGAGAACAAAACTGGATGAAGCCTCATTGAGTTTCCTCGGAAGCAGGACTTTTTCATTGGTGTTTCTCGATGTTTCTCTATCTGTTCCTAAAGGAATATAGGATTAAGGGATCGCTATTAGAAAATAACGTCGTTTTAATAAAAAAAAAGCTGCAGCGTTGCAGCTTTTTGTCTTTGTCTTTGCGTTCCTGTGTTCGGAATGCTCAATAAGGTTGATTGATTGATTTATTGATTGACTGACTGATTGTTTGATTGATTGATTGATTGATTGATTGATTGATTGATTGATTGATTGATTGATTGATTGATTGATTGATTGATTGATTGATTGATTGATTGATTCCAGGGTGTCGAACGAGAGCCTAACCCGTACTGATAGCTGGAACAGATACGGTATTTTCACATCATCATCATCAACAGCCTGTTTTGGTTCACTGCAGGACGAAGGCCTCCCCCATTGGCCTCCATTCGCTGCTGTCCTGTGACGCGCGAGTCCATTCTTTGCTTTCAATTTTTTTTTCTTCTCTCTGTCGAGTTACCTGCCGTTCCCTTCTTCTGCTCCCTTCTCTCGTCATCCATTCCGTTACCCTCGTGGTACACTTATTGCCGGTTCACCACACTACATGACCATCAGCCCAAGACCAATTGTTTCTTAATTTAAACTATGATATCTCCTACTCTTTTTTTTCGTCATCCAGAATGTTCGTTTTCTGTTATCATCATTAGAATCATCATGAGGCTGTCAGTACCCACTGCAGTGCAAAGGTCTATCCTATAGATCGCTAATTATTCCGGTCCTGTGCTAACTGCGACCCCGCAAACTTATCAATCTCATCTGCCCGCCTAACTTTCCGCCGCCCCCTGCCCCACTTGCCTTCTCTAGGGATCCATTTTGGTACCCTTAATAACCAACGGTTATCTTGCCTCCGCATTACACGCCCTTTCCACGCCCATTTCTTCTTCTTAAGTTCTACCAATATGTACTGGAAACAATTTGTTGAGATATCTCGCTGTCGCGCTCCCTTCCGGGTGGAGAACATTTCGCTGTGTTTATAAAGGGTAATCCTTCCGGTACACCCCTCATATACGTCCTGTAGGAGTCTTAGCAGGGGTTCTCTATTCCTTTGTCCTTTAACTCTTTCAACACAGCTTCGGTGTCTATTGAAGTTAACTTTTTTTCATAGTTAATAATTGCGATCTAAAGGCGTTTAGTTTAGTCTGATGATTTTTCTATTACGCGATTCACCACAGGATGTGATCCATTGTTGAGTTCTCTTTCCTACACCAGGCGTGCTCTCTGAGCTGCTGAGAATCTAGGCTGTCACTTATGTGGTTGACTATTATGTTGTCAAACAGCTTGTATACAACTGAGAGTAGGTTGATAGGTGTGTAATTGTTAACATTTTTGGTATCTCCGTTATTGTGAATCAGAATTATGTTGGCGTTCTTCACGCTACGAACAGTTTTAGAGTCCCAAAGCAGTCTCAAAATAGGGCAGCAAGTTTCCGAGCACAATATCTCCTCCCTGTTGTTTTAAAGATTCACGATTATGTCGTCCTCACATGCAGTTTTTTTTGTCTTTTCCTGCCCTTGAGAGCCTTTTTGACTTCGCCTGTGGTTACTAGTGGGCATACCTACCAGGTTTCGTGAATTGTGCGGGAGAGTCAAAAATTTTAATGGTTTCGTATGATTGTACGACCAAAAGAAAAATCTCTCGAGTACGCACCAGTGTTTCGCCAAACATTACTGCCAATTTGGCCACATTGCACCGAAGCTACTTGCCAATTCAATCCAATCCTAATCCAGTTGACACCGTTATCAGTGAAGGGCATAAAAAGGATAGTCGGCCATGCGCGCAAGTTGAAGTGGTCAGTACCAGAGGAATACAAAATGCGAGAGGCAGTTCAATATGGTCACTGGACGTGGCGAACAATCCTTGTGCGCCATGGCCAACCGCCAGTGACGATTACGACAAGAAACCAGCTGTGTGCGGGGTGCAGCCAGCCCGGGCTCAGTTATAGCCGAATGTAAATAGTTCGTCCCAATATGTAAATACGTCGCTTCATCGATGCATGGTTGGTGTCATCTGCGCTTTCGCCATGAAACGTTTGGTGGAGTGCACGGCTTCTTCCTCATCCTGACCCCTGCTTCGACTCGCGCAAGCGTGGACGCAGCCGTCAAGGTTAAAGAAGCCGCCCCGGGCAGCCTCAGCCCAGCCGAGACCAGAACTCGACGATGTACCCCGCCACGGGTCCCCAGCCCGAGAGACGCCAATGCAGACCACCCGAGGCGAGCCATGTCGAGACAAGCCAAAGATGTCGTGTTCCCCAGCCCTTTCGTCCGACATGGCTCCAGGACCTTCGACGCTTCGTCGTGACAGAAGACAGCGTTGTTTTGGGGCCAGTCCTTATCAACGTCATCATCGTCATCACTGGCGTCAAGTGATCCGTTACTGCATTTTTCATCGCAGCAGTTATACGCATCCAATCACCAGCTTACCTTGGCCTCAACTGGTATACGGTCGCCCTCGACCGGGGGGTGGTGTCACGGGAATTGGCGGACAATCCCCGTGACGCCATGCCTTGCCACCAACGACCATGACGACAACAAGCCAGCCCGTGCTCAGTTATAGCCGCATGCAAATAGTTCCTCTCGTTATATAAATACATCACTTCATCGCTACATGGTTCGTGTCATCTGCTCTGCCGCCACGTAAAAATGTAGTACATAAAAAGGGAACCCAGTTTCAAGCAATCATGTCTGACACAACTCTCAGTCGCGTTCTTTTGTCGAAGGGTTGCAGGAGCGGCCATTGTTATGCTCGACAGTCACGCGAGGACTTCCTGAAAAGTGCGTTCCTTCTTAGTAGTTTAGACGAGAAAGTTCAGTTTTTGCTTTATTGTAGTAAATTACAAACGCATGTAAGTTATTCCATTCTGTTTGTACTGTTTTCTATCCTTCAGCATTCAGCCCCCCACCCTAGTCCGAACTCCTTAATATCATCCCGTTGAACCTGGCAGGTAGGCTAGTGGGGTAACGAGAGCTAAGCCTGTACTCTTTGTAGTTTCCCTGGTCTAACGTCGCTGGCGTATAGCCTGGTGTAAAATCATTCGGCTACTCTACCTTCACCACGTTGTGCCCAATGGGACGCTGCTCGTCTCTGAGTGCATACATTTTGTCTTTGCCAATAGCTAGCTTCCACTTGGTTGAATTTATTCTCCCACCTATTTACAGCGCTCTCCAGATCACTGCCATTTTGTACGCAGGAATGTCGTTAGTTTTACTTCTGTTAATCGATTTCGACAGCTCTACTTATTTAGTATGATCAGCCGTACTCCACACTTTCAATTTTTAAGTTTCGTAATTAGTTCCTCTGATCTCCCAGTTAGTTTTCCAGGTTTTTCCCCCTCATGCCACTTCTCCAACCGCAGTTGCTGATTGTGTGAATGTCCTTGTTACGTTTTAGTTTAGAATGTCTCCTGTCTTTCTGTTTAAAGGCGCGAATTTGTATTGAAGGATTTTATTTTACTGTCCTGACCCCTCAATCTCTCAAACTTCATGATGGTTTTCTTACTTTTGACGAGTTTCCTTTTTTCCCTTTTGATATTCATCCTCGCCTTGTACCTAACAGTGTTATGATGGCTACGACGCTGTATATGTATCGGTTTCGCCTTTTAACCTGCGAGAACAAATAGTGTCGAACCAAAATTTTCACGGAGAGAGTTTGTTTACAGAGAACACCTGTAACTGGTTTCCTGGATGCAACCACGAAATCATTTACATGACAATAGGACGTTAAGACGACTATCATTTCGCTGAGTTTCATTGAGTTACCATAATTACTTATATCGCAGTGAAGTTGTTAACGTCACAGAATTCCCGTCGGCTGTCAATGCATGTCCCTCTGCTGAGAAAGTACGGTTAGAGAGTATGGCTGTGATTCATATTTTATCAAAACTGTCCGGAAACAAGTAACATCACAATTAGCCGCTGACAGTTATATTTTCTTACGTGCACGCCTAGACTTGCTTCATGTTGTTTCCTTCCGTAGGCTCCCATGGAAGAGACAGTCAACACAATTTCCTTTCTGCCGAAATTTGAGGTGGCGAAAAGATCTTCGTATGCCTACAGGCAGACTACCTCTACTGCAACCGAAGCTTTACTGAGTTTCCTACTTTCGTTTCGATGACATAGATGCCACGGTAGATAGTAAAACAACTACCAACCAAGAGATGTCGGCACCGCAGGAATGCATGAGCGCCGTTATCATGGTCGATGGTGCCGACGACAGTCACGTCAGCGCAATTTTGTTTGCCTCCCCCGAGCAACGCCAGGCCGACGCAGCTCAATTCGTCCTCTGTGCTGTCTTTCGCAGCCATCTTCGTATAAACGATCTGTGTACCTTTATAGGTAGACATCGGTTGCTTTTATTCTTGGTTACCCCCGGCCCTTTATTGCCTTGATTTGCGGTCAGAGATGAGGCTTCCTCTCTGGATCTATGCAGGCCGGCCATGTGTATATAACGTCACCAGGGACAGAAACTTTATGGTGCTGATTTATTTTCCCCAGTGACCATCAGAATACAATGCGACTAAGACAACAATGTGAAGGACGTAGAAGGTTCTTCTCAGAAGTTTCCAGTAGCGCCGTAGGTGGGCTGTCACTGTCAGTAGGAGAAATAACGTGTAGAACATGTTGCGCCTTCTAGTCAGCATGCCATATTAGAAGTCGGCGTTATATCTGGTGATTTCAAGTTTGCTTTCAGAGCCCATAGAAGACTGAGCGATAAAAAATGTTTATAGGCGGAAATATTTGGAAGGGGTCACAACGGGAAAGTTACGCAATAAAGAGGGCCAACGAGATGGTTGGCTACTAGTGCTTCTCGGATCAGCCGGTACTAAGGCAGCATAAACGGAAACTGCGGTTTTTTGTCTCCCCGTGTTTTCGTCTGAGGATGACGTCATAATCCTTTTTCATTTACGCAGTGCCCCTGCTCTTGGCGGACATAATTTCAGCGTTCCTGGAAGAAAGGAACATGGACAGTGCATGGGCATTCGGGTAGATATTCCACGACAAAAAGCGGAAAATATCAGACAGAAAGATAAAGCACGTCTAGCTGACCCTACCACCCGAGCCGTGGTGCAGCAGCGAAGGTAGCCAATCCCGTTCATACGAGTTACCTTGCTACTGTAACTCGGTTCACCGCCAGGCAGCACCAACGGCGTGTTTACGCCGGCGCTCCGACCTTCCCTTCGTCTACTGCACATCACCATACTTTACTGCCGGAAATAACAAAACGGCTGCGTTTACACCAGCTGGTGTTCTGGAAACATGTGTTGAGGCATATTTTCTTTGTTCTGTTCGCGTTAACTGATGCGTCGTTCCGGTCTGTCAGCATATAGAGGTCTTTTATCTTTCCATGCAAAACTCATTGCACACTTTTATTCTCAGCCAGGCTAGAAGTGCTTCATTTATTTTAAGTATTTTTGCGCACACGTTTTCCCTAAGCTGGCTGAATCCCGTTTATGCGGGCTGAGCTATAATGCTGATATCTTGTATAGTGTCCGTCCCACCTCAAATTAGCTTTGGTTGGAGTATTGTTATTTTCAATGGCTGCTTGTTATTGATGTACGGGCACCAAAATTCATTGAACTGCTACAGAGAGCATGACTATCGGAAAATAGTGACGTCTATTAGCGGTACCCTTACTTAGGGAGAAAACCACCATTCGCATTGCCACTTTCACTGAACAGTGACGTGCTTAGATAAATAAATATACAACATTGCCATCTACTGTAATCCTGCATCTCACAACCCCAATTGCGAAGACAAATTACACGCTAAGGGCAAATCCGAAACAAAGTTTTTGTGTGCTATAATACAACAGATTTGGCTGACGGAATGTTCGCGAAAAGCTTTTTTAGTAAAGGCTAAAGAAATTGACGGCGGCCACCTTTAATTTTCTTGTAGAGACACCCCTAACAAGCCTAACTTATCGGAATAAATATGTACTAAGGAGTAATTTCATGGAACCGCAATCAAAATCGCCGACTAACTCGATTTCAGAACAGGTACAAAAGCGTACGCTTAGCCGGGTTAATCACTCGTGTCTGTTTTACATTCGTCCTGCGAGCTTCAAAATTTGCACACGATTGCTTTCTTTATGTATTCAGGAGTAGAGATCCAGTGAATATAAAATCGATGGCCTTCACTTCATGCCGTGAGCATTTTTTTTTACTCGGCTTCAACTATTGCCCTTACACTTACTGTGCTTTCATTCGTAGACTCAGCGCCTATCGTGAGAGCATTCAAACGTTATAGATGTGCTACATCATTTAAAACAATTGAACATATTGCAAATCATTATAGTTTTTCTAATAGCGGTGAACACTAATATTGATTTTGCACGGGATGTTTACGTGTTATGTGATGTAATTGCTGAAAACTAACATTCTTGAATCATAATAGGCGCTAACTGAAGTTCACAAAATACAACGTGCCAAACCTATGCGTCCCCAATTAACAAAACTTAAGCATTATAGCGCGTCACAGCCGTTATTCGAACGAAAATGCTTAAAACCAAATCAAAATACAGGACCATGGTTCTGAATTGTTTGAATCAGAATACTATGCACATAGACCATTTACAAATCCACTTTGCTCCGTCAAAATGTAACCTTCGGGTTAAAATAAGCGCGGCGTTTGGTTGCATATTGTCACGAAGTCAAAGACGGCGCAGTTGTCTTCAAAGAAAACGAGTTTATTGGAGCGAACTTGCACTCCCCTAACAACTCAAAGAATACACGGGCGGCGAGACAGCAGTCAACGAAGTGACGTGCGTAGGCGAGCGTCGAGAGTCGAATGTCGCGGCGTAGGCTCTGCAGGCTTTTATATTTCGGCGCGAGTGTTTCTCGAACCGTCGATTTACATCCAAAACATTGTCGATCAAAGAAGATTATTTTGGGCTAGTGACGTTAGGGCGAAACAGTCTGCTTATCTGAATGAGATAGCCTGTGCGGCATAAAAATAAAGAACGGAAGACGCGCTTCCCTTAGGGCACAGATAACAGAGCCGGGCGCGGCCGGGCAGCAAAAACAAACAATAAATAAACAAACCCATACATGGTTCGCGGCAATATTAAGGCCTGTTCCCACTGTATAAATTTGGATTTAGAAATATAGATAAGCGAGCAAAATACACAAGAATTAAGGCCTGTTCTCGTACACGACAGAAGGAAGGGGGGGGGGGCGAATGAATAAGATCAGATTGGAGTAAGTGCGTCCCTTGCATCCAGCCAATCTTTACGAGTAGCGTTTTCGAGGCGTACGACGAATGCCACCCAACGTACGCCATATCAAGGTGTATGCACTAATAAAAAACTGTCGTGACACTTCAGAGCTTCTTACGGGCTTTGAAACCGCGAGCGTGGCGAACTGCTTTGAGTGTACCTTTTACGTATACGTCCACACGTTGGCACACCAGCCATGCTAGTTACCTTGCTTAATGCAACGTAGTCCACCACAAGACATCGTAGTCCACCTTGCCCACACCGTAATTCCCCTTATCCTCAGCTTAGTCCAGCTTAGTCCATCTTAATCTTCTTTATTCTATCAAAATTGTTCCTTATGTACAGTAGAACCTTTAGTTAATCTCAATTCACCTTCATCGCACCTTACTAATTATTACTAGCTTTGAGAGAGAGAGAGAGAGAGAGAGAGAGAGAGAGAGAGAGAGAGAGAGAGAGAGAGAGAGAGAGAGAGAGAGAGAGAGAGATTACTTTATTTGATGCCCGAGATCGGTCCTGAAGGGTAGACCACTTGGACGGTATCCTTTCCTCAGCCGTCAGCCAGAATTCCTTGGATCCTCGTGGCGGCTTCAGCCATCCGGATTGCTGTGAGTTGTTCCTCCGCTGTGGAGCTGAGCAGAACAGTCTCCCATTGTTCTAGTGTTACTTTCACATCTTTGAAGTGTATTCACATGAAGTGTATCCACATTATAGGCGGTAGTATATTTTTGGAGCTCATGGCAGGGCCGCAGCATGGTGTTCAATCTGCTCTGCTGTATCAGAAAGTGAAGAGCTTTGAGTAGAAGTCTTGATTGCTGCGGTTGAGGGAAACAGGGCTTGGAAAAGTGTCTGCAACCGTCGCCATGTGACCGCCTGTTTCCTGGAAAGGTTGGGGTGGGCCTGTGGATATTTTCATCTGAATAACCTGTACTGATTTATTATATCCCTGTATGTGACTAGCCTGTCTTTCTGTCATCTAATAATAAGGGCGTGGTCTTGGCTTTCCTGTGCGGTCTGGTGTGGGGATGCTGATGGTTATGGTCGCGTCGTAGGTAACACAACTCGGTCGGACAGAGTTTCAATTTTATTTATCTCCACACCTTCACAGAGGAAGCAGTGACGCAGGGACGCAGGCAAAAAGTCTTTTTCCAGACTCGACAAGAGCCTACACCTCTGGTACATTGGCAGAGCTAGGCAGTCGAAAAACAGCGCGCGGTAACTTATTACATCCTATGTCTAACCAGAGAAATAAACATTATGACAATGAGAACGTTTACGCACCGCACGCTTTGTAACAAAAAATAAATGAACACCAAAAAAAAGACAAAAAGAATGAGAAATCAAAAAAGAGAGAAAAAGGAGGGAAAAAAGAAGAAAAACTTTGATGTACATAAAAATTATTAGCGAAGGTGACATATTCTGAGTTGAAAATAGTATTGTCGTAATTAGTTTAGCGTGTTTGGTAGAATGTCCATTAATATCTGCCATCCATAGTTGATACGTGTTCAGAATGTTTTCTGTGTATCTCTATTTCGCGTAGGGTATACTTTATCTAGGGGTCTAAGGGAAGCCAGTTGCTCATGTACGGATCACTTCGCTTTAAACCAGAACAATATCGCGACATCAGTATTGTTTCGTACAGTTTGTGTACAGCTGCGGGAACAGGTGCTCCTTGGTATAGATAGGATCAGTGTCCGGAGCAGTCCGTGTACAGCCGACGTCATTTGCAGGCAGGTGCACCTTACGAGCATTTCCAAGAACCGTGTCTTGTTTTGAGCGACTGTGGAATTGAACAACGTGTGGACATGAGGGGTCGATTGAGGGGACCGGTTCACTTTTCTCATCTCCAAGCTTCTCAAGGGTTTCGGCAAGGTTTGTGCCTTTAACAAAAGCGACATTTTCTACTTCAATGTTTCTGTTGCGCAAATATTCCTCAAGCTGGGTTGTTCGCTGCTCACTTTCGGCTGCATCCTTCTTTAACTGCGCGCAATCGAGTGCTAAGAAATCGTTCTGCGCATTTACCTCAGGTTTTCTTTTTGAAGCTTAGAACAACGATTCCTCAAATCTTATAACTGCTTGTTGAAGAATTCTATGCTTGCTTTCATTTCGCGGTGCTCATTCCTAAACTCCATTTCCAGTGAACCACGCCTTTCACAAAATTCTTGCCGAAATTCTTCGAATAGACTGGTGATTTCAGGTAACATGATAATTGTACACCCTGGCAGCAGCATCGGCAGCGGCAGAAATGTTACAGACAATAACATATAACTCAAAAATGACCTCCAAAGACATCTCTGTGTGTGAGCGACGTCCTTGCTGCGCTGCCTTTGCTGCCAATGTAGTTGGTCTGCGTTGCCGGCTTGTTTTTATGTCGCTCTTATACCAAGCTAGCTACGCCGTGTGGAGGTTTTTCGTCGATGAAGCAGTTCATCCAGGTGATCACTCCGCGCCTTGTCCGGTAATCGCGTTCAGGTAATCGCGTTCAGGTAAAGAGCGTCACAGATCCGGCTTTCATTGAGAGGAACAGCGGGCAGCAAAGGACACTGCCAAGACAGTTTTGTGCTTGAGCGATGTACTTTCTGCGCTTCCGCTGCTGCCAAGTACTATGTTCAGTCATAAGCAACTTTGGTCATCATTAATTCTTTCTTATACATGACTGCCTTGCTTCGGTTTGCTTCTGGCGATCCTTTGTTCAATTTGGATGTTGCATCATTCGTGTGCAATGAGGTATATAGGGCTTTCACTTTAAAACAACCGCTCGTACCAAGCTGAACGCACTTTACAGTTATCGGGAAAGTGGCCCTGAAGAGCGAAGATAGCCGTCGACTGCTCAGCTAGTAAAAGTGGAACATGGCAGTTACTATTCATTTAGATGTAATTTAGACTCGGTCACAGTCCGGAGCGTCCCAGCTAAGATTGCAAGCCAATGTCGTCCGTTCAAGAAATGCGTTTTGTGCTGCCATATTTGCCAAAAAAATGGCTCTGATTCACGCTGTGAAGGTTGTTGGAAAGCAAATCTTTAAACGACACCCACAACAATTTCCCATGCGTCGTCACTTCAATTCACACACGTGGCTTTACAAAGATTGAAACCAGAGATTCTGCCAGCCGTTACCTAGAATTCGCAGGGCAGGCGTTCCGAACGCAGCAGCATCAGTCACGGCCGGGCTAAAGCGGCGGCGCACAAAACGCATTTCTTGAACGGACGACATTGACTTGCAATCCTCGCTGGTTCACTCCGGGCTGTGACGAAGACTAAATTACATCCAAATGAATAGTAAGTGCCATGTTCCACTTTTACTAGCGGCACGCCGCTGTAGCTCAGACGTGTGTCGGCAGAAAGAAAACGGGGACTAGAGTATTTCGAAGGGTGAGACAGCGGAACATAACCATCCTGGTGTGCTAGCTCCGGGCTACCAGACCGCGCGGCCCAAGCGCGGACACCGAAAGAATTCGCAATGGGAGAGTGATTCCCATTTATAGCGATTTAAACTGGTTAGTTTAGAAAGTTATTTGGTATTTGCGAGACAGCTGAGGGAACTTTTATAACCGCTTTTTATCAGTACCAGTTGATCCTTGCGGCTTTTGTAATACCTCCGAAAAGACAACCGAATTGGTATTCACCAATTTAGAAGACGGAGTCCCATTAGTGGCAAGTAGTACGTTAACGGTTGCGTATCTCTAGCGGCCAGATGTCTGTATGTGGTCTCTACATTTTGTTTTCCAGCCCTTCCACGCAATCCTTAACGTGTCTTTC
The DNA here is from genome assembly GCF_048455015.1 of Haemaphysalis longicornis. Classification (NCBI taxonomy): domain Eukaryota; kingdom Metazoa; phylum Arthropoda; class Arachnida; order Ixodida; family Ixodidae; genus Haemaphysalis; species Haemaphysalis longicornis. Next base: position 80,543,555 of record NW_027526361.1, read on the forward strand.
CAGTACGACCACCAAATTCCGTCGGGTGCGGGTTAGCGGGGAAGTGCTGTCGAACAAGTTAATCAAGCCGTCCAACGGATGCGCGCAATGAACGCTAAGGTACGCTGAAACAGGCCCGAAAAAACCGTCGCTAAAGCAGACGACAAATCCCTCCCGCCGACGCGCCATCCGGTGCGAACAGGCACCTGCGCGCGGGGAACTCTACGTAACCACAAGCCGCGCCATTTACACTGTGCTCCATGATTGAAAACCGCCCTCACCCTCCACAGCTGCGTTGAGAGTTTCTTGCCGCGCGCGCCACGAAGTGAGTGAGTGAAAGTCTTTTATTAACCCAAGGAGGACCCAGCGGCCGGAAGGGGAGAGGAGGAAAAGACGAAGGGAAACGTGGTCACGAGGGGATGTTCATTCCAAGATCCTGGAGAGGAATAGTCAGTTCCTGAATGCCCAGATAGGGGTGGTAGACCCCGGTTAAACTACTTTTGATATGCCACTCTTGAGAGCAAAGCACCAAGGGCAGCAAGGAAATCAGGGTTGCTGAGTGTCGTGTGGGGTATCTCGCTTGGATTGGGTAGGAAATTCAACAGGATATGGCGGAAGGATTGGTACGCAGAGCAGTGCCAAATAAGGTGGGTCAGATTTGCTATTGTAGCTGTGTTGCAGTATGGGCAGTAGGGCAGAGGATCGCCCGTCGGGTGATGCCATTTGCGTGTGATGTGGGGAGTCAATGCAGCGTTCGCTCGAAATTTATTACTAGGAACTTCGGCAGGACGAGTTAGTGATGGGACGTGATGCAGAAAACGTACAGGAGTGGCAGCGGCAAGGCGGTTGTGCCTAGCCTGACGAGCGTGATCCAGCTGTTGCCTGATGGAGATCGGGGAAGCAGGGCTGTCAACCAGTGGAGGAGTTACTTGAAGGTTCTCCTCCGCTGCATCATGAGCCACCTGGTGGCCGAAACCCTGAGTCATGTGTCCTGGTATCCACGCAATACGTACACAGGTACCATTTCGAGCAAGTAGATTAATCATATGTTGAATCCGATGAACCAGAGGGTGATCGGAAAACATTTTCCGTAGCTCACGTAGCGCCATTTGGGAGTCAGTCAGAAACCGAATGTGGGATGGTAATGAGGCAGACGTCTCGTAGGTCAAGTGCTCGAGAGCTGCGAGGATGGCATGTAGCTCACGGTCCTTTATAGACGCAGTGGATGCTTGTCGAGTGCGAGCGCCGTCTAAACTAGGTAAACCTGGACATCGCCAAGCCAGTCCCATGCGGCTAACAGACACGCTCGTGTCTGTGTAAATGTCTTCTTCGTAAGGGAGTTTAGCCGCCAGAGTGCGAGAAACAGCATGATGGAGGACTCTGGATCGGGTTCTTGTGACGCCTATGCGTTGCCGATTGTCAACCCCTAAGGGGCGTTGCCATGGAGGAGAGGGAGGCTGCGGTACGGCTGGGGTTAGCGCCATTTGCGGGTCCCAGGCTGTAAGAGCCGCCCCCTGCCAGGTCAAGGAACGGCTGTCTTCGTGGAGTTTTCCAGGTTCCTCCAGGAGCAGTTCGAGGGGGGGGGGGGGGGGTACCGGGGCTGATTCATTCAGGGCTTCCGTGCGGGTATGGCGCGGGAGTCTGATAATGGTGCGAAGAACAGCTCTATAAAGAACGTTAAGGTGTTTCAAATGTACTTCGTTCAGCTTTATAGACGGGAGAAACATACGTAAGTCGACTCACCGCCCCTGCTCGAGTAAGGGTAAGGTAGGCTGACTGGCATGCTCCGCCCTACTTGTCCGACATACGCGAAAGGAACATTTGGCTGGTTGAGGGGGGAAGCTTTGCTCTAAAAAGTATAGCGGGGAGAGCTTCGATACATCTAAAACAGCAGTTACACACACTATTAGCTGACATAAAACTGAGCGCAACCTCCTTTACTTCTTTCCTTTTTTTGAGGTGGGTGGGGGGCAACAATCACATTTATTCGTAACGTAGCGACCATGCGGAACAAATCCCTTTTTCAATCGTTGAAATGTGAGGCGGGACATTTTGTTCTGCATGATGCAAGAATGTCAATTTTAGAGTTCCATTTTACCAGGGATGCAAAGTTTTTTTTCTTGTGCACAACCAGTGATTCATATTTTGTGGCGGTCTATTATTAAACACTTTGTTCACGATAACCTAAAGCGTCATGGATTTCGGATGCGAGTGTTTGCACACTATAGCCGTCGTCTTGCATCAAAAGCACTGGCGAAAAGTTCATAGCCATGTCGAGCGTTTCTTTTTCAACTACTCTCGCTCATCACGTGCGTGACTGCTGCGTCGATTGGTTAAAGAAACAAAAGTGGGGCATTGGCGCTGATCAGGGTGTCCTTCTCCCGCTTCGGGCTTGGGTAATCCCTGTCCGGCAGACACGCGCTTCGATGACGCTGCACGGCGGCTAAGCAGCTTCCATCGTCGCCTCACTTCGAGTAAGAAAATGTAAACAAGCGCAGCAGGGCATATACACAGAGCTTAGAGTGTTGCCGCAGCTCTAGAATGGTAGGTTCAGCCATCGCGCACAGTAATCTTGGAGATCGATCACTGGGCCCTGTTTTTTTCTTGGCCCAAAGTTTAGGCAACTATTTTTTGGATGCTGTTTTTGTTTTAATATTTTCACTTATCCACGCTGAAGACAAAAAAAAAAGTGGTAACGGCTCCTTCACTTTTTTCTCTTTTAACAGTCTTATTATTTTGCGGCTGTAATGTATTTTACTCAGGGCGGATATCGGCGCCAACGGATATTTGCTACAGCTACCATTGTTCGAGCACTATCAAGATTCAAGCTTACTTTTGACAATTTTTGTATTTGAGCCATTGCACGGAAGCCCAAATGGCAGAGTTATCGAACGGTCAAGATCGTTGCCGGCACCCTTCCGACTTCGCCTTCTCACTTTATTACAAATTCAATAAGAGGCTTTACAGCGCTGAAACAATAAAAGGGTTAATAACGAAGGTCGTCGAGATAACGCAGGTTCTCTATCACTTTCGATCCGGGAGTAAGCTCTCGAAAGCATCTTTTTTGAACTGTTTCCGTTTCGTTTGGCGCAATTTTGTTACAATCCACTGTAGTGCGCTGCGTAACTCCTCATCAGTGAAACAGTATTTCTGTGTCTAATAAGGTACTAAGCCATCACATAACAAACAGCAAACAAAAATTTTTAACGGTTTGGTTAAAATTACCGAGCAGGCCTGACGAAAAAGCGAGGGGAGTTGTGGGGTGGTCCTCTGCCTTGTACTCGCTGAACTTTCTGGTCTGTACCCCATCTGGATACATTTTAGTGCTGCCGTGAACGAATAGTATATTTTCCAGTAATACTTAAAGCCAAGCGGGAGCGAGGAACTTGTAATCCAATATTGCATTCCGTTCGTAACCACATCTATCTAAGTAGTGGAAGTGAAAGAGAGGGAGGCAAGCATTTATCATACTGCTGAGCAGGAGCAAGTTCGTAGGGGCTCCACTCAGTGAGACGCATCCTTATTCCAAGATGCCTTTGTGCTGGCTGGGCGTCCGGGTCCATTGCACCAGTCGGTGCTGGTCCGAGAGCTCGGAGCCGGTCAGCTGCTCCACCCACTATTTATGGACAGGGTTGGCATTTGGGGTTAGAATAGGGGTCCGTTGGTATTCCCTTACCACGTGGTATAGTGTGCCAGAAAGAGGGTAGAAGTTACAGGTGGTAGGGTATTGGGTGGGGTGCACTGCGTTTATTAGGGTGTTATGGGTATATGAATTGCTTTATAGGCACCAGAAAGTGGTTTCTTCGTCACGTGTTAGTTGTAAATGAGGTGGTGGGAAGCGACGACGGTCGTTTTTGTAGTGGGCTAAGCTTTCGGTATATGTGTGGAGTGGTTCTGTCTTTGAGGAAGATCGGTATTTGTTTTGTTCTTCTGGGGTAACGGCCCAGTGCTGATGAGCACTGGAAGCGGCGTGTTCGTTCCCTTCGTGTGGCTGGTGGCCGGGTGACCAGATGATATTAAGTTTTGGTAATATTTTTGCTTGTAGAAGGAGGCAAAGTGCGGGTTGATAAATTCCGGCAATTAGAAAGTTTCTGCGGGTGGTCTGAAAATCGGAGATAACAGTAAGGAATTCCTCGCCTGATGTGGCAGCAAGAGCGGTGCCAAAGTCCTCAGCAGTCCCAACGGGTGGTGAGAATGGTCGCTGCTGCCAGTTGTGTGCCTGGCCTGTTAACGACACAGCCTGCATGTGCTTTCTGATGAGGCTAGGGCGATGCATCTGTGTATAGACTCCATAATAAGTGGTGATTGTTCTTATGAATTAAGCATGCTCGCGCCATGCGCCGTTGTTTCTTTAAACCAGGTGCATAGTTCGGGGTAGGGGTGCTACACGGTTATGTTATCGAATATCTTATGGAAGTTCGAATCTTCTCATCTTGTCGTGGTGTTACGTTCTAGTGCAGACGGAGAAGTGTACCTCTTACCGTGGGGCATGAGCTGGAGTGGACGTATCTGAGATGCATGGTGGGCCTTTTGTATTTTTTCCCAGCTATTGTGGAGCCTCAGCTGCAAAAGTTTATTGGTTGCCGTACTGATTGGGAGCTGCGTTGCGCCCTTGTAGGCCTGGCGTATGGCGGCGTCGATCTTTCGTATTTCTTGTGATCTCAGGGCTACGTATGGCGTGTCATACGCAATTCTGCTAAAGAGAATGACCTGGATCATGCGTAAAGGGTCGTGTTCGTGAAGTCCGAAGCGGCGATTGGAGACGCGGCGGATGGTGTTCATGAGTTGGCTGAGTGGGCGCTGTAAGTGTGGTAGAGCTTGTAAGCCAGATCCGTTTTTAGGTATTATGAGGCTCCATATCAGAAGGTGGGTGGCATTCTGGATCTCGTGATTATTTGCATATAGTACTGGTTTTGGTATTCCATGCGCGCTCTTGTGGGTAGTTCTCTCACTTAGCGTAAGCACTCCAGTCCTCTGGATTGGAGATATTGTTGAGACCGGTCGATTGCCATTTGAAGCGCATCTTTCTGACCTCCAATTGAGCCACTGGGTGTCCATAGCATGAAGTCGTGCGTGTAGAAAGCGTATGCGAGATGCGCAATCTCTTGGAGCAGTGGTGGGAGTTTCTTGGTGGCAAGGTTAACGAGCAAGGAAAAATAACTGAGCCTTGGGGCATTCTTTTGGGCATTACGGGAAAAGTGTCAGATCCGAGATGGCCGATGCGCAGAGCGGCTTTTCGGTTGGTAAGAAATGTCGCAACATCTTCGTAAAGTCTGTGCCTTCAGTTGGTAGAAGCGAACCCTTGTAGGATGGCTTGTTTTGTGACATTGTCGAATGCCCCTTTCCTGATCTCCAATGGAGCCAGTGTGTGTCCATAGCGTGAGGTCGTCCGCGTAGAAAGCGTATGCGAGATGCGCAATCTCTTGGAGCAGTGGTGGCAGTTTCTTCGTTGCAAGGTTAACAAGCAAGGGTAAAATAAGCGAGCCTTGAGGCGTTCCTCTCGGAATTACGGGAAGTGTCAGATTGGAGATGGCCGATGCGCACAGCACCTTTTCGGTTGGTGAGAAATGTCGCAATAGCTTTGTAAAGTCTGTGCCTTCAGTAGGTAGAAGCGAACCCTTGTAGGGTGGGTTGTTTTGTGGCATTGTCGAATGCCCCTTTTTTTATCGAGCGCAACAAGAAACCACGTGTTAGTTTGAGAGTTTTATTAGTAGTAAGCTAATAAGACAGAAGACGTCGTAGATCTCGCACGTGCGTCAGCACCGCAATTCCTGGCCAGTACTAGATTAAGCACATCTTGAAAGGAATTGAAGCCTTTACTGAGGTCATTAGCCTCTGAAGCTGTCATAATTAACTGTCAAGGTAGAATATTTCGCCCCATGCCCACAATGTACATGCGAAAATTCTCCCTTTTGACATCAACCTTTTACTGCTTCCACTCAGATGAGGGTGAAGAATACTCCATCCATGAGAGGTCCCTAGTCAAATCCTTATTGGATCGTCTAGTGAACATTCCTCCCTAGGTCTGCCTCCACCTCTTCAGCATATCATGAAGGAACAGGTTGCCAAAGCATGGCTCGCTGCTCAGCACCTATTCCGGCTGCTACTTCGTGTCTTTGTCGGCACTTTGTCGACATTCTCTGTGTCGGCACTTTTCTTTATTCTTTGAAGGTGCAAATTGGCCCAACGCATAATACAAACTTCTCATCTAGAATGAAACCAGGAGCCTGTTTTGACCGCCTAGCCAATACTGAAAGTTCATTTAATCGTTTCCGTGCTGTTGCATACTAAAAGCACCTGAACTGTTTACAATTGTTTTTTCGAATTCTCTACACGGGCAAGGCATGAAAAAGGGTCAGGCTAGCCGCTGACGATCGTGTCTGTGTACTGCTTTCCTCTTTTATACCCAACCGACTGTTCCACAAATAGAAACAGTTCCTGCCTCTCGCGACCTCTACATACCTGTTATCCACCATACTAGAGCCGGCAACTTCTCCTTTTCGGCATGCTGCCTACTTCTCACATCCTACTACATTTGCTGTACCATACGAGTATCCGTGGGAACTAATGAATCTACTTCACTTGCGGCTTCCTACGACATTTGAAAAGAAGTCTCCCCCATCTAACACCCCATGCTTTAAGGTTCCCAACTCCAATCTACTCGCTGACCCAAGCTCAGCGTTGCTTGTCCCCGGGACCACCTCCAAAGAAATTTCCGTTCTGACATCCGACATGGTCAAGTCGCCAATTGCTTTCTTGCTATTCCTGCTCGGTGTTCTAAGTTTTATAAGCCTGTCCCAGCTGAAGCGGAAAACTATAGCTCTTGACGTTGCCGAGGCGCAAAATTAGCATTCACCCAAAAAAAAAAAAAAAGAAAACTGGCGAAGCTTGCGCTAATTCGCGCAAGGTTTGAACCATCGCGAAACTGCAGCATGTCTTTCTACGTACCCAATCAAGGACACATCACCACTCATTTGTTCAAGTTTGAACGGGTTTATTAACGTGTTACGTCGTTGCTTTGCACTGTCCTACTCGTAGTCATCGTCTTTTGCATGGATATCGTCGTGTTCTTATGACAAGCATTACATGCGCGGTAGCGGTTTCAGACGGCTGGAGCGCAGCGGCGGTGCGTACGTGCACTACGCATGCGCAGCATTCCTGGAGTCCCGTCGAGGTTTCGTGGGGTCGGGGTTGCGCCAGCTGTGGCGTTTTTGGTTGCTAGGTAAAGGGAGGCGCCCCTGGTGGTTTTCGCAAGTCTTTCTTTTTTTTTTTTTGCTAAAGCCAGTGCGTGAACCGTGGATGATCGGCGGTCGCCGCGAAGCACGCCCTGTCGGGCATGCACAAAATTTTCGCACTGCGCGGGGTTTTTGCCAGTTCTTTCTTTTTTTCTCTAAAGCAACTGCGCGTGCCGGGGACTGTCGGCGGTCGCCGCGAAGCACGCCCTCACCTGCGGTCGGCATTTTCTTCGCATTTTTAACGCGCTATGCACCAAACATCGCGGCCAGCTACAACGGCTCCGCTGTTAATACCCCAATACTTGCGTATCTCCACACAATGCTGTAGACGTAGTTGGAGTTCCTGTGCTCGTAATTGTCGATACCTCTATGGAAAAATGTGGTTAATAGGGACTGACCAGGACAGATCGCTTGTATTATGTGCGTCCAGCTATTTGTAGGTATTGGTAAATTGTAGAAAGCAATTACCTTGACCGTAGTTCTACAAAAATGCGTTCGCGGGTCTATCGGAAGAAAGTGATTTACAATTAGGCACGTTTACTAAAGACGTTTGTCACATCTGGAACCTGTCTTGGGCGTCTCTGACGTCTGCCTACTAGGATACTTGATCGGCTTTGCTGAATATTGTCGCATAAGAACTTAGTCTTCTGAAAAGAGCCGGATTTTGTTATTAATGTAGTGAAGAAGGTCATTACTGTTAAATAGGAAGATTAGGGGACCAAGTACCGTTCCGTGGGGAACACCTGAAAGAACGAAAAAGGTCGATTGATTGATTGATTGTGGGGTTTAACGCGCCGACGCAACGCAGGCGATGAGGCGCGCCGTAGTGGAGGGCTCCGGATTATTTTTGACCACCTGGGGATCTTTATCGTGCGCCGAAATCTCGTACACACGGACGTTTTTGCTTTTCGCCTCCATCAGAAAAGCGGCCGCCGTGGCCGGGAATGGAACCCGCGACCTCGTGCTGAGCAGCGCAACGCCTTAGCCACTGAGCCACCGCGGCGGGTAGAACGAAAAAGGTTACATACCACACGTTATTAATAGTTATTAAGTGCTTCCTATTACTGGGGAAGTTATTCACCCAAGATTACACGAACGGGTCGAAGTTAGGGGGTAGAAGTTCGGTCATTGGGCGGTGGTGGGGAACTTTGTCAAATGCTCGTCAAATGCCCCTCGTGCTGGCTATCGTCGCATTAACACAATTTTCTGCGAGGACATTAAGCCCTGTCCCACATCGATTGCACCGTTGATTATTTCCATGGCACCGATTTCTTCTCGTCCCTTGATAGCCACCCCGGGTACTGGCTAGTACTGGTAACAAACAGAACGGGCCCAAAACGCCACTTCCTACATTTCGTTGTTTACATCAATTTTATGACACGCCATAATGCCTGCACAACGCGCCTACCACATTTCAAAGAGTGTTGGACAGCACCTTGTCTAGTCTCAAATGGGATATGTGTTTGGTAGCCTGGATGATTTCGTCCGATTCTCTCCCAATTTTGCGACGTGTGTAGCTTGTTTGTACCGTACCAAACACTGACCTGTCTCACCCCTTTTGAACTACAACATATCCTAAAAAAGTGTCCTTTTAGTGCAAACAAGCCCACTATGCTACTTTAGGAAACAGCGCGAAAAACTTGGACAGAGACAGGGCAAACAGACACGAGCGCAGTGTCTGCTCGCCCTCTCTCTGTCCAAGTTTTTCGCACTGTTTCTTAGGGTGTCATGTGTACCCAACTAGTCCAAAATCAAGCTCTTGTTCATTATGCTAAACTGCATTGGTTTAAAAGATATTGTATCATCCTAACTGCGAATCATTGCGGAATTTATGAAGTCAACTCACATGTAAACCCTCTACAGCTTAATCTGGCACCGTTACTATATCGCGGTCATCATCCGGAAGTTTGCTTCCATCACTGCCCCAGAAACGACACAATTTAACGACAACAACAGTCATTCCTCGTGGTCTTCTCATGACACTGCATTTTCGTCTTTGCAATGTCTAACTCCCTGATAACCTATATGATGGCTGTACAACCCTTGTGCTCCAACTGAACTGCATACTGACATCATTACAACAATTTCAGAGTTTCGGTCACTCAATGCAAACTAAGCTGGGACTAATATATCGCTGCGTATTCCAGTTGGCCTCTCACCAAGGGTAGCCGGAACTAGACTGGGATCGAAAGAATGTGTGGTTCGGCCTTGGAGAAATGTCGCTCTCTTTTCGGGGCCTAAATATGAGCGCGAACTGTAGTTCGGTATTCGTTGAAAAGTTTAGCGGTCAATTTCTTCGCTTGGCAACGCTGGAAACAGCCACAGACATGGCCGATGCGCCACAGACACGGCTCGGCTTGGGCCACTGCGGCCGCACGCCGAGGAAAAAAAAACACCGGCGTGCGTCATCTGCTCCGTTGCAATGCGATTCTAAACGGTGGCGTCAACAGAGATGTTATTAATCGCACTCACATTGAACACGAGGCAATACTTTGCGTTCGGTGAGGTAGAGTTTGTAACGTGAAACAGTCATGTGTTTCACAGTCGTGCTTAGCATGGACAAGTACTGCCATCCCGCGGAGCCCGACGTAACGAGGGACGGCGCACCACGGCCGGACTGGAGGAGCGGAGAGCACGCAAAGTGCGCGCCCGCCGCTCCTCCAGCCCGGCCGTGGGCGCACTCGCACGGATCCATGGAGGAGAAGAGGGGTGGCCAAGCAACAGACGCTTGGCCACAGATACGGCGGCGCACATTTGGTTGCCTCAATGCATTCCACGCCATTGAATACGGCTATACGGGGAACAAGAAAAAAAATTGAATGCCCTTCCACCCTGTCAAGATGGATGGTCTGCAAAGCAGCACGCCCTCCACACAGTGCACGATACACACCACGTTTGTTTGTAATTTACGACTGAAGATACTTCCTAGCTAATTACCTGAATGAAATTTGAAAAAGACCCGAGCTTTATCCTAGCGGACAAACGTAGAGCTGTGTCGTATCCTCCCGCGTCGTAGGCGTCTTACTGTTCGTGTAACGCGCCAACCCAATGCACTCTACCGCAGACGACAACGGTGAAGAATACCGGTCTGGTGCGATAACCACTACGCTACCGGCGGGGCTGTTTCCCCAGCACTTTCTCGGGTATTTATGTTAAGGTATTTTTGTTTCCTGCACTTGGTGGTGGTAGCCAGCGCCACTCGGACAACTCGGGGTGAAGGGGACCTTCTTTTTAACCCCCGGGCCGTGACTCGAGTGTCTACGACATGTCGAGAGTGGTCGACCAGCGTTGAACCCTCTTAAGCTTCCTTTGGCACCAAGACTGCCAGAACAGAGGCCCTCGCTAAGCATGTAGCGAATCAGAAAATGGGAAATGAGGGGCTCCGTGAAATAAAGACAGAAAATAGGGGTTGGCAGTCAAGAAAACCTCGGAAAGTAAAGTAAAGGGGAGGTTGTGGTGGGTCATAGAAAGAGATGAAGAATTTTTAAGTCGAATATAATATATATATATATATATATATATATATAAAAATTTAGAAACCCGAAAGCCCGATCTCCACTATAGCATTTTATATTTTGTTTTCATAGTACCGCTCTTCCCTCAGAGTAAATTTTTAGCGAGAAGCTAGACACGCACGGTGAGTTTTACCTAGAGTTGCCACCTTTCCCCTAAAAAAACACCGTCCCCTTGGGGAATGAGGGGGAAGTGGTGTATAGAAGCTTGAATTTGGGTTGAATAGTCGCCATGTTTTTATGACATGCCATGCCGTTTACTGTATAGCCCTTTCCTAGAGACATCACCATAACGGTTTCACTGAAAGCAACTGACATTTTGGCTATTGCTCTGAATGTGCTCGACTGAAAAATACCCGCACCTACTAGTTCCTTTAAAAGCTCTTCTTCGCATCTCAATCCACCAAACTAACCTTAAAATATATTCAATGCATATGACAAAATGTATTTGATATTGATATATTAGTACACGCGCAGTACTCTGCTATACATTAAAAACGCTAAACCACGAAATGCAAAATTCTATATGCTCGCCTTCTCCTGCGAAACTTGAACGTATCTTTAGAATTCGACTTAGCGGCTCGGATGAGTTGCTCATTTTCTCTCGGCATCTCGGCAGCGCTTGCGTTGTGTCCCTTCTTGTCCCCCTGTGTCCCGCGGAGCGCGCTCGCCCGCGTATTTTCTTTTCACGAGCGTCTTTGCGCAGCTTCTCGAAAAATATTTATCGTCGCAGTTGCAGAATTGATGCTTACAAAACGTCCCCCCCCCTTAAAAAATCATGATAATAATCGAGGCACAATAGACAAAAACTGGTCAGTGACGGTTGGTTTTAGTTACGTACCGGCAACCGGCCCGGTGTCTAAAATACCGGTCATGTCGGTCAAAAACCCGTCGGGTGGCAACCCTTGTTTTACGATTCTGTGGTTGCCGGTCTCAGCGCTGTAACTTTCTACCGCCATGTCCGCAGTTTTTGAATGCGTGTTACATAATTAGCTTTGTTTTAAAAATTCTCGTTTTCTTCTAAATTTTTATGGCTGAGTGAGTTAGTTGTGCTCATTGGCTTTTTTTAGGGGTCTACGTTTCTTGAGAAGGTTTTGAATTGCAAAGTGCTGCTTACATTGGTTCTTCCCTTAAAAAAACCGTGTCATGATGGGTTAAAATTCTAAGTTGACTAATAAAAAGTACTAAACAGCAGCTTTTTATGTGTTCTTTCTCCACTATATTCAAATTTTTTAATCTGGCTGCCTTGTCCTAAGTAACCTCCCTGGACCTATATCTGACGGACAAGATAACATGAGTTCAACGAGCGGCGCTCCGAGCTTTCGTTTGATTACCCGTGGTTAACTTTGTTGGTTGGGGTGCGGGTACTATGCTTTATATTTGTTTTCATCTCTTCATATTTTCAGAAACGAAGTGCCCCCTCCCCTTTCCAATGAACTCCACTGCAGTAGCGCCGCTACTTTATTTTCAACGTAGGAGGCGAAATTCCGTACTGTGCATAGCAGCCACCCTCAGAAAGCAGTAAAACTCTAAAGCAACCACAATAGGCACCGTACAATTGCGTTTCATGAGAAGGAATAAAGTGTATGTTAAACTATACTAATTACATTACGTCATCAGAATTTCCAGTTCATGACTTCCTCGTTTGTCTGCTTAACCATGACACCTTCACCAATAAAGCCGCTCAAGAAAAGCAAAAAAAAAAGTATTCGCGAGATTGGTCGCCAGCTTATATAAAGGGCCGGCGGAGAATGGCGCTGTGAGAAAACAAAGGACAACTGGGTCCAAAGACCTCGGATGAACGCTGAGGGCCCAGCCGCCTAAGCCGCGGCTCCTTGTACCACCGAGGCAACGATGTCCACGGATCTCTTGAAGAGTACAGCAGCACAAGAGGGCGAGACGGCACAAAAAGACAAGTAAAAACAAAAACTAACTTGGCCGCTAAGCTTCCATCGTCCGCGATGCTTGCCCTACTTGGCCTAGGATTCGATGGCACGGCTCAAGAGTCCTCTTGCCGGCTTGCCCTCGAATGCGCTGACCCTCTGCACAGCCCCCTGTGACAGAGGCAAGACAATCAAAAACTACGCTGTTACAAAGAAGAAAGGGGTGTATTTGGTTGCGAGAGTTACCACTTTGATATCGTGTTGGCTCGTAGGCATTGCTGTCGCTGCAGCGGGAATTAAAGAGGCTTATCTGCCCGTGCTCAACAAGGAGCCCTCATTTTCCCTTGGCAGTCACCAGCGACCCTAGGCGGCTTTAAGTGGAATGTATTTTTGGGGGTTCTCGAGGCTTCCTCGAATGCCATGTTTTTGTTAGCCTTTGTCTATTACACTGCAAACAAATTTTACGGCCTTTTCTGATGGCTCGCTCTTGAGCTGGGACTTTTTGCGCAATGCTGGCGTCCGGAACAGGACGTTCAGCCTCAAGCCACTTTTAAAAGATTAGTTTTCTCGCATATAAACGACCCTATAATGTTCCTTAAGTATTCAAAGCACCTAACTAGAAAACCGATTTCATTCCTGTACTAAGAGTCCTCGCTCCAGAATATTTTTTCGCAAAAGTCACTCTTTAGACCTTAATAGTGGTCGAGAATTGGGGAAACGATGATGGGCTCAGTGCATTTCGTTTTTGTTCTCTGGTCAAAGCTATTTCCGTCACTTGAAGGTAGACCTTGAATGAGGACAAGATGAGTTTCGAGTATAAACTGCGGCAAGTTTATGGTTAAAAACGCTGTACAATTTTGTATACCCGCTTTGTTGGCTATGCAGTGATGTGCGCTACTAGTAATAAACATCAAGCATAACAAAGGTCTCCCGAGGCGAACATTTACCCCAAGAGATGCTTGGAGGGTGCAGACGAAACATTCACTCTCCCGAAAAGTTCAGTTGTTGGGGAAGGAACAGTTTCCGCATGGTTAAAGATGTGTGTGTGTGCGCGCGCGGGTGTGCGTGTGCGTGTGCGTGCGTGCATGCGTGCGTGTGTGTGTGCGTGTATGCGTGTGTATGCGTGCGTGTGCGTGCGTGTTCGTGTGCGCATGCGTGTGTGTGTGTGTGTGTGCGTGGGTGCGTGTGCGTGTGTGGGGGGTTAGTGCGTAGTAGCTGTAGTAGGAGCAGTTCGTGCTGTTCAAGTTCGCGCTGTTCGTCGAGCACTTCAAGTTGAGTGATGGAGATGGAGCGGGGGACAGACAACGAAGAAGAACATTCTTCAAAAAGAACATTCAATAATTCAAAAAATAGAGCGCGACTTGGACAACGACGGTAAAGAAGGACGACGGGACAAGCGGTGTCCAAGTCGTTGTCCAAGTCGCGCTCTATTTTTTGAATCATAATGCACCAACTTGGCGAACAGATTTGCCTAAAGAACATTCAACTATAGCGCAAACGAATACAATAACTCAATCAAAGGTTTTACTCTAATCTTGTCATTGGAAGCGAATAGCACACGTGAGCGCAAATGCGTAACATAGCTGAAAACAAAAATTGGACAAACTCATCTGTGGTTGATAAAAAATCAGGCAGGAAGTGGCGCTTTTCTAAGTTTAAAGAAAGAATATAAAACAAGTCTCTTTTGCCGGGTACGACGCGTGTCATAAGAATGTTCCGAATGTTTTTAACGATGGAATAGTCGATGGTTGAGGGGCTGTCTTCCTATTGACTGATGATTGCTACGAAACTTAGAAAACCGGTATATTTTCCCGCACATATCAAGATATTTTAGAGGCACGGGATTTCTTATGGAGATGAAACTGCTTCCTAAATATTATTTCTGAGTGTTTCGAAGCTTCCGGCACCAGCCCCCTGCTCCAGAATTCGTTATGATGTATTTCGGAGTTTTTAGGCGTGCTTGATTCCGAGGTTCCGAATCATTGCGTTAGTTGTGCACTGTGAGCTCAAAGCTGGCAAGAAACCAATCATAGAGGCGTTCAGGCCGATCTCTCTGACATCTTGCGTGGGTACGATCTACAAAGAAGTAATCTTCGGGCGGACACAGAAAGACATCGAGGTGAACGACCTTTTTCTACACATCATGGTAAAGATCATAGAAGACCTCTCCACGCGAGATGCCTTCCTTGTTCTCTGGGGAGAGATGTCCTCAGTAACATCCCCAAAGACAGTGAGCACTTAACCATGGCCCACGACCTGCAAGGTGTATTTGATAATGTATCACACGAAGCTGTTCTACGAGAACTCAACGGTATCAATTGCAGCGAAAGAATCTCGAGCTACGTCAACGCGTTCCTATCGAATAGAACGGTGACGGTAGGCATGGCAGATCAGGTAGCCGGAAATCATGGTGCGGAACAAATATGCACTGCAGGGATACATAATTTCACCCATATTGCACAACAATGCCAATATTGGCTGACCAAACGACTACAACCAATTCTTGGCATCGGCCACACATTAAATGCAGTTGATATAACAATCTGGACAACCAAAGGTTGAGTGCAGAAAGAAGTTCTAGAAAATGCGGCTACCTTCGTGCAGGTACGTGCTAAAAAGTGTGGGCTTCGATGTGCTCCAGAAAAATCCGGAGTACTGGGGGTACACAACGCCAGATACAAAATCACAAGACAGGCACACGTCTTAGTAGAGGGACATCAAATAGCAGAATGAGAATAATAGTGATATGGCTACAAAGCAACATCAAAGCTATCCCACTCTTTGACTTCTAAAAAAAGCAGCGAATTTCAAGAATGATCAGCTGCATCACAAAGCACCGGTCAGGCTCAAAAGAGGAGGACTCAAGAGAGGAGAAGAGAGGAGAGGAGGTTATTTCAGGCACTGGGGATCAGTTGGATAGCCCACAGACTGCCATATCATCACCTCAACAAGCAACAGACAGGCAAAGCCGAGGTCATAATCCGATCCGGGGATAAGACAGTGCTCGTACTGCCGCAAAGCACCTTTACAGAGAGGGTGCAACGACTAGTTGTGACGAACATTTTCAAAGAAACCATAGAAGCAGCCCTCGAAGCGCCAAAGCATCGCCTGCAGATTACCAAAACTGGTGGCTTCATATTGAAGAGGGTAGGGAGCCGGGTGGACAAGGCAGAGATGACGGCTTACGTAGATATAAACAAAAAAAAATATCTGGACGAAGATCGCCCTATCCCCAATTTGCAATCACACGAACGAAACTTTACATGAAGGAAGAAATGCAGCAAGGGCTAATCAACTCAACAAACGACTCAAAAATGAAACTAACGCAATCTACGTTCCCGCCTCGATCTACACGAACGGCAAAGACCCAGTTGAATTCATAATCGACTCAAAGCACAAACTCCTCAGCAGCGTGACAACCAGTAGCCCAAACCCTACGGCAACACAAGCAACGGCAATGGTGCTAGGTATAGCCCACGAAGAAAGGGAAAAGAAAGAGCTCCACATTATTATGAACTCTAAAATTTCATGCGAAGGCAATACCAACCGAAGAATACCACGGAAAGTGGCTAACAACCTCGTAAGGGTCGCTAATAACTCCTACCGAAGACATGAAATAACATGGGCCACAGGACCAGAAGGACTACAGCGTAATCAAGAAGCGGTTCAGATCGCTCGTAAACTAAACGAACCGACCTGATGTCAACACGTTCTGCTTCACCCCTCTCTCTTATCAATACGGCGAAAGCCTCGAGGAGCTTAAAACTTGAAGACGCCAATACGCACCGGCCAATTAAAAGCTTGATACAGAAGGAGCCATTTATAGGCGGCAAATTCAAAGGAACACCGATACAAATCTACATACGTACAGCTTAATTTATCCAGAAGACTATCCAAACGCTTGCCCCAATTAGGGTGGTAACCCAATATTATACCATGTTATATTATAATGTACAGATACATGTCCAGGCAGTACAACACCGTTGGAGGCAGCTCTTCCCAGCTCAGACCTGGAGCTCCAGAGGAAATTGACTAACCAGGCCCGAGAGGTGGGGAGATCCAATGGAGTCTTCAAATAAGGACCCCAACCACTGCTTCGCAGTGATTGTGTGTTTTTTAGACAATAACGTTACTGGCGATGATAATTATAAGGATGTCCAATGATGGAACGAACAAATAGGGTAGTTATATAGAGCCAATTCAAGCTAAGTCCTAGTGTTCAAAAGGCCGGCCTTGAAATTTATGAAGCACATTTTTGTTTTAAATGCACCAGCACTACGTACAATACTATTATGATTGCAGCCAGCGCTTTCGAGGTGTTCAGTTGTCTCGGTGAAGCAATCAGTAATGCAGTCACAGGAAATCTTAAGGGTGTTCGTAACAAAGCGGCAAAAGAAAAGGTATGGTTAGCTGACAAGGCAATCGACATGAACCAAGGGTGATTCTTCCATTTCTTCAAAAGGGAAGCGACAATTTTCGCATGCAAAACACCCGCTATACATGTATATCGCATAAGCTTTACTCGCAGCTTTCAGACCATTCAATAAAAATAAACAGTCCAATTCACTTATCGCGTTATGACACATATATTTATTTATTTATTTATTTATTTATTTATTTATTTATTTATTTATTTATTTATTTATTTATTTATTTATTTATTTATTTATTTATTTATTTATTTATTTATTTATTTATTTATTTATTTATTTATTTATTTATTTCAGCAGACCGTTGAAGCACCTTGCAGGGTGGATATTTATATAGTAACCCAAGAACGAAATGCAATGCAACAAGAATGCAGTGAAACAAAAGAACAAATGTCATTTTGGACGATATACGGGATCTGTCAAGAAATTCCATTTAGCTTTTGTGCGAGGGAAGAAAGATACTTTAATGCAGCAGTTGTAGCAAAACATGGTGTCAGCGAGCGAGGGTGGTGATAATGCGTTTTTCGAGTCTTTAACGGGAATAAAGGCGGTGTGACCTGATTGCCAATTCGTTATCGAGAGTTGCGCGAGAAAATCCTGGCGGAAGTTTTTTTTTTCTTTTTAATTGATGTAGAGGGATATTGTTAGTTTACATAAGAGCAAGGTGAACATCTACAGGTGAAAATGTAGAGTAATTTATTCGAATCGCTTTTGTTTGGATCCTTTCCCATCTTTTACTGTTAGAATCCGTGAACCATATGAGTTCACTGGGCTTTTGCAACGAATGTGAACCGGGTGTCCGAGATGGATGTAAAATAGCAGCACAATACCAATGAGGATGCATAGAAACTGTGGCACACTGATGTAAGCAAGAGTAACAACGTAGAATCTTCGTCAGGACGCACCGTAAATTCTACTGCTTTGTATTGACCTTAGCACGTCTATAGGTTACGTTGTTCCTTTTTACTTGAATACCAATGCTTTCATGTATCATTTCTATTCCCATTCAGAAGGGCGAACGGGTGCACAAAACAGCTTTATTTTTTGCCGTGGTTAGCCCTCGTACACAACTTCGCTGATATGAACGACGATCCTTCGCCCTTCAGAGAGACAAATTCAAGTGTGGACTTGCACAAAAGAAATTTCGCAGTGCCCGACTTATGGGGCATTGACGCTCTGCTGAAGGCATAAGAAAAAAACTCGTGGAATGCAATACCGGCAGGTGCACCCCTGTATTTCTGAGGTGGTTTAAACCCAGTTTTTCTAACCAAATTTTAAGAAAAGTGTTTGAGTCCCCGTTTGTTATCCATAGCATTGTAACTTGAAGTTACAAAAATTTCACCATACAACATGGTGTTTCGTATAAAATGGGAAGATAAAGCAATATTATCTGCACTGCGAAGCCCTTTCGTATCACTAATACGTTCACTACACAAAGAAAGAAAACAGTGCAACTAGATTTGAATCCCGGAAGCGACCGAAGCAATTTTCGCTTTGGCCACGGGACCCAAGAAGGAACACTTAGCAAGAAATTTAGAAAAGGCTTCTTTTTCTATCCCGAACTGCTGGACGTTTAGAAAAACGTCATAGCGAGGAATTCCCCACTGTACCCAAGGCAAAAGTTAGAAAGTGGGCGTTCGAGTTGGAAAATAAAATTGCCTTTTTGTGGACGGATCCTTGTGTTTGTCGATCTTACTAAATTTCCGAATTTAGGAAAGTTCTTGCAATCGCAGAATGTGTCCTAAAACTCGATTTGTACCTTTGCTTCGCGTGGTGTATATTGCAGTATTGAAATCGAAGGCTCCACGAAGGGTAAAAAGAGGGCGTGTAACTGCGCCTACTATGAAATATTGATTACTAATAACATATATTTCTAACTCGCATGCTACGCACATACCTCTGGCTGTTCTGAAGTCTGCTTTCACCCTAACAAACTATCAGACATTGTGTAATGCCACCGAAAAAAACTAGCATAAAACAATTGGAAGATCATGTCGAGTACACCTGCGCTATTTAAAAATCATTTTGCTTTCAATATTGACATCATTCCTTTTTATGATTTCTTTCTTTTTTCGTTTTTTGTTATCTTTTAATAAAAACGTATGCATTTGTGGACTTAGCCTTCTGATTTCCTGCTTGTTTTCACTTTTCTCCTGCTTTGGTAAATAATGTTTTTCCACTCTAATACTGATTAAGTGTTCACCCACCTCCTATTTCTTGGATCCCTTTGAAATGATGCCTTAACTATACCGTTAGAATTATCACGCTGGTTTTATGTCTGGAACGGCCGCACGGTAGGATGCCCACGTAACTTATTTCCACGGTACCTCCGAAAGGAAACTAGCGAAGAGGGTTTACAGGGGCGAACAGCGGTAATCTAATCCCGATAGTCATATGCGCTAGTGCTGACGCTACTTTCCACTGGGCTTTCCATTTTTCTGCAAGAAACGACTTGAAGGGGATTCTCGGCCAACGCACTCGCACTCACGGTGCACGATTACGGAAGCGGCCACCTGCAATTTTTTCCCACAGCGGCTGTTATTAGGAAAGCGTGAACGGCGCTCCGCGGCTGTCGTCGCCATCGATCCTCGGACGGCGGTTGATTTACGCTTCCCATTTTATAGCGCAGCACTTAACTGCGTTCGGTAGCACAGCGGCTTCTGCACCAGAAAAAATATAAACAGCGTCACTACGCTGGCGAAAAAAAGGGACCCGCGCCTTTCACCGCGCGTGCGCCCGTTCGAGTCATCAGATCTCGCAGCAGCACCAGCCGCAGTTGGAAGCGACGGGGATAAAGGGCGGGTGAAAGCTCCTTGAACAAGGCTGGTCGTGGAAAATAAGACAATCGGGATAAAAGAATAAGGCGGACAAACGACCGCGAAATGACGACGCAGTCTTCGGAGGCGCGGAAGTAGCGCAGTTAGAAAAGGCGAGCGAAAACACTTGATGACGTTTGGCCCCGCTGAAGAGGCGAAGGCGGTCCCCGGGGTGTGCCGACAAAAATGGGGACGGCGTCTAGAAGAAATAGCTTGGGGGAACTTTAGCACAAATGGAAGCGCGTGCAGCGAGAAAATGAGCGTTCAGGAAGAAATGAAAAAGTGACCCCGTCGATAGACGTTCGCAGCCGACTGTTACGTGTTGCCTTATTTTGCACTTAGGAGATCACACGTAACGGCGAGAAGCGTTGGAGGCGAGGGACCCTAAAGATAGCCAGGGTGCAAAAAGAGTAGAAATGACGGAGGGGGTTTGTGTTTCTTTATTTCTTCGGCTCCGGCCTTTCACTGGTGCCCTCTTTGTTACCGCGGGTGGCTAACATTATGACCGGTGGTGGATAATATATATATATATATATATATATATATATATATATATATATATATATATATATATATATATATATATATATATATATATATATATATATATATATATATATATATATTTGCATTGCTGTGGGGCGGAAACGTATACCGCCTGTATAGAGTGTCCTGGAAAATAACTCCGCAACTTCAACGGGGCCTTCAGCACTTCTTTTTTTTTTGAAAGACGATGGTATCCCTTGAGCTATACGTAAAGGCAAAAATTTTCGCTGGCCTATCGGTCACCAGAATGAGCCAGAAACGTACTGGGGAGGCTGCTCACTACTGGGTTATGGATCCACCGCGAATTGGTGGGTGAGTGATTGGTGACAGCGGAAGAGTGTGCAGTACGCTCGGGAGGAAGGACATTGATATACAAAAAGGGAGGGGAATGGAGGAGGAAGAGGGAGACGAAGAAGAAGATAGAAAGAGTACGAGGGGGGGACCGGAGATGAGGATTCGAAGCGGAATGCTGAAGTTGAGGGGGAAGTGAAATTGGTGTGGGGCAATTCTAGGAGGAAAGGGAGAACTAGAATGGGCGCCGCGTATGGAAATATAGCAGAGAGAGAGAGAATGGAGGAATAGGGATATTCGCCCCGAGCGCGAACACAGTCGGCCCCTGGCGGCGGCGGGACGAAGCGCTCCTAGTGTGGATGGCGCGTTCGGGTCGTCTGCTTATTCACGTTGCGCGTGGCGCAAGACGCGTGCTGCACACGACAAAACAACCAATATGTGCACTCGTTTGACAGTAAGCAATGACATAGTTACCTCTGCTTGCGCGTTTCATCTAGAAACGCAATATTCAGCGGCCGTTGCGGGTTAATGCGCTGGTTTAATTCCACGAAACATCTTCGCCGTGGTCACCGCTTGAGTGTGAAACGTGTTATAAACATTGCTTCCACACATTGCACTTTTTTTATTGTTGAGTGCAGCCGTCTGCCGTTTCGGGAACGTCGAAGGGTGCTTTTTGAAGGTGGCGTGGTGATTATTTAAAGGATAAAAGGTTAGTACGCGAAACGGGTAAGAAGCGACAAGACCTAGGTGTGCACACCCGTACATTTGCCACACCCTTCTAAAATTACGCTGTGTCCTTATAGAAAGAAGAAACAAGCAAAAACAATTACACTGCCCACGACCCTTGTGCTATCGCCCATACATTACCGGGGACGTATTTTACACCCACAAGCGCCTTTGTGAAGCTTCCCGTACCTTTTCTAAAATAAATACCATTTTTGGACAGTCGTTGTTTATACTGAGTTGCTAATTTTACGTATTATTTAAACTACGTTTCTATGGAGGCGCAAGAGTATTTCGGGGGGATTTCTCGGTAAAATTCAGCAGTTGTGAGTTTGCGTCTGTCATGTGGCATTTCGTGTGTCATTTTCATATACTATAACATTTTGAAATCCCGACATGAATCACCTTGTCCAGGAATGTGTCTCACTGAACATAACCAAATGCCTAATATGGTCACGTCTTAACCTCTTAAGGTGGACCTAACTTTAAAGAAAGAGGAAAAATCGCGTATTGTAATGCACGTTGTTGCCCACGTGTGTGAGCTAGGGGCGTGTGCCATGGCTCGCTGTTTTTTTTCCCCCAATGCTTGCTTTCAATACAATTTTTAAAAAGGCGAACCACAATTCCTGGACAATCTCGCACCAAAGGGCCGTTAATCAGTTTTGAAAATACGTGTTGAGGTACTGCGTTTTCACCGCTACAGAACATGACGCCTAGCGTACTTTCGATTGTAAGTAGTACTAGTAGTACTGATAAACAACGTTTGGCTTTTTGCGTTACATGCGTTCTCTTCTCGCTGCTCTTGCAACGTTCTCAAACCCCTCTCCCGCCCCCCCCCCCCTCTTCCCGAAAAAAAACGAAATGCACAGAAAACTTTTATCCTTGCATTTTTTTTAACCAATCCTCAAGAATTGCATGCCAAGACAAAGGCGATGTTCAGTTTACAAAGCAAAGTAGTTACTGGAAACCCGTTGCGCTGATTCGCAACGAGAAATAAAAAGGAAACGTTTTGCTACATCTGCAACAACGCAACTTTATTTGCCATCTTCAGGGCTCATAAGCAACCTTATACGCAAGAATGCAAACACATCTCGCTGTTGCAGGCACCTGTTAGATTTTAAAAGGAACGCAAATGGTCAACACAGCAGCCGTAACAGAAAATTTGTGCTCACTGTGAGGTGCCAGAAGCTTGGTTTGCACACTGTAAACGTGCTTGTCACTTTGCGAAAACCTAGCTAAACATGAGATGTTGCTTGTACTGCGTGCGTTGACAATACCATTCGCAAGTTCACTTGCGACGAAAGCCGTAAATAAGTGATCCGACACCGTGATTCATCAAACCGTCCTTCAGAGTCACTAAAATTTCATTGAAAAGACCCGTTAGAGTGGTTACATTTATATATCTGCGCTGATCAAAATTCAGTAATTTATGTTGACTTTCGAACACACAAAAATATCGTAAGATCTTAGAAAGAATATCGGGGCAGGTAGGTGGTGGTACCATGTCAGGGCATCCCACAAATGTGTCATGCTACCAGTGAAAGCGATTGAGATTACCGTTGTAAACTCAATTTTCAGAGATCGAGGCTTCATGATTTGTTTCTGCTTATGCTTTTAGGGAAGGCTCAAAGGCATAGTCTGGAAAGATCGAGCTTGCTACGAGCCACGGCGTACATGTTCATAGTCACTATTACGGCCATTCTGAGATTCCCGGTGAGTCGTCGCTTTTTTGGCGTAGTAATGAAAACTTACTGCCGCTTCCATGCTATACATTGAACGTTGAGGAACCGAACCACAGCATACCACTCTTGTTTGCGCCTATCGTGCTCACATACGGCGGCAAAAAGGCACGAAGCGCGCCCACAGTGTGCATTCTTACGGGCCGCTCAGCGGAGCATCCACAATAGGAGCGCGACGCTGTCGCCACCTACATGTCGATCTCGCGGCGAATAGGAAAAGGGAAAAGTGGAGGAAGAAGAGTGGTATAGAGCGAACGGAAAAAAAGTTTGTTGGGGTGGGGGCGGGGGGTGCAGGGAAGGAAATTCTGTAGCGGAAGAGCATAAGGTCGATGTACACAGAGAAGGATGGGAAAAATCTGCGGAAGGGGGTGGGTAAGACACGGAACGATCTGAAGAAAAGGTGGAAGATCGCGATTACATTCGAAGTATCAAAAAGAGGAGGAGAGGAGAGGAGAGGGAACGAGAAAACTGAAATTGGTTATAGAACCACCAATGCTCCCTACCCGCCCCTCCCCCCTCCTCACTTTTTCTTTGTTCTCTGTAATGTTGACATAATTTTGCCCTCTCTCACTATTTCCCCCTTCCGTCCTGTAATGATGGCAGCGCCGATAGTCCCCGTCGGGACGATGACCCCCTTCCCTTCTCTTGGCTTTGTTGTGTCCCCCTCCGTCGGCGGGTGTGTCGTGGCCGCCGCCGTATGTATGGGCCTCGCCGTATGGGCCTCGCCGGCGGCTTTTTACGCGGCGTCGGGGATGGCTTTCCTGTCCTCCTGACCTTCGGGGACGGGCAGGGGGGGAGCGGAGGTCAAAACCCTAATTGGCAGGTGCGCTGCTGCGGGGAGGCGGCTTTGCTTGCACCCTGCTCGCGCATGTTTCAACGAGTTTGTCGAGAGCTGCGACTGCGAGCGGTCGCACGAAGACTTGCTCCCGTGGCGGTTTCTGGGCGCCAGAGATTCCTCGCCAACCACGCGGCGGTTCGGCACCTTTTTTGGCCTCCGGGCCCCCATCAGGGATCGCGCCGCGATACCCCCATTTGTGCGCTGCGGCTCCTGTTAATTGCAATTCAGTTTCCGTTTTGTCTTGTGCTGTGTTTCGTCGTCTCCTGTAAATAAGTGTAATAGACTTCTTCTGCTTCATCATCTACTGGCCTCGTCTCGTCATCGGGTCCTTCACCACCCTGCACGACGACACCAACCACCTTCAACAACGAACCTAACTTTACTCGGCCTACTACGCATCTTATTCCTCGCCTTTAAAAGACACTGAAGAGAAAACCGGACGTGGTCTAAATATACAGATTGGCGTCCCCAGAAAACGAATATACCAGACTCCGGGCCAGTGCGTTTAAAATAATCTCGTAAATAAAAAAAAATGCAGCTATGAGTCGCCTAACATGTGCCAAGAGTCAATGCGCGGATGTGCCAAGAGTCCCGTGAGGAACAGAATGAGAACTGTGCACACAAGCTCTCAAAGAAATACGTAAAATATTTCTTTGTACGTTAACTTTCATGAGTCATGGGCAATTATAAATGTACAGGTACAAATGTGCATGTATTACGAACCTGCAGTACCCATCGTGGTTGCGATGGGTATTGCAGGTTTGGCGTAGTCGCATGACTGCTAGCTCCAACTGTATGTATACCCAGGCAGCGCTACGTAAGCCCACCTGTCCAGGCGCTAACTTAAATTTCGTCTTCGAGTTTCCCGATGAAACCGCACATGCATGCCTGAATAGTAGTAGTACGCAAATTCTCACGTGCTGTCATTCAGGATTTCAGGTGCAAGTAAACCGGAGTATTTTTGCTCGCTTTCACACTAGTCATTGGGCGCGGTTGTAAGTGGAATTATCTGATGGCGCCACGTAGTCAGAACGAGTGCATCGAAGCGACTAAAACCCGACTATTCACAACGAGGCTATAACGCAAAAGGGCGCTCCTGACGTCGTTCTCGTTGCAGTTGCGCTCTCGTCCAGACATTTTGTAGGTAAAATAAAAGGCCCCCATGCACATTCACATTGTTTAACTACCATCGCATGTCCCGTGCAGTCTAGCACTGACACGCACACAGAGCGGCAGGTACACGTGCGTGCAGGACTGCCAAGTTCTTGCGTCGCATGTGCCAAGAGCCGACCAGTGGCTCCTGCCAACGCGATGATTCGCTTCGCAGGTTTTACTATTCCTGCTAGGTCACACCGCTGTCTCGCTCACTTCCGGTCACCGTGATGGCGAGAGAGAAGAAACATTTTTGACAATTGATAATTTCTCGGCAATTAAAGCATCTTTCGCCGCAGAATCAACTCTGAAAGATCTACGGGGCAGTTAAACTTTCGTCTTAACCGAACTGACTAGTTGCCTTCAGTGTTCTTTTACGTCAGTTGGCTGTAAATACTCATCCCCTTGAATAAGGATTTGAGTAGTCACTTAAGTTGCCGGTGGACTTTAGTCGATTCGGCCACCGTGTTTTAGTGGGTGCATAATAAAATCCCGCCATGCCGTTCAGACACCTGCAGGTACAGCCGTGGCTTACAACAGGAGTGTCTATCCCCTCCTACGCTGGCCCAAGCGAACTGCCAGGGTGGTCGCAAACTAGTAGAAATGTCACAGGGAGCCACAGAAATAGCTTCTCTGCGTCATTTGAACATAGAGTAAGGATTTTGGTGAATTATTTTCTTCCTTATCCTCTTCTGAAACCTCTCAAGAATTCATAAGATCAGCATTCACCTGTACGTTTATCAATTCATGCGTTTCCGCAAACACCGGGTCTGACTCTTCCATCATCTCATGAGATTGAAAAAAAATTCATTTATTGGACCAGTTCTATTAAAAACTAATCCGCATTGTTATTATTTTGCATTGGGATGATAACCTGTTCTTGGTAACGCATTCAGCTTATAAAAGACAATGAATTTGGCTTGCGCTATTTGCTTTGGTTGCAGGTGTCGTTTTTCTTCATCTGCCCCAAAATGTTAGCTCTTCAGTGGTCCTTGTTTTCCTAATTAATTTTTTGTGCATAAATCTAAGCCAGACTAGCTTCACTCCGAAATAGAGTTGCTACATACTGAGATACGTTCTGTTATGCTGAACCGTGCCTCGAGGGTTGAAGAATTTGGCGCCGCAAGTTTTAGTGATTAGTGATTCTGAGGTTTAAAGCACCGACACTACACAGGCGATGAGGCACGCCGTAGTGGAGCGCTCCGGATTAATTTCGACCACCTGGGGATAAACGTCAAGCAGCATAAATGCGCGGTATCGTGTACCATGGGAGCCTGTTTTGGTTTGCTAAGTAAGGATAGTTAGTTTCCACAAAAACGCTTGTTCATATTCCGAGCTAACAATAAATGAAACAGTCATATCTCGCGTTTTCAGAGAGCCCAGTTGAGAAATTATCAGTGAACATACAAATATTCACAAATATATAAAAAACAAGCCAGAAAGTGTATGCACGGTTCGTGAGCCTACAAGAGAGGATTTTAAATGTCTTGGCATGAAAGGCAACATTTCCGGCGTGGCGTTGTTCATAGCACACTCATCCCTGACACATATTTTGAAAGAAGACAGCCTACGCTGTACGCGCTATTTATATTCCCCGAAAAGAGCAAACGCCTTTGACACGGCGTAGATAAATGAGTGGACACCCCCCACTACCTCCACACACATGCCCGTATTAGGCGTAACTGCATAAAAAGCACACGAATGCCGACACTCCTACCAAACGCCGATTTAGCAGTCAATTCGGTCCCCGCGTAGCCAATTTTTCCCCTTAGAATTGAGGAGCCAGGCGACTTTATTTCTCAAGTTGGCACGTCGTCTGTAAGGCAAGTTGTATTTACACGACGGCGTGAAATCAATTTTCCGAAATTGGACAGGCTCGATGATTCCTTTTGTCGTTTTCCCGGTACCGCGGGAGAAAATATGGGGTTCGCAATCGTGAGCTGAGCGTCCAGGTCTTTCAAATAAACGTTTCACCGTCCTCTGTTCGTTCGTTTTCTTGATCGCCAATAGATGAGCGAAACGAGGCAAAGGCAACGGATATTTACTCTTTGTTCGCTCGCTAGTTCAATATCGCCGCCCCGCTTTCCATATGAAGCTAAGGAGTGGAATGTAATGAGAAGTGACGTCAGAGTGTTTTCGATGCGCATAACAGCACACTTGTAGGCGAGTGGTTTACGGGCAGCGCCACTTGAATAAAAAGCCGGAACGCAGCAGAATTTCTTCGGGGAGTGGTTTTGCCCAGGGATAGGTGCACGGTCTGCAATTGCGAATACATAGTCTCCCAATACTCGAAATTGGAGAGGAAATGCCATCGAAAATTTGGTGGAACGTTCTGTTTCCCTTTTTTCTTATTCATGTTAAGTAATAACATGCTTTCGCTAGGTGGGGTAGACATCTGGCATGTTGTGATTAAATTTTCAAGTTGCTGGCGTGTCTTGCATGTTAATTTGTTGCATAATCCCTATATATATATATATATATATATATATAGCGAATCAGAATAGGAAATGAGGGGTCGTTGTAATAAGACAGAAATAAGGGTTGGCAGTCACGAAAACCTGGGAAAGCAAAGGGGAGGATGTAGTAGGTCATTGAAACAGATACAGAATTTGGAAAGAAAGAAAGTGGATAAAAAATGCACCCAGGTGGGATCCGAACCCACGACCTCCAGAATACCGGTCTGCGGTCTGATGCGATAACCACTACGCTACCGGCGGGGCGATTTTCCCCTGCAGTTTCTGGGGTATTTATGTCAATGTAATTTTTTCCTGTGCTTGGGGGTGGTAGCCAGCGCCACTCCGACCTCTCGGGTTGAAGGGGACCTTCTTTTTTAACCCCCGGGCCGTGACTGGAGTGTCTACGACATGTCGAGAGCGGTCGACCAGCGTTGAACCCTCTTAAGCTCCCTATTGCACCAAGACTGCCATAACAGAGGCCTTCGCTATGCATGTAGCGAATCAGAATAGGAAATGAGGGGCTCGTTGTAATAACACAGAAATAAGGGTTGGCAGTTAAGAAAATCACGGAAAGCAAAGGGGAGGATGTGGTAGGTCATTGAAGCAGATAAAGAAATTCGAAAGAAAGAAAGTGGAGAAAATTTGTCCACTTTCTTTCCAAATTTTTTATCTGTTTCAATGGCCTACCACATCCTCCCCTTTGCTTTGCGAGGTTTTCTTGACTACCAACCCTTATTTCGGTCTTATTACAACGAGCCCTTCATTTCCTATTCTGATTCGCTACATGCATAGCGAGGGCCTCTGTTATGGCAGTCTTGGTGCCATAGAACGCTGGTCGACCACTCCCGACATGTCGTAGACACTCGAGTCACGGCCAGGGAGTTAAAAAGAAGGTCCCCTTCACCCCGAGAGGTCGGAGTGGCGCTGGCTACCACCCCCAAGCACAGGAAAAAATTACATTGACATATATACCCCAGAAACTGGAGGGGAAAATCGCCCCGCCGGTAGCGTAGTGGTTATCGCACCAGACCGGTATTCTGGAGGTAGTGGGTACGGATCCCACCTGGCGGGAATTTTTTCTCCACTTTCTTTCTTTCCAAATTCTTTACCTGTTTCAATGACCTACCACATCCTCCCTTTGCTTTCCGAGGTTTTCTTGACTGCCAACCCTTATTTCTGTCTATATATATATATATATATATATATATATATATATATATATATATATATATATATATATATATATATATATATATATATATATATATATATATATATATATATATATATATATATATATAGTAACGAAGACGCAAACGTTCATAGGTTTTGAGTAGGCCGACATGGCCACATGTGGGATCAGAGTGGAACAAGGCACAAACATCGGACCGCAAATGCCGTGGAATCACTAGCAACCATTTGCGGCCATCCAAGTAGTAGTTGCGTCGATAAAGCAGCTGATCGCGTACTGCAAAGTGAGATGCTTGCCTACGGAGAGCGCGTGTCGTTACAGCTTGGGAAGGATTGGTGAGCGAGGTGACAAGGGCAACAATCCATGGGTCCTTACGTTGCTCAGCTGCCATGTCAGTCACAGCAAGGGAAGCCAGGTCACCCGGAGAGTCCGATAGATTAGCAGGTACGGGTGAACGGGAGAGAGCGTCGGCGTCCGAATGCTTCTTACCAGACCTGTATTTTACTCGTATGTCATATTCCTGAAGGCGAAGCGCCCATCGCCCCAGACGACCGGCCGGATCTTTCAAAGAAGACAGCCAACAGAGGGCGTGGTGGTCAGTGACCACATCAAATGGGCGACCGTACAGATATGGTCGAAATTTAGCAAGCGCCCAGATGATGGCCAAGCACTCCTTCTCGGTAACTGTATAATTGGATTCTGGCTTCGTTAGGGTGCGGCTGGCATAGGCGACGACATATTCGTCGAAACCTTGTTTACGTTGGCAAAGCACAGCCCCAAGGCCAACTCCGCTGGCGTCAGTATGAAGTTCGGTGGGCGCTGTAGGGTCGAAGTGTCGAAGTATGGGTGGCGATGTAAGGAGACGGCGCAAAGTATGGAACGCGTGGTCGCAGGCCGGAGACCAGGCAGGGAAGTCACGGGCACCACCGAGGAGCTTCGTCAATGGCTCAATGATGGAAGCAAAGTTGCGAATGAAGCGCCGGAAGTACGAGCAAAGCCCGATGAAGCTCCGAAGGGATTTTATGTTGTTTGGCTTCGGGAATTCGGCGACAGCGCGAAGCTTGGCTGGGTCGGGGAGCACGCCGTCCTTGGATACAACGTGACCCAAGATGGTAAGTTTCGTGGCGGCAAAACGACACTTTTTCAGGTTAAGTTGGAGCCCAGCCCGTGAAAGGCATGTTAAAACTTGCTCCAAACGGTGAAGGTGCGTCTGAAAATCGGCGGAAAAGATGACAATGTCGTATAGATAGCAAAGACAGATCTTCCACTTGAGGCCGCGCAAAACATTGTCCATCATGCGTTCAAATGTTGCAGGGGCGTTGCACAGCCCGAACGGCATGACATTAAATTCGTACAACCCATCAGGTGTGACAAATGCCGTTTTCGAGCGATCACCGTCTGCCATAGGAACCTGCCAATACCCGGACCTTAAATCAAGTGACGAGAAAAATTCTGCCCCCTGCAAGCAGTCCAGAGCATCATCTATGCGAGGGAGAGGATAGACGTCCCTGCGCGTGATTTTGTTGAGGCGGCGATAGTCTACACAAAATCGAATAGAGCCATCTTTTTTTCGAACGAGAACGACAGGAGATGCCCAGGGACTGCTTGAGGGTCGAACAACGCCACGCTGGAGCATGTCATCGACGTGTTGCTCGATGGTGCGACGCTCGGTTGGGGAGACGCGATACGGCCGTTGCCGAAGGGGAGCATGGCTTCCAGTGTCGATGGTGTGCTCCACAGTGGACGTACGACCAAGGGCGTTGTGCGACAAATCGAAAGACGAACGGAATCGCTGAAGTAGAGCCATAAGTTGAGCTTGTTGGGTGCTGTCTAGAGCATCATCCACGGAGGCACGAAACACGTCAGTCGCTGAGTTTGGATCTGACGAACACGGATTCAGTCCGTCGATGTCAATGTGTGACACGCCATCCGCAACGTTGAAAATAAGGCCAGGATCGATATGTTCTAGACTTCCAAGAGTTTCGCCTTCTAGGAGTGCGCACGGCATGGTCGATGTGTTCGTGATGAACATGGCGCTTCCCGCGGAGTGGAAATCCAGAACGGCAAACGGCAGTGGAAAAAGGTTGCGGCGGTGAAACGTGTCAGATGGTGTAAACAGCGCCGTGGCGTCGGTCACAGACACACAGCATATAGGCACACATACAGAAGAACAGGGCGGAATGTGAGTGTCTTCTGCCACGACAAGTTTAGCAGCGTGGATGGGATGGTCGTCGTCAAACAATGCGTCAGAAGAGGCTGAAAGTTCCACTTGTGCGCGTGCGCAGTCAATCACTGCGTTATTGCGGGAAAGAAAGTCCCATCCTAATATTACTTCGTGGGAGCAAGCCGGAAGCACTATAAACTCAACGTGGTGCACGACGTCCTGAATAACAACCCGAGCCGTGCATGCAGCCACTGGCTCGATATGTTGTGCACTTGCGGTTCGGAGTGATAGTCCATCCAGAGGCGTCTTTACTTTGCGAAGGGAACGGCAGAGATCAGCGTGAATAACGGAAATGGCGGCTCCTGTGTCGACCAGAGCTAATGTGCGAATGCCTTCAACAACAACATCGATGACATTGGTAGGGAACGGAATGGGATGAGGCCTTGGACTTTTCGACGTCGACGCAGTTCGTGCCTCAGGAACTGCGGCGACTAGTTTTCCGTATCTCCGGGACCGGGACGGCACCGCATCGGGGAGAGCGAGCGACGGCGTGGTGACGGCGAACGGTGGTCGGTAAAGGTGGCGCGGTTCGAAGAGGAGGTCGGGAACGACGAGCGTGGCGTCACATGGACTTGAGGCGACTGAGTGAAGTCTGCAGGCGCAGAGTTCCAGGTTGACGGCGGACAACGACGACAATAGCGTGCAACGTGCCCAGGCATCCTGCACGCAAAGCAGATAGGGCGATTGTCCGGTGTACGCCATACACTCCGGGGTTGCGGCACGAACTGAGGTTGAGGAAGCACCGAGGGCGGAACGCGAGGTCGAACTGGGAATGTCGGCTGGAACGTCACGGCAGGCTGCTGCAATGGTCTGGTGACGACTTCGGCATAAGTGACTGGCGCAGCTACTGGCACGTACTGCGGAGGCGGCGGCGGAAGTGCTTCAGCAATTTGACCCCGGATGACATCTCTGAGGGCAGGCTCTAGCGCGGACACCGACGTCGTCGTGGAGGGTAGGAGGGACAGCTGTCGCGCCACTTCCTCACGCACGAAGTCTTTAAGTTGCGTAAGGAGCGCGGAATCGGCGGAAATCGCTGCCAAACTCAACCCAGAGCCATCCCGTGCAAGAGATTTTCGAGTGAGGGCCCGTTGCTTGCTCAGCTCATCAAAGCTTAAGCACAGCTTGACGACATCGGCAACCGTGCTC
The DNA here is from genome assembly GCF_048455015.1 of Haemaphysalis longicornis. Taxonomy (NCBI): domain Eukaryota; kingdom Metazoa; phylum Arthropoda; class Arachnida; order Ixodida; family Ixodidae; genus Haemaphysalis; species Haemaphysalis longicornis. The sequence goes on from NW_027526361.1 coordinate 80,575,717, forward strand.
AAGTCCTTGGACAAAAGCATTTGGAAGGCGTCGTCATCTATGCCTTTTAAAATATGTTTGATTTTATCAGCTTCCGTCATAGATGGGTCGACGCGCTTACATAGGTCCACGACGTCTTCAATATAACTAATAAAGTTCTCGCCAGCCTGCTGTGCTCGAACACGCAGACGCTGCTCCGCTTCAAGCTTGCGCACCGCTGAACGGCCAAAGGCCGCAAGGAACTTTACCTTGAACTCAGACCAGGTCCGGCAGTCGCGCTTGTTGTTCCCATACCATAACTCGGCGGCGCCCTTCAGAGAGAAGCCGACGTCATTCAGTTTCATGGCGTCGTCCCATCGGTTATGAGTGCTTACGCGTTCATACACGGACAGCCAATCCTCGGCGTCGTTATTATCGCTTCCGTTGAAGAATGGAGGTTCTCGCTGCATAGCACCGTAGCACATCACCGTCGGCGATGAGGGCGTAGCACTCTGGTTCGGTTGGTTGTTCATGGCCGAGGGTAACTTCCGGCTCCGGAGTTCCAGGATTAAGGCGTGACCCCGGCTCCTCCACCACTTGAAAGGTGATTTATTGCCGAAGATCTTTCTGAAGGCGAGAGGTCAGGAATCGCGGACCAGGGAAGCAGACACGAGCCGAGCGAAGCAGTCCGAGTGAACCCCGTCGTTCTAGGCGATGGCGATGAGGATTTCCGACAGTCTGTTTGCTGATGATGACGCTGCTCGTACTGGTCAACATGACCCATTGTGGGTAATGACGCCTCCGATGCTTTTGCGGAGCATAGCTGCTAATCTTCACTACAATCACCCCCCGGAAACGTTTGCGTCTTCGTTACTTTTGGCGCGGGATGTACAACTTCGTGCGAAAATACGTTCGATCCTGCCAAGATTGCCAACGCCGAAACTCGCCGGTACCTCACCTCTGTGGTCCGTTACAGCCGCTGCCTTGCCCAGTGAAACCATTTGACCGTGTGGGCATTGATCTGTACGGACCGTTACCCTGCACAACCGCGGGCAACCGCTGGGCTATAGTTGCCATCGACCACTTGACGCGCTATGCTGAGACCGCCGCTCTACCAGCTGCTACCGCACGGGACGTCGCCTCGTTTCTCCTGCGGCGTGTTATACTCCGTCACGGTGCGCCTAAGGAGCTGCTCAGCGACAGGGGCCGCGTATTTCTGTCTGACGTCGTCGCGGAGCTTCTTAAGGCATGCAGCGTCATCCATCGAACGAGCACTGCTTACCATCCGCAAACGAATGGCCTCACGGAGCGCTTCAACCGTACCCTCGGGGACATGTTGTCCAAGTACGTTGCGTCTGACCATGGAAACTGGGACCTTGTACTCCCTTACGTGACGTACGCCTACAACACCGCCATACAAGCGACGACGGGTTTTTCTCCGTTTTCCCTCCTATATGGGCGGGAGCCATCGTGCATGCTGAACACGATCCTTCCCTACCGCCCTGATGTATCCGAGTGCACGCCGATTTCTGAGGCTGCCAAACACGCCGAGGAATGCCGCCAGCTTGCCCGTTCTTTCACCACTGAAGAGCAGGAGCGACAAAAGTCCATCACGACTGGCGAGCCCGCACCCGTCTTCGGTCCCGGTTCTCTCGTGTGGCTCTGGGTACCCACCAGGACTCCTGGCCTGTGCTCGAAATTCCTGTCGAACTACCAGGGGCCGTACCGTGTTGTTGAACGCACTTCCCCGGTGAACTACGTCGTCGAGCCGCTAACACCTTCCCAGGATCTCCGACGCCGTGGACGTGACACAGTGCATGTTGCTCGTCTCAAGCATTATTATGACCCGCTCGTCTCGCCATCACCTTGAGTCGCCAGGATGGCTACCCTCTTTTCCGGGGGGTGATTGTAGTGAAGATTAGCAGCTATGCTCCGCAAAAGCATCGGAGGCGTCATTACCCACAATGGGTCATGTTGACCAGTACGAGCAGCGTCATCATCAGCAAACAGACTGTCGGAAATCCTCATCGCCATCGCCTAGAACGACGGGGTTCACTCGGACTGCTTCGCTCGGCTCGTGTCTGCTTCCCTGGTCCGCGATTCCTGACCTCTCGCCTTCAGAAAGATCTTCGGCAATAAATCACCTTTCAATATATATATATATATATATATATATATATATATATATATATATATATATATATATATATATATATATTTATATATATATATATATATATATATATATATATATGTGCACTCCTTATTGGCAGTGCTATTGGGGTAGTTGAAGGTGCGTTATAGCGCATAATGAAGTGATGGAAAAATCCGTCGTGATCGGAAGCGGATGTTGGGTGTTCCACGGTCCTGCCGGTGGGAATACTCGGCAAAGAATGCTGCGCATTAAAGGTTCTGGAATGTATCCGAAGAGTCAGGGGGCAGGGGGGATGATCAGTGGTGCATGTCTATATCATCATTGTGGCTCGGGCACGGGTGCTCGGCCACAAATACAGAGGAAAAAAAAGACTTCTACCTCTGGTGAAGCCGTCAAAGATGCACTCGTATAGTAAATCTGACCGTTAGTCTGTGGATAGCGCACAAAAGGAACATAATTTAATAAAGACGTTTATTACGCAGCCTTTCCGACGGGTCATTTTTCGGCATCGACACGCAGATCCGGAGTTCTCATGCATGAAAGTACGGTGCATAACTGAGCGCTTCGGAGTTGACCTCCCTATCAAGCACTAATTATTTAAGGCCAACATGGCGCTGTATAAATTGGCGTGCCTGAGACTAGCGTCGAATGGAATGTCTCAAGCTTGAATTCTGGCTTCCATTTATTGGCGTTGCGTAGAGCATTTACATCGATATCCCCTAAGACAAGTATGCTCAAACTGGTGACGTCAGTGTGCTCGCTGTACTCTTACTAGAATGTGACTTTCATGTAGTACGCCTTTACCTGCGAAAACCAGAGCCTGTATGGACGAACACGTTGACGCCATTTAAGGCGTCGATGTTGCCGCAATCTAAGAATAGAGGTTTTGCGTTGTGGAACGCCATTACAGCTCGCGCGCTAGCTTGGGAGAAATTTCACTGTGGAATTGAAAGTGACACCGAAGGATGGTCTCATGGCAGAGGGCCCTTGACCTTTTCCGCGGGTGCATGCGGCAAATCTGGACGCTAACGCTATACTGGTCGTGCTATACTACAATTAGCAAAATAGTTGTATTGGTGAAGCGCACGAGTAGAAACTCTTTTCTTATAAAATTAAGGAAGCTCATTCCTGGTGTTAGACGATCTCACTTCTCTGTCTCGGCCGCCGCCGACAGAGGCGACGAGATCGCTGGCAGAGATGGAGGTGAAGTGAGATGCCATGCGTTGGTGTGAGCTTCCTTTTTTTTTTATTGCTCCTAGTACTTGCGCAAGGCGCGCACACGGCTGCTACACGTGCCGTTGGAGGAGTGCACAGCGGCGCGAGAGGTCGCGTGACGCTATTATGTGGACCTCAGCGAGAACGAAGCGGTAAACCCGCAGACGTGCTCGACGAGTGCACCGTCTCTCCCCACCGCCTCCGCGTAGGCTCGTAGCTCAATAGGTAAGGCGACGGGCTCTCATTCCGTTTCTCTACTCGTTCCGGGTTCGACTCTTGACGGTGCCAGTAACTTCTTTTATTGGTTCGCGGGAGTTTTATGTTGACACCAACGGTCGCTACAGAACCCTTGGGTGGGTAGAGTAAAAGTGTTGCTTAAAAACTGGTGTTTTCAGTAATGATTCCGGGTCTGGCCGTCCACTATACTGTGTTCTCCGGCCGGGCTTGCGTACCTGCAAATATTCGTCTGTGAGACTCGGCTGGCACTTCACGTGTATGCGCCGGGAAGGCATTATTTTGCCTGCTTACTACTCTTTGTTTAAATTCTGCTGCTCAGTGTGGATACGGGCCTGACAAACCCAGAAACAACAACGACTGCCTTCTGTATTCCATGGAACACGGTGTTCTGCATTTTATGGCAATGCTCCAAATGCATGCGTAAAAATACGGCGTGTAGCACAGCGCGAAGTTCACTGGACGCCGACAAACACTATCTATATGGCAGCAGGGAACACACCCGTCGCGTGTCCGGCGAAGCAAATTAGGAATTAGATTACACGACGCGCTCGGAGGCAATTAATCATCCTCCACGATAGAACCCACTGTTCCGTGCTTCATAAATGTCCTTGGCAATCGTCCGCGCGCTACACAAAGGGATTTGTCAATTCCAAAGCGCGCTGTCACGGAAACTAGGGGCAAAGAATTGGAGAAAGATCAAAAAACAAAAGATGATGACGTGAGTCAGAGCCTTCAAAATGTCTGGCAGCAATCTATTCGCAGTAGTGCGCGACGTAAACAAATATTCTTATAACATATAGACGCTCTTGCATCTGGGTTACAGCGTACGCCGAGGAGCTTGTCAGGCACTGTCATCCGAAGGCAGAGCTCATCGAGGCGAAAGAAAACGCCCGCGCGTCTGTATCGATCATAAGTCTTCGTCAGCTGACAAAGGTTTTCCCTTCTTGAGAAATAACTAAAGCAAGAACATTGATCCCTCAGAGGGCGACGCTTTATACTTCCCTAATGTGACAGAACGGGAGGTAAACGCATGGAGGGAATTAAAATAACAGAGGGGGCCGGAAACACGAACTCGTGGCCTAGAAGGCGGGTTGCGAGAGATGGCAGCGTACAGTTCGAAATAATAGACGGTGGGCCGTAGCACGAAAAAGGAAGATAGAACATGTTATAGATCAATTTTCTTGAAAGCATACCGGGTCACACTGTGCCGTTCTCCGCTTTTGTTCTTGCCTTACGCCGAAAAGTATTCCTGCTGTCCAATACGGCATATTTGAGAACAGCAATACTTCTCTGCATTGCTGCTGCGCGTTTATTTCTTAATGCGTAAAAATTCTATGCCGAGTACCCCGAGAAGTAGCCATGTAAACCTCCGTATTTGCGGAAAGATGCATAATTTGGGATGTTAATACACCAATTACAGTAAAATCTCGTTGATTTGAACTCGACGGGTAACATAAGATTCTTCGAATTAAGTGGAGTTTGAATTAGCGAGCGGGCGCTAGAATGAATGGAAACCGCGCGACACTGCGCGGGCAGAACACAAAGAAACCACCTCTGGACTCGTTATCGCGAATTAGGAGCTACTGCACGTTCGTATAAGGTTATTTCGTAAATAATGTTTCGTAAATAATAATGGCATGCGCCGGAGCACTGACGCCGGTGGCGCAGCGCCCTCTGTAGAATCGAAATAAGCTGTTGTAGGAGCGTAGCGCGTGCGCCACGCTGTTTTTCTGTTTCATTGTTTTGCATCTCTAGTAAATTTGGTTTGGTTTGGATTTGCAACACATTGTAATCACTCTGGGCCGACTTCTGCGAGGAGAGATGGAAACCAGCAGATCATAGTACGAGTTAACCGTTCTGTAATTATCGGGAGTTTTCCCCTAGTGAAATATACAGGGCTGTGCCGGGACAAGGGCGTGAGTTCAAATAACCGTAAGTTCGAATTAACGGCGTTTACTTTATAGTGTTTAATGATTGAAATTGTGCGTTTTACAATTACAACTATGTTTGTATTACTACTATAGCTGATTTCATAGGATGTGCTTATTTCCACACCTGTTTTCTTCTTTTTTTCGCTGTCTTTCTTCCATTTGGGTTGTTATCATCTGTTTCCCTCGTCCTTTGTCTGCTGTACATTGTCAAAACCAAAAGCACAAGGTAAAGAGTTATACTCTGTCTGAAATAATTTTTTGATCTGTGTGCTCTCACCTATTGTTTTTTTCGAACACTGAATATAAACGTAGAATGCGCAGACGCCACACTGGTCTATTTATTCCGTGAAGGCTAAGCAGCGGAAGAAAAACAAAATAACCAAGAATCTGATGGAATCGGGAGAAGTCCCGGGCCATCTCCACTAACGTGAAACCAGCGGAGGGGCGAAGCATCCACTGTATAAGTGTATTCTTGGCGCCTTGGCGTTTTAGCCAGCAGAGATGAGACCATTGGGGGGTAGAGGTATACAGCTTTGTTGTGAAATTGTCGTATCTATCAAGCACAAAACGTTCCTCGGCGTGAACGAGTGTCCTCGTCATTTTAGTAGGCGTTAGATCAAGCGCGAGACGTAAATGAGTACCCATGCGTTTTAGTACCGCGATTACATAAGACGACGTTTACGACGACGACGACATGAGACGCCGTGAGCCCAAGCTCATGAGGGTCTTCACCCCTAAAGCTATAACACGGCTTAGAAGAAGAGGCAAGCAGGAAAGTTGGGTATACACAAAGCAGGCTGCAAGATAAACAACCAACTAACTTATTTCAAAGTTTCAAAGTTTCGAAGTTTATTTCAAAAAATGCAATAATGTGGGATTACATAATGTAAGTATACAAGAGAAGGTCCCAAGGTAAGAAACCGTGGGCGGGACCTCCTATTGGGTCTAGCATGTGGAAATAAAAGATGATGGTCGGCGACGCCTTCACTTTAGGGAAGAAAGTAATAAGACGAGAAAAAGGCACGCCAGATAAAATAGGTGGAGAAAAAATCCTTTCCAGGGCAATGTTTTCCCCAAACCAGAGACGACGTCGCTTCAACAAGATTTGCGACCGCGTCAGATATACACAGCTCCACCGGACCGGAATGAGGTGTATTTTTACAATGCTTTTTTGTGTCCTTCTTGTGTAGGAAATGTAGGAAACTATTAGTTTATACCCAAGTGTAATAATTAGAGCTGAATCAGAGGTTATGCAAGTGACACCACGACTGAACCATGCAAACCAAGCTTTCGTCTTTCATACCCAGGGTTACCTGTGCTACTAGGCTGGCTTATTTTTGTTTATTTTATAGAACGTCCGCTTTTCTGCTTGTACGTTTCAGGCTTTTAGGCACTTTTAGGGCTGGCCTGCAAAAAATGTTATAGTTGTTCTCTTTCAAAAACAGCAATATTGCCTGCAGAATTGATCTTCGGACTTCGGGGCAATGGAGGACTCCCTTGCTCAGTGCTTACCCGCCGACACTACTAGAGGCCATTCAAATAGTCGAAGATGTGGCTAGAGCTCAAGGGCTCCTGACCGCCATATTACGGCAAGGACTTATGAAGAAGGAAAGAACAGATGAAGGAATAAACCTTATTTGGCCCGACATATGAAGTAGGGTAAGAGGAAACTAGTTACTTACTTGATATGTTGGGCTCAATAAGGTTTATTCCTTCATCCCTTTTCTCCATGTCCCGCTACTAACTCAACGTTATGCAATGGGGGAAGGCGAATTTACGAACAAATCAAAAGATAGGGACACAGTTTTACGTTGATACTACTCCTTCTCAAGCCCAATTCACATACAATTTTCGACTGGAGACTGACAGGTAGTTTAGTGAGGACGTAGACATTTACCGATAATCACCTTCCGAATCTTTTTCCAGCTCCCCGTATTACCAGTTTGGTTGGTATTCTCTTAACTTGTTATTAATGGGGACACATGCATTTCTCACTCTGGCCTTACTTTGTAAACGATTCCTGCATTCAGCTGGTGTTACTGGAAGAGATGCAGCGGTGTGTTTAAGCGTTACGTCCCACGCAACACATAGACGCTACGACTGAAGAACTGCCTTGTTCACTCGATCGGTTACGGCATTGCTGAATATTCATAAGCTGTGAACTGAAAATTACTATGCGTGCTCCCAAGGCAGGGCAATTTCCTACATATTTCTTTCAATATAGGGCATGCACAAAATGAGAACAATCGAGTCAAGCCATCTAGACATCACGCCGAAATCGACTTTTTCATTCCCTTGCTATCCAACATAATGACAGCCTGGATTGATATATGTGGAAAGCACAAAAATAACATAATTTGTGGGACTTCAACTGCCTCGCTAAATAATTCTCTAAAGGGAGATTAGTTTCCTTCCTCGCTTGCAGTTTGGATTCCGGGAAATAGTTCCCAAGGAAAAGATTGAACAAGGTTACACGAAGGAATCATGAAGAACTAAGTTTTAACGATAGCTATGTAGACCAAAAAAAATAATGACTAAATTATCTCGGGCGAAGCGAAGAGTAGGGAAGGAAAACAATGAAAAGGACAGCGTTGGCCACACAAGGCCCTCGAAGGGTTGGTTGGTCTGCGAAAAGGCAATAATCAATGGCCTCGGGCTTCTTTCTTGGAAGGTTGGGCCGCTGTTCTCGTTTTCGCTGCCCTGTAATTGAATGTGATAATCTGTTGCTGAGAGTTGGTTCGAAAAACTAATATGTCTTCGCCGCCGCACCTGTATAGCCAACCAGCATTGCTGTGTTCAGAAGTTCTTGATAGTTTGTTTTTTTTTTTACTTTTATTTTCCCAACAACGATTCGACAGACTGTACCGGCGGGAGAAAGGTCTCGTAATTGGATAGGGCGAGAGTGCAACGAAGTGAAACGCCTCCTGGCAAGTTTGTGCCCTCGAGGTTGGCAAAGCTCTCCCGAATGACTGGGGCAAAGGGTGGATGGATGGCCCTTTTCTTGGAAAGCCTGTCGCCACAACGAAGGGGTGACAGCGTTCGCATATTAAGACCGAAGACGCACACCTACTCACTGGCGCATGCGACGGAGCATCGGTGGTACTGCATGATCATGACACTGCGCATCTACGGTTGCGCGACGGAGGTGGGGGTTGGGGTGGGGGGGGCGGGTTGCAGAGCGTTGCATCCGAGTGATGGATGCTTCCCTAGCGGCGTGTTACTGCCTCTTCTCGACCTGAAGACTGACACATTGTAATAAGCTTTCCAGCCAGTGACGGAAGACCGAGAAGGATTTCCTTTCGCTGTCTAAGGACATGACATGAGATGTTGCCATAGAGTGACGACAGTTTTAAGGCGTGAGCACTCAACTTTCTTTTTCACCCTGAACGTTGATATTGGGTATTCTGTTGGCTTATGGCTTTCCGTTATTTCACCGTTTTAGCGTTGTTCCTGTTGACTGCTTTCACTCCGATAAGTTGTCCTCCATTTCTGACACCCCATTGCACTTCCATGCAAATTCTTTGCCGTTCCGGAGTCAGGCCCAGCAGCGAAATTGTAATAACAGATTCAAGCTCAAAACGCGGCGGACGAAAATACACGTCGACAAATTCAAAGATAACGTCAGCGCTGTGCTGCGTTGAGGTTTTTTGGCGCCGGTGTGTCCTGTTTCTGTTAGCTTATTCTTTGTTATTTCGGGCTAAACTTCCCGACTTCGGAGTATTCGTGGGCCAGCTCCAGTAAAGGTCTTTCTTTATCGCTTTCTCTCTATACAACACGCTATGAAGAGCGCCCCGCGAACATAAAAATAGGTATATTGCACAATGTATTCAGTATTGCTGCAACCTATATTCTCCAGACATGCATTAGTAAGCGTAGTAAAGGGCGAGCATCGTGATACATAATACCTGCGACTTGCATGACCTAAGTGCACACTACAGAGATTTTCATTTTTTTATTTCCTTAAGGACCCCACTGGGGGGTATTACATAAGGGGTGGATATAGAGAAAAATACACATTTGAACGCATTAGTTCTATGAACACAGGTGACTACTGACATTTGCTATGAAATTTAATGGGCAGGTGGTTGAAACAATGGAGCAGGGAAGGTCGTTCCAATCTTTGGCTGCCACGTCACGTAAGTAGAGACCTTTATGGCAAAAAGTTTTTTTTTTCAACGCGAGCAGGTGTGTTTTCTTCTGCAACATCCTATTATTACCCATGATTTCAAAAAGGCGTCCGCTCCTATCTTTGCGTAATGCATCTTGGTAACTCACACCTTGTATTTACGAAACAATCCGCACTCTAGCTTTGGAGTTCGAATCGCGTTCGTCCTTGCTTTCCTGTTGTACCCGGCTGAACTGACGGCGACATATTTAGCATCTTCTTTTATATCTAGTGGTACTTACCTCGATTTCCCATGCGTATTTTACTGTACCTTCTCGACAACAGAATCAGAATGTTGTTTTTAATGCATGCGCATCACTGACGCATTTGTTGGCTCAGTTGGTAAAAAAGATGGCGTCCTAAGATCCCCGTGACCAGAATCCGCCATACATTTCTATGGGCTACGTGTAGATGTCATTAAAACTCCTTCTTGGAAGCTTGTAGCCGCTGCCTGTCATCCGAAACCATGGAATAAGGAAATAAATTGAAGAACAGCAGAAGGAAATGCAGCGGAGTTCTTGGTTGAAATCTAACCCACCCCTTATTCGTGAAAACCACAAGCTAAGCCTATGTAGGCGAACACCATAACCGCCTGTGGGTCGCCATTCTGGTGCAATTTAAGGATCACCAGGTGGTCTAAATTATGCCGTAGCTCTACGCTACGGTCTGCCTCTTAGCCAAGGTGTAGTTTCAGCGCGTGACGCATCGAAATTTAGCAAAAAATCGCTACCTATTGAGATCCGCATGTACCATGACCGTAAAGCGTCGAGAGGAGTCACCTGTTCTCGAGTTGAACGTTATAGTGCGGTAGACACTGACGCCACGCGAGTTGGTCCTGGACGGATTGCCGTGTGCCAATAAATACTCACAGGAGGGGTGACCCGGTCACACAACAAAAATGTCGATGTAAAGCAATATATTGTTCTTGTTCGGAAACTTCCTCACAGAGTTAGCTATCGTGCCGGTATCCACTTGGGCAACAAGTTAAAATAAAATTTAATTTCTTGGTTATTCAGCAAAGTATGCAGCCCACTACCGAGTTAAATGAAGAAATAGTTGCTTCACCTCGCAGTGCCAGTTATGCCATTGCCTTGCGGCATCATTTGTAGTGAAACAAGCAGACGCTCGGCCATTTATTTTTGCAGGTGGTTAAAAGGGAAATAAGAAGACCTGGGCACTTCCATCAAAGCCCGCAAGCATCATACGAGACACTAATTTCTATTTTCACTTATCCGTGCAAACCACCGCAATATTATACTCGCAAGAAAGGCCTCTTTTCTTAATTCTTTTGCCTGTGCATTTCATTTCAGTCACATGAAACGCGACGGGCCTAAATTTAGTCGAATTATTCCTTTCCGTCAACATGCCTACCCAGCGAAGTAAGTGCAGTCAGGCTCAATTTGAAGGTTATCGCGGGAGCACCGAGCAAGCAAGACCAGAGCGCCGTTCCGTGACACTTTTTTTCATTCGCGAAGATGAGATTATGCTGCCCTTCCCTCACCCCTTTCTGCGTTTTGTTCCACGGCAACCTGATAACACCGAAGATACCTCGGCATTGCGGCTTTGCCGAAGCAAATTACAATTTTTTTACACAACAATGCCCCGGCATGCCGGCATATGTTGCGTATCAGAAGGTTGCGTATCAGTGTGAAGTATGTCGATGAAAGGATAAAGAAAAAAAATTCCCGCGCCTTCCCGCGAGGGGAACACGAGTAAATGCAGAGCATTGGGGGTCGTTTACGCCGCGTAAAGTCGCGTTAGATTGGGTAGTTGGGTCGTAGTTGCGTTGGTGTTGGTTTGGGGTAGAGAGAGGAGAGTAAAGTCGCGTTAGGGTGGAGCGAGCGTCAGCCAAGGAAGGAAGGAGCAACGCAGTGACTCAAGCACGAGCGACCGCTAGCCGCTTTATATTTGCAGGGCGCGCAGTAGAGGGAGAGCAGTACGGAGGGGAGAGCGCGCATGCGCAAGCAGCGCGCACCCTTCCACGCCCCACCGCGCTGCTATCACGCACCTGTTACGCCGAGACCGCGACGGAGCGAACGGGGTGACTACGACGCATGCGCGCGCCAGCTGCTGTTGAGAGAGAGGAGGGAAGGAGGAGAGGCGCACCTGCTGCGGACGCGGAGCTGTGGACGCCGTCCGACGCAGGAAGAGGCGAGGCTAAGAAATGCTCTGCATTTAAAAAGAAACGAGCGTGTCCTTCATCGTTTTTGACGGCAGTGCGCGCACGGCCTCGAACAGCCATGAGAGAAGCAAACCTAGCATAATCTCGTTCTGGGTGATGCTAAAAAGTGTCACGCTAAGGCGCTGTCGTCGCGGTCGGTCGGTGTTCCCGCGACAACCTTCAAATTGATCTCGACTGTACTTAGATCAGCCTGCACGCGTGGAAGTATGTGTTTCGGTGTGTGCCAGTTAGTTTTGATAACAATTCTTCAGAGCAAAACCCCCCGCCACACAAGGACATAGAGAAAAACCTGAAAATGCTCACAAGATTTTGCAACATCTGCAGTCACGTTGGGCAACTTAAAGCAGCCGAACCTTTAAATGTAAATAATGTCGGTGGATTCGACAGGCATGCTGTTCACGCAGATAAAAATTATCAATGGCACAGTTGGGTGCGGGCGAACTCATATCCATAACCAGACACTAGGCTTACAGACGGTGATTGACTTAAGCTTAATAAAACGTGAAATAAAATCAACAATTTTATTTACGAAGTTTTATTAAAAATTCTGAATAAATCACTTTTAACCCTCTAAAACCTTAAATGAATAATAAATTAGCTGTCACTGATTTTCGCAGCTCTCTTGCTGGCCCACTCCACAAAAATATTATTTAGTTGTGAGGGGCGGCTCTTTGGTCTTGAGCCGCTTTTACTGCATCCGGTCTTCTCCTCCCTTGGCCTAAAGTAATTTGGCAAAACCTGCTTCATCATTCTCAGATCTGAGCCCACCGGTTTTGCCCGGAACATTTATTTGAAGAGATTTCGTCAGCTCTTTCCAGATGTTGCCAGTCCAAGGCGATCGATCTCGTTATCGACCAATGTGTTGCGCAGTACACTTCGCCAACAAAGTTTCGTCTGAACCCCAGATTCCCCTTAACTTCATCTCTAGAGCACGGCGAAGCAGTAGGCAATCTCGTATTGGGCCTTTCAAGCGCCATGGCTGCTGCGTTGTGAGTGGCGGCATTGCAACAATCGTTGCCCGCCATATACGAGCACACGCTGACGAGCGAGAACTGGCGCCCTGAAACTCGGCTCACCAAATCTTCTCGGAACCCCTATCGATCATCACAAGCGGCAATCCGCACAAGCTTGGCTGACAGCGGCGGCCAAAACAACGACGGTTAAAAGCGCTGCTCGGGCTCGGCTAATGCTTCCCGTCACGGCAGTGCCGCCCCCCCTCCTCCCCCCATACGAGGAGTTGCCCCTGTTCCAACGCGCCTGCTTTCGTCCGTACGTTATGGTTTGAGTGTGCTCACTGTCCTCCGTCGGAAGACCGCCTCAACAAATCTCGTTCGGAGAAAGTGTAGATCTACCGCTTAGTCCTCTTGGTGATTGGCTAGCCCACGCGCGCGCAGAACCTTCACGCTTGTACGCATGAGCGACTGCATGAGTGGTTGAAAGGAGGGTGGTGGGAGGGGGGAACAAGGGACAAACATGTTACAATGTAGAAGCCAGACAGATGGCCAATAATTTTCGAACGGATATTTGTTTGTGCAAGTTGATTAATAAGTTGCCACATTGAAGTTGATTGAAGTTTCCAAGCGTACATGTGGCGAGGCCGCTGGTTTAACCCATCCAGGGTTGTATATTTTATTCTTCTTCGGAATGGCCATTCGCAAACAGACCTACAACGGAAGATTGAAGCTATGGTACGCCTCGCCTCCTTGTCCACACCCTCACGGGGCGGGTTGCTGTTCCCCTCCAAAGGACGCTAAAGCACTCCCGCAACTTTGTTTACGCTCCATTTGAAGACGTGAATTAGGCGCTGCGGACGCACGCGTGTCTTGGCCACACTGCAGCCTGGCCACCCGGTCTATCCCTCCTAGTTCCCGCGTAGCGACTGATAATGCCTGTTGAGAAAGGGGCGAGCCGCCGAGACCCCTCCCGATGATTCCATTAACCCTGTGAACTGGTTATGATGATCCTGCGACACGAGAGGCAGAGCTACTTCTTTTACAACATTGCCTTGTCCTTTACTGACTTTCCCCACGTCTTTTCGGTTCGTTTTCTGGGGCGCAGACACCACAAAGTTTTCGTAATGACGTCAACGTCTTCGCTTCTGGTCTGCGGTCTACACGCGGGTCCCCCCCCCCCCCCTCACCCCCGTTCCCGCACTTCTCCTGGTCGCCTCTCGGCTCGTTCCCTTTCTTTTCTGAGGCTTTCCTCTCAGTGTGGCCGCGGGAATAGTGGGCCCGGAACCACGTCGTTGGTTCCTTCCTCTGAGACCGAATATGATTGTCGTCGGCGCTTGGGTTGCAGCTAAGTAGGGTACGGGCGGGACGTTAGCGCGATCGATCCTCGCGAACGCTGAGCCATTTCCTCCCATTTCGCCCGTCCTTCCCTCCATTCCGCTCTTCATCCGCGTGCATCGCACGCCAACACCGCTTGCACTCGGCGAAAGCAGGGGTGAAATGCCGAAGATGTATTCCCGGAAATATTGATTCAAACATTGTAGAGTGACGTTTGAATGATAGACGGTACCATATCCCCTCACTACCCGGCTCGAGCACTAAGCGCATTACTCGTCTATGGGCCCCCGCTGCGCTGAATCCTCGCGCGCATTTCGGTAGAGATCAGGCTGTGTATATATTGTCGAGTCTTCGCGAGCATTTCTTGCGCTGCGCACGTCAACCCGGTTTCTGTGGTGGTCGGAGAGCTGCGTAAACATTGCGAGTTCAATGAAATGCTGTGACGACTTCGTTTAAACGATAATGAGGTTCCCAAAGCCGTTAAGAAAGGCTCATCGGCAAGACGAATGCATTTGCGGAGCGGATTGTTCGGGAAGTGTTCTCGTGAGAGCTGAGTTAAACACTTGAAGAAAAATTATCCAGACAAGTGCACCTCATGCCTGAATGAAGGTTGTCCTTACCATTTTGAGACGTACTGATACCTGTCTTTTTTTTTAATTTAGCTGTGATGACATTGATTTCTTCGGGATTAAATTGTGGCTCCCTAAGTTATGCTCGAAATCGCCTCGCAATTCTTTGCATGTATGTCATTTCTAACTCAGTTAACGAAGGCACAGGTTATATATAAATTCGGTAGCTATGATTATATTTTTCGGGCCTGAATAAATATATATATTCTTTAATTTACTTTGGTCGATCTCGATATATATATATATACATATATATATATATATATATATATATATATATATATACAGGGTTTTTAATTTTTCCTCTGGCGCATGTAAAACCTTAAAAGGTTTTAAAAATACTTGAAATGTTTGTCAATGCTGCGAAAGTTGTTGGGTCGGAGAGTAGACGAGAAATCCGGAATAATTAATCTGAAGTTGTAGACTAATTATGTGAAAATTTTAACTAATTTAGAATCAGTAACAATGTGAAGCACCTACTGAAAGCGAGGTCGCTGCACATCCAAAGGGCGAAAAAGCAAACGGACGCATTTTTTTAGCTTAGTTACAGCAGAGTAGACCATTCGATTTACATAGCGAGGAGGTGAAAATACATAGTTTTCTAAAAAGCCAGTAATAAAATTGACATCAATACGTTCGATTCTACTAAAAAGGAAGATGATGGCGATATTTCATTATAGTTGGTTATTTCTGACCAGTCACCATTTTCTATGCCACCTACGACACACTCCATTCGCCAGGAGAGCTTCTCTCTAAGGGGAGGCACACAAGATAACGGGCAAGAATGGGAATAACACATTCGCATAACGGCGAAGAAAAAGTCAGGATTATCATTAATCCCAGCGGGGGGCCAAGTTTTTACCACATAAGGTTTACCACACGCGCGTTCCCGTGTAAATCCCGACACATCATGTCGACACTTTCGAGAGGTACACAAAATCTACCTCTAGTGTGATCCATAATGTGAGAATTTAAGCGCAAAGTCGTGTGCAATACGCTGCAGAAAACACCATGTGCTTTATGTGCACACTGATGAAACGGCAATTGTCTCAGTGACGTCAAAATATTTGAAATCTGCTTTCGTGCAACCATAGCCTTCAACATATTGGTGTTACGCATTTGTGGGTAATATCCCTCTTCTGTTTGTTCACGCATACGTTATGAGATTTCTACAAGCTATATCAATCTGCGAAATATGACTTCGCGAAATTGCCATTGTGCCTTGACAGCTGATTTAAGCAAATAAGTAAGGATGGTGCTGCGAGGGGAGCATCACTTTGCAACACACTTTTCTGATTAAAAAGTCTTGTCAATTGGCAGGAAATTTTCAGAATATTTATTAATCATTCCGTTTTTTTACCTCTTAAGGTAATTTGGCGATTTTGGCGTTTCAATTAAATGCATTTTAAAGGGTCTGGAATGTGAATTTGTCGAAGTCTTACTGTGAATGCGTTAAGCAGTTTAACGCTGCTTCTTCATTTTTGGACAATTGCAAGAAATTTTGTTGATAATTAGGCCCACGCTCAGGATCCCCATGTGGTCTAAATTATTCCACTGCCTTCCATTACGGTGCGCCTCATAGTGCGGGTGTAGCTTCGCCACGTTAAACGTACAAAATTTTAATTTCTGAATGTGTTTGTTTTTGTAGTTACCGTATTTTTCAATATAAATCATATTGCGCACCGTAACGGGTTGCAGAAGTGATTCAGGGTTTGCAACGGTACTTGTGTTCGGATGCTGCCTCGTTCAGCTTAGCTGCTCTTGAGCGGCAGTATCTCTCGCAAGATGTGGCCTGTGGCGGAAGCAAGGTTTTCTTCTTTTATCTGAACTTGCACGTCCTCGGTTCCGAGATGCTCTCGAAATCCAAACGTGTAGTATGGCATTTTCGGGGTATCATTCAGGTATTGATATGTTTCGGTACAAACTGCTCCACCACCTATTGTCGCGGGATGCATTTCAACAAAACCTCAACAACACAGGATGGAGGAAGAGAACATTTAACTATATTGTGGACACTCTTTCATGTCACATAGACCCACTCAAGATCGGGATATCACCTCAGATCTCAACAGTCTCGGAAGCACAAGTACTTCACAAGGCTCGGTTCTCTACCCACTCCTATTACAGTAAAGCTGTACACCTTTTTCTCACTACGGTTTCATCGGAATCGGCAAAAACAATGTCCGGGAGTAAAAACACAATGGCGCCAAGGCCTAAGACGTTGAGGGTATGCGTCATGCTCATAAGGCACACAGCATAGATCTCAGAATTAGTTTAAGGGAACCACAAAACACGCATCAGAACCGCATTATAAGGCACCAGTGAACAATCGGACCCCCCACCATGTGTTGGTGAAGAATATGTTTGCAGATTATCTTTTAAGGCTAAGCAGGGCTAGTGTTACTAAATCGAGCAGTTGTTGCCCAAGACGCCGAGCGCATGCGTCAGGCTAGACAGTACCCAGCATTTGCCGCGAGGGAAGCCGAGCGTAGAGTCAGTAGGTGAGGTATTAGAGCATCACCACTGACGCACGTAAGTTAGCAACGGTGGCCATTTGGTCGTTCATCAGTGTAGCGAAATTGCCGCCTCCACGGCCTCGCCATTAACTTCTTCCGGGTAGTTAACAACACTACTGAAGATGCAGCAAAACAACGTCTTTGAACACACTTCTGCTACTGAAATGCAGTTGCACGCGTTATCTTTGGTTCGCATTCGGAACGACGTCAGTCGAGAGCAGCCGCAGAGCAGGGAGGACAAGCTAAGCCTACCATAGTTCACCGACTAAAACGCATGAGCAAAAAAAATTACGCCCACCTCCCCTCGCGGGAACCCTGGTGTGATGCGACGCTGAGGGGGGTTCAAGCGCAATCGGAGAGCAACCGTCGACCGAAAGGCCGCCGGAGGGCGGCACACCGGTTATATGCGCAGCGCGCCCGAAGTAGAGGAGACCGTGGAGAGAGTGCCGCGGCTATGACGCAACACAATCCAACACAATCCACTTTAATCCAATCCAATCCAAATCCAATCCAAGTCAAGCCAAGCCAAGCCAAGCCAAGCCAATCGAGTCCAATCCAATGCCCCTCGCGAGGGAGTGTTCGCTATCGGAGAGGAGAGGGGGAGAGTGGCTGCGGACAACAACGGACGCACGCGGACAACAACGGACGCACGCAGGAAGTACAGGGCCGCCGACAAGAGATGCTCTGAGCGTCGCATCTAAAAAATGGCGACGCCCATTGACCGTCGCCGTGTAAACAAATGTCACGTAATGCGAACTGACGAATGATCATGGCGGTGGCATGAAACAATAGAAGAAAACAGTTCCGATACTCCGTACTGTTATCTATTGAAACTAGACGAGCCCGCGAAACGACCGCCGAGACAACGAGAAACTTTTCCTACACTCCTCCATCACCATTTGCAGTAATTTACAAAGCTTTGCTGGACATCTTTCTCAGGGTGGGGTGGCGGCCAATTTTTACCATCGCGCTCTTAGGTCTCTGAAATGCTGCGGAGTATTCCAAATTTGAACCATGCGCTCTAAGTAGACAATATAACAATTTAGTCTGGCACTGGCGCACCATTTAAGCGATATCTGGAGATCGGTGCTGTTAGCAGAGCAGGTCGGTGGTATGTTACGGCTACCATTGCGTGGTTAAACGAATTATGAAGTTTTTATTTTTTGTGCAGAAGGCCGCTGCGGCCGCTTTTCTGGCGGAGGCGTGTGTTCGACCGTGTGTCCGAGATTTCCGCGCACGCTAAAGATACCCAGATATGGTCAAAATTAATCCGGAGGCCTCTACTACGGCATGCCTCATCACTTGCGTAGCGTCGGTGCGCTAAATCCCACACATAATCAATTTTGTCCAGAATTCAAAATATCTATTCCGTAACCTGCGGAAACATGAGGAAGCCCGCCAGAATTAGCACGGCAGTTCTTGGGAGCCTTTATCACAAGTTCTCCTTCGAAAATTGCCGGCTGCCAATGCACATATCATCTGATACCATACGAGCGAGCATTTGACTAATTGCCGAGGCTACGATATTTAAGAGTGGTCTTGTTATGTATATAGTTAACGGACGCCTATTTTGTGGACTGCCGATAGATAAAATGATTCATATCGAGCACTGAGCCCTGTCACGCGGGTATAGAATGGCCTAGCATTTTTCGTCCCTTGCGTTCCATACATAGTTCGCTCGCAATAACAGCGATGTGTTGTGTCTAGGCAGGGGAAGCGTGCCGCGGTATGCGCTGCAGGTCTGCCATTAGTATTAGCGCAGATATCGCAGTGGAAAGCCAGGGATGCTTCGCTTATTGCATGATTCGCATCGACTCACCGCCCATGAACGCGAAAAGCGCCTGCTATAAAGTGAAGCAGCACATATTGCGAGCCTAAAATTGCGCGTCCGCAGAAGCTGGCCGAGGTTTTGCTGTTCGCCACTCTGCTTGAAAGCCATTAATTTTATTACGCCCTGCCCTCGGCCGTGCGTTAATATGAGCTGCGCATGGACTTTATCAGGCGGTGCACTAACCCGGTCGCTTTCAGGGTCTGTCCTGGGTCGGGCGTTCGGAGGAAACGCGCTTGCAATAAAAGCGACCGCTCGTGCGCCCGTCCTTGTATTGCTTCCTGTTGCTGCTTGTTCGAGCCAGCTTCCACAGCAGCACTCGGTGTCATTTGTTGGCAGATTTTAGGGAGGCTTCGCGTGCGAGCCCAAACCTGTCGTCACCATTGACAAGGCTTGCCAAAAGAATAACAGGTGCGTGATATTGCGCTATGGGGGATGGGTTATTTATTCTCTGCTGTCCAGAAAAACATGTCAGTTCTAGGCAGGGACACTTTGTCTAGTCATTGTTAAAAGCAAACTAACCAGATAATCTCACTTAACTGCCGGGTTAGTGCACCCGTGCCCTGTTTACGCCGCATTCTACGTTTCTGTGGCTGTTCCCCACGCCGCTAAAAACGTGTGTGATGGTGAAAAAAGCAAAACACAAAGAAACGGGTGGGGTGTATAGCTTCAGGAAGCGTTCAAATATATAATATATGTTGTCAGTGGAATACTAAGCCCGCATGACATCTTTTAAACCGACGTACGTTGTGACATCGTCTGGACGGGTCTCCGTTTGATGGATAACTGTTAGGCGAGTCCACGGTATTCATTAGTTTCAGTTATCAAGGAACGCAATTAGCGCAAAATGAGGATGCCGATATGCCTGAACTTTTTGAAGTTCATTGATAGCTTCTGAAATTACATTCCTTATGACGGCCTTGCAGGCACGCAACGCCAATACTTAGCGTTGGACCTGCAAACTGAATACCCCTAAGACTGGTGTGTAAGACCTTGAACCCGAACGTCTAGCTGTCCCCTCACCTAAATTACTGGTGCAAGAAAAATTTACACCATCTTCCCGCGAGGGGAACCATGGGTACATGCGACGCATCGAGGGGTTTCCGTGGCGTTTCCGTTATTTTGTTTCCATTTGGTGTGTCAATTTGTTGTTGTTTCCAGTATATTACGTACGGTTGCGCCGACCATCGCCATAGCAGGCCTGTTAGTCTCGATTCAAATCATCGGTGGCCATCGGATGTCATCGGAGCGGCCGAACGACTGAGCGGAGCGGCGCAGTTACCGCGTTTATATATGTACCGCGCCTTAACGGTGAGGAGAATCAGAGAGAGCAGCGCATGCGCATGTGTTCGATGTTTAACCGAGCGCTAACGCGCGCTGACGCACAGCTGGCACGGCGACGGGAGCGAGCGCTAACACGCAGATGGCGCTGCGGTGAGAGCGGCGTTAGCGCGCAGCTGGCGCGGCGAGGAGAATGGCGGAGGGATGCGGACTACGGACGACGGAAGACGCCGGAGGGACAAGACGAGTTAAAGAGATGCGTCGCATCTAAAAGTTCGAGTTGGTTGCGTGATATGCCCCTAGACACATGTGAACGTGTGTTATCCACCACTTAGATCCCTTGCTAGTAAATCCTGAAGTTTGAGCGAACAGTGAAGACTCTATGGCTATTAAGCAATCGGAGCAGGTTGATCAGGGGCGTGCTGTAAATAACTTAAAACCACAAACATTACGCTTTATGTATTGGTGCCATTTTTACACAAAACATCAATGTTTATTACACAGATAAATGTTGTGGCGGATAAAGACATCTATGCTTGCACCGATTGTTGATTATTTAAAGTCACTGAAAAAGCCCAGGCTCATTTGATTTACTTAATCCCATCGGTCGAGGAAAAACTAGTACGCAATTTCTGGGGATTTGGAGCAGGTCCCACTACACTCTTCTAGGCTTACTCTTTTCGGTCAATTTCTACTCGACGTGAGAAGCCAAATCAGACTAAGTGGCAAGTAGCCGGACATCATTTTAAACCGTGTGTATAACATTCTGTTTTTAACGCAGCACTACTCTTTCTTTTAAAAGAAATAGGGCAACCGGATTTTCATCTTAAAGCGTGGAGCAGTCAGCCTGCCTGGTAGCAGGCACTGAATTTCTTAATTTGAAGGCACCGTTAAGACAATAATCTTCCTTGAGCTGTCTGCACGCCAAAATGTCGGTCTGTCTGTCATTCTATTTGTCGCGAAATGCAACCACCCGGTGAAAGAACAGTTAAGAGAATGCTTTAACGTAAAGTCTATATATGCAAGAACATTAGGAACTACAAAACTGCTGCCATGGTTTCAACATGTTCACAATATTTAGCGTAACGAAAACCTAGGACCCTTTTTAAGTTAAGTATACGTATATTACCGAGCGTACCAGAGGTAGTTTAATTAGAAATGCAAGGTGAATTGGTTTTAGCAACAGCAGATGGCAAAAAAGACGAGAGTTGAAAACGATGTTGAAAGGAGGCGAGGTAAAAAAAAACACCACGGCAAAAGATGTCCGCGGAAACAATAGAATCAAAAGGTTCCAAGAGATGGTACGCGAGTGGTACAATGCGGGAAAATTAAGCAAATTCAATTGAAGTTATTGAATTTTATGGAGGTGGAGCAAGTCATTTGGACGTAGTTCCCGAAGTGAAGGGAAGGATGTGGTGGAGATGAAGCCCGCTTTCTTGCATTCGTCTTTGAAGAAGTAAGATAAGATGGAAAGCGCGAGAGGTTAGAGGGGTTTAGAGGCAAGGGCATTACGTGGCAGATGCGGCAGAAGATCGTCCTTCGGCGGCATTTTTAGCGAACCAAGCGGATAAGCGGGCAGTTTTTGCTTTTCTTGCTTTTACATTAAAATGGAAAGCCAAGATGATAGCACCTTCCACAAATTCAACCGGCTGTAAGCTTGCAGCTTTGTGTTTCCCGCCACTTCGTTTCAAGCAGCCAGCAGCTTTCACCCATTAACATATGCCAAGCGCCGTTCCTTATGATTTTTGCCACCTGAAAAAAAAAAAT
This sequence comes from Haemaphysalis longicornis, assembly GCF_048455015.1. NCBI lineage: Eukaryota > Metazoa > Arthropoda > Arachnida > Ixodida > Ixodidae > Haemaphysalis > Haemaphysalis longicornis. The sequence goes on from NW_027526361.1 coordinate 80,597,869, forward strand.
CAATTTGCACTTAATTTATTGCCAGTAGTCACTAGGTATTATTTAGCCCGCTACGACCCCACGGGTGCCCCAATGTCCTCACGTAAGGCTTCTTTTAGAGAGCGTTATTAAATCAACCCATCCCCTCTTTGCTCTTCAAAAAGAACAAAGATTGATACGTCCGCACGAGCACCGAACACTCGATTTCAAACGTTCACCGTTTTCGATCACGAACGCTTTTCTCGAGAAGGTATGAAAGCGAAAGGGCACAAAATATAATGGCGCCATTTGCAAATGCTTTAATCACAAACGCTATCCTCTAAGTAGAGCGGACTCCGTGACTTGCTCCGCGCTCCGCCCCGAAGATACCTGGCTGCGAAAATAATTCGGAAAGAAACGTTACAATTCAAGCACAGAGTTGATGACTCGTCCAAATTCTTCTCGGTACCGCTTTGCCCCCCCGTACCGCTTTCTCCTCTTCGCTTCTCCCCACTCATAGCCCTCGCGACTCGACGAGAATTTCGCCTCTGCCACTGATTCGTTTCCTGTGCTGCCCTGCATGCAAGGCGGAAGGCCATCACGCCCAAGAGGAGTCAACTGTCGGAAGTGGGCCTCGTTAAGAATACGAATGATTCATTTGAATAGACTATGCTCTTCACTCGCTCGAGGGAGACTCGAGTGTCCTTAGTGATACTTTCCCTTGCTTACTTTTGAAACAGCTGCTGCTGTCTTTACTTTGTTGACCTTGTTTTTCTTCTTCTTGTAACCGTTGCTATTATTGCTGTGTCTTGGCGACTGTTTCCAGTAAAGCTGTATCTTCATCTTTTGTTTTTTTGTCTTATACGGAACTTCTACTTCTCAAATGGCTTCTCGCACGAAAACGAGCGATGGCGTCTTTATGTATGCACTGCTGGTTTTAATTTGCGACTTGATGTCAGGACGAGACATTCGTTTTTCCTTTGCGTTTCTTGCCACTTTTCGTCGTTGTGCTCCGAAGTCATCTACTGGTCGTTAAATTTGAGCTCATTTGTAGACACAGGATGAGAGAGCAATAATGAATGTCAGCCCACGCGAATAGATACTTTTCCTTAGGCCGCCAAATAATATACTATCACCAGCAAAGTGCCCGGTTTTGATTTTTAGCGCAAAAGAAATCGAAATATCCATTGTGCCAAGTTTCGTCGCCTCTCGGGGACAACATTAAATTTTCTGTGCTTTCACTTAGTCTATTTATCATAGATTGCTCCCGTTCCCTAACATATGTTAACTTCTTATAGGAAAAATGCTTTTACCTGTTACTTGCTCCTATCGTGTAAGCAGTTACTTGATCTTTGTCGAGGGTGCAAAAAAAATATCTTTCACTTCTACCTAACGAGCTATGGCATCATAGTCCCTTCCTTTTTTAAGGATGACCAATGGCGAAACCAAACATTAACAAATTACGGACACTGCGGAGAATGTCAACATTGGCAAACAGGATACGTTTAAATCATCTGGAGTGCACGGAGCTGTCAACCTCATAGCCCCGTAGCCAGCTTTACCGCATGGAGTCGTCGTGAACGTTTTTCCTGTCTCTACAGCAACTCTGTTAAAACGGTCCTACTGTTCTTCTATAAGTGGCTGCCTTCACAGGTGGAAGTGCTAAGAAACGAAGTCGCTGAGGACTTGTCCCGACAAGAACTTTGATTCACTTGCTTATTGAACGTTTTGCGTTCCTGAGGCGCCCGTCTTTTAAACCTTGTGTTATCCAAAAAGGAAAAGGGCATGGGCTTTATTGACGTTCGAATTGGGAATGATTCGGTAAAAACACTGCCGTAGCTTTATTCGACGAACCTTGTGTTATCGGCACTGTGTTCAGCGTATATTGCTCCGGGTGGCGTACGATATTTTGTCATGTACGCAATGGATACCGGGATGGCGTTATTCAGCTTTGATTTAAAAACGGTGAATGAGAGCCATCCTGAGTTCCACTTAAGAGGACATGGTATGTCCGAACATACAAGGGATTGATTGATTGTGGGGTTTAACGCGCCGACGCAACGCAGGCGATGAGGCGCGCCGTAGTGGAGGGCTCCGGATTAATTTTGACCACCTGGGGATCTTTATCGTGCGCCGAAATCTCGTACACACGGGCGTTTTTGCTTTTCGCCTCCATCAGAAAAGCGGCCGCCGCGGCCGGGAATCGAACCCGCGACCTCGTGCTCAGCAGCGCAACGCCTTAGCCACCGCGGCGGTTCGAACATACAAGGGATTTCTATCCAGTTTCTGGAGGGAACATGCGACTTCAGCGCATTCGAGAAATTTTGTGTTCCTTCTGGTAGCCCAGCCCGAAAGCGCTTCTTTTTTTTTTCTCGTCAGGCATCTGACGGAGTTGTAAATTACTCTAAAGAAATGGCGTTCATGGGCTCTATTAGCAACTCATATACCTCGGGCTACGTCTATCTGTTCACTAGTACGCCAGTTATCTGACTTGAAGGCACTAATACTCCGTCGGTCTAATATCTAGGGACTTATCTAGGCCTAAACACATCGAATAATTGTTTTCCGCAAACGTAGCTTGCTGAGGCGCAAGCTCGAACACTTTATCGCTGGTGTAAAACTAGTCGCTTATAACACAATAATTTCGCCTTTCCTACAGTAGGCATGTGTTCTCTGTGACCCATTCACTGTCAGACAGTTGATGCAGTTCACGCCATACCAAGATGGCTGCACAAGGTTTACAGGACCGGATGGCTCCTCATTTTTTCACTTGTTCTAGTAAAACAAATTCACAGCATATCCACGGGGTGAATGATGATGAGTGGGCGAAGCTCCTGAGGGGGAATCATCGGTAAAACCGTGACTCTTCAGTGAAAGTTCGCCCACTACATCTGTGTCCGAACGTAACGTCTAGAAAGTCTCGCTTAAACCGCGCTTCGGCACCTTGGGGCTGAGCTCGCCTGATGCGTTTTGCAGACGCCTCACGAGCTCTCACTGCATCGGGGTCTGCCTGCCGATACGCGCGCTTTCTCGCCGCTTCCCGTTCTCTGACGTTTTGGAGATCCTCTTCGCGCCGCAGCCGTGCCGCTTCGCGTACGGCAGGGTCCTCGCGCCGTTGCCGTGACGCTTGGGCCTCTCGTTCTCGAACGTTGGGATCTTGGCGGCGTCGTCGCGCAGCCAGACGACACGCTTCGGCCTCCCGCTCTCGTACGGCAGGATCTTGGCGGCGGCGTCGCGCAGCTTCACGGAGCGCTTCTGCCTCGCGGGCTCGCACATCTGCAGCCTTATCCATCGGGCGACTCCGAGCGTGCGCCAACAGCGAACGGATTTTATTACAACGCTCCCCGCCATCTAGTAAACAATCCAAGAACTAAACTAGAGGTAGCCACGCCATCTAGTAAACAATCCAAGCGCATCTTTTCATCATATACAAGTACCGCCATCTAGTAAACAATCCAAGAACTAAACTAGAGGTAGCCACGCCATCTAGTAAACAATCCAAGAACTAAACTAGAGGTGGCTACATACATACGTCGAGGATGGACAGACCCATGCCTTAAGGAGCTTCGCCCCTAAAACAATCCAACATGTACATTTTATTGAAAGGAACGTAGGTACTCGTGGTTATACACTTTTGTTCTGTTTGATTTGTGCCTGAAGGGTCCATTGCGTGGCATAATGTGTGCAGGCATGCATGTTACATGTAATTCACGTAGATGCAAAAGGATACGAGGGTAATTTTTAACAGCGAAGCTGTTTAGCAAACCGCGATTTTTCGTGTCCTCGGTTAAAAATAGAAAAAAACTGCCGAGAGCGCGCACGTGAGCACGGACCTCGCGGCGACCGCCCGGCAGTTAACAAAATCAAGAAAATGCCTAGCGCTCATGTGTATGAGCTTCGAGGTGACCGCCCAGAGTCTCAGGCACACGTTTGTCAATTCAAGCATATCCTCTTAAAAAGATTGGCCAAGGTTGGCCAAAAGAAACCCCCAGCGTTCGCCGTAATCGTGGCAACGCTTGCTTAAAACGAGAAAGACTCCAGCGTTCGCCGTGATCGTGCCAATACCGGCTCGGAACGACCAAGACACGTCATAGCGTACGCACCTTCAAGGGGATGTCCAATTATTATCACTTCCAAAAAATTGAGAGATGCCCCCTCTTACAGTAACATGATGGTGTAAAAGTCGTTGCGGCTGCGAAGAAGAAGCAAATCGGCTGCAATCGTGTACTTAAACCGTCGTGACGGTCGTGAACGTTGCGTACAGCTTGCCCACCTTCAAGCCTAAGGCGTTAGTGTGAGCTTCTTTGATTTACTTGGTTTGGCCGCACTCACTTGATTCGGGTGACAGACAGACAGACAGACAGACAGACAGACAGACAGACAGACAGACGCGGACTGACTGGCTCACTGGCTGGCTGGCTGGCTGGCGGGCTGGCTGGTTGGCTGACTGACTGGCTGGCAGACTCAATGAGGAACGAACGGATGGACAAAGAAAGGGAGGATGGGTATGGAGGAGAAAGAGAGAGCGTAGTTCGGGGATAAATGAGTTGACTGTCACGTTTATTCTGACGTCTATATCCCGCGAGGAAGTTGGCAACTTCAACGCGGGTCTGAGCGAAGTTTATGTTCCGCCCCAAATCCAGCGGCTAGCAGCCTCGGCCCAACTCTTGCCTGAGCCACTCATTTTCTCCACCACCTCCTCGTTGTTGACGCTTCGATAACAGCTTCTCCATCCCGCTGAAGTGGCCGATGGTAAAGCGTCCCTGTTTTAAGGGCGTAGACTGCTCCTTGGGCGTGTTCTCAGAAGGGAAGGCTTAGCTGAAGGACCTCATTTCTTGGCGTTGACACAGCCTCGAGGGCGTTTTTTTTTCTTTGGTGTGGACCTTGTTCAGCCGCGCAGTTCCGCAAACACGCAAACAGTGCTTGCTCCAATTTCTACGGCTACTGTTGGCGCCTCGGGCTTGTACTTGGTACAGGGTTGTTTTATATGTACGGTGTGTAGCTATCGTTACGCTGCTTCGTACCACCGGCCGCGCATCCCGCACTGGAAGCACATACGTCCAAACTTAAGAAAAAAAATTCTGTCAGCAGTATTCCCCTCGTTTGTGCAACCCTCACGATAATGAAAGGCAGCTGATGAAGCCACCAGGCGGTGACAACCAAGATCATGTGATTTGAGGTTTTTGAGAAAAAATAGTAAAAAAGTGATCACTAAGTAATGATTTGGAATTACTCGGTGTCGAACCACTATAGGGCTGGCACAGTGCGCTCAAAGCGCTTTTTCTTCAGAATGGAGGCTGAATATTGCTGAGCCTTCCGTCTGCTTGAATAGCACACAAATTTTAGTAAAAATAAAACACCTTCACGGAAACAAAATAAAACAACATGCACGGGTGCATGTAAGTGTTTGTGTGGATGCGTAAGTGCGTGCGTATGCATGCGCGTGCGTGTGGCGAGGATTTTACACATAGACCCTATGACATGGGACAAAGAATTCCAGGCCATCTCCACTAACGTGAAGCCTGCGGAGGGGAGAAGCATGCATGAGTGATTCTTTGCGCCTTGACGTTTTTTCCACGGAGGTGAAACTGTTGGGGGTTAGAGGTATACTGCTTTGCTGCAAAAATCTCGTGTCTTTGAAGCACGAAGTATTCTGGTGCGATGCGTTGGAAATAGAGCGTCTCGGTGTGTTCATTTAGCACGCGTTACGGTACGTTCTAGCGCGAGGCGCTGGAAAATTGAGTGTCCCGGTGTTTTGGTAACTTGACTACATGATGCTACGACGACATGAGACGACGACGACATGAGATACCGACAGCCCGATCCCCTAAGGGGCTTCGCTCCTAAAAGTTGCCGTAATAATGTGGTTAACCGTACGTCTGTCCAGGCGGACGTTTTATGTATCGCTACGACATACATTTAGTGACCCTTAACTGGTGCTCTTGCAATTTGGTCGCTGCTACTACTTGCTAGGATTCGAGGTTTGTCACAGCGTGAGTGACGCCTTAATGCTGCGCTCTAAAACGCGTACCGTACTTATCCTAATCAGCATTTGACGTTTCGACGCGCTGGATTCGGTGCCATGCCCGAATGTCAAACTAAGGATACACTCAACGGAGGAGAAATGCCATAGTAAACGTCGACCCGACAATTTACCTTGCTTAACATGCTGCTTTTGCCAGCGTAGCATAAATCAATTCGCGAACACACAGTGCTGAGCTTGCAAGCTCACAAAAACAATTGTACGCAGGTACAGCCCAATTTCCCAGATAGCTTGTTTGATGCCCGCGCACCACTCTTGGTCAGGCCACAGAGTGCCACCCACTGACGGAGGGATGCGCCGCAGGGTATTTCACTATCGCTTAGGCCGCCTGAAATACCCTGCGGCGCATCCCTCCCTCAGTCGGTGGCAGTCTGCGGCCTGGCGACTCTTGCAGTCCAACACCTCTCCGAACCCCGTAGCCTACAGCCGCCTATACCCAGACCTTTACAAAGAGCAATGTATATGGTGCTCGGAACGAGCTAACGTGCAGCACATCGTATGGGCCTATGCCCGGAAACCACAACACACACCACAGACAATAGTGATAAGGACTCTGGAGCAATGGGAGGCATGTTGCTCAGCTCCGACCAAGAGACTCAACGCAGCCTTGTCCAACTGGCCGAAGATGCCGCTAGGGCTCACGGCCTCCTGGACGCCATCTGACGGGGAAGGACTGTCGAACCTTTCCTTTCGTCCCCTTCCCTCCCCCAGTTTTAGCAAAATAAAGTTTTCTCATCGTCATCCGTTCGCTTTTTCTTCTTAACGACATTTACGGGGAACTAATTAAGCGGAAATGTCTATTTAATTATTTTGTGCAGTAGTAGCGGGTGGTTAAAAAAAGTGCAAAGTCTGAAAAGGCACATAAATGGTTCGCTGGATTCCCGGCCTTTCATTTCTTCCTCCGTGGCCGGAAGTAAAGAGGGCCTACTTCCAAAAAGGAATATATTGCCATGGGACGCTTCGGTCAATCCCCATGTGGCCTAGGCCCACCATCAGTGACGCTGACGACGAGGAGGAAGATGCGAGGGGCGAGGCCTGCGCGAGCTCTGTAATGGACGCTAAGTAAATAATGTAAATATATCGCTTCACCCCATCTCATCGTTCGTGTAATCTCTGTCCTGCCATCAGGCAATAATATATTGCCAGCATTGCATTGCTTGTCGGCTTCTGTAACACGCAGAAGCGGTATTTCATTGAAGTGTGTCGCGACACAGCCAGCGTTGATTTTGTGGCATGTCCTGGCAGGTAGGCATTTGTGTAAACAAGGAACCCGCTACACGACCACAATGTGTATGCACAGTAATATATGTAATGTAATGTAATGTATGCACAGTAATGTATGCACAGTATGTATGCACAGTAATGTATGCACAGCACCTCTAGTGGAAAGACCTAATGGAACTAAATGCGTGGCTTCACGTATGTACACACCTGCTTGGATCTTTAGCGTTTACAGGGGGACAAATATAAACCCATCTCCGACAATATTTGCACCGGAAGAGCTACATGCAGTTTCATTATTTCGCGCACGTGCACACAACCGACCACGTGAGCGCATCAAGGTCGTCTTCCTGCGAACCATTAGTGCGGAGAACCGCGAAACAGATTACCGTCTGGCCTTTTTTGCTTTGTTGCTTTGAATCTTTTTTGCCACACGCAAAATGAACGGCGTGCGCACGTGGTGCTGTGGTGTTATTGCAATTTCGGGGGCTACTTACGCACGTTTATCGAAAAACATTCGGTAGGAACAATATGGGAATGGCCACTTCGATCTTAAACCACCTTCGGTGGACATGTCCAGGACTCCAGTCCGCTCTAACGTGGCACATGGTACTCACAGGACATTGGCCAGGAACGCCTTCGGGAGATGCAATAAAATAGAGCACATGCGGGGATGCCTCCATTTTTTTCTTTCCCTGCTGATAGCCTTGATCCAAGTAAGTGTAAGGCAGTCTTATTTTGGCGGCTGAAAGAATTTCTGAAAATTGTTTCTGCCGGAAGTCAACCCTTTTGTCTCTCGAAAGTCACGTTTGAAGCAGCTGGTGGCAACTGACTGCAGCAGAACCCGCGTGCGCAACAAATGTATTGCAGCTTTGTTGCTCTCTTTATTTTATTTTGGCCTGATTTCCTGTTACGGGAAACAGGACGACAAGCTCATTGAGTGCTTCACCAGTGTATGAGACTTGTTGCCGGCCAGATGTGACTTGCATAACTGGCAATAGTTGCTTCGGAACCTTTGATAGACTTGCCCAGGGTACAGCGCAGAAAACCCTTAAGCCAAATATACACATGTAGAACTACGCAAAAATTCTCGAGCGGCGAAGAACTGCGTGAAAAAGCTCGCCGGCAAGATACCGAGGAATTGAAAAGGCAGGCAACACAAAGAAGAGACAGCGTGATAAGCATATAATTGTGTTATCCGGTTAATATGCAAATGTTTAGCGGTAGTTTCGCGAAAGTTCCCGCGAAAGCGACCACCCGCAAATGCTTCTTCTGACGAGCTACTTATGCCACGATATCTTTGGTACCTTTGTGGAAATGGATAACTTTCGAAGACGAAGCGGACCAAACCGCAGCCAAAACACCGCTTTCCCGCCCCTCTACATATTTATAATCTCATACATGTTCCTACGTAATCACGTTTCGGCCGCCCTACCTATAGCACATAAATCAAACGAATTTTTGCGACTATACAACGTCGCTAATCTGTGAATTTTGAAACACTACGCTCAAGCAGCCATATCCTCCCTGTCGGGACATGGAATGAGCGATTGCGCTATAGCGTATCGTCACACTCGTTATCCCTCAGTTCTCACTGCTGTGGAGACCTCATGACTAAAATGCCATTACCTCAACTTCCAACTGGTAATGGGAGATCGTTGTATTACCGGCGCTCTACCGGCCGTTAGTGTTTGGCTGGCCAGATATAATGTACCTTGTCATGTGACATCCGATAGCCAATAAGAGGCCAATAAGAGGATATTTCAGAAATTCTGCCGGCTGCGGAGAGAATACACACTGCTGAGGTATATAAAGATAAAATTAATGTCCTTCCTGAGTTCCGGGGCGTTTGGCCGGTGAATTTGTATCCAATGCTTCGCCGCGCACTGAAGTCTTTACCGAGATGTCCTTCCTCCCAGTCTTGTTTCGCTTTTATTCGGTGCTGCCTGATTATTTTCATCAGGAGGCACATGTGCTCTTGAATCTTCAAGCTGTTCATCTGTCGATTGAATTTTTAACGAAGCGGAAAGAACAAAATAAACGAATATGGTGCATGCTGCATTTTTCTGATGATGCATTTTTCATTAGTGGAACCATCTAGCTTCCCCGTGTGTACCCAGGGAACCATTCATTGCTCAATAATAAACCTAAAAAGGCAGCTTTCAGTGATGCTAGCCTAAATATTCTTTATTCAATAAAGTGCCAGAAAAAGCAGGATCATACTTGATCCAAAAAAAGCATGTATGTCGCAGGGTAGCAGGCAAACTTCACTGACCATTTTAAAGATGGGGTCACGTAGAACAAGGAAAAATATAATGACGTAGAAAATAAAAAAATAAGATAAAACTAAAACCAAGAAAATAAGTGGGTAAGGGAATCAGCATTGATTAGTCTTTTGCCAAAAATAGTGGTTGCACCTAAGCGTTTTAAACGGCAAGGACGGAATCTGTACTGTTGGGTCTGATCAAGTTTACCTTCAAGCGATAATTTGAGTGTAAAGCCATGCTGACGCTGTCCTTCGATGGCGGAGGCTGCGCAGGTGCGGCGGTGGCGGTAAGAGAATCTTCGGATTCGGGGTCGCGGACCACCTCGGCAAGTTATCAAACAGGGGTAACAGTAAAATAAGAATCTAGTTTTCCTTTAAAGAAGCTTCTAATGTCCATTTTATCTTCGCAGTGGCACCGCGCTTGCCTAGAAGAGCTTCACAAGGCTCATAGACACGAGCTCACGCTCTTCACTGAACTTTGAGGCACGGAGGCTGGGGCAAGACTTTTCGTTCTCTTTCCTTATATTTATCCTAGGAGGCGCACATTGCAAACACAGCTGGCTTAGATGACTAGGGTGCTGGATTAAGTAATGGAGTTAGCGACCTGCTGAACGGCTGGTCGCTGTCACCTGTCGCTGCCACCTAGCAGCTCATAAGAAAGAAAAGGGGGAGGGAGGACCATGAATCTTTTGCCCTATCAGCGAAAGCGGCAAGCGTGACTTCAGGAGACACAGCGACCTCGCAGATCCACTTAAGGAGGACAAATGGCTGCAAGAGGTGGCAAGCAGGCCAAAACAGTTTACAATTGCACACTAAAATTTCTTAGACTCTTTTTGCGCAGAAAAGGTATAAAAAGCTTGTCCCATGGCGCACACCTGTGAAAGGTGATTTTGCTATAAAGGATGTAAGGACGTAAATAGGGTGTTCTTTGCAACACCCTAAGAAAGGGTGTATGGTTGCTTAGCGCCCTAAAATGAGAGTGTATGCAGCACAGCTATGTGACTGCGTGGATCGGCTGGGCGTGCAGCAGGGCTGCAGACAAATTTAACACGCACAAGTACCATTTGGATCGCAAAAAAATCGAGAAAGAAAACCAACGGGTTACATGGGCAAAGCGAGTACAATATTACTTAGAGATAAATCTGCTCTTCTTGCTTTTATAGCCAGCAGAGGAAAGACCACCGACTAAGTCGGTGGGCTTGTCGCCAAAATCAGATATTTTAGCGCAAATTTTAGAAATATGCATTTTTAATGTGATCATATAGGAGTCAGCATGCGGATTTCCAAAAGCTTTTAATCGTGATGTAGTTATTATGTTCAATAGGTCATACAACTTTACTAAATACCAATTAACTTTACACCTTTTTACCCACAAGGGTGTAAAGCTACAAATTATGTTGCTGGAAACTCAGAAAAAGAGTGTGAAAGACTGCCAACTAAGAAAGATGGTGCCAAATACCTTTAAATTTGGAGGGTTCGACCTAACTTGTTTCCTCCTCGGGTCCGCTTACAAACTGGAACAGCCATGTAATATCCGGCTAAACGTGGCCTCACCCCTCAGCACTTAGCTTTGCCTAGCAAGAACATCGCAAAACTTGACAAAACTTCGCAAAGCCTAGCAAAACCTAGCAAAACGTAGCAACAACGGAAGGTGAAAGGGCCCCTTTCACTCCCACTTCACCCCTATTTCACTGAGCCCCTATTTCACCCTTTCAATACCCTACACAAAACAAAGGGTGTTGCAGTCGGTAGACACCCTTTTCAACACCCTTTTCGGCACCCTTTTCAACACACTTTTCAACTTGTTCAACTCCTCGTCGTTGCGGATGGCCAGCTGGAGGTGGCGGGGATTGATCCTGGTCTTCTTCTTGTCGCGAGCGGCGTTGCCGGCCAACTCGAGAACTTCAGCGGCAGTATTAATGCCAACGGGAAAATAAGCAAGCACGAATGAAGCAGCGGGCCTGAGCAAATGTGGGGAACGACGCGGGGGGCAAGGGCCCCTTTCGCACCTCCCTGCCGACGCCCATGTCTTTAATCGCGAGCCCGATCGTGGTTGACTATGTTCATGTTATCGATGCACGGCCACAGTGGCCACAGCTCCACGCTCGTAGTGCAGCCGGCCTCACCCAGCACGAACAGGTCGGCGCCGCAGAACTCAATTTTCAACTCATATCGTGCCCTGTCGACTTCGTTAAGTGTTGCCGCGCATTCCGCCGGTTCTGACGCCATCGATACAATCGTGCAGTTGCTATTGCCGACCACAACTATACAATACACCAGGTGCGATATCCGGCACCATGCCACCGGAGCAGGCCGTCATCGTTTCCATGAACAGTCAGATGGCGTCCTACCCACAATGCAACTCGCCAGCGGGGCTTGTACATAGGGGGAAGCAGGGGGAAGCAGTTAGGGGGAAGCAGTTAGGGGGAAGCAGTTAAGAATATTTACAACAGTCTACGAAAGTACGCAGTAGAAAGTAAGGGATAGGGCTGTAAGCCATTTCGAATTTCCTGCAATGTTTATTCTTCTTTGCTATTATCCGTCTATTCAGCGGCATGAGAGTGTATAAGGACAACATTAGGCTGGACCAAAATAAATCTCGGATACAAAATGCCACCCATTACGTATGTTTAAACAAGCCAGGCTCGGGCTGTCAAATTTTAAGGTAAGGACGTTTTCTTCAATGTTGCGGTACATTTAAAACTAACAACACATATTTCAGTTCTTACTTTTCGATGTTTATTAACGCTTTTACAGCCATCTTACCATGCAAAATAATGTACTTACTATAAAATAGCGTTCTTCGTGTTCTTCTGGTGGAAGCAGGTTCTACGTATTGGAAATAGTTTTCACTCTATCTCAAACTGTTTTTTTTTTCGCTTCGCTACCATCAACAGACAAGAAAGGTAACGCCCATAATTTAGAAAGCTGGTCGCCTAAGTTGCATTCTGAGGGCCTTGAACAGTTTCCAACATAAGCTGTCACTTTTGCACTCTAAATAGATAGTGATAGCAGAAAGTTTCCAACTTGAAGGCCATTTGTTAGGGAGCTCACCGCACAGTAGAAAGAAAAACAGCGCCAAAACAAGGTGTTTTGATCTCCCGAAGGCGACATCTTCCATTCTAAAAACAGAAAAATTAATATAACTGTGGTTCGATGCGTCACTCTTCCAGTAGGCCGTGGTTACATTCAAACACAAAACGGCAGAGTCGGCATCGAAAGGACAAGATCATTCGGAAAGGCGGGAAGAGCAAATTCGGTTTTCAGCGCGTGACACGTTGCTGGCAGAAAGAGAAAAAGAACAGACTCACGTGAAACGAATCTGCCACTTCGCGGCGTGATAGAGTGATTTATGGGACAGCGGAGCATGTCTTTTGGTTCCGGTAGCGGGGCTCACTTCGCAGGGCTGTCATAAACCAAGTCCTGATCGGAGAAAAAAAAAAGAGGATTCTTTTTCTCCCTCTATGTCGTAGCCATTTTTCGCACTGAAGTGTTTTTTTAGTAACCTTTTATTCTTCACGAAACGAAAGCTCTCTTCCACTGGACGTACCACAAGGCTAGAGAAATTTATTTTTATGCGTCATTTTGTACAAGAGTTCCTGACAGTTTCACCTACGCCAAAAACATTTTTTTTATTAGCTTTATTTTTATCAACAAACTCGAAATGCCATTATTGGTGTCACTGTTGGGGTACGATGTATTTGATAGAAGCGAGCATTGAACCGAGACGGGATGTTTCCATCAATACAGCATTATAAAGGAATGATCGTCACGCTTGCGAAAACACGGTTACAGCGGCCAGAAAAAACCCGCCTGGCGTGATCCAGAAATTCGCAAAAAAGTTTGTGGTGCTTTCTTGATAACCGCTGTAACAAACAACCGGAACTCATTCATTTTTAACAGTCCTTCCAAAAAATATATTCACAGCCCTTCCTAACAGAACAATCACGATTTCTTTAAGAGCCTGAGAGAAATTATGCACCTCGTATCGGTACATGCGTTGCCCGAGTTGCCGCCTAGAAAAACGGATTACACAGTGTGATGACTCCTTTTTGGTGCATTCAATGCATAAAAGCGTCAGATTATCATCACTCAACTCGCTGCTAAAGCTAGCAGAGGATCACCGGCAACTGGGTTTATAAAACACTGCTTATGTCATAAGGACGCCTGCCATGGCAGGTGGATCCTGCCGTGGATCCTCTCTCCTTCTCTCTTTAAATATTTACAAAAATAAAAAAATCACTAACATTGCAAAAAATTGACAGGGTTTACTGACGTTTCGGCTGGGGGACGACCCTCCATCACACTAACATAAATGCTAGAGAGAAGCGCACCTATCTATGTCTTGTTTGGGAAGAGCCTTCATTTCCAGTATAAGAAGTGACCCAAATGCCCAAATGCACATTTTATCAAATACACAACGATCATCGATCTTGTAATTTTACCGGGGAAGGGGGGGGGGGGGGGAGGAACAAAACAATCGGAAAGCTGTGAGGAGTACGGCATCATACAGAAGTTTACTATTTTTATATCGGATTACTGCATGCGTTAATTGTATTCTCTATTTTGTATTCACTATAATTGTATTCTCTATATACGATGGCATATATTGCACAAAAAAATTTCTTCCCAGCTATAAATTTGTGGCCAAATGTGACGCCAATTTTAAGGATATCGGTGTCAGCTTTGCCTTTGCAAGCTGGCTTTCTCCAATTGTGTGTTGTACACGGAGGCCTACTGACTTCGGCACATCCTTTCCTTTGGGCCCATTGTTCCCCTCTGGCGCTTCATATTCTGATTTAGGATAGCGTATATTGCCCCCCCCCCCCCTTCTCCCGCCAAAAAAAAACGTGTTCCCAGCAATTAATTTCAGTTTACAAGTGAAAGATACTTCTAAAAGATTGTTATCAGCTTAGTTTTTGTAAGCTGGGCTTCTCATATTTTGTGTTACACAACCACGCCCACACTCAGGTCTCCCCGGTGCGACGGCGCGGTTTGAGGGGGAGCTTGTGGCCAACGAATAACCCAGAAACAGCTCCGCTAGTTATGTGCCTTCACAGAGTGGAACGACACTGAATATTTCCTTCTTTGATCCTTTTTTTGCTTTTCCTGCTTTTATGTCCTCTCTTTCCCTTCTTGTTGAGGCCCCGGAAACAGCCATGAAATATTAGTATCATTGCATGTTCGGGGCTAAGCGATGTTGTGCATAAGTTTTGCTAAAACTGCAAAATCATTTCGGATAAATGAGGCAAATACATTTTTTTATGTTGCAAAGGGTCACTCGAGCCCGTGAATTTTAATTCATGTTCTATTATTAGCTCACAATTAACGCAATAAGGTTGATAACGCAGATAATTTTGCCCCAGTAAAGTGCCAATAATGGCGACTGGAGTATATAAGTGTTCGGACTGGTGATTTGCCTTTTCCTGAACCATGTGCCCTCTTTATTTGTACACACTCAGAAATCGATCCTAAGTTTTTAAGGGAGCGCTAAATAAATGGAAGAGCATTGGCATAGCCCGTTTATTTTTCCAGAAATAAAGTGTCCCGAGCTGCTTACTGCGGCGTACGCATGATCATTGCGTCTTGATTTACACGAGAGAGTGTGGTCTCACCATATCCCTGGTCTTTCAACAAACACGGAAGTTCTATTGAAGATTCTCCGGTGACGGTCGGAACCAGGGAGATTGGAACTATTCGTTGCAGTCCACAGGTGTGCAGCCCTATATTTGCGGCTGAAAAAGCCGATAGCTGGCACTGCAGAGTCATGGCGCTTGTGACCTCATGGCTTTTTTTGATGTACCGATTGGGTACACAAACTTATCTTGACCTGATATTGATGGTCCACGCGAGGGAAGGCCTGCGATAAGCGAAATGTCGACTGCCGTCCACGCAGGAGAGCGGAAACAAATGAAGTGCTCCCAAGATTGATCGTGCCCGCGATCTTACGTTTATGACGGCTCACTGAATTTTCGTATTAGAGTGGTCAATTATAAAACTCACTATGTGTCGTACGAGAACACCAAATCGAACATATGATTTATCTAATTTTATCTTATCGTAATTTAAAAGTTCGGTGTTGTCGTTATGAATTGTTAATTTTTACTTTCGCAAGTCAAGTGACCGTGGCAAAATTCGCCAGCAAAGCTCTGTCTCCATATACATATGTCTCTAATTCATATTCTAAGCATTCTAGTCTGTTAACATAAGATTACTATAGTTAAACTTCCGTTAAAATTAGATGACTACAGGTAAGCCAACTTTTGGGCCTGTTTCCGCTGTATTTTTTGCAATGAAGGTGGACATTGTAACGGCAATCTGATATTTTTATTTGATTAAAGACGATAGTCTTCTTTCGGCGTCCTAAACACTAAAATATGGTCTGTCTGTCTGTCTGTCTGTCTGTCTGTCTGTCTGTCTGTCTGTCTGTCTGTCTGTCTGTCTGTCTGTCTGTCTGTCTGTCTGTCTGTCTGTCTGTCTGTCTGTCTGTCTCTGTCTGCCTCGTTTTCACTACAGGCACCAGGGCAAAAGACAAAAATCTGCGAAACGAGAAGTTTTTTATACACGCAAAAGTTTTCCAAACCACCACCCCTGGAACCACACTTCATACTTGCCAACGTAATAGGCCAAAAAGAAAATATTAGGCATATCAGGGGCAAAACATCAACAAAGATCTCGTGGTAAGCAGTGCTCTTTTAATTGAAAAGGATGCGCGCTGGATATTTCCGACAGAAAATAAAACATACGCGTTGAAAACAATATTTTGATCCCAAATCCACAAAGAAGGCCCGCCCGCAAGCCAAGAGCTTGTGGCGACATTCCAAAGTAGAACTGTAACGAAAGGTTTTCATAGATGTTGCACGCGAGCTGTGAAATCCGGGAAAATTGAATTGACACAGGCAACTCTCCACCGCGTTTATAGTGAAAGGAGCTAGACGGAAAAGGAAGAACATGAGAAACGGGAGGGGGAGAGGATAGAGGCGTTTACATGGCAGGGGCGGCAGACGACTCTTGTATTTCGACATTTGCAGCAAAGATGCCATATACGGGCTAATTTTTCTTGCTGCTGAATTCGTTTGACAAATCTTTGTGTTTCCGTTCCTTATTCACCTCCTACTGCACAAGCCAGAATAATAATGTCCAGAGAGCTAACAAAACCGCTATTAGCTCTGCCCAGTACTCTCTCTCTCTATCTCTCTCTCTCCGTTTTGTTCACATGTGCGCATGGTGATCCATAAAAAATTTAATTACAGGTGACTACAAATTTTGTTCCACCAGGGGTGTTTGACAAATGTTTTACTATTACATACAAATCTGAAATGCGGAATGTCAACATCCCAAACCAAACCATCTTCACTTTCTATACGTTAGAGATGGTGTATCCGACTACTAGAGGGCGTAATTTTTGGTGTTAGGTAGGGCACGGAGGTAGGGTTACTGTGCCTATCATCAAACAATGACTGCCTAGAATTATTATACACCAAGCGTGTGCAGCTCCCAAGTCGATTTTCACCACGACGATCACATTTACTGCGTAGCCACAGAGGAAAACCAATATTCATGAAAACGTTGGAGGTGTATGTATAGGAGGCTCATTACAGACACGGCTGCGGTCACGGGTACGTCAGCCACTAAGGGGCCTGTAAAGGCTCAATGAAACATTTACCTCTGTCTAATATTTCTATTCTTGAAGGGGCCATGAAGAAAAAAATGCAAGTTTGGATCAACAGAAAGACTGCTTTGTAAAGATAACAAGGCCAATTTTGTCGCAATTTTCGAAGAATATTAAAGATAACATAGGAAGATATCGGTATATTAACGAAAACATAGGACGACTGGTGACTTCCTAGCCATTTTTAGGCAATTTTTCTATGACGTCACACAATCTTGTTCGTGCACTTGGCGGCCACCTAACTAAGCCATCGTTAAAAAACTTGACTGGACAATTTTAGTGGGGCCTCTAGATCTCTGTGATTGCATAGTTTGACTGCTAACTCGCACTTAACACAATTAAAATTTTTTTTAGTTCTGACGTGTATTTCGCCACTCCTGACCGTAATACCTCACTGTGGCACGAAATTTAAGTTTTTCAACACTTTCTCGGGTTTTTCCTGTAAAGAAAAAAGACTTTCGTGGGTGGAATGAAGCGGTGGCAGATACTGAAGCCCATTTCTTTCAAATTAAAAAAGGTCGTATTTTGTCTTTATGACCACTTTGAATAATGCCGTTGTCGTGTTTTGCCTTCTTTTTTTTACTTTTTTTCTGCCTTCATCACGTTCTACACCTGCAATTTTTGTTGGCACCCTATTCCCTTAACACCGCCACAAAAACATAAAATCACCCCTTCACCACTACGTTAAATGAACCATTTAGTTCACTTCTAAGAGGTTGTTGCCATGCTTCCAGAAGGAGCCACAAAAAGAAAGTAGAATACCATTACTTCAGTAAAACTGCGAATAATTATTCTTTATGTGTTCACCGATGATATTTTGACACGTTTATAAAACTTCGAAGTAGCTTAGATATCTAAATTTTTATGCCCACAATATTGGACCATTCTTTCAAACGCACCCAAACACATTTGTCATAAGTTAAGTATGAGCCGGCTGAGCCTACTTTCGCGGCCGCACTCTGGACCCAAGTTCTTATGGAAATAAACCCGCCCAAGGAGGTATTACGCAGAAAGTTGTTAACTAGAAATATTCGTAGCCCTATATGTTACCAACGTAATTCGCCCAAGTGGAGGTTGCTTTCTTAAACAAAGGAAATTTAAGCTTTTCATGCAATGTTTTTCGGGCGAGAAAGCAAGCTCGAAATAGTCAAAGTACAGAAAAACCAGCACAAAATACCCCGGAGGCATCATTGGGGCACTGTAGAAGGACTGAAATAGTGACATTCATTCAGCAGCGGAAAAGGCGTAATCACATAGTGGACAGACATCGTCGTAAGGCGACTGTGATTTCCGCGGACGGGCAGTGGGGACTTTCGGGCACTTTAACAGGGTCGTGAAGGCAAAATACGATATTGGTAAATGTGGAAGAACTGCTCTTTGGCAACTCACTTAGCTCCAACCATTCCAGCTGCGATAGACATTTTGTTTTAACAGAAACACCAGAGCAAATATTAAAAAAAAAATCAAATTTTGCGATACAGTGACGGAATATGGGCAGTAGTAACGGAATAGAGGGCAGCACTGAAAACATAGTTGTCGGAGTGCTACTGTCCTTTAGTATTCAAGAATACGAACAGGCTGTACTAAACCAGTACTGCGATCGCCAATTGCAATCGCACCAATAAGTATCCATGACTTCATTTAGCCGTTCCCGGCGAGTGCCTTAAGAGTCGCCACTGCTTCATCTATTCTCCATATTATTTTTATTACTGCTTTGAACTTTGCGATAAACTTCGTATCATTGTTATTGGGACGAATCAGTCTTTGTAATGAACCAAACCTTGATTTTGTCTGCATGGGTCGTTTAATACTGGCGACTAAACCTCTCTGAGCAGGACCACAAGTCTGTGACAAGTTAAATGGCGGCAACTGTAATCGACCGCACCATTTATGACGTTCAACGTTCGCCTTCTCGACAAACGTCCTGCGTCGATGAAAACGACGACGGCCATTGGGGTGGCTGCGCGGGCTGCTGACAGTACGCGGATCGACAAAGGCGCAGGGAACAACTACAATGTTTACCAGATTCTCAGGCAATCTCCTGCGTACGCGAAGACGATGGCAGCAATGGAAGTGACGATGGTGTTTTGCTGCGTTCATCATCGAAACAAACGATTTTTAAAGCGAAAGCTTTCTCTCAGGAACCAATGGCGTGCTGTTAAAAAACTAGTGCATATCCCCATTAGCCCTCTTGGTCTACCGAAAAGTTTAAAGTTTATTACAAAAATATCTACAGAAATTACCCCGACAGTTGTCGAACGGAACGGTCAACAAGAGTAAAAGAAACCTAAAAAGGTGACGTCCCCCTTCACCCTTCCCGTTTCGGCACGACTCAGAGGGAAATGGCATGTCCTATGCGACCACGCAAAATAACAAAAGAATGTACGGATTTATACAAATAGAAAACCAGTTTTCAGAAGAAAACAATAATTACAATGAAAATTTCACAGGAGCCCTGATATGATGTCTGGACACATGGCGCATGCGTTAAACCGGGCTTCCGTTCTGTCACAACGGTCATTGGAAAATCGCGGTAAGAGAATACACGTATCGATCATGAAGAATGAATAAAATAGTATGCCTTCATCTCATAAACCACGTATATGTATACATTATTCAGTCTTATAGGTGCTGCCGCTGCTGCACTTGCAAATACAGTGGACATAACAACAATACCTTACACTGACCTCAAGCCACACATAAGACAACACCTTCGCAAAGCATGGCAAGCCGACTGGAGTACACGGACAGACAACAAGTTACACATAATCAAACCCCACCTAGGACGATACACTAGTCACTCACACAACAGATTCATCGAAGTTGCCCTAGCTAGATTACGGATAGGCCACACGCACGCGACACACTCCCATCTGCTCACTGGATCTCCAACACCCCTGTGTAGCAGGTGTGGGGAGGGCCTGTCTGTACTTCACGTCCTCATTACATGCAAAGCACTCCACACAACTAGACGCAAGCACGTCCCTCAACTCTACAGACAACACATTCCACTACACCCTGCACTGTTTCTGGTGGATAATCCTATGATTCCTCTACAACACTCTTTCAAGTTTCTTAGTGATATCACATTTTTACAACTCATCTCATATCAGGCGTAGTTTTTGCACCTCAGTTTATGCTATTCACTATCACACCCTGGCCTTTTACACCAGCCATCCTCATTGTCTTTTACTGATTTTACCGATTTATTTTTGCTTTTGTAGAGAAATTTTAGTATTTACATCTTAATCCGTCGTATTTAACCATTGTTTTGGCACTCTTTTGCAGGTTCTAAGAACTGGCCCAGTTATTGAGTCTACTGAGAACAACCAGCATTTATTTGTTTGTTTTTTTCTCTTACCCTCCCTCCCCATTCCTTTCCCCCATCGTGACCAGTGGTCATCCTTTTCTATTAAAGGCTGTCTCTCTCTCTCTCTTGCCCTAGTTGGCCTTGCGCCGTAAGCATCCAACCATCATCATCATCATCAACTCGTATAGGTGCGTGCACTCAGCGCGCGAAAAATTGTCACATGCGATAGTTCTTCGTTTGTGATTTCGGTATTCGAAGGTTTCACGATCGATTGGACGCACTTTCAGCGAAGGTTAGACGCAGTTATAGCTTTCGCGCTTCTGTCAACTTTCTTCAGGAAGGGATGGTAAATTTTTTGTGCGCAGAACTTTGGCAGCCGCAACTGTGTTTTGGCGGCGGCGATGGCGACGGCGTTGTAACCGAGCCATCTAACACAGAAATTAACGGCGGAAGCAAGTGTGAGGAAAGTGTAAGGGGGAGTGCGGTATGTTGAGCCCGCACAAGACTTTTGTCGGAGCTTCAGGAAAAAGTGTGCAGGGGACAGCGCCACGCGCTGCAATGGCGTTATTTCTCTCTTTGCCTCCCTCTTGCACTTTCGCCATGCGTCACCACCGAGTAGCGCCTTCTCCTTCACACATCCGACCTTCACCATCCGTTTGTGCCCCATCCGAACCACGTGACGTTTGCGGCGGAGGTTCGATTTGCAACAACATGCTCGGCGAAGGCGACGCGCGTCGCGATAACACAGAGTAGCGTGCGCCGCCGAGCGTTCTCTGATCACGGCTACCCTTCACTGATCTCCACCAGAGTTGCTGGATTGCGCTTCGAGCTCTCCGGCGCACGGCCGCCGGAAGTTCGAGCGCTCGTCCCGGAAGTCGGGCCCTTCCAGCATAGCGCATGCTACGCATGGGCTGGTTTCGCACGCATTCCGCCAAAAATGCCTGCTTGTTGCGCCGTCAACTGCACAAGCAGACCAGAGAAGTCGTCTGGGAAGACGTTCTACTTGGAAGTATTACAATATTCTGAACGACGTGCGTGATACGCAGCGAAACGCAAATGTCATATCAGTGTCGTTTTTAAGCTGGGGCTCTTGTTACGCAGATTCCCTCGCTCTAAGCCGGATTTATACCGGCGTTGGGTGGCAAACTTATACCCTAGTTACACCGTACACGGCGAAAGTAACCGCAGTTAAGTTTAACCGTGGTTACTAAACTTTAACCGCGGTTATCGCCAACTGCGGTTTTGGATGTTGCACGCGAAATTGCAAGTTTGGTAACCGCAGTCACTTAATTATGAGCGCAACAAAAATAAATTACCACACTTTTAACTTCACGATAAAAAAAAAGAGAAGCAGTGTAGACAAAAAGAAATATCGTTAAAGCATTCGCTTCTGACACAAACGCAACGCATTCGTGCGCGGCGAGAAGAGGGGCTTCCCCAACAGCTCGCAACCGGCTTGGTTTGCTTAGGTCTGTTCGGTGTTAGGAACTTTCATCATAGCATGACGGTAGATATTTGACCACCGCTATCTCTACAACTGCGAATTACAATCCATAGCACAATTTTTCACCGCACTAACATCCATTTTCTCGAATGCGCAAGTTCTTTTCCGCGATCAGATTGATTTCGAAGAGCGGCGATGCGATATATACAAGCTGTTGCTGCCGTGGTCTGGGACGGTTCGGGCCGCAAGCAGTGCCGTGCGGGCGGGTGCGCCGGCGTGTTTACAGGCACGGCCGACGCGCGCGCCGATCGTTTCCGTGTGCTGAAAACGCTTCAAGATTACCTGCTATATCCATTTTTGGCGGAAGACGCACGGAATTTACAAATTTAGCACGGCTTTTGTCGTAGTTGATCGGGCGGATCGGGAAACGAGCCGCTGCTGACGGGCAGTCGCGCTGATTGCGAGAGCGATGCAAAGAACGTAAGCGCGTCTTGGGGACAGCTTTTGGGCGCCCGCTATTTGAGAACCTTTGTCTCTTCCGAACGCCAGGTGATTTTTTTTTTCGCCTCCGCTGATGCGCCGCCACTTGCGTCCGAACTGAATTGTGCGATTTTGAGCACTGCGGCTGCAGAAAGTGCGGTTAGCGTGACCGAACTGAGGTGCCAAGCTCAGTTTGCGCTAACCATGGTTAGCGACGTAACCGCAGTTTCGTCTGTCGTGTAACGCAACAAACTGCGGTTTTGTCTAACCGCGGTTTGCTTAACCGTGGTTAACTGTGCCCGTGTAACTAGCTCTCCATCCCCAGGCAGCAGGCTCTGCAGTGACCACTTTACTGACAACTGTTTTGACAGAACGGGCGCACGAACTCGGCTACAGCCTGTCGCCGTGCCCACGTTGTTTTCTTTCTAGCATAAATCCCTAACATAAATTTCTAGCATAAATCCCGTTAGAGCTGCGTCGTCTCTCAAACCAAGACCCAAGTGACATTTTCGTTCTCCTTTGCAATTAAATTCTGCTTCATATTAACGTCGCATATTTCGGTATAGCATATGTTGCGATCTGAACGCAATGTGTATAGCCAAAATGCAATAAAGTCAGAATAAAATGCCAAAATCCGCCAATGGGGACGCTTATCAGCGGTTGAAAAGCATAGCAGACGCCCGACTTCCGGGACGAGCCGTTGAACTTCCGGTGACCGTGCGCGCGCCCGGCCGCGACAGCGGCGACGCGCCATCCAGCAACTAAGTGGAGATCAGTGCTACCCTTCCTAAACGCCGAAGCTATGCGCCGTGACCGAGAAGACTGTAGGTCGCGCTGCACACCAATTCAGCACTAAGGAAATTAGTAGTGATAAGTGCTTTTTAACCGTGAACTGACAGCGTTACGCCGAGCAAAAAAAGTGCCTGGCTCTGTGCATTAGCGATCTTCTAGTGAAGAACTGCTGCCCCGAATTTACGGTGCCCAAGTACGCTCACAGAATCAACATTTTGAAGCGCTGAAGGGGAGCATTCTCACGCCAGTCCGAACGAACCTTGTCACCCAGTTAACCTGGGGGCGAGGGCGGGGACTGCTAGAAAAAGCCAAGGTATCCCTCAATAAGGACGCCTTCTTCACGAAAAGACCTGTAACAACAGTCCTTTTCTCGTTTGAATCGAGATTTAATAATTCTATCAGCCATTTAGCAGCACCCGCAGCCACAAGGTCTCGCGCCCAGATCATAAGCGACCGAATCGCAGATGTCCTCGGTCTTCCTTTACCATTAATTTTAAACTAACTGGTGTAAGAAACGCTTTTAAGTGAACTAAGCAACGGAGGGTGGCTAGGTAATAAATGGTTGTTAAAACTTAAACATCGCTGTTGACGGTACGCAGAAAAAAAAGCCCACCGAGTTTTGCTTCCGTTTCTTTTTCCAATCAAATTCGCCCTTTCTATTTTACCTTTATGAATTACGTTTTTGCCTGCGTTGAAATCCTTTACAAGCAGCAGATCTCTCTCTCTCTCTCTCTCTCTCTCTCTCTCTCTCTCTCTCTCTCTCTCTCTCTCTCTCTCTCTCTCTCTCTCTCTCTCTCTCTCTCTCTCTCTCTCTCTCTCTCTCTCTCTCTCTCACACACACACACACACAAACACGCGCGCGCGTGCGTGCGCGCTATTTCAAACTTGTGCTGAAAAAAGAATATTTATAGTTTTCCTAAAATCTGATTCATGGATGATATATAATCACGCTAGCTCTATCCAGTTCAGTGTTTCTTGTGCCTCCTTTTCTCTCGCGAAGGCAGTGAAGCACAAATGGCAGCGCTGCAAGTAATGGCTCATCGAAAATGCAGGAAATGGAGGAGAAGTGAACGTGAACGAAACCACCTTCTGTCCAGCGAAGCTTTCAGTGCGCCATGCCAATATGAACCGATGGTGTTCCTTCTCTAGCTTCTCTACGCCCATATAAGGCCGAAATGCCTTCCTCACATCAGGACCGCCAGTTCTTTTAGAATATTCGTGCAATTATCGAAGTAGCCCGTAACAACTACGCTGAGCCAGGACGTATCCTTATGCCGTTTCTACAACATCTTGTTTGTGCGCACAGCCTTTCGCCAACCTGAACGACCAGAGCCTGTCGTACATATCAAATCACGTTTTTTTCTCTTTTTCGAGAAAGTTCTAAAAACGTGATGTCTCAGTACCAGGCGTGTATTTTACATTTTTATACCAGTGTAACGGCGCAGGTACAGAGAGGAAATCTTTGTGAACCGTAATCTTAGGCAGCGGTAACGTCTTCAGTAGGCTCCAATTCTCACTTGGCCACTCAAGCAGATTTTCGCCGGCTGCCTGCGTTCCTTGAGCCGTTGCGCACTTATTCGGCCTAACGGGGCACTGCTGGCCCGAGAAGCCACGTCTCGTCACTGGAGTATTCCTTAATGGCCCCGTGTCGAGTCGATAGAGAACCCCTCCCTCATAAATTAATCAGCCTATCCAGTAGTGTAGTTGGGGCTACATGGTGCAGGCGTAGTTGGGAAACACATCCACGAGACCTGCATCTCATCTGGAGCGTTCTCCTTATGCCTGTAGGGAACTTGTAATCTAATCTAAACACTTTGGCGTATTGCTTCTTTTTTTCGCTGAGTTGCATATGCACCTTTTTGAAACTACACTGTTTCGAGCCCGACAACAGTGCCACCGTCTTCTTTCTGGAATCAACTCAGGCTGTGGGGACGCATACGAAAGGCCGTTACCCGAAATTCTGCGCTTCACGAAGAAGCTTTTTTCGGCGCTTGAATAATTTAGACCACGGTCGCGTGTGCAATTGCTGATGTAGCGATTCTTTGCGCGTATCCATGAATGCAGTAGGTTAAAACAGGGCCTCTGTAGTAATTTCCCGATAATTCATTTCATGCCATCGCTATCTCTACGTTTTTATTACCACTCATAGGGTCAGTACGACGAAAAAATAAGTAAGAACATCCTAGCTTTTTGCGTGCGCAGTGAGATGAAAAACGGGGTAACAAATGATGTAAAAATATCTGCCGCTGCAGCGTGCGTTGATACTGGCGTTACTGGGGCATTGACTATGTATGCTTGAATGAATCAATCGATCAACAGTTACATATAGCGCAGACACTAGGAGGGTTGACCATAAGAAATACGTGGTGTACTCTAATCACTGTAACCGTACTCTGAAGCCTAGGAAAGCTATACACACGCACTCACGCACGCACACGCACTCCCCCCGCATGTCATGGGAACCTCTTTGTAAATTTTCAGCCTCACTCCTAATTTTTTTTTTCATTTCTTACCTACTCGAATATCCAGTTATTTTTTTTTGTACAGGGGGCCGGAGGGGCCTGGTTTGAATTGCCTCGCCCAGTAAGACGTCAATTTCTAGGAACTAGTGTTTATTTACAAACACTGGCTAGTTGAGCAACAAGACAGTATTGTAAATAAGCAAGCTGTAGAAACCAAGGACTGCTACGTTCCATCCATGTTTCTTTGCTGCCTCCTAAATTTCGCCATGATAACATTTATACTCCAGTTGCATCATCACATAAGCAGGACCTCGTATGTCCGTGGGAAGTCGGTGAATGCCGTCCACATCATACACATACACGCCAGTCTCGCGGAAGGAAGAAATTCTAATGAACATTGCACCCAGTTCATCTTTGCCTTTCACTGGGAGGCGTTTGATCTATATGTTGGCTTTCCGGCTGCATTGATTTATCAGTATACCCTTTCTTTGTGTGTCTCTAAATTCCATACTGGCCCTGGTATTTTTGGGGGGCCCAATATTTTGCGATTTTTCTTTCTTTTCGTGACTCTTGGAGAAACCTTTCATGCCTTACCTGCATGCTCTAAGGGTGTCATTTACGAACGCCATTAAATCATTCACAGTCGTAATACATATATGATTAGATTGACATGGTCCAGGAACCAACCTCAATCGCACTTATGCCAGACAAAGCTTCGACAAATTGTGAAGTCATGTTAACTTGGACCTCGGTTATAGTTTACCAATTTTAGCAGTTCTTTCATCCACGCTGTACCATGAAAAGCGGCACACTCGTCTTCAACCATTTACGCAGCAAGTCGTAAGGAAGCCAAGCAAACGCTCAGACAGCGCAACCAACCGCCGCTACCATACTCAATTCTAAAGGCGAGTGCCCCCCTTACACCCAAGCGCGGTGAGATAAAAATACTATTAGAGCACGTGATGGCTCCACAGGGTGGACCACTGGGAACAGTTTGTTGCGTAGGTGATTGTGACGCCTCCGCCCAAAGCGATGCCGAGCTGAGTGTCACGTACGCGCTTGATTTCAGACCTTCGTGCCGGCGCGTGCTGGCACCCTGTGCGCCCAATGAACCAATGATGAGCCGAAACACCTACTCTAACCTCCAAATGTGCCTAGCGCACGGGGGGTATGCACGGATGAACCTGTCTGAAGTCATCAATGCCAAGCTGGCCTAATATTTCAGCGGCGCTTCACAAGTACAGTCTTCATAAAAAGTACTTAGGCCACGTAAAAACGAATAGGCCGCAAAGAAAGCCGACTGCACGATTACCTCCCGAGTAAGATAAAAATGTTTTATGCCAGAAAGTTGGCGAAAGCAACCTTCTTTTTTTCTTTCATAACTTAATTTCGGTCACACGTAAATGTTAGACTGTGGTTTATAATGTTTGTGGCTGAGAAACTTCTGGCGTGGCCTAGAAAGGTTTTACAATGATTTTAATGACATGATCTTGACTTCACATAATCGAACCCTTCAAAGGTCGTCGCTGCCAAATAACAATATTTCGCAATATAGTCACGCACCACCGAGTTAAATCTTCGGCCTTGTCAGTTAGTCCGAGACAAGCGGCTGAGCAAACTTAAATCCTTTTCCTCATTACCAATCAAAAGTACTGCTATAAATTTTGTCTCGGTTGCAATAGCCACGAGAGCTTACGATTACTAATGAGTTTGCTAAACCCGGTTTGAAAATAAGTCAGCAAGGGCCTTTCTTAGTCTGCAAAGGGAAGTGTTCACCAGTTGTTGTTGCTTTTTTGCTTTTTCACTAAGCAAATTATCACTGAAGGCCCCAGTGATTTTCTCCCCATGTCGACCATTTGCATAGAATCCCGTGTGCTGTAAACCTCTGTCATGCCGCGGTGCTTCCGTACAGACAGGTCTTACGTCTCCTATACAAGGCATGTCAATACGTGAAGACGGGCGTCTTATTTTTCAACGTACAGCGACTCTTATGTAGACGTAGTCATTACTGATTATTATCGTTTCGACAGTATTCCCGCAGACCAATACTTTGTATTGAATTGCTAGAACTGAGAAACGTATTCTCTAAACAGCTTGCTGACTGTAAGGCAGGACTGTGCATTTCGATTGGGAGTACGATAGAGCAAACTTTCGTCTCACCTGTGGCAGGTTCGATAATGGCAACTTCCGTCTTCCAGTGGCCAGTTGTTTCGTGTCGTGTCACTTCGTCCTTACTAATGTGAGGAATAATTCATGATATGCGGGGTTCGCACTTGCAAGTCGCAAAATTTAGTGGTGGCCATTCCGCCCCTCACCCATACCATTCTGCCGAACCTACAGAGTACAGAGGTTACAACCCAACTCCCCACGGAGAGAAGAATGATGTGTCAACAGTCCTTCACTAACTTACGGAGAAGTGACAAATTGAAAAGGGCGCAGTTCAATTTCTTGTCGGTTGATAACGATGGGCGCGAAAGATCCAGGCGCAAACGACAATAACCATAACTCAGTCGCCTTAAAAACCGACGTCGAGAAATTTGAGGCCAAAAAAATGCCAAAAACTCCCACCTCTCCTCGTGGGAACCCCTGTGTAGATGCGACGCATAGGGGGTTCACGTTCCAGCGTTGGACAGCGGAGGAACGGCGCTCGAACGATGGAGCGGAGCAGCGCAGGCACCGCGTTTTATAGCGCGCATAACGGTGAGGGGACGCGCCGCCGCCAGGGCGTCTGCCGCGGCTATGACGCAACACAATCCAACACAATCCACTTTAATCCAATCCAATCCAAATCTAATCCAAGCCAAGCCAATCCAATCCAATGCTCCTCGCGAGAGAGTGTTCGCTATCGGAGAGGAGAGGGGGTGAGCGGCGGAGAGCGCAGCTCGCGCGGCGAGGAGAATGGGGGAGGGGCGGACGCCGATGACAACGCCGACGACGCCGGATGCAGGGACAAGGCGAGTGAATGAGATGCAGTCGCATCTAAAGAATTAAACCGTTCCACTCAATGTCAAAGCTATCGGAAGTGCAGAGCAGTGGTTCACCATAATTGGCTGTGGCGCTGTTATCCGCTCACTCTTACCCCCATCGCACTCTTCGCTGCCCTGTCTCATTCCTCTTCTGATCAATTCAACGGAGGTTTGTCCAACGCATTTCAAATTTTCCGCCTTCGCAGTGCGCGCGCCCCCTACCTCAAACTGCGCCCGCATGAGTTCTGTTCTTTTTGGGCTTGCTTTTCTTCCCGCACGTTCCGGCGTCTCACTGCCACTTTTTTTGTTGCTTACTATAGTAAAAAACAACCCAACGAGCGTTCCTAACTAAATGCATGCTTGCGCTGGTGGTTAATTACGTATATTTTCCCTCAAATTTACTTACAGTTTCCATTGCGCTAAACCACACGATGATGTATGACAACCGCCAGCGATTCACGAGTTTGGAACGCTTATGACTGTATAAACCGCTTGGCGTTCGAAGCCTCTGTGGGACGCCACGACGACAGAACGCCGTGTGGCTCTACCTGGGTCCAACGAGCGAGCTAAGACGACAAGGCGACCCTCGAAACTGCTCTGCACTTGAAAATAAAGGAGGAAATGAGCGCGAAAAAAAAACGCGCTGGGGTTGGCCGAGATATGCTTCGCCTTAGCCACAATACTCTTCGCAAGGATTTGATATACGAATTAACCGGTGAGGAGAACAGTACGTTATGAGACAGTGCTTGTACTACCTTTATCATGTTTGCTATGGAGGAGTTCTTCATTATCGCAGAGTGGTTTTATCTCCGTACAGTTTTTGAAGACTTCTAGATGAGACTATGTCTGCTTCCATCACGCCATTTTTTTTATTCATTTATATATATATATATATATATATATATATATATATATATATATATATATATATATATATATATATATATATATATATATATATATATATATATATATATATATATATATATCTGTGTGTGGGAGTGTGGGGGGGGGGGAGTTCGCACGCTCCTCAAGCGTTGACCGCCGAATGTAACCTTTAAATTCTCCCCCCCCCACCTTCCTTTCTTCCCCATGCTGACCGACGCGTCCACCTTCTGTAATAAAGTTTTGGTATGCTATATTATTTATTTATTTATTTATTTTTATTGATTTGTTTGTTTGTTTGTTTATTTATTTATTCGAATACCTTGCATGCCCACAGGCTCTACAGAAAACTAGTTTAAAGTGAAACAAAACTGGCTGACGATTACTTCACTCCCCAATGCGAAATATCTGCGCAGTGCCAACGGCAGTCTTCTCGGTCACGGCGCATAGCTGCTGCGTCCCAGGAAGTGATCTCGTGATCAATTCTCTCGATGGCAGCGACGGTAAGCCTCTGCGTCGGCAACGCGAACTGCGTCTCGGCAAGTGACCGAGGAAGGCGTCTCACGAAGTGAACACACATCATCAGCGTACGCACGACGGGACGCGCTGCTACGGCGTCATCTCGCAGTGCGTCGCCACCACCCAGAACGTCTCACTGCCTTCCCGTCACACTTTTGCCACTCGTCGCCGCCGGAGAGCGCCTCGCGCAAGATCAGCCAGAGTTCGGTCAGGGGGAGGAGCCTGTCATGCTGTGACGTAACGATTACGAAGTACATCACAAAAAATTGTTGTCACACCGCCATATTTACGCACAACGTCATTAAAAATCGTTGGTTCCGCCATATTTACGCCGCGCCCATAGAGAAAGCATGGGAGTCGCCGCCGAAGGCTCCAGGGGAGGGTTCCGCGGAGGAGGGCAGCGTAAACATGGCGGCGCCCGGGTGTGTGAGGAAGCTCGATCGGTCATGTAAGAAAACAAGGCAGCGGAAAGTTTTTTTTCACGCCGATAATCAATCCCTGTCGTTAATAGTCAACGCTTAGGCTACTGGCGTATGCGTGCAGAGTGTTACCGGCCGCTGTAAATGGTATTTAGTTTCAGTGCGAGCTCATTATCGGCCGAAGTGTTCCGTAGGCTTAATTTACGCGTCGACAGACTGTGGGGCTGCCGTTGAAAATGTTTTGCCGGCTGTCTTGGAGCAGGTTATTAAATTGGGGAGTTGCGAAGAAAAAAATCATAAAATCATTTGCGTGTGGACATGGGCATGTCGAAGTAACAGCATGTATCCGCGCGACCGGCTTTGAAAATCGGGCGACCGCACCAGCTGTTGCGGTGGTCAGCTGTTACTGCAAGAAAGGCGCCTGGTTTGTGCCAAAGAAGTTGCTGTTACTCGGTAACGTAGCGGTGTTATTCAGCATTTTTTTCCCAGCGTTTAGCAAGTGCTCAGGGTCACGTAGCTTATTTAGCCCCAAATAAGGCTTGTTCAACGCGCACGGAACATTTGGGCCGTGTTGGTAATGATCGCAACACTTGACGAAGTTTGTCGCTTAACCTGTCGATTGCCTCGTCGAGAAATTGCACGCCCAAGCGTCCGTTCACTTGTTAGATAAGGAATGAATAATTTGAGGAACAGGTTTTTGTGCTACCTTTTGTTATAAACCGTGACCCAGCACTATATATTGTATATTGTAAAAGCGCCTTGTCAAATAGACGAACTTGAATACCAAGTTTTTACGTTTGGCGAGCCTTGATCGTCGCCGACGGCACGCATGCATGTGCACGAATATTTTGACCGTTTATGACTAATAGCTGGGTTAATTTTTTTTCGTTTTTTCATATTCAGTTTTGTAAGTTGTGGATATTGTTTTGCATGCATTAAAATGTTGTGCAAGCTGATTGAAGAGCGTTCGTTTTTTTTTGTATCTTCACGGAAATAGAAGTTACTGTACCAGTGCTTCATTTCGAGATATAACCACACTACAGCCTGTATATCTCCGTAAGTGCAGTGAAATATTGCATTACTCACCCTACAAAACTAATAACCACACTACAGCCTGTATATCTCCGTAAGTGCAGTGAAATATTGCATTACTCACCCTACAAAACTAGTTCCCTTTCTGAATTGTCTGAAAATATTTCATAGACGTTCCACCTTGGTTTTACAGACTAAATGGGGAAGGCTGTATTCATCAGTCTTGCAAGGGTAACAGAAGGGCTTAAACGTTCTCTCCACAAAGCACAACCGTTCAAAAATTGTCAAGTTATACTCACCTGAACTCTCACCTGAACTGGAGCTCACCAAAATTTTTGTCGGCCGTGTGCTTCTTCAGTGATTGCGTAGGTGTTAGGTCATGCATTTTTTGATATGCCACCTCTCACAACGTGCAACATGCTTGCAGATGTATCACTAGACATCATGACATTTAATAAAGCAATCGTCTGAAAAAAGCCTCATAAGAAATCTTTTGAGGTGTTTTATAGTCCTTACCGCAGCGTACATGTATCTGCTTGTGAAGTAAGTGTCACCTATGGTGAAGCCAGTTTGTTGTTCAAAAGGCCTCATTTTAATGGTGGTATACTGTAAATTAATTTGGCTGTCAGCTTGTAAGAACAGCTTTCAATGAAAAACGTGCCTTGCAATGGTGACCCTAAAGATGTTTCAATGTTTCAATGGATTCTGCTGTTTAACTTGTATGTTAACGACCTCGCCTATTCTGTATCGTCTTCAATATTTCAGTACGCCGATGACACGGTTCTTGTTTCTTATGCTTCTCGTCATTCTGACGCCATAAAGTCGCTTCAAGTTTCTGCAATGGAAACTATGAATTGGTTTACGGCCAATTCCATTGATGTTAATACCAAAAAAACACAGCTGATTTGCTTTCACAATCCATTGAGAAAAGTTGACTTAACGCAATCTTTATTTTTACACTCAGCGGCCTGCTCTTCTTGTAGTTGTATTCCTGTAAAGTATGTGTCCACTGTGAGGTATTTAGGTTTGTATTTCGATAGCGACCTTTCTTGGAATTCCCACTTTGCTTATGTATGTAAAAAAATTCGTGCTGTATCATCTTTGTTGTACAAATTAAGAACATTTATTCCATTTTCGCTGCGAAAAGTCATTGTACATTCCCTTTGTTATAGTGTGCTTAGGTACGGTATTACAGTATATGGTCACTGTTCTTTACGTTGGATAGAACGAGTCAATTCCATTTTGCGTTTTTTGCTGCGTACCATTGCATATGACTTGTGTATGGAGAAAGATGACAATGTATTCAAAACCTTGATGTTGCCCGATTTTACCTCTCTCCTAAATGAAACCGTTATCTTAAAACATTTTTGGATTAATACATTCAAAACGTGTTACACTCCTGCTCGGTCCCTGAGACCGAAGCAACGTTACGCAATTCCTCGTTGTTCCACAAGGTACGGAAAAAGAACACGCCGTTATTATGTGCCAGCTATATTTAACACTTTGCCATCTGACTTTTTTGCGCATGCCTCGAAATATAAACTGAAAAAGGCTTTAAGGCGCATGCGCTAGTGCTTTGCAGAGATTTCGGGAATACCGAATGGTTATCTGTTCTTGGTTGGTACTGCGTACTGTAACATATATAATTTTTTTTTAACGCTTGTCGCCTGCCAGGCTCTGCCTGACAAGCCCGTTGCGGCTTAGGTAGGCCTGATTATGTACATGACTTCTGTTTGACTAATAAATATTATTATTATTATTATTAATTCAAACTTTCACCGAGAAAGTCACACTGGCACTCATGTTATTGATAATAAGCTATAAGTAATTTTTATTCAAGTAGATTTTGAATTAAAAGGTAAATTTACTTTTTTGAAGCAGGGAAGCAACCGTAAACAATGATGACACACTGTTTTCATTGGCATAGTCTACCTAAATTTCCCAGCAGTAATTCACTTATCACTAATTTTAGACATTACTTTTTTGTAAACAGAGTACATATGTCATAAGTTATTTCCCTTTTCCCTGACTACTCTTCTCACATGGATTAGCAATGTCAGCCACAGATACACAGAAACTTTATCAGTCACAGGATAGCAGAAACAGATCAGAGGCCTAGGTCGAGGCAGCCGCTGAAAGCTTTCATGGTGTGGGTTGCCAGTTCCAGTTGTTCTTTGAGATTTGCCGCAACAGCCAGCCACTCGTGTATTTGTGTGGTTGTGTAGTCTTGTCCAATATCAATGGTCCATGAAAACAATGTTTATGACAAAAAATGGTTCATTCAAATCGGCAACTTTTGCTGAGCAGTATGGAATAAAGCCAGAACAGAACACAGAAATGCCTTTAGGGGCACTATGTACTGCAGACAGAGTTACATTGAATTTTCATAACCTCCATACGGAGCAGGTGCATGTCAGAAAGGCAGTGGAAACAGTTGACTGCTTTTGATGCACAATATGAGCAGCACACAAACGTTTCTCGAAAGAGGGGAGCAGTATCATTTAAAACATTTTAAAGTGCAGTCAAACAAAAGTTAATCTGCCTGAGATCTTGAACACGCAAGAAACAGTTATTCTTGTTTAAAAAACGTGTTAAAGACGTGTGTTAAACAACTTTTGCTTTCCTTACAAGTTGAGTTGAGGGCTTCCTTATTTTTTAATTATACACAAATGCTGGGAAGTCACAAGTAAGGCACGACCAGACCAGGCAGGAATTGTGTAAGCTGTTTTGCAGATGTTACCAGCCTCCTTGTTGGGAGGCGGGCAAAACCTTGGGGAATTAATCACAACGGCCTCTGCACAAAGTTAATCAATTCACTGTAGCAGCTTGAGACTTGTGCCGTTGTAGGACATCAAATAGGCCACAGTGATTTTACATTTCTTTTTTCAGTTTCAACAAAGGTTGCAGTGTACACAAACTTCTTTTCAGTCTGCACCGTCCTAGATTCTCATGCAATGTCAAATGAAACCGTTTCTGAGGACAAGTTCATGCCGTAGCTTCCAGCTCCTATGTCTGTGTGAGGGCCACATTGCATCTAGGCCAACTGCACGGGACGGTTCCAAAATCCCTGCGACACATTTTCTGACATCTTGCCCACTGAAGGAATAGCCTGGAAAGAAAAACAAAGACACCTGTAATTGCTCAGTTTATTGCACATTAGTACAGCTGCTTCTTAGTATGGTAACTTTTAGCTCACCACTTTGCCTAATCAAATTTAGAGGTCCCATCCAGAAACTCTGCGTTGTAGTTTGCCAATAGTTACTCTATTTTCCGCTTAGCTCGACCACCTTTTAGTGGTCCTACAGGAGTGTAATTGATGAGCGTCGAGTGTACGTGTTGCAGACTGAAAATTTTCAACCTTATCAGGGCGTGTTGCAGACTGAACATGTTCAACTTTATCAGCTTTTCCATCATTCTTTATAAGCGTGTAGGACACCATGCTTGTAAGGAATGAGGGCGTATTTCTGTTTTCTCGTCTTCTTTCTGTTGCCGTACACGGATGCCCTCCTTACATCCTTTCAGAATGTCACGCGCACAACTGTTATCAAGAGATGCTCGGGAGCCGGGTTTAGGTCAGTTAAGTCCAGGCTTTCTCCCGTGTTGCGGGGACAAGATTTCCTGGGGCTGTTTAGAATACACAAGTTAGCGACACCCCGCTTTACAATCTTCGAGTGTCCAGACGAGAAAGGAAGTAACGGTTGGCATGCTCGAGGCTCGTACTGCCAACACGGACAGCCATCATAGAATCGTTGTTTTAGGTCTATGAATTTTATTGTCTTGTCCGGGAGAAGTTCACGGGTTAAACTGAGCGGCTGCAAATGCTGAGGGAAAGCACTGAGTGTGGCAGAACAACTTGGTTGATAGGCAACAGCACCTCTAAACACAAGGTAGTCGTGCACAAAGCGAACAAACGTAACTTTGTTCTAGCTTTGCTGTAGCGGTTCAAATAGCCTGTTAGTCTGTCAAAACCTCCGAAGAATACCTCAATGAGAACAGGAGCCACACAGGACCCAATGCACATTTTGCTTGCTGGCAGATAAATGCTGTCACACCAATCCATGAAAGTTGACTTTAAATAAAGTGAAAACAGTTCGATAAACCCCTCCACTGTCAAACCAACAAAATTTTGAAACTTGAGCATCCCATAAATGTCGATGTTCTATAAACTCCAACAGTCAGCCATAGGGTAAGCTGTAATACAAGTCTTTAATGTCGACCGAAAACACTGTGAACGTCTGCTCGTGGCTGTCCTTAAAGAACGTGGCCAGCTCCTCTGATCCCTTAATTGTAAACAGGCCATTCAAATTGACCATTACTAGCTTCTTTCGAAGAAGCTGGTGAGGTTGTAAATCTACAAAATATCCTAAGCTTGTGCAACAAAGATATTCTGTACTGAGCAGTCACTCGCACAGACGGCGACTGTGTGTGCAAGCTGCCTGAACACTCTGGAACACAAGCGGCTTCCCCAAGAGCCAGAAACAATAATTGGCCGCAGCATTTATTGACACCCAGTAATAACGGTTATAGAAAATGCATCACACACATACAGCTACATAAGTGCTAGGCTGAATGGCGATAAGGATGTGCAGGTAAACACGGAAACAAAGCAGCTCTTTTTGCACATTTGTACGACCCCTGCATTACACAGAGGTGTAATATTTATGCAATATTTGGCAAATGTGAACGCACTAACAACTGGAAAGACGAAATCGCAATGTTTGAAACCTGTAATGTTGCCCGAACGAAGTTTCTCGCTTTTTTCATCGCAGCAAGTGAAACAAATACCACGACTTAGAAAGAGGCGTAACCATACCGCTAGATGTGGAAATGAACCCCACAGCAAGGTGTACGAAAAAGTAGTAGTTTGTTGGCTGGCTCTCAGACGAGGGCATATACCTATGTAGAAGATCGGCAAAGAAGCTGCCTACCGAATAGTCTAACTGCATGCGGGATCCCTTTCTTTTCTTTGACAATGTGTTAATAAACACCTTCTGTTGAATGGTGCAGCTGATGGTTGCTGGGTTTCTTGTCTTTTCACAAACGTTGTTGCTGAAAACTTGGGAATGACGTGACAAATCATCTCCTCAAAACCACTGAAGAAGCAGCCTTTGCAATTGAACCAAAGCCCGGTGCTACTACAATATGTCCAGTTCAGACCCAATGCTTTCCAGCTGCCAACAAGCTTTAGGCTGTCCGAACCTGAATGCACTGGTGTGCCATGCCATTCGTGAATGAACTCAGTTGATCCCATGCCCAAGCCCTCACAAGAATGGATTGACACAAGCGCTAGCAGGCCACCCTTTGAGTCGGTGTACCCACAATGAACTTTAGAACCTCAACAAACAGACTGAAGAACTTGCGTATGATTACAACTCTGAGCTCGAGTGGAAAGCTGTGGAAGCATGGCATGTTTTCATATGTGTGGCCACAGCTAAACTCTCATGTCGGAGCGAAGAAAATCAATACCCACAAATGGCAAAAGCCCCGATAAATAATGCAAGGTCACTGAGTGCACAAGGAACGTTCGATGGAGCGATTCAAGGCGAGCGCTCCTTTTGGAATGAGTATGAAGACACCACACTACAGCACACAGCTGTCAACTATTGACAAGTTCAAATAACTCACAAAATGCCTTGTTGGGAAGGCACACGACAAGATCAGCAGCCTTTCCCTTTCTGACAGCAACTACCAAATAGCGGTCAATCTACTGGAGGAACACTGTAGAAGGAAGGACCTTGCGATTAACCACAACTCACTTCCTACAGCTGCAGACTGTTGATTCAGCTAAGAGACATTTGCTGCGACGTCTCTACGACCAAGTGGTTAAAAACGTTAGTTTTGAAGCACTAGGGGTGAAGCAGAAGTACAGTGCTTGCTCAGTGGATATCAAGAAGCGACTACCTCACTACTGTGAGCAGAAGCTGATGCAGCTCAGTCCACTGACACATTTTCGGTGCTCCTGGACTTCTTTTTAAAAAGAAGTCCAGAGGCACGGAAGCAGTAGAAGTCCGTAGCAGTGAAGAGGCTTTGAAACCGTATTGGGTGAATTTACTCGCCAGAAAAAGCCCTTACTTGCACTTACCGCCATTTCCAGAAATAACAAAGCTGCCAGTTCTGCAATGCAAAAAACCAACCTTTACTAGGTGTGACAAAATTTAACCCTCGAGCAAAATTACCTACTCGAATGAAGCAGCCGTTGCTGCAAGAAACTTCACTGCACCAAGGACTACCGAAAAACATGATTCCTGAGTTGGCAAATCGGTCACTGCCGACACTAAAAAATTCTTGTGTGACCTTAAAGATACCAGTTGTTTGGCAACAGACACCCAGGAGCAGTTAGTCTGTCACAAAAGGAGTCCAAGTGAACAGCACTCTGACACAAGGTCCGGACAGTTTATCGAACAGCGTTTTATCGAATGCCGTTTCACCGAAGTCGTTTTATCGAACGCCGTTTTATCGACGGGCGTTCTATCGAAGCCGTTTTATCGAAAATGTTTTTCTCACCTTCTCATTTGAGCCTTCTGCTGTATATTATTTTCGTTTCCTCTATGCTACGTAATTCAAAAAGATTGTCTCCACAACGGTTTCCTATTATTTACCAAAATTTGTAGTATTTAAAGTAGACGCATTTTATTTCTTGCATGCCTTTAATGCTTTGGGGATGTGCAAGGGATTCTCTCCGTCAATTTCTTATTCGGTTCATTGGGCAGGCGGATCTTTTATAACGACTCTCCGCCTCTGTATATTCCCCCATCTGATCCACAGCATACACGCCATTGTAGCGTATAGGCTATAATGCCCTGATATGCGTCTCAGTTTTTCATAGTCCGGATTTGTATCGCCACATCATTACTTTCCCCGCGTGTGTTTATGTAACTCATTTCTTGGCACTTGAGCAACCCCGTCGTGTTGGCTCAAGGGATAAGGCGGTGTTAATGACTCTACGTTGTGGTGCTAAGCCCAAGGTCATGGGTTGTATACCGGCCGCGGTGGGCGTTTTTTGGGTGAAGGCGAAAAGCGAAAACCCCCGTGTGTCAAGATTTTGGCGCGCATAAAAATTTCTAAGTGGTCAAAATTAATCCGGAGCCTTCAACTATGGCGCGCCTAGTTGCTGAGGTCTTTCTTGGACGCGTTAAACCCCAAAATCAATCAAATCAGCGCTTGTGCGTCCAGTGTCAAAACTTTCAACTGGACTGCTAGTAAAAGCCTGCTCCGACATATGTGTTTCTAGCTCTTTTGATGAGTTTACATATGACGAGTTGGCTGTGACGGGTTCACTTGTGACGAGTTCTCCCAGACTCCACCACCTCTGTTGGGGCCTCACTTTCATTGTCGTCCCCCCCCCCCTCCTTCCCGTGTTCCATTCATATAGCACTAATCTTTCAGAAGTTCTTGGCAAGAGATTTCTCCAGATGCAAACAATGCGACCACATGGTCCACGTGGGAGTTACGTGCAAACCCCGTGACTAGAAAAATTGGGGGAGGACAAGAGTTTTTACCACGTAAAGATGAACCATGGCGGAAGGATATATTTGGCAACACCAACCTAAATACACATCCAAAGTATATTGCTCACGCGGTTAGGTTTGTTATTATAGTATAGTGTTGAATTCTGTCATATAAACAAGAGGGACGTACATGCTTGAGTGCAATCAATGAAGACGCAAAAAAATTTAAAAATCTAATGAAACAAAGGTGATCGAAAACACGAGAGAGATGCTCCAACAAATATAAGCAGGTTTTTGTATGTAATGCACGGCAGAGACAATGTAGATTGAAGCTAACTGCAGGTTAGGTTAATGCGATGGCCAGTTAAACAAAATAAACCCCGAAAATTACAATGAAAGCCGCCGAACCACACTTTCCATAAAACGGACGTAGGTGGTTCGATAAACGGCATTCGATGAAACGGCGTTCGATAAAACGGGCATTTGTTCGATAAAACGGTGTTCGATAAACTGTCTGGGAACCCTCTGACACATGTGACGGATACCGTTTTGCTGCAAACAGCGACAGTTTGGGCAAGTGGTTCCGCTAGGCTGCAACTTCTTCATTGCCTTCTCGGCGGTAGTAGCCAGTGGACATTGGTCATGAACAGCATAGCGAAAAACCTTCATTGTAAAGTCATCGGAAAAGAGTGTCCCAAATTACAAACATAGGCAAAATGCCCTCTCGCAAGAAAACGCCAAGATGCGTGGAGCTGCTTATTCCAAGCCAGCACAACAAGTTTGTCTTAGTCGAAGCCCTCGAGGTACCCTTGACATTCAGTGCAAATCCGTTCAGGGTTTTTACTTTTTGCATGGGGGATCAGTGACCTTTACCTCGCCGATGATGCTGTCGCATCAGATGGCACCATCAAAGCACTGATAGGAGTAGGGTACTGGAAAGTCGCAAGTGGCAAGACTCGAAGGCTTAAAAACGGGTTAATGGTAGTGAGACGTCTTTAGGGTGGATGCCACAAGGCCCATTGAAGAGCACCCAGGAAGACCTCGTTGCAGTAGCTAAGGACGTACAATGGTGGACAAATGAAATGTGAACAAGCAAATGTGAACCAAAACATGCAAAACTGAAATACTGTTTGTGGACGGCCAATACTGGGTCGCTGTTGCTATAACTGCAAAACCACGTTTCCCAACTTTGTTACTAGAATTAAGCCACGCCTCAAAAAAAAATTGGACTTGAATAGGAAGAAATTGCCCTACTGTGTGTACTGGTTCATATTTTCATAATCACTTGTTCATGACTATGTGAGGACTTGAAGAAAGGCGATGTACAGCTGGATGACATTACAGCAACGTTAGCACGCACATCTCAAGAACCGAAGCCTTATCCAAGGCAAAGAAGAAAAACGACTGTACACAAGGGCAATGTACGCAATGACAGCACCTCATCAAGCAACACAGTTTTGGCATAGATTGAAAGACAAACGTGATTTGACGGTGGCCAAAGCAAAGAGCAGGAGCTGTCGAATGCTAAACAGAGATAGCTGTTCTGCACTGTAACAAGCTCAAGCAAACCAACCCCTTGTCAATGTTTCCAGCCCTCGACAGAGCTTCAGTTTTGGTATAGAGGTACATGAAGAGCACAAGGACACCCCTGCCTATCAATGAGAAATTAGTTTAAGCGGCTCTCCTAACAACACACTCTCACAAGTGCCCTCCGCCACAGCAGCAACTACATGGAGAGGCCTCTTTGTGTGAAAAGCAGACAGGCTGTGCATCCATGGGCACTGGTTCCCTTTTCCAAGCCTACAGAGAAACAGTGCACGCAACCCGTTGAATACAAAGACTGTCCCACTGCTTGACGACCAACTGTTATTTCGACGTCCTGCAAGAATTTTGATGAAGCGAGCAACATAAACTCGTCACCTTTTGATTGGCCACTGGGCCACGAAAGCTGCTTTGTAGGCAATGCTGTTCTTGAAGTAGGACATGCAGAAGCACTGTTGGAAAGTTCACCTAGGAAATTCGTACTCAACTGTTAAACATGTAGTTGCAGCCAAGGAGCGCAACAAAAACAAGTGTCGCAAGCAGTGAGGATTCACAAAAGAAGAAGGCACTGCAATAATGCAGGACCCTATTTCTATGGTTGTTAAACCCAGGGATTTCCAGCTGCCTCTGAAGAAGTGGAACAAGCTGCACCTCTCGGAGAATAGGACCCTGGCCATGCGCAAGACGGGTCAGAAGAATCGAGGCAAACAAGGCTAAGTGAGCTGTCGAAGAATGCAAAGAAGACATGACTACTAAGGACGGCGAACTCAGGAAAGCAGAGAGCAGTGAAGAAGCCATTGCAGACAAAGTTTCAACCTTTCAGAGGCTGAGTTAGCGAACATCTTGAGAAAGACAAGGAAATGAGTTCAGCAACAAGGCATATATTACACGTAGAGGGATATAAGGAATATATTACATGTACAGTGATGCGACAATTTCACTAGTTCACAAATTGCCCTACTTTGTTCTTGAGTCTTAGGACAGCACAACTTGAAATAGTGTAAATGCTGTCACAGGTGGGAGGAAATTGGGAAAAGTAGTAGTTAGTTGGCTGCCCCTCGGACAAGGGCACATACGCGCACACAAGATTGGCCCAGATGCTACCCTGCAAATGGGCTGACTGCAAGCATGGTGTTCTACTTTTGTCTTTGGTTATGTGTTAATAAACGCCTTCTGTTCGATGGTGCACCCGAAAGGTGCTGGACTCTGGTCTTTTCGCTAAACAGGGTGTGAACAAATCACCGAGTCCCATGTGCATTTATTGGCTATGTTTGTTTGCCATGCCACGCCTTACTCTGGCAAAAGTGGGTGCATGGCAGCTCTGGAACTTGCACACACCAGAAACTAAAAAAGACCCACAAGTTCAAAGATCAAGATGCTATCATACCAAACTGAAAACCACTACTTCAACATCCCGTGATAATTTCAGAAATGGTGGGGAGGGTGCCTGACGCTGAGTGTCAGAAATAGACTGAGGTTTTACTTGCACTATAAATAAAACAACTAATTTCCCTCGGAGAAGTGCAGAATTCCCACATACGTAAGGGCTCCAGAAATTCACTTCCAGGTAATTTTACGAGCTGCCGGTGTTCCTGCATTCAACAAGAAACTTCCACAGCTCAGATGCCAAAGCACTATGCAGGAAGACGATATTGGAGTGGGTTTGGAATGCAGATTGTGTTCACTAGCAGTTATGGGCCGAAAGTCCTCTTCCACTCTACTATTTGTGCATGTCATTCTATTTTATCAGTTGATAGGTCTAAGGGACAGGCCTTAAAGTATTTACAACGCAATAATATCAGAAAGAAGGAATTAAAAGCAACAGTTCAATGTCGCATCACATCTTGCTCGAGGGAAAAAAGCAAGCTAATATTTATGCTCTCAGCTGTACTTCTATATTATTCACACGGTGTAATAAGACACCGTAAAAGCATACCATTCTGGGTCTGGTGCAGGTTCCTGTACCTTGGGGTCTGGCCAAAGTAGTGCTGCACCCTGCAACAGAGAATTTCTTAAGCACAAAGATTTGCAAGGAGTAGGCACAAAGTGCACGCACAGAATGTATTTACATACACTTGTTCACTGTTAAGCCCAGTTGGAGGCTACCATATTAACCAAGCTTCTTCACACTCCCCCTCCCAATTTGACAAACAAGAGGTTGTCTAAATCAACAGGGCCTTCGATTTGAAAATTCTGGGAACCTATACGGCTTTTCAGAACACAATTCACTCACTACTTGTGGTGTCTATGTATTATTTTTACTCAACCATTGCTAAATTTTGAAATCAAGCTTGCGACATTATTAAAAAATTACTCTCACAAGGGTCCCAGGCTTTCAATGCCACCACCCCTCACTGCACAGCTTGCTGTTTTGTTTGCTTGTAATTGTTTAGAAGATTAACCCAGCAACTAAAGTGCTTTAAGAAAATTTAATAAAAAAGACAATATCAGATAATAAAATACAAATAAACATTCAAGTTAACCTGAAAAGTAAAAAAATAATGCCTTTTAGCCACCAGTGTTGCTTCCTAAGGGGCCTGTTGCAGTTCACGTAGAAAAAAAAGGAAGGAAGGTTCCTTATTGGTACTGGTGCACAAGGCATTAGAAATTTTGTGATGTCAATAGTTTAGTGGAATTTTCTTCATTCTCTTCGAACCGATTTTTCTTGTGGGCTCCGAGTCATCCAAAAAATCTGATTCCACCATACAGCGTGAGCTCTTTACAAGAAACATGAAAGGTGC
Source organism: Haemaphysalis longicornis (assembly GCF_048455015.1). Taxonomy (NCBI): domain Eukaryota; kingdom Metazoa; phylum Arthropoda; class Arachnida; order Ixodida; family Ixodidae; genus Haemaphysalis; species Haemaphysalis longicornis. The sequence goes on from NW_027526361.1 coordinate 80,641,069, forward strand.
AAGTTGAACTGTATGTATGAGGTGGTTAATTTTGCAATATTTTATAGTGTCACTGACACGACCTACTTTCAAATAAAAAAAGACATACAGAGCTCTAATGGTAGTTTGGTTAGGTCATTCGAGCTAAGTCATTGGCAACATTCTACTGCCTGCCATTTTTTAATGCATTACTTGGGTATTTGTCCCGAAATCTGTGCCTGTGTGAACCCAGCCTGGTAGGTAATGTCCCACCACTCATTCACGCTCTGCACTCCAGACATTCCACAACCAATCCTCACCAGTGCAACCATCATGCTTGCTCTTTGCAGTCTATTTTAAGTGAGGATGGAATGGCATCACAGCCTCAGATGAGGACACTCCCCACTTCTGTGAAGATATGACTAGCATTCCTAATAAGGAACCTGGTACAGTTCACACAGTTTTTCAGGTCAGTGAGCAGCATCATCCCACCTTTTTTTAATATTTCATCATTTTGCCACAGGGCGTCAAAAACACGGGGAACCTATCTTCGCAACAATATCGGTTCTCATTTTAACCTTTACGCCAGCATGTATAAGGGTGAAAAAGCAGTTACTCCGCTCTTTACGCCGTCCTTTCTAGTGGTAAGGCGCACAGGATGCCCTAGCACCAAAGGGTCACAGAAATGCTGTGTGATGCTTCCATCACTGTGCAGCCCCACTGTTCAGCAGGATGGAACAACCTGACAACTGCCTACGCAAAGGCAAGTTCCGCATCTCTGTGCTTACTTCTTGCCCCATCCATTTAGGAGGTTACTCAGACATGGCACAATGCTTAGTGAGGTTCCATAGAAAGTGTGCATACCACATCTACGTTGGAGGAGGCTTGTCCGTGACTTGCGGCTTGACCACAGGGGCGCTTGCAGGCGTGTGAGGCTGCGGCAGAGTAAAAAATGGCTTGGAGAATGTGCGGTTACAAACCAGCTTAAGACCATTTGAGACATTTTCTAAACCCACTCTCAAGACGGTGGCTTAAGACAGCCGCGCACTATCGGCTCCTTCACACTGCAAATTACTGTGGCTTATAAAAACAACATAGAAACTTTCTTTCTGTGTATCAAGGTAGAGCTTGTGCGTGTGCTTAGAGCTAGCAAAGTGGTCATAATGGCTCCACAAGGGTCCCAGGCTTTCAATGCCACCACCCCTCACTGCACAGCTTGCTGTTTTGTTTGCTTGTAATTGTTTAGAAGATTAACCCAGCAACTAAAGTGCTTTAAGAAAATTTAATAAAAAAGACAATATCAGATAATAAAATACAAATAAACATTCAAGTTAACCTGAAAAGTAAAAAAATAATGCCTTTTAGCCACCAGTGTTGCTTCCTAAGGGGCCTGTTGCAGTTCACGTAGAAAAAAAAGGAAGGAAGGTTCCTTATTGGTACTGGTGCACAAGGCATTAGAAATTTTGTGATGTCAATAGTTTAGTGGAATTTTCTTCATTCTCTTCGAACCGATTTTTCTTGTGGGCTCCGAGTCATCCAAAAAATCTGATTCCACCATACAGCGTGAGCTCTTTACAAGAAACATGAAAGGTGCAAGTTGAACTGTATGTATGAGGTGGTTAATTTTGCAATATTTTATAGTGTTACTGACACGACCTACTTTCAAATAAAAAAAGACATACAGAGCTCTAATGGTAGTTTGGTTAGGTCATTCGAGCTAAGTCATTGGCAACATTCTACTGCCTGCCATTTTTTAATGCATTACTTGGGTATTTGTCCCGAAATCTGTGCCTGTGTGAACCCAGCCTGGTAGGTAATGTCCCACCACTCATTCACGCTCTGCACTCCAGACATTCCACAACCAATCCTCACCAGTGCAACCATCATGCTTGCTCTTTGCAGTCTATTTTAAGTGAGGATGGAATGGCATCACAGCCTCAGATGAGGACACTCCCCACTTCTGTGAAGATATGACTAGCATTCCTAATAAGGAACCTGGTACAGTTCACACAGTTTTTCAGGTCAGTGAGCAGCATCATCCCACCTTTTTTTAATATTTCATCATTTTGCCACAGGGCGTCAAAAACACGGGGAACCTATCTTCGCAACAATATCGGTTCTCATTTTAACCTTTACGCCAGCATGTATAAGGGTGAAAAAGCAGTTACTCCGCTCTTTACGCCGTCCTTTCTAGTGGTAAGGCGCACAGGATGCCCTAGCACCAAAGGGTCACAGAAATGCTGTGTGATGCTTCCATCACTGTGCAGCCCCACTGTTCAGCAGGATGGAACAACCTGACAACTGCCTACGCAAAGGCAAGTTCCGCATCTCTGTGCTTACTTCTTGCCCCATCCATTTAGGAGGTTACTCAGACATGGCACAATGCTTAGTGAGGTTCCATAGAAAGTGTGCATACCACATCTACGTTGGAGGAGGCTTGTCCGTGACTTGCGGCTTGACCACAGGGGCGCTTGCAGGCGTGTGAGGCTGCGGCAGAGTAAAAAATGGCTTGGAGAATGCGCGGTTACAAACCAGCTTAAGACCATTTGAGACATTTTCTAAACCCACTCTCAAGACGGTGGCTTAAGACAGCCGCGCACTATCGGCTCCTTCACACTGCAAATTACTGTGGCTTATAAAAACAACATAGAAACTTTCTTTCTGTGTATCAAGGTAGAGCTTGTGCGTGTGCTTAGAGCTAGCAAAGTGGTCATAATGGCTCCAGCAAGCCTCAAAGCCTGGAAAAGAGCGATGCCTCAGAAACTCAAGTGGCACAGAAGATGAAGAAGGCAGAGGAGGGAGGTCAAAAGACAAAGAAAGGAACACGGGGAAAGGGAAGGAAACACGAAGTAGGAATAAAAGTCTTCAACAAGTAACGAAACATATGCATTCAAAGGACATCAGCACACAAGTGCCTCAATTAATTTGTTGCAACATGTCTGTTTGCCAATGGACAGATGAACCAAGCTAGTCACGCCGATGGGCTTTGTAAACAGCTCAAAATTCTGCTGGACTTGGGCAGACTCCTCAAAAATGTAATGACAACTTTGTGCTTACCATTACAGACATTCTAACCGTGAAAAAAGGTTGATGGTGCCCTTTTTGCGCTGGTACTTGACGCTAACCAAGGCCATAGGAATGTAGGCTGCAGTGGAGCGTCGGTTTGCTGATCAAACTGTAAGATAAAAAGGACATTAATAGCTTATGTCACCCAGTCTGCAACAGTGCATTTGCAGCAACCCAGAGGTCTGTACTACAGGCCATATCACTGCAAGCATAAAACAAAGCAAACAGCAATACAGACAAAACAAACACGATTGAGCATCCCACGAAACCGGTGGCACCGCTGTTACTGAATTCAACTAGAAACATTGTGGTCCCATCTATTGGTTGCAACAAGGGCCTCTCAGTCTGGCCACAAGTCTCGATTTAGTTGTATGTGACACCAAAAGCATGAGTATCCAACCTCATGAATGCTGCTGAGCCAAGGAACAGGTGAAACAAAACGTTGCAAGAGGGGCTCATTACTGTCTGAATTACATGTTTGGCTAGAAATGCATAGTTCAGATAGACGCATATTTATTTACGTCCACGTAAAGATGTTCGCGCTGTTTCGGGCTGTGTAATATTTGTTTCCTTGAGTTTGCGCCCGAATACTGCTCGAAAACGTGCCTTAGTTTCCTTCAGCCGTCTGCAATGTGTTATGTATTGCATATGCACAGGGAGAGGAGACAAGGCTTTTGCGATTGATCTGGAAAGCGTTGCTCGCGAGAGGCTTGAGGCGAGCAATTATCCCACACTTATCACACTTTTTAAAAGTCCAATAGGTCCACTGACATCCCCCAGAACTTTCTAGACATCTCCGTGAGCGCCCAGCGATACATGCATGCACGTAAAAAAAGGAGCCTGGGCGGTTTCGACTACCGAGCGCCATTTCGTTTTTCGCTTAGTGCGCTTTTAACTTTCGGCATGATGCTTCCATAACGGCCAAGAAGCGCGCAAATGTGCACCACAAAGTTTTTTGTTGTTTTAAATTTCGGTGACAGCGCGGTGGCGGTCCCATAAGATTCATATCAACGGAATCTTACGAACGAGCCTGCTTGATTTGAATTGCGTCTTTGTTATTAATTCGCGAAAGGCGTGTTTTACAACGTTCAGTTTGTTTCAACCCTAATTATGCGGTGCAAAGTTCGCATATCAACAATTCGACGTAGGCGCGCGTGTTTACCATGTCATACGTATCACCAAGCAGTGGAGAAACACGCAAGAGACATCATTTTCTAACTGCGCACTTACCTCGCATAGCTCCGCACGTTTCCAGGCGTCCAGTCGTAACGGTGATGCTCTGTAACCATCGCGCCGCTTCTCTGGGTCTTTTGAGAGCCTAAACAGGCGAGGTATCGCTGCGGTTGCTGCCCCAACACAGCAGCCACCGATCGCAAGTAAACACGGCGTCGTCGGAGTGGTCGCAGCTCGGCTGGCTCGGCGGTGGTTTGGCGTCTCTGAAGTACGACCCACTCGGCTCACTCTCCGCGCACTGCGAAAAAGCTGATAAATCCCCCACGCTGATAAGACGTACTGTATCTTTTGGCCGGCGTGTAGCAAGCCTCGTTGTCGGCGTCGTTGCCGGGGCCGGACGCGCGCAGGTGACCACAGAACAGGGAGGATTTTAGAGAAGCAAAGGTCTAGCTTTGCCTGTAGTGCCAGAAAAAGCGTAGTGGCGGCGTCGTGAACTACCCAGTACGCCCGCTTGATGGCGCTGTAAACACGGCTTTGTAAACATGGCGGATGCTTTTTGCACAGGCCGCTTGAGCTCCTTAATAACATGGCTGCCCTCGCACGGCGGCCGCCGGCTCGCTGCTCCACGGCCGGACTCGACTCTCCTCCTCCCGCGCGCGAAAGGGGCGTCGAGTCCGGCCGTGGCTGCTCCTGCTGGCTCCTGGCTGGCACGCTGGTCGCGTGTTTACTTGCGCCGCGCTAGTGAAGTGATGTTACGCCAGGTGACCAGATGGCCTCGACTGGCACAGACCACAGTGAGCAGCAAGTGAGAACAAATCGTTTATTGACATCCGCAAGTTTACAGAGGCCAGGACATCATTTCATTTCGATCGCTGCAATTGTACGTCGCTTTCGTGACAACATTTTTTTTTTTTTGCCATAACAACTCGTTCACTTGCGCTAAGATTTCGAACGAAGGGCACAAATGAAGTATTGACGGCGACAACGGTTTCCTTTGCACCGTCTTTCTAGCGGAGTGCATAACACTCACCTTCTGTTTGAAGAATCGAATATTCTGGCCTCGACAGCTGCCTTCCGATGCGGAATTTCCCACATTTGTCATTCCACAAGCACTCAATTCTCGTGTTTTGCCAGTCCTCTCAACAACTGATGGACGCAAAAGCACATAACAGCAATAACAGTCACGAAACCGGTGCTCCGCGCACATTGAAACGGTCGGCCGTTGCAGCGGTTTCAATTTGAATTGGCGGCTTTGTGGTTGCGAATTCAGAAACAAGGTGGTGCACCAGTCGGCTGTTCGTAAAAAGTTGCGTACATTTTTGCTCAACGGATGTTTGATGCGGAACTTGTTAATAGTATTTTTAAATAACACATTGTAAGCGAACTGTGTGGGCTCTTTGAGTCACGGAATGAATGTTTTGTATTCTATACCAAAAGTAACATTTTGCCTGCGCCGTCTGGTGGGCTTGATGGTCGAAAACAGCGCTTTAGGTTGGTCAAGGTTGGTCACGTGGGGCGTCGATTTTTACGCCGCCTATAGGGAAGACAGGGAACGTCCAAGCTTGCGAGCCCTGAGGTGACGGGTCTGGCGGGTTTCTATGAGAGACGTCACGTTTTTGTAAGCATGACGTCACCACTATTCGTGCTGAGCGTCCGCTCGCAGAAATGCATTGATGGCCGAACTCTTAGTAGTATAGAAGGCTCTGGATCAGCCTACTGCCGTCCACCTCAACTTTTGCGACACTTTCACGACACTTTTCTTTGCCGTTTTCTTTCGGTCTTCGATCGCTCGGTTACGACGCCGACGCCAAAATCCGACCACAGTAGCGGCCACCGAAGTGCTACGGACTAATAAAAAGTTTCATTGATATGTTACAAGTGTAAAATGTCCAGTTAGGACGTTGCCGGATCGGTTATTTAAGCGATGTTGCGGCAACGAGGTTTCAGTGTTTGCTTGGCCTTGTAATGAAAAGGCACTGTGATGATTTGTTTCGCAAGATGGCTGACCTAGTTTCCAACCTATGATCGAAACGAGGCTAAATATTGGAGGCGGAGAGAAGGTGATCTTTTAAAGATGGATTATAATGATGAATTCTGTAAAAAAAAAAGAAAAGCGAGGTGATTTACGACGGAACTTTTAAGTTCAACGCTTCTTTATCAAGGCTGTGACACTGGCATGCTCTGAATAATTACATAGAATAAACAGGCGGTGTGGTCTCGGATAAGTTAGGTAGCTCAGAAAGAATATTTTAATAAAAAATGACTTTTTTTCCTTTCGTTTGTTCCTTTTTTTTCTTTTTTTACGTTCCTTTATTCCTCTCTGCTTTGTCTTCCAGCTATACTAAAAACGTACAAGCTGTAGGATCTCGTCTGCATTATTTGAACCGGTAAATTTTGTTTGGCATAATTTTGGTGTGGCTCTGCTAACATCGGGTCGAATGGCTTTCTTCAACTTTCAGACCTTCCCCTCTGGACTTCCTATCGTCGAATAAGAAATGTGTGTTGCCCTAAGGGGGCGTCAGTTTGTACATATGTGCCGGCCAGCCCCCATGAGAGTCGGCTTGCATTGATATCCTTTCAGCACGTTCCTCGGAAGCGCTCGAGCGCGCACAACGAAAAGATAAATATCACTTATTTCTACATGGGCCTCGTTGTTGACGGCTTTACTGCAGGCTCGCGCATGTCGCGCCTACTGTGGGCCGGCTGCAAGCCAGCGACTCGGCCAGCACGGAAGCAAATGCATATTGCCACAGTGGAGCTGCAGAAACGGGCTGATGTCGTTTGCAGGCACGGCCGGAGAGGGCCCGGCTCATAAATATTCACGTCCACCCAAAAGCTCATCTGCGAGATTTCCCTATCCTAACGGGAGTCACGTAGGGTTCCAGCCCGTTCTCAGCCGGCGCCTTTTTCGCCTGGAGATGAAGGTCACGGGTCCCTGCAGATTAGGCTTCAAGGAAAGAGTCTGGGGGGCTTCGCAGGCATCGAAAGCTCCGCCGGCAGCACTTGCTCCCTCCCCATCCACGGCCGATGCGTTCCCATCTTCGGCAGTCCTCATCTCCATTTCTCTATGCGGGCCCGACAAAGCAAGGAGCACCGCGCTTCTGGTTACAGACTAATTGCAGTACGTTAGTAGTCATTGAATTGAAAGAAAATAACGAGCGGTGTAAGCCTAAATGTTTTGCCGCCTTTAGTAGTAGACATAGATTTAATGAAGTTTTCCGGCTCTGCACTTCATTCCTTGTTCCATTTCCATCAACACCTTCCCTCTTGGTTACAAGCAGCAGCAAAGCAGGAAAAGAAAGTAACACTCGCGAAAACTATGATGACTGTGATGCGAAGGCTTCGACTGTCCTTATCGCAAACAAAGTCATTCGGCGTCTGTGTGGAAGATAAATGGCCCAAAAATAATTATTACTATTATAATTATTTGTTCGGAAGGGGGGACTCCAAGTTTAGTCAGGGATGGGGAAGATGGTAAAGGAGGTGAGATAGTCTACATACTCCTGTGTATCCCCGTGGTATTAGCGAAAGTTCGCAGGCACATAGTCGTCTCTTTTTGGTGGTCCGGGCCCAGAGGAGGCGATGCCCACCCCTGTAGGTTCTTGATGTGTGGTGGAATATGGGATCTTCCCTCCTCCGCAAGCCCCGAGAACTCCCACAGCATGTGCTGCGTTGTGGGCCTTGTTGGCGCGTGACACGAGGAGCAGGTCATGATGGTAGTCTCTCTAAAGTTCGGGGGGTTCTCTCAGCTGTCGTGAGAGTCGGGGAACGTATTCCCGCCACTTTGTGAGCACGTCCTCCGTAACAGCTGCCACGGCTTTTATTTCGTGCACCAGGACTTGGCCACCCCCTGGGAAGTCGTCCTGGGAGTGGTCGTGGGTCATGGGGTGTAGCGGCACGGAGCTTTGCCCTGCTCTCTTGCTTGGCAGTTTGCTGTGTCGTCCGCAGGGTGTGGGGTGTGCCGTGCTGGGAGAACAGGGTGTTATGTGACCGAGCGGATAATTGTTTCGTCGCGCGCGTACGCGTGGGCGGCCTCGTTCCCGACGCCACCCGCGTGTCCCGGCACACAGTCCACCGGCACAGTAATGTATTTCGTTGTGCGAAGTCTTTTCGCAACCGTCTTGATGAGGTGGCTAGTGGATCCGATGACTGGGGTGCCACCGAGTCCTGTCACCGCCTCTCTACTGTCAGTATATATATGGTAAACGTCCGGCCCCGGTGCTCCTCCGCTTAGTAGCGCTCTTCGAAGTGGTTCGCCGCCAGCAGTACCGCCTCCAGCTCGCATCGAACTCTGCTGGGCATGGTGTCAAACTGAAACGTCCGCCTCGCCAGCACTGGCCCATCTGCACAAGCAACGGTAACGCGGTTGGTATTCGCATCGACGGTGGCGTCCACGTATACGGCCCCTTCTTGCAGGTCGGCTCCCGCCCTGGCGGCGGCACGCTCCTCTCTGTGGTGGTCCTTCCTGTAGACCATCGACATGGGTTTGGGGGTGCGGATAAGCTCGTCCTCCCAAGGGAGGATTCGATTCGGCGGTGGCAAAATCGGCAACTCGTCGCTCGCCGTGTCGTTGATGAGACGCTGGTTGTGTGCCCCGGCATTGGTGGTGGCGTAGCGAGGAAGCCTCGTAAGCAGGTAGAACTCCTCGGTTCTGGTGTGCCTGGCCAGACCCGTGATAGCTCGCAGGCACTCGCGGACTAGCGGTTCTAGTTGCGCGTGTTGCACTTGGGTGAGATTGAAGCAGACCACCCCGCAGCATGCCTTCCATGAAGCACCGCCTGGGTCAGCGTACGTATCGCCTGCGTCGCCGCACCACCGAATCGGTTTCCCATCCGTCGCATGATATGGAGCTGCTGTCACCACGTAACCAACTGATCTGCTCCGCCCTGTTCGTGCAGTTGGACCCCTAGGATCCGGATCCAACGGGAAGCAGCCCGCTCGATGCGCGACCACCTAGCCTGATGTCGATGGCCTCCCTAGTCTCATCCACACGATCTAGAACAATGTACTGGGTCTTCTCTGAAGAAGCGCGCATGCCTGTAGTCGTGAGCCTCCGTTCAATGGGGTCCAGTCCACGCTGCACCACCGCAAAGGCCGTTTTGACGTCGGTCAAGCCATCAGTCCAGATCGTGATATCGTCCGCGTATACTGTGTGCTTCAAGTGGTCGATTGTCTTGTAATGCGACGTCGCGCATCACAAGATTAAATAGCTTAGGAGACAGGATCGCCCCCGGTTGCACCCCGACTACATTGTTTAAGGTCGGTGGTTGGTGGCTTTCGGTGTTAATCGCGAACGGCTTGTCTTTTATGAATCCTTTCACAAAATTGGTAATGCGTGGGCCAGCTCCACAATCGAAGTACTTCCACGATCCCGGTATGTATGGTTGACCGTGTCAAAGACCTTCTCCAGGTCTACGGCTACAACGATGGCTGGAGTCTTAGTGGTGCCGCGACAGCGCACCACCGTGCGGCGGAGAATTTGAAGGCGATCATGCGTACAAAGCACTCGTCGAAACCCGGTCTGCGTGGGCCGCAAGTATCCTGTGTGGCGCTCTACTATGTATGTCAACCACGCCAGCACCATGCGCTCTAACAGCTTACATAGTGTGGACGTAAGCGAAGCCGGTCGGAGGTTCTGCACTCTGGTAGGTCTCTTCCCGGGTTTAGGAATTGGGCTTAAGATGCAATGGTGCCAGTCTGCGGACAGTTCTCCGGATTGCCGCACAGCGTTTAACTCGTCCAGGAGCTATTTATGGCCCTCTTCGCCGAAATTCCGCAGCATTTGCCACGTTATACCGTCCTCGCCTGGGGCGCTGCGGGCGTTTACCATCTTTAACGCCGCACACAGCTCCTGTAGCATGAAAATGAACGGAAGTGCAATAAGAATGAAGCTAGAGGAAAGAGAGTTTGGTGATGTGGGGTTTATACCCAGGACCTTCGGTTACTTGAGATTCGCGCGTTTTTTTTCTGCACAACATCCGATGCTCGGCCGCAGCTGACAAAGGGTGGACCTAGGTTACTGCAGCACTTGATTTGAAAACGTGTGTTACAGACACGTACTGAGGCCTACAGGAATAATCCGTGCATGAAAAAGAAATAACATTTACGCCAATGAAGTAACTGGAGAGCTGACTAGCTCATACCTCTCATAACTTCCTAGAAAAAGAAAACGGCGCGAAGTGAAAAGTAACATGACGTCGATGTTTGCAGAACACCTTACTTTCGTCGGTTCGTTTCTTGGTGTCACGTCTCATAACTGCTGAGCGGCAGGAATCTGAAGCTTTGCGGCATTAATGTGCTCGCTTAGCAGAACTATCAATTGTGAACGAACACTTTTGTAGACTAGTGCATGCTGTGTGACATTTGAACGTGATGGCACATGAGCAGAACATGTGCAGGCCAGCCACGCACAACTCTTATTCTAGGGCAGCTGTGGCGTGTCCCAGGGCGCTTGCAGGTGTAAATCACGCCTTAAGACGAAGAAACAGAAGTGAAGGCAGGAACACAAATACGATGTAGCCTTGACGATGTAATTGATAAGTATCACCAGGATTTCGGCTTCAAAGCACGTCAGCAGACTTCAAAGTTTTTCTCCCAATTCTATATTTTGCTTTGGGAAATAAAGTATGATGAAAGATCTGAATGTGAATAAAAAGTTTGGTTCTACGTAGAAACAATAATAATAATTGTTTGAGTTTATCTGTCGTTGAATGTCGAGTAAATTTGGCCATTTTAATTTGAAGTGCAGTCTAGGACGATGTTCTTGATGTTTAGTTGAGCACTGAACTCAAATTAAACCGCCAGTGCTACTGTAATAAACCTTCAGTGCAGGACGCGGGTTCGATAACGGGCCGTGGCGGCCGCTTTTCTGATGAAGGCGAAAAGCAAGAACGCCCGTGTGTACTAGATTTCGGCGCACGTTAAAGATCCGCAGGTGGTCAAAATTAATCCGGAGCCCTCTACTACGGCGCGCCTCATCTCCTGCGTTGCGTCGGCGCGTTAAACCCTACAATGTATCAAATCAGTTCAGGCCTCCAAAATAACTGCAGTTCAAGCCTCCTTTGAATGTGGGTGCGGCCTCACCACTGTTACTTATTGCACACCCGCGAAGAATCAGTGTACCCTCTGCCCAAAAACGACCAACCAGCGGAGGTTGTCAAAATATTCCAAGTTGTAAGCGCATGATCGGTTAAATGGAACGGCAACCAAAAAGGCTGTCCACGCGGGTGCTGCACGAAACAGCAACTCGAAAACCCTTGCAGAACAACACAATTGCTACGAGTGCCCTAAAGCGAAAGCGCGGGCCAGTGCTCGGCTTCCAGTGCGTCGTTACGTGCATGGACGCCACGCGAAGTGCGTTTTAGCGGTAATGAGCCGGCGAAGCGCTGAGACTGGCTTCTGGTGTGTTGCAACGTTTCACGATTGACACTTTTACAGCGGCGAAAACCTTTCCTGAATGGTGTCTTGAATGGCACCGCCCAGAACTCCGAGCTGAGCGCAGCTGCCTCAAGCAGTGGCTTCTGGCAGTGGCCCCTAGTGCGCTTGCGGCCTATTGGCAGCTGGTCTGCCAAATGGAAAGTCCACCTGTAGTCCCTCATTCGCATTACGTGACCAGCCCATACTAAATAATAATAAAAATAATAATATTATATTAACCTGACCACAATTATATATATATATATATATATATATATATATATATATATATATATATATATATATATATATATATATATATATATATATATATGTATATATATATATGTATATGTATATATATATATATATATATATATATATATATATATATATATATATATATATATATATATATATATATAGATATATATAAATACATACATATATATATATATATATATATATTGTTACGTGGCGGCAGGACAATGATGAGGCGAACCATGGGCGACGATGAAGTGATGTATTTACAAGATGTTGCCGCAGAGCGATGCAATCTATTTACAAGCGGCCATGATCGCTCGGGCGAGCCGCATCCTCTTCGTCGTCTTCGGTGACGGGTTATGGCGCTATGTGGCGTTGTCCACGTAGGTGTTCCGTGACATCACCCCCCCCGGCGGAGGACGACCGTCCCGGTCGAGGCCAGGGTAAAGACAGGGTGGCGAAGCGGATGAGCAAAGCGATGAGAACATGTACAATGATGTCCTTGCCGCCACTGATGATGGTGATGGTCGCGATGAGCACCGCCCCGGAACAGCTGTGACCACCGCCGAACCCACGAGGCAGCGTCCAAAGCTTTCGGAGAAGCGCCGGAGATCTGGGCGGGGGGACGTCTTCGGCTATACGTCTGGTCGTGGCTGGTCAGTTCGTCTGATCTCGGCGGGGCATGGGCAAGGGACACGGGGCTGGGGAATGTCGCGTCCGTGGATCACCGGGGCTGGGGCGGGCCGACGCTTTCCAGGAGCCAGGATGAGACTGCTTCATGAGCCGAGACGGGGTGAAGCTCGGGGCCGGGATGGGACTGAAACCCACACCATCCACCAAAATGTTACGTGGCGGCAGGACAATGATGAGGCGAACCATGGGCGACGATGAAGTGATGTATTTACAAGATGTTGCCGCAGAGCGATGCAATCTATTTACAAGCGGCCATGATCACTCGGGCGAGCCGCATCCTCTTCGTCGTCTTCGGTGACGGGTTATGGCGCTATGGAGCGTTTTCCACGTAGGTGTTCCGTGACAATATATATATATTTAGGCTGCTGCTAATGTATGCAGCTATTCCGCCCAGTGACTCCTCTTTGAACCAGTGAGACTACTTCCAGTTTCCATAATACTCCTACTAGTGTTTCTGTCCACTGTCCTCAATTTGGGACTGCAAGAAACCTGGCAATTGAAGAAGAAAATAGAGCAAATATTTATTTATCTAGTAAGTCTCTGTTTACTTTATTTTAACAAGGAAGGGTTCGACTAGCTCGGCTAAAATGCCGAAGGTTTATTTATTCATCATCAATAGTTACCCGTCCACTGAAGCAGGACTTGCCTCGGATATACCGTTCGTTCAGCTGCGTGCGGAAATAACACGCGTCAACTCCTCGCGCAGTTGAAATTTGCAGCCTGGTTACCTCGTTGCAGTTTTTTCGCTTAGCCTAATTACCTTTTCTTTTCCTGTCGGCAGAACAGCCTGTCTTTTTGATCCTGTCCTGAGGCACTCAAAAGTGCACGTAACAACAGAAAAAACATATATACAGTGCGAGCGTCACCCGACGCCGTGTACTGCGTATGGGCCCGCAGTAACGCCCGCCGGTATTTCCCGCTATTATATTATGGCTGGTTCTGAAGGCTTTATTTTCGGCTTTGTATTAGGCAGTTGCCGGCAGGGAGCTGCTGCTGCCGGAGAGTAACTGAATGTCGCTGCGTTCTCAGCGCTGTCGCCGTGAGCCCCAGCCATTATGCACTCTGTCCTGCTTTCTCGCAAGCTGAGACTGTGTGCGCGGCAGAAACAGCTATACTGCACTCAGGGGATGGGCCGCTTCCTGTCGAAAGCAGTTGTTCGTTTTGCTTTGTTTTTTTGCGTCTCTCTGAACATTATTCTACTTATTTGTTACGAGCTATAGTTTTTGTTTTATTTTACCGGTAATGCACTCCGTGGTATAAAAGTCCTTTACAAACTTGACAAAGTTTTTAAGAACAGGTCGCTTTTGAGCTTCTCCTTTCTATATTAATTTAATACGCAAATTTTTATCCGGGAAATTTTTAGAGTGGACGGCGCAATGTTTTCTACGAGTCCCATAATTGCACATTTGCGTCGGATGTAAAATAAATATTAATCACGTGCAAATATTTCCCACTCTTTATTCGAACTTGCATATCATTGTTCAGTATTTTTATTCCTTTGTCGAAATTCGCAGGGTACATTGTAAGTTTCTTGTATCTACATAGAAGGAACTTGTCCCTTCTTGTTTTTTTCTTTTTTTTTTTAGTTCAAACATGAGAAGAAGAGAGGAGAGAAAAGGAAGCCTTAAGGGGCTACGTAGACAAAATACTTTTGATCATTCCAGGCACTTATTTTTGCTCCCATAACTATGACACTATGCCTGCGGGCCAATAACAATGGCCTGCGGGCGAATACAAATTGATGCGTTGACCGGGAAATTCGGAGGAACGGGTTTCATTAGATCGTGTTTTGTCTGCATTGATAGGGCAGAGGCCTAACCGCGCCCGGTAAATAAAGGGATCAATGCGTCAATCAGCAGTCAAGCGAAATTCCATCAATGCGATCTCAAGCGCATTGCTACGGCGCTTTTGGCCTATGAATATTTTTCCTGAAGACGTGCTTGGCGCTTAAACCTTATTCATATGATGATTTGTGATGTCACAGCAACGCCTGCGTGCGAGAGCCACCCCAAACACCGTGCTTTTACTCGTGCCTCGGGTTACGTTCTACCTTATCATTTCAATGATAAAGTGCACTTACCACACTGATAACTCTGCTTTGATATTTCCCTAGTACGCCACCACTAACGCCGTGCAGCGCGAAATTTGAAGGATTTTCTCCCCAAAAAATTCTACATCTTTCCTGGGCTTAAAACGTCTCTCGGTGCATAGATGAAGCATAGAAAGTTACCGAAGGCTACTTCTTTCAAATTAAAAAAAGTTGTAATATCGTTCGTGGCCTCTTTAACGACAAATTGCGTAGCCCCTTGTCCTTCTAAAGTCATTATTGTAGTAGAATCCTCGTAACGCGAGATGCTCACGCATTCTTACAGACCCGTTAATGGACCTTCAATTATGTGTGCTCAGAACGGTTGATAAATCATACCATTAGGCACAACTCGTAGCCTGCGATAGCTATGACACCAATTGTTAGGATCCCGAAGATCGCCTCAAGAGATCTACGGCATTACCATGTGAAGTGGGCCGGTGGCTAAGGTGTTGTGCTGTTGAGCCTGAGGACGCGAACTCGATCCTGGCCGTAGTGGCTGATTTTCTGATGGAAGCAGAAAGCAAAAACGCCGGTGTGTTGAGATTTCGGCGTACTTAGTACTTCAAGTGAATAATATTTAAAGTAATCAATCATGGCTGTATACGCTGATTCCTGCTGATTCACTTCCAGTTGCGTAAATGACCAATTTCTCCATAGTTCTGCTATAAACGTGACCCAAGGTTCTCCGTCTTCAAATAAGTGCTACACTGATATTTTCAAAAAAAAAAAAGCGCAGTGTATACGTATGTAACAGACAGACGGAGGGAATTTAGACAGGGAATGTTCTCACCTCAGAGGAAACATACGTCTTGCGTCTACCTTGAACAAAAAAATATCTGACAGATCAGTTTGAAGACACTTTCGTTTGTCCTCGAACGGTTGCGAACCTTTGGTTGTTGAGGTGTTGCTACTTCATGATATTTATTTAGAAGTGCAAGTGCATCAGAGGGATCCAAAAACTTTGCTAACCCATATATGTTTGTTTTACGAGCATATAGACTACATTCGCTAATTACATAATTTTTACACTCTACTTCTCTTTTTGCTGAAATCTGGCGTCACGGAAACAGGGCGCAAAAACTTTGGCTCATAAATTCCCAGTAACTGCGTCGCGTTCCACTGCACTCGTACAATCAAAATAACTGCACCACGTGCTTCGGCAATAAAACACTAAAACAGAGAGCAACTGCTTCCACTACGGTCGCTTCTGCTCCATTCGCTCAGCTACGAAGCCGGCACCTACAAGCCAAGGCATCTTGTGTCGCCCGGAACACCCTGCTGCGGTCAATCAAGATTAGCAATTCCGTATTCGCAACTCATAAAAAATACGTAGGTGTCCTCAGATTTTTCTGGTCACATCCCAGTTCTAACGTTTTCCTGGTCAGAATGTGCGCAATAGGATTTTTTAAAACTGTTATAGCGCCAGGCTACCAATTTCTGAGGGCCCTTAGGTCTGCTTATGTGCGTCGAAGGCGAAGCCCTGGCGTACTATTTGGATGGTGCCTTTTATACACACGTCCACAGGGCTACAGAGTAGTCATGCTATGTTACCGTCCAACATGTTAATCAACATTATTCCCACCCTATTCAACCTTAATCAAATTTGTACATAATAATCATCCTTAATCCCTTCTACTAATCATTACTTCGTCACTGAGTCACTGATCCATCATTTATTCGTTAAATCTGTCTACATCCCCCTATAGTCACCGTAATCCGCCTTACTAATAATTACTATCAATCACTAGTCAATTGATAAATAACATTGGTAATTTCGATTTCGTCGGTTTTTTTTTTTTACTCTCCGTGTCGACGACGGGCTCATTCAGGGTCACCTTTCAATAAGGCATTTAATAAGGCATTTATCGTCTTAATGATCCCACCAGACTTGCACTTTGAATCCTTTAGCTCACTACACTCAAGCTGCAAAGCGGCGGTTGCGCGTCATTTCTTTGATTCAAACACAAGCCGCTAATGCGCGCATGCTGAACGCGTGCTCACGTTTATGGCATGCATTGATTATTATATTGAATAGTGACAACAGGACTACAGAGCGAGGCGGAAAGAGGTGCTGACTGGTGGCCGAACGCTTTATTGTCTGACAGCGCGCAATTAAATGTTGGCATGTTGCGGACAACGAGAGACGACAGCGCGCAAGAAGAAGCAAAGCACACCACATGAATCCATGTCTCATTCTCGGACACTGTGCTTGCGGCATTTGTTGCACTAACCAAAATGCGGTAACTGGCCCAACTCACCACAATCGATATGTAAAAGGTTTTTGGGCACACCCACAGAACCACCTAGGCCCTTTTTCGGCGAAAGCGTTCGCGTAAAACAATTTATGTCACGCTTATTAATCTGCCCTGTCGGCTACCGCAGCGACTTTTAACGGGCGTGCAGAGGGTGACGAAATTCTGTCTCGTGTCGCGCCGTTGTATTTGTAGCACCTGTAATGGTTGCCACAAGAGCTGTCGGAGCGGGAAATGTGATGGAAAGTCATTTAGTACCCAGCAATCATTTTTTTGGGAAACACTGCCCTGGGAACGGTTCCTTTCCCAGAAACGTAGTTCGAGATGCTCTTTGTTAATAGGATTCTCCTAGAATTCCTGGTCAGTCACTACAATGTTCGCCGCCATTTGTCATAGCAGCCCGGCAGACATAGGATTAATGGGGTGAAAATTCCGTTTTTTTTAAATTTTCTCTTTTCGTCAACCTCTCTAGGGTAATGCTGTTTGAAGTGAAGTACTCTAAATGGTTCTAGACAACATTCCTGGAAAATTTAATGGATTAGTGCTTTAAAACGTTTAGAACAGCACGAAACATGTCGATAACAGCCTGTTCAATTAAGACCTTGAAATGGCCATTTATGGTTGTACGTACCTTACTGCAGCCGCATGAACCCCTAATCAGTTTTTAAGTAATGTGCTCAAACTATTTTTCAAACTATTTTTTCATTGTGCAATTAAGTTGTTGAAGGATTAAAGCCGTCATGTGTTAGAGAATCACTGGCCAAATGAAGCATTAAAATCTGGCAAGTAAAACCTATTTTGTTTACCTGATGGTACTTTTAGCTGCATTAACTTGAGTCACTTTATTGAATATGCGTCAACCAACGCTAATTAACGAATATAAGAGAATCTGGCAGCATACAGGAGTACCGTGACACCGCTCTAGCCTCTTACGCCACGACATAACAGTCGTAATCTTGCCGAAACACTACGGCTACGTTTACTTTCATGGCCACGCTGATCAATTAGCGTAGGCGCCTTCAAAATGAACTTTATTCGTTATTCATTGTGTTCTTACATTGTACACCTTATCAAAATTTGTGCAGTCGTCATGTAGCATGGTAATTTATCGGTGCTATTCTGAAAATAGGCTTCTCCTGCTATAAAAGTTCTAGATGGAAAGAGCACAACACAACGTCTTCCCTTTACTCGCGTTAACCCCCGACTTCGCAGGCCCATGGCACCTAAATTCGCACTTACAGAAATTTTGACGGATTAGCTTACATCTTTCTTGTTACCCACCTTCGCAGCGGGCATAACTTAATTTTCATTCACTTCCAACCACCTCTTAATGTCGGCAGTACCACGTTGATTGTGTAAGACCGATTTTAGGGGGAACTGTCAGTATCCTTTCTTATCAGCAAAGGGTTCCGACAGGGAGGTCAAAAAGAGAGTTGGGCACATGCAAAGACGTGGAAATTAATTCCGACAACGGGACGCCGAGAAAATTGAACGGTTTCTCCTGGCATGAAAAGATTAGGTTCAACAGAAGAGCCACACCGCTATGTAGAATTAAACCTATTCAGACACGTTCCCAGCCGACTTTGATGGGCCTTACGTAGCACCGTTGTGTGACACTATTGGGGTAGTTAATATTTTACTAATGATTTACGTCGAAGCCCGGTAAAAGGAAATTACAAATGAGCGAAAGCGGTGGCGAAGGCTGGCAGCTGTTCTGTAAGAAAACGCAGCTTTTTATTTGTGTATGCTGGACTAAAGAAATTAATAACTGCACTTATCTGACATTGATGAAGGCTTGTCCGCATGCTAAGAATCTGAATAAACTTCGAAGCAGTCTGCATTAATATATTTATCGCCTAATCGATCACAATACATTTCTCACCGAATCGATCACGCTCACAAAGTCAGCATCGAGCATAACAGCACACGACATTTTAAGGGCAGAACACTTTATGGGCTCGCCTTGTCGTCTTACCTCGCTAACGGTCGATGCGACGGCCGGAATCAGGCGGCGCAGCAAGATAACGGACCTAAGTAGACTCTTCTGTAACTTCGTCAGGGAGTCACGCTGAGGCTTCGAAAACCATGCGGTTTAAATAGTCATAAGCGTTCGAAACTCGTGAACCGCGGGCGCTTGTCGTATGTCTCCCCGTTATTTAGCGCAAAGAAAACTACAGGTACATGTCAGGCAAAATCTGTTTATACAACCGCCGGCCCCGGCGTTCATTTAGTTAGGAACGCTCTTTGGGCTGGTTTTTAAGATAGTAAGCGAAAAAAGAGCCCGCGCAAGAAAAAAATAACGCGTTCAAAAGGCGACACAAAGGCTCCAGCCGCACAAGAAAAAAATGGCGCGTTCGAAATACCGCTGAAAGGCTCCAGCCGCGCTAGAAAAAAACATTACGCGTTCAAACAAACGCAAATCAGCTCCAGCATACGAAAAAAAAGCAAGTATACAAAGAACAGAACCCCCGCTGGAGTAGTTTCAGGCAGGGGGCGCGCGAGCACTGCGAAGGTGGGAAATTTGAAATGCATTGGGTGGCAGCAGTGAGCGGATAACGGCGCTGCAGCCCACTATGGCGAATCACTGCTCTGCACATCCTACGGCTTGCACTGAGTGGAACGGCTTCTCTTACGAATCATTCATCCTAAGCCATCACGTGATTGGAACTGCCTTCCCGCAGATATCGTGGCCATACATAATAATCATCTACTTCGCAATGCATTAGCCGATATTCTCTAACCAGGATAGCTTGTTTTGTTACCATTGTTTCTGTATTCTCACGTTTTTTTCCTTTTTTTGTGTAGCCCACACCCCTCTGTAATGCCTCTGGCCATTATGGTATGATAAATAAATAAATAAATAAATAAATAAATAAATAAATAAATAAATAAATAGAATTTGAAATATTAATCCCCATTTTAAAAAATGTGCGCTCTTGGGCCTAAGATGATACCAATGAAACAGCGCTTGGTGCTGGTGCCATGCGGACGCGAGGAGGCTGTCTGATAAGTTGTTACTGAATAGCCTCTTTGAAGAAAAACTTCGATCTCACTCTGTGACTGTAGCGATACCAATGAAACAGCGCTTGGTGCTGGTGCCATGCGGACGCGAGGAGGCTGTCTGATAAGTTGTTACTGAATAGCCTCTTTGAAGAAAAACTTCGATCTCACTCTGTGACTGTAGCCCAGAACCACCGAGGTATATTGGCCAACAATTTTCGTTATCTTCTTTACATTAGGACTTAAGTTACGCTTAAATGTCAATCGGTGTTCGCAGGTACCACAACCTGACTTATAATGAGCATGCCACAGCTAGACACGTCGTGATAGGCTCAGCGTTAGGGATATACGTAACGTTAACCCAAACGGCGCGGTAGACCTTATCTTCAAAGGTTTATTGGCCAGCCACCGTGCACTTGCCCCGGCGTTTCATGCTTCGTGTGAGACCCAGTGGCGTGTGTTCGACCAACCTGACCACCTAGACGCACCCCTACTAGCGCAGTCTCCTGGTTAGCTTAGGAACATTCCTTCTATTCTCAAGAGCAACTGCTGAAACGGCGTTTCTGTTCGGCTTCAGTGGCTTACCAAACAACAGAGACCCGACCATTTCGCGGGAATCAATTGAAGTTGTGACCTGACGTATTTAGGTGTTCCCCCCTCACAGTTTCGCACTACTGACTCCCATTGGTCGAAGCAGGCTGTAAAGGCACAGCATCAAATGAATCGTTGGCTCTGACAGCAGCTGTCTATCTTTTCTCGTGCTCGTACCTGGAACACGTTTCAAAAGCAGGGCTGTTTAGGCCGACTCAGATCCGTCCGGCGTTGACGAAAAACTCCGACGCTTTAAGAAAAAAATGTGGTTAGGGAGGCCCCCAGAGTCCAACCCGCGAACTTTACACCGTGAAATCGGCTGCCGCCCGAAAGGCCTGCAGGTACGGGTTAGCAGCGTTGGGGATCAATAACGTGTGCAGCCGACAGGAAAGAAGAAAAAGCGCTTTCCGCAGTCAGAATCGAACCAGGTTCCCTCACGTTACGAAACCGGCGTCTATCCGATGCAGCTATTATAGCATTCCTGGCGAACAGCGTTACCTTTGGATTCGTAGCGCGGGCGTTAGGTTTGGACTTGGCCGCCGGTTCTAGCGCGTCCTGGCGCGATCCACTTTGGGAAGATATGAAAGCCTGTTAACTAAGTGATCCGGGCTGACCAGTCATCGATAACTTTCAGCGGCAAGTTCAGAAATAATCGTCAGGTGAGGACATATGGAGAAGAAAGTTGGCGCCTTACTAAACAACCTGAAAGCAAACTTAGATATGCTCAGTGGGCCATGGAACGAATAATAATCGGGGAAACACTTAAATACAGGAAACAAGCTCCCTGAATCACAGAACAAACTACAGTAGAAGATATCATAGTTCAAAAAAATAAAAAGATATTGACGTTGGCTGGCTATGTAAATAGGCAAAATGACGGTTGGTGGACTACCACGGTGACAGAGTGGACACCGAGACGCGGGTCTGGAAAAACAGTAAGGCCAATTACTCGACGGAGGGAAGGAATAACAAAACTCGGAGGCAAAGAATGGACTCGAGCGGCACGGGACAGGAGCGGTTTTAGGTCGATGGGGAGGCCTTCGTTTTGCAGTGGACTTAGAGGGCTGCTGTTGATGATGATGATGCAAAAGCCAATCTCCGATGAAGGGAGAGGGACCATCAGCTCTTGTGCTTCTCCAGCCTTGCACTACTAGTTTAAGCTGCGCCAATATTTCTTGAAACCCGTCTTTTTGGTATCCAACAGGTGTTACGTTTGTCTGGCCTCAAGATACAGGGTTTTCACCGGATGTTCGCAACCTTCATTTGCTGTTCAGGTAGGGAGCCTATGCGTCGTGATAAGCTTTTCCTTCTAGTTGTGCGAGACAGACTTCAGCAAATTGATCTTTTAGTTATCAGCTTTTTTTCTCGTTTATTCTACTTTGTAGACATCCAACATCCGTTTTTCAAAGCGGTAGTGCAGACAAGTCTTGAGCATTTTCTCGCTGCTATCGTGTTGTTGCCGGTGTCTGTGAAAGCAGCCTCAAGGCCACGAAGTTTTCTGAAAGAAGTCATTGATACGTCCCGCGTCTTACAGGCTCCTTTTAGCCTACATATGTAATGCCTCGCGGGAGTCCATTCCCGATTCTCTTTTTATAGAAGGCCTTCTAAAGCGAAGCTTTGTACCTCCACTAGCCAAGTATTCTGTCGCAACCGTCTTCGTCAACAGAAAACTCCCGCGAACAAATAAAACAAATTACTGGCTCCACCAGAAATTGAACCTTGAATGAATAAAGAAACACAGCGAGAGCCCGTTGTCTTACCAATTCAGCTACGAGCGCATGGAAAAAAAATTTACAGCATATCCACGGGGTGAATGATGATGAGTGGGCGAAGCTCCTGAGGGGAAATCATCGGTAAAACCGTGACTCTTCAGTGAAAGTTCGCCCACTACATCTGTGTCCGAACGTAACGTCTAGAAAGTCTCGCTTAAACCGCGCGTCGGCACCTTGGGGCTGAGCTCGCCTGATGCGTTTTGCAGACGCCTCACGACCTCTCACTGCATCGGGGTCTGCCTGCCGATACGCGCGCTTTCTCGCCGCTTCCTGTTCTCTGACGTTTTGGAGATCCTCTTCGCGCCGCAGCCGTGCCGCTTCACGTACGGCAGGGTCCTCGCGCCGTTGCCGTGACGCTTGGGCCTCTCGTTCTCGAACGCTGGGATCTTGGCGGCGTCGTCGCGCAGCCAGACGACACGCTTCGGCCTCCCGCTCTCGTACGGCAGAATCTTGGCGGCGGCGTCGCGCAGCTTCACGGAACGCTTCTGCCTCGCGGGCTCGCACATCTGCAGCCTTATCCATCGGGCGACTCCGACCGCGCGCCAACAGCGAACGGATTTTATTACAACGCTCCCCGCCATCTAGTAAACAATCCAAGGACTAAACTAGAGGTAGCCACGCCATCTAGTAAACAATCCAAGCGCATCTTTTCATCATATACAAGTACCGCCATCTAGTAAACAATCCAAGAACTAAACTAGAGGTAGCCACGCCATCTAGTAAACAATCCAAGAACTAAACTAGAGGTGGCTACATACATACGTCGAGGATGGACAGACCCACGCCCTAAGGAGCTTCGCCCCTAAAAAGGGGGAGACACACGTATTCAGCGAGCACAGCCGCGGGTTTACCCCCTGCGTTCTCGCTAAATACCATGTGATAGCGTCACGTGACCTCTTGCGCCGCTGTGCACTCCGCTCGTGGCACGTGTAGCGACCATGTGCGCTCCTTCCACATGCGCTGGGAGTTAGTAAAAATTACAGGAAACTCCTATTAACGCATTGAATATCACTTCTCCATCTCTGCCACCGATCTCGTCGCCTCCGCCTCCGTCGGCTGCGGCATGGACGGAGGTGAAGTGAGATCGTGTAAAACCGCGTTTAAGCTTTTTTTTTATATAAAATAACTTTTCACTCTTGTGCTTCACCAATACATCTCAACCAACTATTATTCATGGATCATGGATTTATTTTACTTTAGCAAACAATTCCTTCTTCAAGTAGTAAAGGTGTTGTAAATACATTTCTGTTGTCTCTGGTTTCACTCCTTGTAAAGCCACGTGAGTGAATTCAAATGACGTCGCATGAGTAGCCGTTGTGGGTGTCGTCTGCAGCTTCGCTTTCATACCACCTTCAAAGGCTTGAATGACGCACATTCCTTCCCCCTTTTTTTTATTTTGTATTCCGTACATCCAACCTCCATACCAGGACGTCCTAAATAGAGTGTCTAAAATGTGTGTTCCGGCATGTGCTTTACGCTCGCAGTAAAAACTTCGATGCAAGACCGGGGTCTTTTTATAGTTCTCTCGACAGATTGACGCCTCTGTTGTTGATCACTGTTTTGTAGCCTGGAGGGGTAACGCTCAAAAAGCCATCAATAAGGCGCCTTTCTCAATTCGATTTTGCCATTCGGCTGTACTGGTGAGCCATCCTATGACAGGTTTGTTTTACCGTACTTACCCGATTCTAACGCGCACCTTTTTTCCGCAAAAATAGGCCGATAAATCGCATGCGCGTTATAAGCGGATACGAAACCGAAACTGCCGAAACAGCTGAAATTTCGTTCCACCCATCGCCATCGCCATCTCAAGATGGCGCCAAAGCTTTTAGCAACCATTTTTCGGATCTAGGTGCCTAGGTTTTTGTTTCGGCGTTCACACAAATCGTCAAATTATTCCACTTGCGTGCTTGATAACAGTAATTGGCAGCAGCGGCAACGAAGGTGCGCCGCTTCCGCGGCTTACGAGCGGCTCCCACGCGTTCTCTACGGGCGGTTAGGTGAAGCGTATGCCTCTGGAGAAGCTCGCGGGATGAGCATGCGAGGCGTGGGCCACGATCCCATCGAACATGGTTGAGCGTTCGTTCAGAAGTGTGGCATCGCGAACGCGCTTGACGGCACCAATGACGAGATGTTGCGGTCAGCGGAAGGCGACAAGGAGCCCTCAGAGAGCGACGAGGAGTGAGATGAGTGAGATTACTTCGGGGAATAAATCGCCCCTTTCTCTCACATTCATTTTTCTTGCTCACAAAGTTCCTTGCGCGTTACAAATGGAGGTGCAAGTTTTTTTCGGTTTTTTGCCTGGAAAATAGGGTGCCCGTTAGAATCGGGGGCGCGTTAGAATCAGGTAATTACTGGTTTGTCCGGTCTGTTGCGGCGTCCATTATGTTATAGGCATGCCAGGCCACGGAGATCAACAAAGTCGTATTTCCGATAAACTTTGGCATTTGTACATAGGGCGTATAATTCGTTTCACCTACCACCTACAAGTTCCATCTTTAGAACAATTGTGTATTTGCGTGAATTTTGATCCTCACCCTAATTTTAGGTTATTCTCATGTATTCCTGACTATGTAGTGTCCTCGTACAATCGGTATGGTCGACCGTAATCTCTCATGCAATAAAGAAGAAAGCCCTTAGGGGCCTTGAGGAAGAGTCGTGGATTTTAACCCTGCCAGCTTGGGTTCAAGCCCTAGTGTTTTATTGTTTTTTTATTTTATTTTTTCCTACTGCGGCGTGTTTTTTTAGATTCATTGTGTGCATTACTTTTTGAAAATAAGTTCGCCTTCCCATTTTTTAGGTCAGTTTTTAATGCGACGCGGAAAAGAGGACCACGTGAAGTGCCTAAGCAACCAGGTTTGTCAAGTACGCCTTCCAATAATGACACATTGTTGCGTGCCCTCAGAGCAGCACCTACTCACTTCACCAAGAAGCCTGCAGTCACCAGCCATCCAGCCCACTCTGCGTGACTGCACATAACGTACTGCTGAAGAGTGTGACGCATTTAAATTGTCAGCGGCCGGAGCCTCGGCGGAAGCCAATGATTGCCATCCACGGCAGTAGACTGCAAATACCCTGCTGCAAAACTCAAAAAGTAGTACTCAAAGTGCAAAAGGGTAAAAGGCACTACGCGGCATGAAACTGTACAAGCATGCTTTCGTATTCACAACTTATACGAAAAGCTTAGCCTTCCTTGTATTTTATTAATTATTTGTTGAATGAATGCAGAAAAAAAGTCGAAATTCTTGCACGCCAAGGATGGCATAAATGAAGTAGTTTTACTGCTCCTCGAATGAAGACAACCATCTTTAAAATGTTAAAAAATATATGGATAAAGAACGTCACCAAGGGCCTTGACCGAACATCAAAAGCGTAGACGGAACCTTAATCACTCCTAAGCCTATTGGATACAGTCATTTCAACATACTGCAGCTGCACCGTATACGCTTTGTGTGTCCGTGCGTGGTTGCATGCGGGCGGGCGTGTGCGTATGTGTACGTGTGTGTGCGTGTATGGGTTCCCGTGTGCGCCTATTTATATAAGTCCCCACTTCCGCTTTCATTTCACAATACTACGAGCTGCAATAAATAATCAGCTCAAAGGAGGCTAAGAAGGGTATTAAATTGCCTGTCCTCGATGAATGAAGCCGACCAAGCGTATAAAGCGAGACAAAGGGCCAGAAATTCATAAATGTTTCAAAGCCAGGTTAGTGTTTCGGAGTAAATATGCTCAGTAGCACTCTGGGTACCACCCCGCAAGTTTAAACACAACGCGGGAGCGCGGATGACGGAGTATGCGGCCCGTTTTCCGGGTCCGCGATTCACTGGAAAATAGTGGAGCAGCAGATAGCCCTGGGGGAAACTCTTTTACGCCCGGGCTTTTCTTCAGGCGCGTATACTGCTACGTAGGAGCCTTGAACCGAAGCGTAGGTTGAGATAAGGGGCAGGTGGTTATGGGGGCATATTCTTGGTACAGTTGTCGTCATCTTGTGTTACATAATCCAAGGACACGTCATTCGCTTTTTTTTAAGGCGAGAGCCTTAGATCTTAATGTTTCATGAAATGCAGAAAAGCGTACACGAAGCCGATTCTTCAGAAAACCTTAGTCCCACCCACGCTGCCCGCGGCGGGAGATCGAAACAGCATCGCCTTAGGTACCCGTTCAGAATTGGTGATCGACCGCAGGATGTTCTGAGTGCGCCGTCGCGTGGGTTAAGGGCTTCACTCGCGAACGAAAAGAGCTAGAAAGCACGCCACGGCGGAAAAGGACAGATCAGCTCTAAATTCCGCTCGTGGTGACCGCTGCACGGAGGAAGCTTTTACAGACAAAACTGCAGCAACGACCCGATGACCAGTTCATCAACGGAACGTCCAACTAGGCTTTCGTCTCGCGTTCTTAGGAAAGTCTAGGCATCACCCCTAATTTTTGGTCAGATACTGCATTAAAAATGACTGGTTTCACTCCAAAAACATTCCGGGAAGCTTGCATTCACGCGCAAGACATGAACAGCGAAGCTGTTGTAGGTGATTATTGTCAAGCACAAAGTTGTGTTTTAGTATCGTAGTGCTGTCGTGATTGACGTCGGCGACTGGCATGTCAATGACCTTATGTTTAGTGTGACTCGATAAGGTATCAGATTACCGACACCGAGGCACACAAGTCAGCAACGGCGGCCATTTTGGTGTTTGTCGGTGTTGCGAGATTGCCGCATGTACTGCCTCGCCGCGAACTTTGACCAGGTCGTTTTTGAACAACTCGGCCGAAAATGCAGCAAAACGGTATCTTCGGACACACTTCTGCTGTTGAAATGCTGCTACACGCGATATCTTTTATTCGCGTTCAGAACGACGTCAGTCGCACGCAGCCGCAGAGCAGGGAGGACAAGCTTAATCTAGCAGAGTTCACTGACTAAATCGCATAAAGAACAAAATGGCGTCGCTTATGAACCGTCCCAGTGTAAACAAATGTCACGGGATACGAACTGAAAAATAATCATGGCGGCGGCACAGAACAATTGGAGAAAGGAGACCCAATAATTTTTACCCTTATCTAGTGACACTACTTATGTTGGTCAAGGCCAGAGTGAGCTCGTCGTTTTGGTCGGCGTCTTCGTACGCGCGTCTGCAAGCCCAACTTATCGTCCTTAGCAGATGCTTTGCACGTCGAGCCTCTCGAAGCGCTGCTTCCATCACTTCTAAAGCAGCTTCGACATTCAAGTCGCGGCTCTTCTACGGTACAGAGCGCATGCGCACGATGACACGAAGACGAACGAACTAGAGGCGTACGCTATGATGTGCCTCTCGTCCCGAGCAAGTGTTATCACGATACGGCGAATGCTGGAGTTCTTTGGTGGCCAATGTTGTTGAATCCCCATAAGTGGTATGCTTCACTTCACGAACGTGCGCGCCAGGCACACGGCGAACACTGGAGATTTTTATTTTTATTTTATTTTTTATTTGCTTGTTTTTTTAGGGGGGGGGGAGGGGGCTATATTAGCCAGTCTCCCTAGTGTGTATGCTTAGCTTGACGAACGTGCGCTAGAGGCACGCGTGCCCGAGCGCTCGGCATTTTCTTGGTGTTTTCAAATGTGCAGAAACCATACACAAACGATTTTCTTAGCAGAGCAGCTTCACTGTTACAAACAAAACAAAAAGATACAACGGAGGCCCCTCAAAATTGCAGTTACTGGGACTCATTGTGTAAAATACTAACGAGGACGAATGTAATGTACAGCACAAGGGATGCACCAGGGAAGGAAGGTCGGGGAAGGGAGGCACTGACCTCTACACATAATATTAAAATATATAAAAAAGCTGATTAAACATATTTACTGGAAATATTCAATGACTCCTCCCGCCACAAAAACTTGCATACAGCAGTGATTCTGTAACACCAACGCAACGCTACAGAAAGTGGAAAGGAAAAATCATGCCCACCGCTTAAACAGTAACGGCTATAAGCACCTTGCTTGTGTCCCCACCATCGGATGCTTTGCTTTCTCAAGTTCATAATTTATGACCTTTTAGACCAGCTAACTAGCGTTCGAACGAGAGCCCGCCATTACCTAGTGTAAGTCATTGCGCAGTCATTATTTAGTTGCGGTGCGGCTACTTACCGCTTCACCGCACGGTCGTCATGAATGCATGAATCTGACGATGCGCCTTCCACCCACCCTCTGAAAGAGGCAAGATAAGCAGGATGGTGAGAAGGACTGCAGGCATACGGGCTTTTTTTGCCAGCCAATTGGGCGTTCCATTCGCGGTCATCTCCTGCGGCATAGCATTTCCGTAATTGTACTGCTGTTAGCTTCCAGGGGCGTTCGGCGTCAGTCGGCGCTCTTCTACGCAGAAATCCAGGGGGACGGGGCCGCGATCACGTATCGTTTCGGTGAAATGCTCTGTGTTATGCCGGGGATGCCTACCTCTGCTGACGCAATCCGCTTCAGAATAAGCAAACGTTTAACGGTGCCTACCGGCAAGCGCGATGCGTTTGAATCACGCCTCGAAGTACAAAACTTCTCCGAACCCAGCACGAGTGACGTCTGCTTGTGTGTGTGTGTATGTGCGGCTGAAAATTTATAGGTTAAGACACAGCTAGAAAACACGCATGCCGCTTCTGACGCAGCGTACAAATATGCATCACCCAATTTGACAGACGCGGGTGACCCCATAGCCGTAAACGTACGTCCGTAACGGATGTTTAAGTGGTGCAAGTGCTTCCCAGTAGGTTCGAGGGGGTAGCTGAAACCGACGCTTAAGGCAGCATTTTAGAGCATTTAAAACGGAATGCTTCGTGGCCATGTACCACGCCCAAATGATGCACATCAACAACATGGCCGACTCACCTGGCAAGCTATTGGACCCCTCAAAACGTGCTCAATTATGGATTGGGAACAAGAAGCACGGAATATATATTATACACTCGTCGGAAGGCCATTGCGGCGCACTTGGCGGGTGATATCTCAAGGCCGCGTATCGGCCTTGAGATATACCCCCACATTTCCAGGCCACAGCCCCTTTTCATCCCCC
The DNA here is from genome assembly GCF_048455015.1 of Haemaphysalis longicornis. NCBI lineage: Eukaryota > Metazoa > Arthropoda > Arachnida > Ixodida > Ixodidae > Haemaphysalis > Haemaphysalis longicornis. The sequence continues at coordinate 80,670,368 of NW_027526361.1, forward strand.
ACCGTGGATGTTCCCTCCCATGAAGATCACGACCACTGTTCCTGGCTTCAAGCGAAAAGCACCCGTGCCGGCCCAAGCTTTGAAATTTTTTGCCTTGGAGCTCATTAATACTTACTATAGAGCCCATACGCATGTGTACACGGATGGATCAGTGACGGGTACCTCTTCGGCGATTGGGATTTGGATTCCCTCGTCGCGAACCACCATTAGCGTCCCACTTAGCCACAAGACGTCAACGATGGCTACCGAGCTCGCCGGGCTGCGGGCTGCTTTTCACTACATCCTAAAGCAGCCACCCACTAAATGGGCTTTTTTTCACTGATTCCCGGTCCGCTCTAGTATACTTAAGATCACTGCCGAAAGATCAGATGACATGGGAGATACATCATCTGCACCTCCAAGCAACACAACAGCGACACAGCGTCGAACTGCAATGGCTTCCTGCTCACTGCGGAGTCGCCGGAAATGTTGCAGCTGATACTGCAGCCTCTTCGGCCCACAGCCTCTGTGTTCCACCGCTGCCCGTTCCTTTTACAAGAAAGGATGCGGCAACCCTCGCTCATTCCTTTGCCTGGAGATCACAGCGGTGCATTTGGACCGACAAGAATCGTCAGTACACGCCTCTGCATTCCATTGACCCTAAATGCAGCTTCAAGATGCCTCCTGTGCTCAGCAAGCGTGAGGAAGCGGTAGTGCACCGCCTTCGTCTCAACGTGGCGTACACACGGCATTTCGTCTGCAAAATTCAACAGGACATTTCACCACTCTGTCCAACATGCCATGAAACAGAAGACATCCAACATGTCATCTGTACCTGTCCAAACTTCACAGTGCCAAGGCAGACTCTCCAAACATCTCTGTGTATACCACACAACGCAGGCCTTAAACTAAGGGCAGTTATGGGCCCTTGGTAGGACCCACGCCAGGCCGTACGGGCTACCAAAGCTCTGCTGGTGTTCTTGCGTAGTACTGGCCTGGAACAAGTGCTGTGATGAACTTAACTTCCAAACTCTGTGTATGTGCTTGAACACTCGTGTGCATTACCTCGTTATTTATTTATTTATTTATTTATTTATTTATTCATTTATTTATTTATTTATTTCAGTTCACAGACTCTCATGTTTTCGTTCCTTCATATGGCGTAGCATGCTAAGCGATATGGCTCGGCTAACCTCGCTTTTACCATTAAATGCATTCTCTCTCTCTCTCTCTCGTCGGAAGGGCCGCTTTATTGATTACCATACGTTGAACTGAGATTTTTATTTTGTAGTAGTCACCTTGCACACCAGGAGGATCCCGATAATGCTACAGAGAGAGTACGCTTGCCGCACCAGTTCCAAATACTGTAACAGTCTCAGAGCATTAAAGAAAACGCATTTGACGGCCATGGCCTCAACGGCTTCATCCCAGAGGCCGCACTGTACATTTGTATCTCTATAACCCATCCTGAACGTCTCTGTAAACGGGCAGCACATTGCATAACACATTGGTGGAAGGCGGCTGAAGAAACAAATTACACCATCTTCCCACGTGGGAACCCTGAGGGGATGCAAAACCGTGGAGTAGTAGCGGGTTATTTAGTTGTTAGAGTAAAGACACGTGTAGTAGCGTATTAAATGTCTTCTTTATTTATCGAGTAGTGGGGAACGTTTTTTTGTTGGCTTCTCGTTCTCGAAGCGAGGAATCCGCTGTTCGACGCTGCCGTTTCCAAACCGAACGCCATCTCGATCAGCTACTCGCCGCTGGCGTTTCAAAGCGACTTCTCGTTCTCGAAGCGAGGAATCCGCTGCTCGACGCTGCCGTTTACGTTCGGGGTCGCGAGCTCTCCTCTGTGCAGCCTTGTCTTCGGAGGCACGAAACGAGCCGAGCAGCGAGAAGGAGCGGCGAGGAGGAGAGCGGCGTTATCGCAGCTGGTTAGGGCTCCTGGAGCGACAGTGTTTCCGGTGTCTTCCTCAGCCGGCACGAGACAAGCCGAGCGGCGAGGAGGACAGCGGCGTTATCACAGCTGGCGTGGAGAGGGGGACGAGGAGGAGAGGTGCGGACGCCGGACGACGGAGGGTCGACTAAGAGATGCTTTGCATCTAAAAGTCGGTCAAGCTCGAAATTCTTTAATGTATGTCTGAAATGCACCTTTGTCTCACTTTCTGAATGGTGATGTTGAAGCGATGTCAAAACAGTAACACTTCATGAGTGAGGCACCAAGGAGGTTTTTCACCTGAGTCGTAACTGATTAGTCATATGTCAAGTGAGGTGGAGTACAGAACTGAGGCTCAGGACCCGTCCAAAATCAGCGCACACACTTTCTCTCCGTTGTCTGTTTAAATTCTATGTGGTATTTTGTTGCGTGGGGGAAATCTCGGCGTAGGTGTCGTTAAACAACTACCTTCTGAATGAGCGTCTTAAATGGGATACTTTTACTTGGCCGCACAAGTCAAACTAAATACGTTGGCTCTCCGAACATTATGCATTTACTTATACTAGTCGAAAAAAGGTATTATTCACCCGGTGAATATATCATCCATCGACAACGATCACAAAATCGATATTATCCAGACCGCGAACTTCGATCCACTAAGTGGACCCGCATTCACCACAAAAATAAAAGCCTACAAAATTATTTCCTCGTATTGCATCAATAGGGCCCGGATGAAAAGTAAATCGCATGTGTTCCATTTTTTTTTCTCGCAATAAACAATCAGTAGTCGATCTGGAAAGCTGTGATGAAGTGCCCGTGGACGACGAGGAAGAGGAGACCGAGCGCGCAACTGCAACGAGTGCGTGCAGAAAAATCTAACTAGGCCGGTGATCGGGGGACGCCTGTGACGCGCTGGGCTTGAGAGTGCGGCCCTGTGATCGTTTCGGGGAAGACCCGGAGCGCAACCGCTGCTGTTCCCGAGAGCCGTCCGCCGCTGATCCCGACAACCCGTGGGCTGGCCGTGCCTAGAGCTGGTGACGCGCTGGGCGAGAGAGCGCGGGTCCGGATTCACCTAGAGGTGGAACCCTCCGCTCACACCCGCTGCTACGCACTCGAGCCGTGACTCATCGGAAAGGTCGACGATGCCTTCCCCACGTTCCGCGCCTGGTTACGACGGGGCCTAGAACCGGTCATCGAGCCAGCCTCGCCGCGACGTCCTCGTCGACTCCGCACGCATTGGGACTTCAACCTCGAGGGGCTGCGACAAAACCCCGTAGGACGTTTGCTTTCTTTATTGCGGACATTTCCGTGAGCCTTTTGCCTTTTTAACGCTGATATCTTTCGTCTCGCGTACTTGCTTTCGTGCCCTAACTTCTGCTTCTTTCGTGTCATGCATAAAACAACGTTTACTCGCGCACGCACTGGCCACTGACTCGTGACTTTCACGCCAATCCTTGGCCCATTCATTACAAAAGCAAATAAAGTGCCGACGCCGGTTCCATACAGCTACTGGCAATTTCCCGCCATCGGGAAAACACCGGTGAGAGTTTTAACGTTAATGCGACTGAACAGGATGCATACCTTTTTGTCGGGACAAATTGGCAACCACAGTGTGCTTAACTACTCGAATTTCTAAAAATGAACGTCAGCGCCAACTTTCGAAGTGGTAGTTGCTTCTGAATTAATACAAGGTGAAGTCATATGTACACCTCATTGGGCGTAAGAAGTTGAACGTTTTCGCGCTATCAAGAAACGCGTTGTCGCGAACCCCGTTCCCTAAACCCTATTTTGCTAAACAAAGGTGTTTATATTCTCATTCGTCACGCGCCCAGTAACCGTATGTATTCATTATCAGGACCCATGATTATTCAGTTATGGTATTGATTTTTTTTTTGTTTATTGTGAAAAACACCAAAGGGGCAAGGGAACCCTCTGCATTTTCTTTTGATAGAACACCGAATACCTAGCTTGAGTTCACCCGGCGTAGAGTAAATCATCCAGTTTTTCGTTTTTAAGGCGTCTGATGGTCATATCTAAACGATTTACGCCTATTGAATGTGCGCCTTGGATGATAGATAGCGCGCCAATTCGAAACCGTCGTAAAGCGGGTGAACCTACTTGGTTGACCGCCGTATTAGCCCCCCGTGGCTGTTCCGCAGAAAACATCGTCTAGTCAGCACTTCGATTCTCGGATACTACTTTTGGGCAGCATATATTTCTCAAACCTCCTTGGGTCAGTACCTCACAGAAGAACGACGTCGCCTTCCTCCGACGCTTTGCCCGTCAATTCCTGTGTGTGTGCGTCACCACAATTCCCTTCATATGCGCCGGTTCCACCTTGTCCACTTAGCCCGAGCGATCTGATGCCGACTTCTTCAGAATTGTTTGATACCTACGAGGATCAGACGATGTGAATCGTTGAGTTGCTGTCTCCCTCTTACGACGTCCTAAGGCGCTGTTGACGTGGCCTCTCGAGGCCCCCCATACAGGTAGGTCAACACTCGATCGCTTACAGCTCATTCACCTTGATCACCATGGCTTGTAGCTATTCTACTGGCAATAATTTTGCGCATAGAGGTCTTAATGCTCCGCATAAGACGCTCATAAAATCGTCCCCAACACTGTGCGCCCTCTACAATCGGTTTGCACTTGATCTCGATCTTGTGAGCTGCAGTAGTCATTCAACTTCTCTGTTTGAATGGTTTCAAGAACTTGGTCTGTGTCTTTCACTGCCCTCTTGGTATTGCGTGAACACACTATAGATGTTATTTCTCGTCGTACGGTGATCCGCGAGAACGCTTAAAAGAAGTATAGCATTCGCATATTCGCATAGTGTTGGCGGTTTACAGGAACTGCTCTGCGGATTGCGCAGGTCATGATTGCGACAATTTTCTTTAAGTACTGTCACCTGTGTATTGCTTAGAGCAGCTTCTGCGAAGTTAGTTCACCTGGCTTCAAATGGCAGGACTTCCGTGAGTTGAGTGAAGTCAAATCGCTGGCCATAAAGGAGCCATTTGACTTCTGGTCTTCTTATATGACTTATCCGAATGATGCACTTATTTATTACTTGTTTGACCGCCTGACGGCCTTTCAAAATCCATAATCAAGTATGTAACCCAGAAAGCGGTGCCTTGAACGCCACGATGCATCATGAGGCGGTGTACCTGATTTACAAGGCACTATGTAAAATGTCCTTGCTTCGGTAGCACTATCACGTGCTTGTTCACTGACTTACTGTGTTGCACGCGTTTTTTCAGCCGAATAATTACCTCGTTGGGAATAAATGCCTCTTAATTTTTCGTATATGAAAAAATATTTTATTGGTGATGTGTCTGGCTGGACCATAAGAAGGCATGTGGTGATTTCCTAATACCGCACATTTGCACCAGCGCAGTTTTTTGTCTTCACAGCGGTGACGTCAAGTGTGCTTTTCTAAGGTTGTTGTTACTAGCCAGTTGCAGGGCCGTTATTAAGGCGAAGTCTCCTCAAGGCGTTGTCGGCGTCAACTTGGATGGTACCAGAACTCCATGGGCTGCAGAGAGAAAAGACAAAAGAAAAATGTCCGCGTAAGTGCTTGCTTCGCTGCCAATGTCGTCGAGAGACGGTAGTCTTCATATACCGCCCGAGCCACGTAACGCTCTCTCCTTTCTCTCTCTCCGATCTCTCACGTTGTTCCCCTCCTCCCTGTGTCGGTCCTCCCGAGACAAAACCCAATGAAGGTTTGATTAATTCAATTCAATCGTCCCGCATTCACACTCGCCCCATCTGTTGGTACCTTTTGTTACTGTTACGATCCACGGACACAAGGCGCCTACGTGAGCCCCCTTTTTTTATTTCATGGTTCAAATGTTTTTAATGCGTTGTTTTTTTGCAAAAGTTGAGCCCTCATCTATTTTTAATTGAAAGAACATCAATTAGGTATTTTTGTTTTACCACGAAAAACCGTGATGTTAGCTTTTTGTTGAACAATGTTGACAAGCATGAGATATTCTTCGAAATCTAGAACTTTGGAGGTTATTTTGCCTGTAAAATCGTCTCGTTCATGACTTCTTTTGACATTCGGCACAGCGGATGAGTCGAGGGCAGACAAACAAACAGACAGATAGAGCAAAATTTTCGCGCTCAAGTAGCTCGTCTTTAAGAATCGGAGCACTCCCACTCTGTCATGATGGAAGCCAGCGAACCTGTAGCCAAGGCGGGTTTTCGAGTGTCCGGTTAATCACCGCGTACTCCTTGAAACTGACTACCGAGGCTCCCATTTTCGCTTTTGTTCCTCCAAGCGAGCGACAGGCGTCGCGCATCTGCTCACTGCACGGCAAATGTCGTCGAAAGACGACAGTCCTCTGGCGCTCCTGCCACGTAAATGCCCCTCCGCTCTCTCCAGCTAACCTCTCGCGCTCCTCGCGGGCCTTCTCCCTCCTCCCCCGATAAATACGGTCGTGGTTTGCTAAAGTCAAATCTGTTTTCCGGCGTTCTATTGCTCGCACGCCATCTGTTAGGACCTTTCCTTATTGTTGTACTCGGAATGCCGCCACGATGTCTACGCTCAGGCGCGAGCCCTTTTTGTATTTTTGGGTCATTTCGTAATGTACCTGTTGCGCTTTTATGTAGGTATTAATGACAACGCCTTTTGACTGCGCATGACTGCGGCTTAAGATGCAATTACTTGTGGCTATGACGAACTCCATCAGAGTCGCCATCAAAATTAGGACAATATCAATTTATCAATTTATCCGTGATTACGATGTCCGCCTATTGCTACCTAAAGCCGCTAACTACTACCAATGACCACCAGGGGCTGCTACGAAGGCTCATTACGACTAGTTAGTACCTTGTAAGGGCAGTTAAGACGGAGTTGGAATAACTGGCACTTACTGAATGTTGTCAAGATATAAATGCTTAAAAGGGATCAAGACGAATCAGATCAATTAGGGTACTTCAGACTAATTACGTCTTGTCATCACTAAGCATACCACCATATACTTGCCTAGGCATTCAACGGAAGTTAGCAGGTCACTGTAAATTAACATTAATTAGCTTTATTTGGTCCAATCGAGTAATTGTACCACGCAGAGCACATTGTTTTACCCTGGATACGCTCCGTTTTGGTCAACGTAATTTATCAATAATCAATGAGCGGAATGGTAGGTTTTATAGGAAATAGACTTGAGTGATTAATCACCTGGTAAACGTTTCCCTGCACACATCACAGACGCATCCATCATGCCTATGCCCCGTCGGAGATTTGTACATAGGAGTTCCATTGGGATTTTTTTCAGCTTCATTCCCGGCATTGGGTGTTTAGTACCCGTGTTCGGGGTGGTAACAGTACAAACAAACTTCCCGTTGAACACTGTTCGACCGTCCAGTAAGTCCACACTCGCAGGTATCAAGACCAGTTGTTCTCCTGGGGCAGGTATTCATCGTTGTCCATCACTTCCCTGTATCTCAGAAGCGTGCGATCACCATGCTCACGGTTCTACAGTAAATTTTGGTCCTCTTAACGCTAAAACCATTGATAAAAATGCGTCCCCAAATACACGTTATTTAGAAAAAACAGCTGTAGTCATTGCGGTTTAAGAAGAAATAACAAGACGAACCTTCAATATTAATCGGAGAGAATGGCCCTCTCACTCATTTCGCACGATATCGTTGGTGTCATCGCTCATTGGTTGCGGTCTACTGCAAACGTTGATACTAATGATAGTTTAAGCGTATCACTTCAATGATCTTATCTATGATCGTGATAGTAGACCCCATGGTTTAATAAAATAACAGTAAAAGGAAGCGCACGTTGTCATAAAGTACACCTCCTTCTTTTTCTAAACTTCTGTTTTTGGCGTTTGCCGGGGAATAATGCCAAATCACTTGAAGCTCACATGGGGCTGTTAAAGTTAGAGATAACCAATAGCTATGTTATTTACCAGCAATCATCATCTTTACGTCAGCATGTCGTCAAGAGATATTTATTTTATTACCCCCATAAACATTTTGCATAGCACCGATTTCCGTCGGCCAGCGATCTACATGTAACGCCTACCGAGCCTTGCCCTTTCAGAGCACGCGCTTGAAAAGGGGCAAAAAAATAAGAGAAAGGCGTTAATAATCGCTTCCTCCATGCAAAAGCGGAGTAAAAAACGTTCACAGCTCATTTAAGAGAAGCGCCGTAGTGCCTTTGGAAGCAATTGGATGCGGTTCATTTATTCCTCTGAGTCTGATCTATGTCGAGATGAAAGATTCGCCCTTTGACTTTCGATGGTGGCAGACGGGGCGTGCATAAAAAATCAGCAACGTTCCCACGAGGTAATGCATTTTATTCTTCCACAGATACATCCCCGCGTATTTCTCTATATAACGGTGATATTGCTTGTCTTCTTCTTAACATAAGAGCTCATCCATCGAGCGATCTCAACAATGCATTATTTTACATGTAAAACGTTCTAGCGTTTGGTTTTTGTTTTGTTTTCGGGAGATTGGGTTGGCTCCAAAAATTGACGTATGGTCGACCCACGTAAATCATGCTCCTATAGTCGCCAGCATAATTAATCTCCTGTGGTAGTCCGGAAAATTGATGATTCCCAGCTTTGATAGGCAAGTCCACCGTCCGCGCTGCTCCATTTGAAAGTCAAGGCTCACTAATATTGTGGACATCGGCATTACGCTCGCATAGCACTGCAATCAGAGTGTCAAGCAAATTAGCAATTAAAAGTTAATACAACCTAAAGTCAACCAGAAACCTATAAGCAAATGCCATGTGGTTTTATTCTGGCACGTCAACAAATCACGAAACGCTCAGTACCATTTATCAATGCCTGAGGAAACGCTTATCTCGGCTTGCAATCTCCCGAGGAAAGGAAGCTTGCCATGCAGCTGTAACGGGAATGGTCAAGAGCGGTTCCACCAAGGGCAGCAATGTAGTAGTAGTGATAGTAATGGCAGCAGTAGTACTGCTGCTGCTTCTACTAGTAGCATGTCACAAACGCGTTGTCAGGTTTATTTGTTGATGCGCCACCCATTACCGCTTCCTTCCCTGGCGGCCATTTAGAATAGCTTATCCCCGTCATTAACGCGTGGTCTTTTATGTATGTTTGTTCTTGTTCTTCTTCATGACCGTTGGGCGAGTTAACCTCAGGACACAAGACTCTCTGACCGCCTATGATGCTGCCGATGCTGTCAGTGCTGTGCGGGTCATTATCCATTATCTTTCTTCTTCTCCCTTTTTATCATCTTTTCTGTCTATCTTCGGGCCAACTTCCTCTTTTTCTCTTTCAGTAGAGCAACACACCACCCAGAGCCACGCACGCACAAGTCAAAGCCCGTCTTGCCGTGGTGATTTAGAAACGAGAAAGTCCGGGATCAGTTCAAACCAGAGCAACCACGTTACCATCACGCAGTCTGCGCGTGGGGGATGAAGGGTACAGCGCATACCGGACCTGGAGACGCTTTGTTTTGGATCGCACCGCGTCCACGTGGTGGGTGTCCCCGAGAGCAGGGGGTGCTGATTAATAGTTGGCGTCCTATTGGTAGCTACTCACGGCGGCTCGACAACTCCCTGGGTCCAAAGTCTCCATGATTGTCGTCTCGAGACCACAGAGCATCACAAACCACACATTCGATGCCAGGAATACTTAAGAGAGCTGCCCGGCGAAGCCGAGTATGCTCTTGCTTTGAGGGCGCTGTGCCGAGGGCAGGACATCCTGTACCCCGCCCTTCGCTGGAGCTCCGAGGTGATCATTTGAAATTCAATGTAGGATAGTTTTCTGAAGTGGAGGGTACGCAGTGCAGAGTTCACAGGTGTAGAATCCACAAGGAGGAGGAGGAGCAAACTTCATTAGGGCGACGTCTCGGGTGCTGATGTCTGGGAACCCGCATCGTGCGGGGGTTCCTCTAAACTAAGATGCCCTGGCCTGCTCTGGCAACTAGAGACCTCTTTACCTAGCTATGCTGGCATGGCAGGTAGGAGCTGGTCAACTGTGTCACCGACTGATCGTATGAGGGCGTTAGTTTACACTCCCATAATACATGGTATAGGGTGGCAGGCTGGGGCAGTATTCGCAAGAGATGGGGTGGAAGTTTGGGTGCAAGGAATATAGCAATGTATTGTGGGAGTAATAGTTCGTTTTCATGCGTAAGAATATGGTAGCGGTTCTGGATATGGGTACTGGGTGCTGAGTATTATGCATATAATTGAGTTGTACCGCGACGAGGATATTCCGTAACCGGCGTTCGGTTAGAGCTCCGTGAGAAGCCGTTGAGAATTTATAAATGTAATAAAATGTCCGTTTAGTGACGTTTATAAGTAACGGCCACGTACTAATTCTATCGGGATTTGTTTGAGAAGGCTGTGCGTGGAGTTGGCAGGCCTTGTGTCACGTTAACGTACGAACGGTCCACTAAGATTACTCTCTTCATGTAAGCTATATCAAAGGAGTATACAGCGGTATTCATGTGTAGTAGCAGTTCTGAGTAAAGCCCTTGTAGTTGACTTGTGTTTCCTTTTTTGTGTGTGCATCATAGTAAGTGCGTAAGCTGCCTCGAGCACACGTGTTCCTTTGTTTCCCGTCTCACGCTAAGTATTTGAGCCCACATGCCCCGACGTTAGAGCAAAACACATTAAAGTTGTCTGCTATGCTTGTGCTTCATGCCAACCCAGTAAGTGCGTGGTTTATCCGAACCTGGCTCTGCGTTAACTCTCTTCTTCCCACAGCTTCGACGTACGTGTACACGCATACGTGTACAGGCCGTATACCTACCTTGCACATATGAACGACTGTTGCAATGCCTGTTGGTTGCGAAATGGGTACGAAGTGTGACATACTACCTACTACCGTTACTCCATCAACTGCGACCACTACCAGTACTACTACCACGACTACTACTCCTACGCACCCCCCCCCCCTTCCCACAATCCATCACATACTGTGCCAGTGACGCGACTTCACCGGCACGTCTAATTCAAGGTTCCTTCCAGCCTCTTTTCCTGCCGCTATCGAGCCGACCCTTACACTACGAAGTGTACCCCTGCCTATGCAGAATTACTCTTTTCCCTCTTGTGCTTTGAAGCGGCACAGCTGCCGAGATCCTGTCCCATCTCTTCCCTTATAATCGCCACCTGGCTAGACTGCCGTGGCAGCGAGGTTAGGGAGCCTACATACCGTGGAGCACGCGACTTCTGGGCTCCCTATCCGACGTAGAAGAACACCGCCGAATGGTCGCCCATGCGGTCGACATCTTTAGCCAAAGAAAAACTATGAAAGACGATAGTCTTTCTTGGTATACTCTATTTTCTTTATCGCCTGTCTCGACAAATACATGCAACAAATTCAGGCTCAACTTAGTGGTTGATGTCAGTAAACACCGCTGCCCTGTTTTGAGCATGGCAATTAAAATTTGTCGACTTTCAGAAATAAATCACTCGTTACTTTCAACACATCAATTTCACAGTTTTGTGTGAAATACACGTCTCTAAGCTAGCAAATATTTTCTGCAAAATAATTACCTACGGGCCTTGCATCCACCTCATAATATTTTCGAACCATTCCACTTCTCCATATGATCTGCACACCAAGGAGGAAAAAAACGCCGGAGGAAATGCCATCATAATCACCTTTAAATGAAGGCGTGCCGTTTTATCTCAGGGGAATATCCCTTTAAAGCGTTCGCTGGAACACGTCCCAGAAAAAATGCGTTCCAGCAATCAACGGAAGTGTGCTTAACATTTTTAGGATTCTAACAGAGCCTGGAATACTTTCCCCATGGTAAAAAAACATTCGTGTCATCTAACTCCAACGCAAAAATAAAAAAAAATTGTTCTGTCTGTCTGTCTGTCTGTCTGTCTGTCTGTGTCTGTCTGTCTGTCGGTCTGTCTGTCTGTCTGTCACTCGATCCAGCAAAGATTTTCAATCTAATGAATCGATAAATATGCCTCATATTTGTCAATATTGTTCCGATGAAAGGTAATATTAGGTATACTTGAGGAAGATCGACAAAGGTTAACCGGTGTATGCGCTGTTCGTTTAATTAAAAGTAGATGTGTGCTTCATTTTTGCCACAACGATATGAAAAAAATGAGATATTACGATGTTTCCACAACAAAAAAAATTCCCCGCATTTTCCCGAGGGGAAGAATGTGAAAGTGCGAATGCACGAGTTGAATTTGCGCGGTTCGGTAATGTTCGCGAAAGAGAGATCACATACACACACACAACTACAAAGAAAGAAAGATGCATTTATTCACAGACACCTATTTGCGTTGTCGTTGTACTTGATTGCTAGAGCGGATCTCAGCTTTGAAATTTCGTGTCAGTACTCCTTTAAGCAGGTGCATTAGCCCTTCTCACGCCCGATTCTTGGCCAATCCCCCACATGGGTATGTGCCATGTCAGCGGCCAGGCAGCGCGCGCCCATCTCCCCCCGTTGCCAAGGAAGACGAGGAGATTCCTGGCCAATCCCCCACGTGAGTATGTGCTATGTCAGCGGCCAGGCTGCGCGCGCCCATCTCCACGTGCGCGGACATCGCCGGTGGACGCAGGTTCAGGGTCGCTTAAGAAGTGCATTGCACTTAAAATGCAAACACGGCTGGCACCCGAGCCTCGTGCTCGGGGCTCGAGCTCTCAGACCAAACAGTCCCAACAGATGGTGAAACAGTGCAAACGCGGTAAACTCGAACACCACGAACCTCCAATGGGTGAACCGAGACAGGAGGTGAACAGCGGAGAGGTGGGCGGATGATACAGGAGAGGCAGGTACGGCAGAAGGCTATCATCTTTCCACGACATTTGCAGCAACACGAGCAGATACGCCGGTAATTTTTTGCCACTACTACTACTACTACTGCTACTACTGGTACAATCGCTAAAACTACTGTGGCTACTACTGCAACTACTACTACTACTAATACTACTACTAGTACTCCTACCACCGCTGCTATTGCTACTACTATTACTACTAGCACCCCACACACACCTCCTCTGGTTCGTTTAGCTCTACACAATCACATCGATGACACACACCGCCTTGCAAAGTTGTTGAAGAGAAAATCTATACAACCTACTTAACTTATTGCGTTGTTTCACACATGAAGTTCAGTGGCATACAGTTATATAAAAAAGAAACCAAAACAAATGACAATCTGCGAAGCAGTACACAGCACTTAAACATAATAATGACATTCCCCGAGAGCTACACATTGCAGTCATTCTGAAATAAACAAGTCGCATCTTCTCAAACAGCTATAAAAAAGTATAGAAAAGAATCTGCACCGACCATGCGTAGTAAGAAGCCCTTCAACGTCATACGTCGTCTTTCATTACGGCGGTCATTCCTACTTTGGTGTTATGTTAATGATTGCGTGGAAGTAAATAATTGAACTGTTAACATTTTATTGTCGTCTGTTGATTTTACTTTAATCGGTGACGTTGGGGGTACACATGGTCCAAAAGCTCTAAGCAAAAGTTTAGATTACATGTATCAATGCAGGAACAAGTGGAACATCAAGCTAACCCAGAGTATTCTTGCTCACAAGGTTCGTCTATCGTTAAACATGTCAAGAGCACAAATATTTGGACAAAAGGTTTACTATTATTATCTCTTGAAATTCAAACACTCATAATATTAAATCGTCACCTTTCAGGAAATAATTCCCCTAGATACGAGCTCCGCAGTTCATTACGAACGTGAAATTCTTTGCTACCATTCATACATCATACCAAAGTTATAATATCCTGGCATAGCCTGGGACCCAAACGGGAAATATAACATTCACGAACGAGAAAAGATTTAGAGAAACGCCGTTTGTCTTGTTTTTGTCTCCCATGTTGGCTTTATTTTCCTTCTGCCGGCGAATACATGTCCCGTCAGAAGATTCCATACTCACGAAAGACCTGCCGTTATACCTAATGAATCGCATAGCTCGAAAGAAAATGCAATGCTTTCGCATCCCTTTACGTATGCAGTATCCAGTGTCTGTCTGAACGTTTCGAACATTCCCTGTGTGTACGGTCAAGAACGGCACACTTTTAAAGACTATCGTCTTTTTCGGGCTACTTAACCCGACAATTTAGTCTATCTCTGCGTCCGTCAGTCGGTCTGTCTGTCCCTCGATGCCGCTGCCCTGCCAAGAGTTAGAGAAATGCTTGAACGGAAAGTATATATAGGCAAAACTTTTATAACCGTTAAATCTGGAAACACAGTTCATACTTTTCAACCCAGTTGAACAAAAGGCAATTCTAGGCATATTTGAGACAAAGCATCAATACACAACTTGAACACCGAGTGTTCTTTTATTTGAAGATAAATGTTCGCTTGATATTTGCAATATAAAATGACAAAATGCGCATTAAAAACAATGCTTTGACGCAGAAATGCAAGGACAGCAGTCGACGAGCCTGCAGCACGGCACCATTCCAAGTGCAACAGTAACAAAGGGTTCGAGTAGATGGCACGTAAGCATTGGAATGTGGGAAACGCGAATCCGCATCAGCAAATCTTCTCCGTGCTTATCATGGGAGTAGCGAAACGAAAGGAGAAGAGCGGGACAGGAGGGCGCGAGAGAGGAGAGAGGCATTTACGAGGAGGGACGGCAGAAGGCTATCGTCTTTCGACGACATTTGCAGCGAAGTGCGCAGATACGCGGCCTTTTTTTTTTCACTGATGAGGCACACACGGCTTCCAAATTAAAAATCAGAAATCAAACCATGCGCTGTTAATGGCTTCAATCTCAATGGCTTCATCTGGATGCGCATTACAGCGGGTTTCTAAACTGGAGTTGCGTTAAGGGTCTGGCCGGCACCTAAGTCCCTTAAATAAATTTGGAAAAAAGAGTGGGAAAGAAGTTCAGGTTAACAAAGCGTTTCATCCCTCCACTTTTTTGCTTGCGTTGGTTTGCTCAAAATGTGCTTCCAGGCGGGTTGGGTAAGAAACGTGCTAAACTTTCGCGGGAATACGTCAAGCTATTTATTTTGCTACATTTTTCTTTGTCGATACTTTGACGCCGAACGGTTACAAACGCTCGTCAACTAAAAAAACGAAAAGCGCCTGGGTATTTTAAAAAGCCATTTGGTTTTCTGTGGAAAAACCCGAAGCCATTTTTGCGCCGCATCCCGAGCTCTTCTTTCTCCAGCATCAAAAGCGGTCGATCCCGCACAATATTTGAACATACTGCCTCTCTGCACTACATCCGACCTTTTTATTCTAGCTCGCGCCAAATTTCTGTAATTCTTTTCTTTTGTTAGATTCTCTCTATTGCTTCCGTTGGTTAACTTGCTTTATCGGATACCCGCGTTAGCTTTTTCACCCGGCGGTTCTCTACTTCTTCCGCATATTCCGGCATCCGTGAGATGTCTAACCCTCGGTCCCGGATGCTTGGGATGCGAGAAGGGGCCATTTTGAACGCGCCTTATGGCCGCATAGCCCCGATAGCTGAACCGCAAAGGGATGCCGCCTCAAGGAACTGTATCGAAAGAGTTCTTGCGGGGCGTGGGCGGGTGGTCGCACCAGCGAACATTTTGCGGGGCGTGGGCGGGTGGCCAGCACCAGCGAACGCCGCTGTGGAGAAGCGGCGGTCAACGGGATAGTTGTGGTTCATTTCTCTCTCTCTCTCTCCCTCTCTCCTCGTTGTTGGCGGCTGTTGGCGCTTTAGTTCCGCCGGCTTGCGGTGCCCTGAGAACTTCTATATCTTAATTTAGCATAAGCACGCAAATACTCATATCTGCATAGTTTCAACATCAGGACGGAGAAAATAGAAAGAAGGCCACTAAGACGTGGAGGGCGTTCTTTAGTGCCGGTCTTTTCTTTCTTTTGCGCATAAAGAAACACCGAATGGTTGTTATTTTTCGTTTATGTTGATCTAGTTTTAAAGGCATCTAGAGATGATGCTTGAAGCCATTTTTATTGAGAAGCTTTATGACGCTAGGCTGCAGAAAAAAACCAGTGGTCCCGTGTATGCAGATAACTCCTCCGGTGGAACCCCACGTGCACGCGCGAAAAAAAAAAAAACAGGCTGGAGAGCAGTCAGAAGACAGTCAAGAAAGATTGTCTGGGTATACAAATGACGTGGCTACACTCTCGCATCTCCCGACCCCGTGTAAGGGAGAACTGCGCACCTTGGGGAGCGAACAAGAGTCTCCTACAGCACAGCACGAACGCAGGGAGCTACTGCATGAAGAACAGCCCAAGCAACAACGGCTGGCATGAGGTACGGCGGTGCGGGAAGAGCACAGTCAACGTGGCAATGCAAACCCCGACCGAGCTATACTTTGAAATGGGTCGGCCACGCGTCATACGTACACCCGAAGAGCAGGCAGCCATAGGTCGGCGGGGTCCCTCATGAGTGCACTCACACCCCACCCACTCACCACTCACGAGTGAGTGGCGAGTCAGCTTCACCATCGTTTCGGGCTGGCAAGTGTGAGTGCGTGTGAGTTTTGGATGCCCCTCGCAGTCAGCCTCACTCACCCCTTGCTAGTGTAAGCTCCTCTCGCGGTGAGCCCCGCTCACTACTCATTACTAGCGAGTGGTAAGCCTCTGTAACAACTAACAAGTGGGAGTGCCACTCATCACTCTTGAGTGGTGAGTGGCACTCGTGAGTGGTACGGCAAGATTTGAGTGGCCACGGCGGGCACTGATCATGGCTCATTGATATCACTGTCCCTTGCTTTTTATACTTTTGTAAGAACGTTGCGCATGGCCACCGGACACAGGACAGTATACAGGGTGTTTCAGCGAACACTTTCAAAAATTCTTAAAAATAGGCTCTTCGAGAAAAAAAGAAACCCTCTTCAGAAGGAGGTTGCTAGCTGCGGCGGACGCCAGATAGTATCAAGGGTGTGCACATTAGTTAGGTGGGTAATTAAACTCTACTAATGAACTTCTTAATTAGCGGAGTTTGGTGGTTGTTGTCAATGGTGATTTTGTAGCCCCAGAGAAGCCGATTTCATATCAGTTTTTAAAACAACAAAAAAGTCGGTGTTTAAAGCCCCGTAGCGTGAGGAAACCTGCCGTTGTTTTCCGCTCAAGAACGAAACTCGGCGCTGAAGGAGCGCTGGAAGTCTTGAGCGAACGCGACGTTGGCTGGTGACGTGTTTCAATGAATGTGGCGGCTAATTCGAAATGTAAGTGCAATTTTCCCTAGCTAGGAAGCTTCAGCAAGCAGCCACAGCCGCGAAAGCCCTCCTCGCCCAGCAAACGAACCTTTCCTTTGTCTGATGCGCTTTCTAACACGCAGCGATTATAAACGAACAGCAAATAAACCTAACGAAAAGAAAGGAACAGATGGTGACGTTTCACATCTTGCACGTCTGGTAGCCGCGTCAGATGTGGTTGAGACAATAAAAAAAGAAAAGCAAAACTGTCGCAAACGCCCACTAGGACTCCCGAAACGGCCGACCGTGTTGTGGGCAATGGCTAGCATCTTTCTTGCGCCTACCAACGAAACAAAAGATAACGCTAGCCGTGGTATAAGGTGAGCGTTGATCATTGAAGAAATACAAGAGGCGATGGAGTATATATCAGCTGATTCCCTGGCGTGGGGAATCACCAGAGCCTTTTTGAATTGGGCGACACAGTCACTGCAACACGTCATCAGCGGATGTTGCGTTTGCACTAGACTTCTGGCGCACCATGTGCGCTGCGTTTCGGTTTCATCGGGGAAAAAAACTTGATTTTTGCGGGCTGCAGGGCTGTACAGACTGCATTTTTCTTTGCTTTAAAAAGTGGTCCGTTATCTTCGTCTCCGTGGCTACAAACTCGCCATTGGCAATAAGCGCCAAACTTCGCTAATTAAAAAGTTCATTAGAGAGTTTTAGTTAATTAACTATGTAATTCGCATATTTCTCATAACTGCTAACGTCCGCCGAACCTGATAGCTTGTTCCTTAAAGGAGTACTGACACAAAATTTCAAGGCTGAGATAACTATGTAAAACGCTTCCTTTTTATCAGGAGATATCTCCCAGCAAGTTTCAACAGCAACCGTTCAGCGAAACATATTTAAAATCCATTTTAATCTTCGCCCGCACGAGAAAGCCCAGAGCGGGCCGACGTGACATCATCTGCTACGTGCCCCAAACTGCCGACGTCGGGGCTCCCGTGACGAAGCCGACGCGCTGGCTGTGGTTGGCGCGCGCTGCTCGGGCGTGTGTACACGTCATGGTTTTGGGACTGACGTCATGCTGCCCGGGCCTGTGGGGACGGCGAAGACCTCGGTCGGTTTGGGCGCGCGCGTGCGCTCGCTCGCGTGCGCTTCCAGAGAGGCAGCGATATGGCAAGAATGGTGACGCCATGTGATACATGCTGTCATGGCGGCCGCTCGGCGTTTTTTTGTCGAAACCGAAACTGCCACGAATAAACGACGCCGTAAATGAATGTTTACGCTGCGCTCGACCGTCTAATCTGTCATTCTATGATTAGTGGGCTGGTAGGAACGCATAGCAGCGAAAAAAACGTAACATAAAAATTTCGTGTCAGTACTCCTTTAAGAGAATTCCTATTTTTTTCAGGAATTTTTGAAAGTGTTCACTGAAACACCCTGTATATAAGCGACAAGCGCGCACAGCTAGTCTCCCGTAGCTTAAAATTCCATCAATTTCAACCAACCGATTAGCGAAATCTGACAGTAGACATTGTATGTGCGACCTCTAAACTATTTTCTATTATCAGGTTTCGCATATGTACTATTTTGCAACACGGGTGTCATTCTCGCGTACTGCTTCATGTACCAAAGCTTGCTATTGCGTCTGGCTTCTCCTCGGCCAATTCCCAAGTTGCGAACTTGAGCATTCCCACGTTATGTTTCTGGGGAATACATGCCCGTGTCGTAGGCGCTGCACTTGAAAACGACGTACCAATTCAGTTGACTTTCAATGCACAAACGTTCAACTTCGCAGTATTTCATTCACGTTTAACTTTCCTTCGTCTAGGGATAAATATTTCATTTTGAGGATACAGCGCCGTTCTTATCAGGTACCCCAATCGAAATTTCGTATTGTGCTTTATAACCTGAGGTTTACCGGCTGCTTGTACCTATTTGCAGGCTCTCTCTCTCTCTCTCTCTCTCTCTCTCTCTCTCTCTCTCTCTCTCTCTCTCTCTCTCTCTCTCTCTCTCTCTCTCTCTCTCTCTCTCTCTCTCTCTCTCTTTTTTTTTCTTGTTCGTTCTCTTTTCTTTCGTTTTCATTTCACTTTTTCCTATTGTTTTTTTTTTCGTTCTCGTTCTTGGTTCCCTCTCTTTCATGTTTCATTTTATTTATTTATTCTGTTTAGTACATACTGCAGTCCTCTAAGGACCAAGCAGGAGGGCAGAAGGGAAAGTTACATGTATCGCATGGTAGCGGTGAATACATATCAATTACCATGCTTTGGTCACACACACAATAATTATAAATATATAAACAAATACAAACACACACATTGAGTTATACACACATTTTCAGGTAACAAGTAACGGCAAAATCATTTTAAACAAAAACCCTTGCACAGTGCAAAACTCATTGGAAACTAAAAAGTTGCAGCGATCACACTATGTCGCTAGGTCAAGCAAAACAAAACCTTTGTACAATAGAGCTCGTACATTAAGAGACCACCCTAAATGTTTTAACTTCAATAGAAGCAACAAGGATCAAACAAATACGCAGTGTTCCCAACAAACAATAAAACCCACTAATAAAACATCCTCAACCATTCAAGAGCTACACAGGAACAAGAAAAGCACCAGCAGTCAGTGGCAGTCCCATTATTTATTTGTTTATTTATGTATTTATTCAGTTATTTATTTATTTATTTATTATTACCCTTTCTTGTTCTTCCTTCATTTCACTTTTCCTTATTTTTTTTTCGTTTTCTCTCTCTTTTTCTTTCTTTCTTTCTTTCTTTATTTCTTTCTTTCTTTCATTCTTTCTTTATTTGTTTCTTTCTTTTACAAACTACACAGCATTACTCCCCGACTGTTTGCTTGTAAACGCCAGAGGTTAGGTTCAAAGTTTCGACCGAAGATGATTTAATTCACACAGAGTGTTAGCTTAGCTCACTCATCCAATAAACTGCTTACGAACAAGCACCAGGAAAGACGAGCGGTGTATGCAACCAACATTCGCTTTGCATTTACCTCGCAACGACGTGCCTCCTTTTCTTAAGCTGACATTTCCCCTCAGCCAAATGTTACCCAAAGCAAAACCAGGAAAAGCACGCGCCGGAGCATCTTCCGCCGACGCGAGTCCCGCCCTCACCAACATGTAACGAGCTCGCCTTCGTTGTCGCCCAACGAAACTGAGCCAACAAAAAGGAGAAGGAGACGTCTCAGTGCCTTGATCGGCTTTCTTTGCTACGCTGGTCGGCCTTGGCAGTAGCGTTCGCTTTGTCTTCGCGGGCGTTTTCTTTTGCTCCCCGTCTACGCTGCTCCGGGTTGCGATGTTTGTTCTTGCGAGCGCGTATCCTAGTGAGCAGCAGCAGGAGCAGATGCCGCGAGGCAGCTAGCAGCAGCGCTTCCGCTGAGGCGCGCGTTGCCGGCGTTCCAGGCACCCGCCTTGTGTGTACTCAGGACAACATGAACAGCGCACCAAAACAAAGACGACAGGGGGAGCAATGCGCGCCTGCGAGAACGAGCAACCAGAGCGCTGCTGATGCCGCCTACAACACGGCACAGTGGGAAACGAGGGGCGACGATATATGAACAGACATTCATCATGGTCAACGTTGGGGAAACCGGGTCTGTTGTATCCGTCAGCCCGTCATTAGGGGTTTGCTGCAAGAATCGCACGGAGCTGTCCGCTATAACTTCGGCTGACATCTTCCCCCACTTCCCACTGCTTATTATGTTGCGTTTGCAGCGTGTTCACATCGCTTCCAACCTATACCTATCCCTATGACGAGATAAGCATTACTCACGGCTTTCCCTTAGTGTAATACAAATGCTTTATACGTGGCACCATTTCCCAAGATTCGGAGAACAGTTATCATGTGTTACAACCGAGGAGTGTTGTTTCTGAACCTTTGTTCTCCAACTTCCTACATATACAATATAGGGGCTGCGTAGTGCGAAGAATTACACATCTTCTAGCCTGTGTTTCGTCGTTTCTTTCTTCGTCCTGTGTTAAAGTTCGCCAGAAGTATGAGTTCATTACTCAGTAACCAACTCGCCCAAATCTCCGCTTTACACATCTTCGCATGTGTTAAAATACCCAGAACGCCCACGTGGATGCTAAGATGTACTGGTTCTCGTTCTCCAGATGATTTTGATAGTGCCACTACAGCAACATTAACTAGGGTCGCATTACACACCCTGTGAAAAGCTAGTTTCGCTTTCCTACCCTACAAGCCCGGGTCAAACGGTTTCCCTCCTCGGCTGGCAGGGACGCCGTAAGGTTTCACAGAGTCGTTTAGGAATACATACTATAGGCATGCATGAAAACACTTCGTAGAACCATTGAAGCACAGCCACGGCCTGATAGAAGTTTGTTGTAACTCAATGTACCCACTCAACTGCCCCTACACACACCCTTTCTGTGAAAACCTCCCGTTTCACAACTGAAGTCAAAGCGTTGCAAGAATAAAGGCGCGGAAACAAAAATTGCGATTGATAGTGGGACTTCTAGAGCCGATGTGTTTTGTGTGTGCGTGGGTGGATGCGCGCGTGCGTGTGTGAGTGGTGCACAAATGTGCGTGCTTGTGCGTCAGAAAACTCAGCCGCTACTCTTCCCCGAAACCGTCGATCTCAGCTTGAACAGCTTACCAAGATCTCAGTCGATCTCAGCTTACCAAGATATTTCTTTTTTTTTTTCAAAGAACTTTTCATTGAAAGCGAAAGAATTTAAGCGCCGATGGGTCTCATCTGCCCTTCTTACGTGCGACAATAGTGAAAAACTGTCTACTTCAGCTATACCTTCCTTCCTAAGCGGCTTCTCTCCTTAACAGCGATATTCTCCATCGCCCGGAGGTGTCCACTTTTACGCCTGGTCCTGACCACTTAGAGCTCGGCGCTGCCATGACCTGCAGGATAAACACTCCCGCTTAATAAATCAGTGGATAAAAGGAGGATGCGCGCGATCAAGGAGAGGCTGGAAGCAACGCATGTCGGCAGGCGTTCTGCATTTCGTTGTTGTTTTTTGGGGTTGAGGCCGCCTCGAGCCGACGTAAACATGTGTGCGCTGTTTCCGCTTGGAGAGGGCCAAGCGTGAAACTGACGGCCCTTCGCGCTTCGTTAGCCGGCAAGGAGGGTGCGCTTGCTACGAGATCTTCCTGAGACACACTGTCTCTCGCCCCCCCCCCCCCCTCCCCCTATCTTCAGGAGTGAGCCTGCTTCCGGAGCCCGGGCCACGATTGGAGCTCTGGAACAGGAGTGACTTTGCCTCTGGGGTAAAAAAAAGTTGCTGCTCCTGCGTGGTCGCTAGCAGTGCGAAATCGGGCTGCTCGACTCAAAATAGGACGAGCCCGTAGAGCGGGAGTGCGTGAACCGTAGGGTTCCTTGACTTGGCATAGAAATGCGTGGAGACGTAATCCGGGGGTATGTTTTCTTCCAGTTTTCTTTTCTACGCTTTTGCTAGGAACTACGATTAAGTGACGCGCGTGAGTATTATACCCCACACAGATGCTGAAGACAAAATTCCTCGAAAAAAGTTTAGTGCACTAAGTTTAGTGTTCTATATTTCTGAACGACGATATATTGCTGACCCGTAAGAGGCCGCGTTGTCTAACAAATACATCGCTTCATTTTATCATTTCATAATTAGCATTGAAACTCACGCGTACGAACGTGCACATGAACACGTGCACAAGCACACACACACGCAAACGCACACACGCACACACGCATGCGTGCACGCACCCGCGCAAGTACCTGCAAATAAACACGCGCACTCACGTGCCTGAATGAGTGCATGCAGAAATAGTGGCTTCACGTGGCATCTGTTTCATATGCAGAAGCAATACGGTTGTGTCGTTATATACCGCTGTCACATATTTACATTACCGCAATATCGAATTAGTGTTAAAGTGCAAAACCCGTCATAAGCTGAGTTGATCAACCAACAAATGACTACCGTTTTACTACGCTAACGGTGTGACCGTCGAATCGTTATACCTACACGCGCAGATCAATCAGAACAAATGGCTCGCTAACAGTTCCACATTAAACGAAGTGCTCCGCCATAACATAAATTATCACATTCGGAGGGGCTCTTGGCGCCGCACCCAACGATCTCCATGAACAGGCAGCTCAATAACCATCACCTGCCAGCCCATGGTAGGTGCGTATTCAACGAATGCGCTTGCAGCCAGATTGTTTCTTGTTCCAATGAAGGTTCGCTATAACTCGTTTTTCATAAAGGCTCGCTTCCTTTAGTCGTATTAACAGGCCACAAACATAAGTTTTCGTTGGTAAGAAATAGAGTCATATTAAAAGCACTTCCGTCGCTTTCGCATACACCTGAATCAACCTGTATACCAGTAACCTATGCATCCAGTCCAAATTTAGGATGTCCGCGGATTGAGAAATCTGTAGAATACGCATGCTTTTCGTTTAGAACAAAGTAAGTAGATGGTCGTGTTGTGAAGTAAACCTGTATTTCGCGCGGTGGTACCTTATTATTTTTGCTGCCATTGTATCTCTAGTTATTACAGCGGATCTTTTGCCGGCTAACTCTCCGCATTTTCTTTTTTTTTGTTTTTTTGCAGACTGCCAGAGCATGTCGTAACAAAAGCTTCTCAAGCTGAAGTCAAACTCGACGATCCTCCCTAAGGTTAAAACAAACGAAATGGTCCAAATAAATTACTGGGGCACTTAAGGTCCTCTTACCATTTCAGAATGCGGGAGCAATTAACATTTCTCGTTAGGTTCTAAAATCCTAAATTCGGGTGGGTAGGCTAAGTAACTGCCCGTGATAACAGCTGAATCGGCATGATCATCTAACGACTGCTATTATCGTCACTGGACAATCCGTCTCAGTGGGTATGTAAGAATTTGGAGCCGGTATGCTGACGTCACGGCCATGTTGGGAGTTGTGAAGTGGCCGTGCGATTCTCAAAAGAGGCCCCTGTGATCTCAGAAAAGTTCATGTTGAATGCGTTGTGGTAATAAATGTATGACAGTTTGTAACGCCATATGCCGAGGGGCGACACGGTTACCGAAATTGCGCAAGCAGATCTGTGAGGAACGACACTCGCTGCAGCCAAGTCAAAACGCTGGGATCGCTTGATAAGGGGTATTGTGCTGCAACGTGGCGACCACCTGGAAATCATGGGGGCGTTTTTACTCTATACTCCTCCCTATGATTGTTTATGAGGTTTAACGCGCCGACGCAACGCAGGCGATGAGGCGCGCCGTAGTGGAGGGCTCCTTATTAATTTAACCACCTCGGGATCTTCAACGTGGGCCGAAATTTCGTACACACGGGCGTTTTTGCTTTATGCCTCCATCAGAAAAACGGCCGCCGCGGCGGGGAATCGAATCCGCGACCGGGGGATCCGCAGAACAACGCCTTAGCCACTGCGCAACCACGGCGGCCTATGGTCCTTCCTTAGAACAAATGACGGTCAATAAAGAACCTGCCTTCGTAAGCTCCTTAGGTGCTGACTTTTTTGCGCTTTATTTCAGAACAGATGCGATTGAGCCTTACGCCCGAAATTAAATGGTCATCCGACCGGGCATTCCGTTTGCCGTCACTGTGCAGTCGTTATGCGGCTCAAAATACATTCTCCGCAAAATCATCGCTGCCAGCCCATAAAGTACTGCACAGAAATGATTGATTAGGAGACACGGCCACAAAGAGAGCGAAGGTTCCTACGCAGAAACTTGTTTAACCATTAGCAGATACATTGATGCTAAAGCGAAAGACAAAGGCGCCAACGCGTCCGTGCAGCAATATTGGACCTCGCAAGGTGCAAGGGCTCTTTGGGAAATTACACTTTGTACTATCACCATCTTATTACCACTATCCCCCCCTTCTGCGTCACGATTTACTTCTTCATTACTTTTTGCACTACTAGTAAGTAAGTGACTGCCCTGTGCACACGTTCTTTCGTCCATCCAGAAGCAAACACCGTCGCCGACATAAGAGACTGGCTTATTTACCTTTTCTTGGATTTTTCGCAAACCTTCGCGGCAATTCGACCCAAGTAACTCTAACGCGGTCTTTAATTGTGCAGCATTCAGGGGCGCATTAAGCTACTTTCGCTCCAAGTCTTCACCTACTCGCTAGAGCATCTCCTACCTTGATGGTGTTGCGACAAAACGCGCTTTGGAGATAAGGAAGTGAAAGAGGAATCCAGAGCTAGGGGAGGCGGAGGGAAATGAGTGGGGACAACTGAAACGTGACGGTATCCGCCTGCAGTGGTGCCGTGGCCACTAATTAGGTTTTCATTCGCGTTAATAATATGTCCCCATCACACGAGTTTTCTCAGCAGCCAGCAGTCCCCTCCTGACCTTATCAGATTCTGGCCGGCGAGCGGAGTTTACATGGCAGGCTTCGCCCCGATTTCTAGAGCACGGAAGTCAAGACGAAGCTATTGCTGGCGTCGTCGAGTGAGAAATAAACTTACAGTAAATAGAGAAGACACGATAAGTTATTAAAAAAAATTATCGGTTTCCGGATTTCCCACTGTCAAGAGCGTTGGCATCATCTCTGTTGCGGGCGTAGGGGGCGACGTGGCTTGAAGCGGTACGGGCATGCCCGCCAGAAACAACGCCCGCCGCCAGAAACAACGTGGGGCGGAGAGGCGAAAAGGGGAACTCCGCCGAGCACTCAAAACCACCAAGAGTGGCCCGCCCTGCCAGAACGCAGCTCTCCCACGACCTAGACCCCGGTAAGAGGAAGAGCCCCGTCGAGGTCGCAATCGAAGCACAAGTCGAGATAATGGAAAATAACCGCCGATAATGGAAAATCGGTAAGCTTCGATGGCGCGGCCTCCCACCCCTGCGCCTCGTACCCAATCCCTCAAACCCCTGTCAAAGAACTACTAACTGAGCTAGCTAACATTACAGCGGAAATGGCTGCCCTTGGGAGAGAAAACAATGACCTAAAGCAAGAACTTCTTAAACTCCGCAGTCAAAACGCAGCAAGCTCGCAGACAAATTCCACAGACCAAGAATCTACCTCCCCCGCACCCAAAAAGCGTGCGATTGCGGTAGCCTCCGTACGAAGCCCCAACCCAGTAGAATAATCCCCTCAACAACAAGAACTAGAACGTAAAATAGTCGCTCTAGGGAAAAGCAATGGTGCCCTGCACGAAAATATCAACATCATGCAGAACAGCATAGAATCCTTCCGATCAGAAATGAACCTCTACAGATCAGAACTGCATGCCTTCATGCAAGATATAATGAACCGGCTTTATTAGATTGCTCCCAATCTAATTCCTCAACCCGAAACACATAATGGCTTATAGCAACAATAGCAAGGACAACCCTATTAAGGTCTGGCAGTGGAACTGCCGAGGGTACAAACGCAAAAAACATAATTTACAGATGTACCGTCAAAGCATAGACTCTCCCCCATAAATTATAGCGCTGCAAGAGACAAATGCCGTTGTCAAATTACCCGGTTATAAGGCCTTTCAAAGTGCGACGGACCTCAAAACGGCGGTCCTTGTACAGAGACATATACCGACCTATAGGAGCCAATTGGACAGCATTGCAATTCCCCATGACCTAATTACTGTCCTCCCACGTAAAAGGGGAGCGCAAAGACTTTATATACTGAACGTCTACAGCACCCCCAAATCTAAAGCCGACCGATTCAATCAACTATTCTCGCTCACGAGGAAGGAGGTGGGCCCCCACGCTCTGCTCATACTTGGCGACTTCAATGCGCCTCACACTGCCTGGGGATACCCAAAATGCGAGCCAAAGGGAAGAGACCTATGGGAACGAATACAGACACACCATCTGACGCTAGAAACAGGCATGCATACCCCTACACGCATCGGAAACAGCACACAACGCGACACTACCCCGGATCTCACCCTCTCCCTACACGTAAACAGACTGAGATGGGGTGTCACTGAACAAACGCTTGGCAGTTACCACATAATAATTGAGATTGTGATGACTCCGAATCAGAAACTCAATCAAAACCTCAGACAGCCAACTCTGACCGACTGGGATGAGTTCAGGGTGCTCCGGCAAATCACCAGCAAACATGGCGACGAACGCGAAAGTCCGGAGTGCATTAAGGGCATAAACGTATGGACGCAACAATTAATTGCAGACATAAAAGCAGCCACTAAAGACCTAGACCCTGAAATCCCTTCCGATATGGTAGACTCCCGCCTCAACCACCTCTGGGAGGCATACCGAGGGATCCAAAAACGATGGCATAGAAACAAGACCAACCGGAAACTGCGGCTGAAACTGGCCAGACTGGAAACGGAGATTGGAACGCACGCGATCACTCTCGCGCGCAACCAGTGGAGCCAGATTTGCGACGAGATGAAAGGAAACCTTGGAATGAAGAAGACATGGCAGCTGCTTAGACACCTCCTCGATCCAGATCAGAGCAAAACAGAACAGAAACACCGCATATATAAAATCCTTCACTCATACTCAGGCTCCGACGACGACCTAACGGCCCAAATCCGAGACATGTACCTCCCAATAGGTCCCAAAATCGCGCTGCCCCCGTACAGTGGGCATCCTAATCCTGAATTTGATAGAGATATAACCGAGGCAGAGGTCCGACTGGCAATTCGCAAACTTAGGTCTAACTCGGCGCCTGGACCTGACCAGATCTCGAACCGGGCACTAAGAAACCTCGACGACTTATCAATCATCGAAATAACAGCATTTCTCAACACATGTTGGATAACAGGGCAAATACCGGAATCATGGAAACATGCCAAGGTTATCCTCATTCCTAAGCCAAACAAACCACTCACGATCGAACACCTCCGCCCCATTTCCCTGAAGTCATGCTTAGGAAAACTCATGGAGCACGTAATCTTAGCCCGTCTCACAACATACATGAACGACACTGAACAATTCCCCCACAGTATGATTGGCTTCAGAACTGGTCTGTCAACTCAAGATGTACTTATACAATTATCAGAGCAAATCACCAAACCCCCCAGCGGCCTAGACACGGCGGCCATACTGGCCCTGGACCTGACCAAAGCATTTGACAACGTTTCGCACGAGGCCATCATGTCGGGTCTAGGATCGGTCAATCCGGGCGAAAGAATTTACAATTACATTAAGGACTTCTTGTCGAACCGGACAGCCGCCATACATCTAGACAGCCTCGTCTCTAATACTACCCCGCTAGGCAGTCGACGCACTCCACAAGGAGCCGTCCTGTCACCATTACTTTTCAATCTAGCAATAATAAATATTCCCCTAAAGATAGCACAGATTCCCCACCTCTACCATAGCCTCTACGCAGACGACATCACCTTCTGGATGAACCGGGGGAGTGATGGCCACATCGAAGAAACGCTTCAAAGAGGCGTAGAAGTGGTGGTGGAGGAGGCGAACAAAGCGGGCTTGACCTGCTCCCCGGTCAAGCCTGAGCTACTATGTATTCCCCCGAGCCACAAAAAACAACTCAGACCCAACGTCAAAGTTCACATCGAATGGAGAGAGATTCCAGAAGTCACTTCCCTCAAAGTCCTTGGGCTTCAGATACAATCATCCAGACTGAATAACAACTTTCTCAAGACGATAGAACGGCATGTAAACCAAACTACTAGTCTCCTGAAGAGAGTAACCAATAAGCACTCGGGCCTCACCGAGCAGGACAGGGTCCGCCTCCTCCAAGCCTTCATCGTGAGCCGAATAGTTTATTCCATTCCATACCTTAAGCTTACAACGGCAGAAACGGGCAAAATAGACGTCCTCATTAGACGCGCCTACAAGGCGGCGCTATGCTTCCCCCCCGGCACGTCAACTGCCAGACTGGAAGGGTTAGGCCTTCACAGTAAGGCCAGCGAACTTGTCGAAGCGCACCTGATTGTACAATACGAACGCCTCGCTCGCAGTCCCACAGGAAGGCACATCCTCCAAAACCTAGGAATAGGATACCACACCCTATATCAGGATGCAACAACTATTCCCCATATTATTCACGCGAACATCATAGCCAAACCACTTCCCCGCAACATGAGTCCCACGTACCACACTGATCGGAGGGAACGAGCCCGCGCCCTGCACAAGAAATACAAAAACGACCCGTTAGTAGTGCACGTAGATGCAGCGGAATACAGGCAACATGAGGCTTTCACCGCAATCGCTGTTTGCAATTACCCCCAAACCAGCATCATTGATTCCATTACAGTCCGGACGCCCATCCCAGAACCGGCGGAAGAGGCGGCGATAACGCTGGCCCTTTCACTCAACCCTACCCCCGCAACAATCATTACAGATTCTAAAACCGCTCTCCAAAATTTTGCCGCTGGACGCATATCCCCAACGGCGCTCAAAATTTTGCTCAGGAACCCCCCGCAATCCCCAGTACGACTGATCTGGACCCCCGCGCATTCTGGGCTCGAGGGAAACGAGGTGGCCCATGACCTAGCCCGAGGATTTACTATCCGGGCAGGGCCGAACCCGTATCTTTACCACGGAGCCCGGTCCGCGCGGGACCATCTGATCAGTTTTCACGATATTACCACCTACTACCTCCTCTCCCGCCGGATCTATCCTCGGGCGGACAAATCCCTGACATTAGAACAAAGCCACGTCTGGCGCCAACTCCAGACGGGTGTTTTCCCCAATCCGGCCCTTATGACGCATATCCACCCCAGCCTTTACCCAACCTCGGCGTGCCCCTTATGTGGCGCTCATGCCAACCTGGCCCACATCATCTGGGCATGCCCCCAGGACCCTTTCCCCGAAATCCCTTCTGAGGAGAGGTGGGAGGCCTCGCTTCGCAGCCCCGACGCGGACCTACAGGTACGCCTGGTCAAGAGGGCGGAAGAGGTCGCCGAAAGGCATCGGCCTACGGTCACCACGAGCTCGCCCACCTAACTCAAGGAGAAGACGTCCTGGTGGGGTGGACGTTCAGCCCTTACCCGTCGCCAACATAAGGACTTCAATTCTCCTTGGTCGCTTCCTCAGCCAATAAAGTGTTTTCTCTCTCTCTCTCTCGGATGCGGTCAAGTCGACACGGAAAGAACCACTTAACCACCGGCGCAGCTGTAGCAGCCATCGTCGCGGTACTACCGACATCAATTCGTGAGCAAAGGCGTCATTAGACTCATTTTTTATCATTTTCCCATGGCTTTTCGGCGTTCGCTGTCAGTCGTACTCATCCACTGTCCGCTGAAACACGTCATCACTGACAAGCGGAAGCTACGACCGAGGCAGGCAATTTCGAACGCCTGCCTTAAGCAACAGAAATGTGGAAAGAAGGACAATGGTAGTACGGCCGCGACGCGAGAAAAGACACGTGAATTCGGCTGGGGCTGCGTCGGAGCATTGAAGTTCGGTCCACGCTCTATCGGTGGTACAATTTTCGGCAGACCGTAGCCAGCCGCGCCCACAACTGACGCCATCGTATCAAAGCGGCTCTCCCATCGTAACTAGTGCCGGGAGTCGCATTGTGTCGTCTAACTCAAAAATGGGGCAAAACATTACTGCCAGTGTCTCAAAATCAAAGGTAACGCCAATATTTTGGTCTGAAACGAACTAAAATGTATCGTAGTAAACCTAGTAAATATGAATCCTGATATATATGCCTAATGTTACTCGTTTTTAATTTTCTTTTCCAATTTCCCGGGCTCTGTCACCGGTACAAGGTGTGTGGGAAAAACGAGGGATGACACGTCGCGGCGAACTTAAAAAAATAACTTCACCCATAATATCTAAGGATTTCATCCCGAAGAACGGTCACGCAAAAATCTTTGACCGGCCCTACTGAGAAAAGGCAGAGCTGTTCTCACAATCTCCAGGATACCAAAAATCTATAACTACTTCGGCCTCATTTTAAAACTCCTAACCAGGGGGACGCATAACTGTAAGAAGAAACGGTAAGACTCATGCAGGCGTTGTTTATAAGCCAGGTATTGTACAGCCTGCCGTACCGCAAACTAACCCTCACAGAAGAAAACCAACGAAACGCTTTCATCAGAACAGCTTGTAAGGCAGCCCTCAACCTTTCACTTTGTACGGTCGCCAACAAGGTCCTGAAATTGGGCTTTTATAACACCTTTGAAGACATCAGGGAAGCCACTCTTCCAGAGCAAAGGATGCGACTGTGAAAAAAAATCGGGACACCGAAATCATTGAATTCCTTCTTATAGAGGAGCAGGTGAGAAGACGGGATAAAATTCCTTCGATTAAAGTACTGAAACCATTCAAAAGTTCTAAAACTATGCAAACATAACATTCACTGAAGCCGGAACGAATGAAAGTACAGATGCAACAATTGTTGTAGTGGATTACCCTAGTCATCTTTGTGAGTGCATGAAAGTACAGATGCAACAATTGTTGTAGTGGATTACCCTAGTCATCTTTGTGAGTGCATGAACCTCCACCACACGCAGGAACGGGAGCAGCAGAAATTGGAGCCATCTTCTTAGAAATCCAACTAGCAAAATTATTAAACACAAGCGCGAAGATCATTAGAGATTGTCATTACAGCATTAAAAGTTTTATTACAGACAGATAACTAAAATGTTTAGGAAAGATCCTCCCATCCACAAGGAAGGAAGTTCAGATTGTATGGACAGTCGGACGCGGGGGTCTTGAAGGGATCGAGGCTGCTGACCAAGAAGCGCGCGAACTCACGCCGCGTGCTCCTAGCGACACGACTGCCACACTTCCCTCCCCGAAAAGTATGAAGAACGTCACCTCTCTCTATGCCTTGGAACACGATCTCCCCAGTGCCACACGGAGCTCTCAGGGCTGAAGGATCGCAAACTCTGCGCAGGATACAAACCGATATATATATATCCACAAAATGTCCGACTTGAACTGGAAACTGAAAAGTACGCACCCTCTTCCACACAACCTAGCCATGTCCAAGGCTCAGGGGAGAATACCTCAAACATTCCACATGCTGCTTCTTTGGAGAAATGGGAGGTAGCTTTGATTAGCTCGTCACCTCAGGGTCAGCGTGAGCTTGTTGAGAAAACAGGGAACGAGCTGCTGCATGGCTCGGAACTGCGGCTCCCCCTCTGCCCAAGCTCCCACTATTTCTTACTGAACAAAGGTATTATTTTATATATCTTTCATAGGAAATACCAAAATATTGAGACCGCCCATGGCATGAAAGAATAAGCTCTTTGTACAAAAGCCACTGTCGCCTCCCCGCTGAAATTGACCAACACGAAGCAGCCGCAACCTTTCACAACCACATCTTAAGCCACACAAACGTACATGGCGTCTTGCTTTCCTGTACCACGGCGGTTTAAAACTGTTGAGGCTAGTCTTGCTCTCTTGGTTGACCTTCAGTGCTCGAAAAGCATGAATCATAAACTCAGCAACTGCGTTCCAAAAAGGCTCCTAAACGTAGATGTCACTGTAATTTTTTTTGTTAAGAGTAGACTTCGATGTGTGACACCCCTACTAGGAGAAGCTTTTTAAAGTAGGCTTTGCTTTTAAACATGAGTGCAGTGCTTGAAAGACAGTTTTAGAGGCAGTGTACGCCATTTCAAGTCAAATATGAGGCGCCGGAGACGAGCAGGTATTTCAAAGGAGAGGGTGTTAACACAGTGCGAGAAGGCAAAACCCGCGATCAGACACGGCACGGGCAGAGAATGCCGCCACTGCAGCTAATAGAACCAGAGTCTTTCAACAGCGGAGCTATTGTTACTGGCCGTAAGTTCGCCGCTGCAGGAAAAAATACAAAGAAGCGCTTGTGACCGCGTTCCTCGCGGTGACCGCCAAGTCCCCGGCTCGCGCAGTGGCTTTAGCAAAAAAAAAAAACATTCTAGCGTTGTCATTCACCGCTACCACGCATGAAAAAAATCCAGCGCTAATACTACAGATGAAAAGACACCCTGCTTGGTAGAGGTCACCGCGGCAACCACGGCAATCGCTAGAGACGATAAGTCGCCCTTGTTGTGCGGCGTACGAAAACGTCGACGACGAAAATGACGAGCTCACCCTGGCCTTGCTTAAACTAAGGTCATTGAAATACTATGCCTCCGACGTCAACCTCGACACCACAACGGTACTAAAACTCCACTTTGTGGCCGGCAATGCTCACTTACAACAGCTTCGCCATTCAAGTATTGCGCATGAGTGCAAGCTGTCCTGAATTTTTTTTTTTCATCCTTAGCAGTAAAAAAAACGGAGGAGTTAGCCTAGAATAACAGCTGCACTGTAAAACAAGAAGGAATCTTGAGTATTACTCAGATATTTACTGTGGTAGCACTATCTGATATTACCTAATATCTCTGGTATTATCTGATAACAGCTGTTCTATAAAAAACAATTGCTCTTGAATACCACTGGGATAATTAACGTGCAAGAAAGCTGTCATATCACTGTCGTGTCTTTTATTATTGTGAAAAGAGTTGCACTGCAAACAGAATAGCTGTTTTACATTACCCCGATAATTAATGCGGGAGAATAGCTCTGATGTTTCTCGCAATATCAGAGATATTTCTCTGATAAGTAAAACTTGACGTTAGCAAAACCAGGAAGTGCTGAGCCAATAACCAGTCCTCGGGCCGACGGAACCAAAAGGAGAAGGCAGCAACTGTAGAACAAAGTTGGTCCTGGTTGAACCGGGAGCTCTCGATAAGGGATTATGCGTACATGACTACCCTGCTATGCACCTATGGGCTGATCTGTCCTGTATTGGTTATATTTTCGCCATGAGTAGATTGAGCTGGGGAAATAATCACGGAAATGCTAAGAAAGCAACACCGGTATACTACCTTCTCGGTGTTCCACGTGGCCTCACCAATTGCAGGGAAATAAAAATTTCGAAAGCAAAGATGTAAGAGCATGAAGCAGCTCGCAGCCCTCTGAAGACAAGGAACAACCTCACATAGCGTAATGATGAACGGAATAATAGAAACTATTACGGACAAAACAATCGTTTTGAAGGGACACGAAATTTGCACCAGGCACCAAGAAAACAGAGCGACGTCGGAAACGTCGGAGGCAGAGGAACGCCCTTTGCTGCCGCTGGAGCAACTAGGATCAATTAAAGAGGGGGCCCGGCCGGCCCGTGCTTCCGCGCTACTCCGACCGGCCCCTTCTCCGTTTTCTCCTCTTCCCGCTTTCCCGCTCCCTGGTGCGGGCTCGGTTCGCCCGCACGCCACCGGCACGACTGCCGCGCTCGCGGGCTGAAAAGCGCGCCTCCGCTCCAGTCACTCAGCCCGCTCGCCGCTTCGACGCCGGTCCCTGCCGCTGCCGTCACTGCGTGCTCTGCTGCTGCCAGTGCCGTCGCTGGACGCCGTTGCGCTGCTGGCGGGAGCAGCGTGACTGCAGCGTGCCGTCCCCGCCCACATCTGGCGTTGCCGCTCTTCCGAAACGCCAGGAGCTTCTCGGACGACTCTCGACCGCTTCGGTGTCGGAAGAGTGGAGCCCCATCGTCTTCCCCGAACTCCCGTAATCTTTACGCGCGTCTTCGCGGTTCTTTCGCGAACTTCTGGCGGCAACAAAAGTTTCTTTCCATTCGGTTGTGTGCGTCGATCGAAGTTGTTGCAAGTTGTATTCAACGCTGTTTTGATTACTCTGCGATTGCAAATAACTGAGACGGCTAACTTCCACACTCTTCGGCAGTACTGCCCCGAATCCCATGTGGTCCTTTTAAATAGACGACTGCACGGAGATAGCGCGTTTCATCTGAACGCCGGTTACTTCACGCTGTCTTTATCGGCAGTGCCACACAGTGGAAAGGGGTGTTGCCGGCTAATGCATCTGTAGCGGGCCGAGCGTATCACGTTCGAACTTTCAGACGAACTTTCGTTCGTCTTCGTCCTTTTCTGCCGAACTCTTGTCAGCTTTCCAAGAGCTTCGAGCGACGAAGAAAAAACGTACCGAAGGAATCGGCGTTGCGTCGAGGTGTTGCGCATCTTTGTGAGTGAGTGCCGCGCATATATTGTAGCCCTGAAACGCCGCAAGAAACGCGCCGAAGATCGGGCTTTCGTGTTCGATGATGTGACCTAGCAGGCCACTGTTGCCGAGGGTATGAGCAGTTTTGAAAAATCACGCCCCTCCAACCGCCAAACTTTCCGCGGTAAGTTTCCGTAATCCGCGAATCACAACCGAAGAAAGCCCCGACAGCTTGATCACTAGTATTACCCAATACCGGAGCAGTCCCCCAACACTTGTATATATATTTCGCCCAATACCGGCGCGCATTTTTCACAAATATTCGCATCGTATCTTTGCGAGCGTGTAATCGTCGGTGCGTGTACCCCGTGTGTACCCCTCGTGAATAAGTATCACGAAACTGTAGTGCTAGAAATAAAAAAAGCCTCCCTATCATCCAAGTAGTCCACACACAAGTCTCAAGGGATTAACCAACCTTCGCACTGCTGACGCGGACGAAGTTGGAGTGAAACCTCTGCAACTCGCCACATCACGAAAGCGTGCCCCGACGTTGGATTTGGTTCGATCAAGTTGATTCTATTTTCTCCAATTGTGCTCTCGGAAAGTGTTCAGTGTGTGTGGGGGTGGGTACGAGTGTGGGTGTGCGTGTCGGTGTGCTTGTACGTTGGAGTACTCCGGATAAAGAACCCCGACCTAACGGAGTGATTTCTGTCATCGTATAGTCAGCGGATAGCGTCTTTCCTCGCTGCCGGCTGCACGACTGGATAACAGCAACCGTGTGTAGTTCCGTGCGGTGGAACAAAGTGCGACCAAGTTCGTCCATCTGTGTAACACTAGGTGCCACGCGAGCATTTGTGCCCTTTCCTGGAGTATATACTGAGAGAAGTGCTCGCTACGGCGTCCTAGGAATACCTTCCCTCCAAGATAAAGGTAAGGGACAACGTCACGTTTATTAAAGCCGGCGTTCTTCAACTGCCTTTACTTTCACCTGCTTCGGCTACGCGTGCGATGAACAAAAGCGACTTGAGAAAAACCAGAGAAAAAAGAAGCGCGATAACTGGATCACGCTTGTGCCGCGACATCAACCTTTGCAGGCCTTGTTTGGGGCGCTCGCACCCCGCGGAAATGATTTTATGGCGGTGGGTGATGTTTCGAGGTGGCGGTTTCGGTGTTGTAGTCTTTGCCGCGTTGGTTTTTGCTGCGTGGGTGTGCGTGTCAAGTGGCGTGGGCATCCAGTTTACATCAGCTTTCATTACGCGTCGCCCGCGAAACATGGTGTGTAGACGGTGTTTTTTGGAAGCCTCTCTGCAGCACAGCTTAACGTCACTAATGATTTTTTGCGCGAGCTTTAACGCAAAGCGGCAGCAGACAACAGTGGAGCACCTTTTCCTTGACCTTTTCTTTCACTGCCCTAGTCATAAGCCTCTTTGCCGTAGAGCTTGCATACCGGGCAACTTCAACAACGTTTCGTCTTTCACTTTTCATCTTATGCAGAACTCAAATAAGTTGCCGGCAATTGATGCTAACGAGTTTTTGAAGCTTCACACATGTATTCAATCGTTCGTGCTTGATTTTTGTGTGTTTGTGTGTGCTTGTTCATGAGTTCTGCGCGTTTATAATACAGTGCATTGTGTGGAATAAGAAACAGCTTGTTCCTTTTAGAGCATTCCTGAGCAATGTTAAAGCTTCAAAATAGACTGTTTAGACAGGTAGATGTCCAAGACAGGCAACAGAGTACATATTTTTCTATTTCTTTTAGTTTGTAGCCCCAATGCGAAAACAAGGTTATATGTTATCATTGTTAGACGCGGTGAATGCCAAACCGCGATAGTAGGCCCAAGCTCGAAAGAATGTTGTACCGTGATATGCTGATGTTGCTGAGGAAAATAATAAAAAGCAAGTGTTTTGAGAAGAGCAAAAGAAATTTAGCCAGCCACATTAAAATCACTATCTTGTCCGCATGACCTTACTTTCCTCGAAATTACGCACAAGAAAAGATAGCAGCGCATCTGCTTACTTAGCTGCCAATGTCGGCGAAATACGAGTGTTCTGCCGCCCGTCCCCATTCATCTCCATCTGCAGTGGCAAGCCCCGCCTTTGGTGAGGGTAATCTCTTCAGTGCCCATTGAAAATCTCTCTCTCTCTCTCTCTCTCTCTCTCTCTCTCTCTCTCTCTCTCTCTCTCTCTCTCTCTCTCTCTCTCTCTCTGTTTATATATGTGTGTGTGGGTGTGCGTGTGCGTGCGTGTGTGTGTGTGTGTGCGCGCGTGTGCGTGTGTGTGTGTGCGGGCGCGCGCGTGTGCGTGCGGGCGTGTGTGTGTGCGTGCGTGTGTGTGTGTGTGTGCGCGTGTGCCTGTGTGTGTGTGTGTGTGTGTGTGGGCGCGCGCGTGTGCGTGCGTGCGTGCGTGCGTGCGTGTGTGCGTGTGTGTGTGTGTGTGTGTGCGTGTGTGTGTGTGTGTGTGTGTGTGTGTGTGTGTGTAAACTTAGCATTTGTCACCTTTTGTTTTTCAATTTAATACAAGCACTGCAAAAATACTGCGGATAAAACACTAGAGTTTCCCTCAAATTTGCGTCCTAAGCTTCCTGCCGGAAGTGTAACACCTACATACTCTCTGGACCACGGTAGAACCATCTATTAAGCGTGATATGGCACCCAAAGCAAGCCCTCAGTTGCAATCAAAATTTACTCCCAATATCGCGCACAAATCAATTACCTCCTTCAATGCAAGCTTTCAAAGAGCACTTTGCCGAACACGTACTTGCTTACATGTCGTGAGTGCGCCCCAAATGCCGCGCCTACCACATCCCCTCTCATCATTCTCTTCAGTGACAGGCCAGCGGTACCCGCCGCGGTGGCTCAGTGGCTAAGGCGTTGCGCTGCTAAGTACGAGGTTGCGGGTTCGATTCCCAGTCACGGCGGCCACTTTTATGTTGGAGACGAAAAGCAAAGGCGCCCGTGTGTACGAGATTTCTGTGCACGTTAGAGATCCCCAGGTGGTCAAAATTAATCCGGAGCCCTCAACTACGCCGCGCCTCATCGCCTGCGTTGCGTCGGCGCGTTAAACCCTACAAACAAACAATCAAGTTGGCAGGAACGTCGAATGCGCTTTGTAACGGGTGGGATATCAGTTTAAGCACTCCGTATGGCTCGTCTGTTTCGTAGTTACCGTGTTGACAGGGACCCGTCTGGGCACTTGCTCATTCCTTTTAGGTAGGGGAGATTAGTAGCGCCGCCGGCCCTCGCCATGCCCGTGCATCTGTTACGGCAGGGTGCGCCCTCCTCGCCCTGCCTGCGTGCGCAGGCGCAGTCGGGTGCCGGTCAACACGGTAACCACGGAACATACGGAGTATACAGAGTGCTAAAGCTCTCTATCGTCAACCACCACGACGTAATCGAAGCGATGGATGGGCCGCGGTCAGCGGCCTGAGGCTTGCCGTTCGAAATTTGCGAAATGTGGTCTTTATTTTGATAAGTACCGTCTGTCCGAACACTCTTTCGTGCCATCACTTCAGAATCTACATGACTACTATGCCCGAGACGGTTGCGTTTCTTTGGCATCATTGCCTTTTAATTAGTTGTAGGGTATAAAGCGCCGACGCAACGCAGGCGATGAGGCGCGCCGTAGTGGAGAGCTCCGGATTAATTTTGACCACCTGGGCATCTTTAACGTGCACCGATGTCTCGTACACACGGGCGTTTTTGCTTTTCGCCGCCATCAGAAAGCCGCCGCCGCGACCTGGAATAGAACCCGCGTTCTCGTGCTCAGCAAGACAACGCCTTAGCCACTGAGCCCCTTGGCGGATAATCATTGCCTTGTAACTAGAAGAGCATGTAACAAGGATTAGTACAACTCGGGTGAAAAAATATACAAAAACGAACACATAAAGTACTGCTCCGTACGAAATGCTCTAAAGTAGACCTCGTATACATCTTGCTAAATTGCTTCTACACTAACATCGGGCATACACGTGTGGGACTGAAATTTGCCCCCCCCCCCCCCACATTAAAAAAAAATTGTTTATTCGCACGAACGAAATTGGGCTTGCTCCCCCTAGCACAATACTTCTCGCCTATATTACAATAATCCGGTTTAGTTGAGAATCCACATAGTATAAAAATTAACAATCTTGAGGAAATCCAAAGATGAGCTGTTTAGTTTATTTTCAACAGCTTGCGCGAGTCTCACTCCCCAACTGAACTGAGTATTAAGAACCAAATTTAAACTTTAGAATTCCGAAGAAAAATAGCAGGTCTGAAATTTCTTTTCTACTTATCTAGCAACAAAAGCATACTAGGTGCATCAAACATCCTTGATTCCGTATCTTCGCGTCCGACAAGACAATATTATTCACACAACCTCACACCTATCTTTGCCCGTTCTAATAGTTTTAAATACTCGTTTTTTCCTCGCGCAATAACAAATTGGAATGAACTGCCACAAAATATCTTCAGTCTGGTACTTTTCTAAAACGTATCGAAAGTTATTATGAAGTGTGATTTCGATTTTGTGTCTTACTGTATTGCATGAAGTTTGTCTGTGGATTTTGCATGCCTCTATTGCTGCTCATTTGGTCGTGGTTATTTGCTTTGCAACACCGCCACTCCTGCTTGAGCCATTTTGTGGTGTGCAGTATTTTCTAGATTAGGTAAATAAACAAAAGGTTATTGCAGCATCTTGTTCACGTCAGCTGGATCGTTGTTGGACTTTTCTTGATGCGATGTAAGGCTTCACTGGACGGGTACCTAAAGATAGGCGTAAAGGTGCCAACTAGTACCCATTAGAAACAGTACTCGTAGTATTCATTGCACGCCAAGCTGCTGGCACTAAATGACGTTGGAAGGCCTGAAAGCGCAACATCTGGCCTAAACTGCGGCGAGCCGAGGTTCCGTTTCTCCGCCAAATTGATGCGGTCCCAGATATAGAGCACATGCGAACAGTGCAGCGTAGAAAAATGCTTCATAAGCTGCATGCGTGCTGCTGCATTGCATCTTGCTACGCGGCATGCCGTTTCCCAGTCAGTAGAGGCCGGGCATTTCTTCTTACTCCTAGAGCCGTCTACTGTCTAGCTATGAAAAGGCCCGCATCATCTTGATGAAATGGTAAAACGAGTTTGATGTTTGGTATCTTCGGTCTGGCGGCTAGCGTCGCGGCTTCTAATTCCTGCATCCTGGGTGCTACCTCCAGCAATTTCATCATTCTTTCTTCCTGGGATATTTTTTTAGGGGGAAAATGTTCCCTCGGGTACATTCTACGCATATTTTTCGTAAATAAGTGGCGTTTAATTTTTGGAACAGCGAAGCTGTTTAGCCAATCCCCATTTTGCGCGTCCGCAGTTAAAAATACCAAGAAAATGCTGAGCGAACGCCCGATACACTGTTTAAAACCGTACCACAATCCTCATCCCCAAAATATGCACGCAGACTGACAGACCGGTAGGCGTCAAGAGAGAAGCCAAGCTCAGGAACACCTCTACTGCAGGCGCTGAGACGTTGAATACACGGATGCCAACACACACCTTCGCGGCTCCTGTACGATGGCCAGGGTCATAACCAGGGATGCGATTATCGTTTCTGCCTCAACCAAATCGTCCCCTACGTGGGTAGCTGAAGAACTAGAAATTGCCCTGGCCATTATCCCCTCCAACTTATCAAACATGACCACCGACTCACAACCTGCATGTTGAAGCTTCCTGGCTAGGAACGTGCCCCGCCCCCTCCTTTTAAACTCCTCATGCGACATCAACCCTTGTATGTGGACCTTGTATGGGCACCGGCCAAAATTTCATTTGCCCATCAGCAAGCCTACGCTGTTACATCTAGGCTGCAGTGCATTTTTTAAAGTTCTCCCCATTGGTCACTTTTAGAGAAATCGCGGAGTGTTGTAGATTGCCAAGACAACATTGCCCAACCCCACATCCAAAACTTCCCAAAGAAGCCGAAGCAACCCTCCGCCTGCGTCAAAACCGCACTTTCCCTCCAACCCGGTTGCATTCTCTATACCCTGACCGTTACTCTGCAGTATGCCAATATTGTAATCAACCAGGGAGGCTACCTCACATCATCCCAGGATGTGCAGAAAGCCCAAATATTCCCTTTCGTCTCCCTCCCCTCCCTCTCTCGGATCTGTGGGAGGACTTGACAACCAGCGGTCAACCGGAGGCGCTGCTCCTTTTGGCATCTGGAACGAAGACCGCCCAGTTGTCTCATGGATCCCTGGTTCGAGGGATGACTCTCACGAAGAACAGCTCAATAAATGTTTCCACCACTATACCCAAACTTTCTAAAACAACAGTACACGTTGTCCTTATACACGGCTGGGAAACCAAGCTAGGTAATATCTTACGAGAATGAAATATTTGTAGTCCTTCTTAGTTTGTCATTATTGACGCCAATAAATTACGTATTCAAAACCTTGCTTGACAAGACCAACATTGCTAAAAATTGTATTTTACATTGTCTCACAAACCGTTAAGCAGCCCATAATTTACGTTAAAATCTCATATTGGCATCCTACTTTGTTTTTAATTGGTAAGCATCGCTCAGAAGTTACTTGACCACGTTGTCGAAATATGGGCCGCCTTCATGATCGGAACAGAGCGACCGGAAGCTATCGCTCGAATATCCTGCAGCACATTTGGTTCGAGGTCCCAGAGGCTTTATATTTTCATGACTGCATATAATGCCCGAAAAGATATTTTTTAGCAGCTCACTTGTGTAAAACCGCGATGCAGTGAATCCAATTTTAAATATGATTGGGGACGTAAAGACTTGTCTCTTGACAGCTGGCCTTCCTCCATCAGGTGTTGCAATGAAGTTCATCGATTAAAAACTTTAGTTCTTCGAACTCGCCATCACGAGCTTGCTTTGCAGGAGCGGAACCACTAAACTACGAGGTCAGGCAGTCCTCGGTTAAACAGAGCCTGCAATGCACGAGGACACATATTCAAACGTTGCCCTAGATTGCGCATTATGTCGCTCGGCTGAGCTCCCTAGAAAATGCCAGTGGGCGTACCGGCGGTGGGAACCGCAAATGGGACCCTGTAGACATGCGCAAGAACTTCTTATTTCTTCATTTCCATATTTTTTATTTAAGCAGCGAACTTTTTTCTTAGAAGCATTGATTCCCATTCGAGAGAATGAGCACAATATTTTGTGCTCTGTCGCTGCATTTCGCATTCTCTGTGCGAGAATGGAAAAATATTCGGGGGACGAAACGATAATACTTAGTCCTGCATATTTTATGATTGAGGTCTTTGAGGGTATGCGGAAGGGAATTTTTTTTCAACTAGGATATCGGGGTGTGCGCGCTCAAGTTTATGGACTAGGAAATCTCGGGAAAAAGGGGAGGGGGGGCACTGTTTTCCTTACTTTCGTGGTCGGTATACGCGAGGCGGAAACCGTATCGAAGGAGACTTGCATTATTGAAGTCACGTCTTCAGTTATGTGTCCGGCCTTATGAAGAGCCGGAAAATATGAAAGTGCTGTCCGTACAGGACATTCCGTTTTTGTAGCCTCCGGGGAAGAGAAAGAAAGCAATTGCATTCCTGTCTCCACCTCCGATCTTGTTTTCTCGATCAATTGATATTACTGTGCAGACGGCAGGCAGCACTCAGAACATACACCAAAGGGTTCGTCCGTACTCCAATCGTCGACACACTGACTCCGCGAAGGGATTAGCAGACTCCTTCCGACTTATTTTCCTCTTCGCTTTTTACGGATTGGTATGGGTGGCGAAAAAGCAGGTATCATTTGTGCAGAACACCGCGACTTTCAAAGTTTAAATTTGCGAAGTCGGGTTTAAACTGCGCCGAAAAACAGACTACCTTGTTCGTGATTGACGCACCACCGAGCGCTATTTCCTATTAGCCCATCTCTCACGAGGCCTTTTCGAAGTTCCTTTCTGTGACGCGAACTAGCCGAAAGCGCAATGTTGGTGCGGTAAACCAACATACCTGGCGTAATGCTCTTAGCGTAAGAAGGTAGGAATTTATTTAGCAATCAAGTCCTTACTGTTTCATTGGAACGGTTAAGAGGAGTAATAAAAAACTAGGAGGGTTGTTTGCAAACCGTGTACGCCTAAAAATGTCTTAGATCTGATTTAATTCCGCAGGGATTTTTTAAACAGCCGCGAAAGTACGCAATCTTAATCAACTTGTTAGTTTTGATGCTGCCACATCACGTATTCATCAAGAACAAAACATGCTGTGCCTCATGTTTCCGCTATCATCATGTCAACAAGAACGCCATGTACCGTATGTATAATTGGTAGGCATACCCACCCCGCCATGCATTTCATTTCGGAGTTGGACGAGGGTGGCCTGCAAACTATTCGAACAGTGAGTGGCGCATGCGGGCAGTGCCTTCTTAAATACTCGACACGTTGACCGGTACGTTTTAAACTAAAGCATGTTCCTCCGGGGGAAAACGTCAATAAGAATGGACGTTAGTGCCGGTCTGGGCTATTTAGGCTCAGTAACACCCACATGCGACCCGTCGCTACGCAGGTGACTCCGAACGGGTTCTAGGTGGTAGGTTCTGACTGCTCCTGCAGCATGGGGCGAGCGGCCTAGCTCATTGCGAGAGATTCTCAGTTTTGTCTCTCGGTGCCCATAAGGTGCCTATTTAGTGGGCATTATTCTCTGGTTACAAATCCGACAAAGGAATACAAAGTAAAATCTGAATAAAGCAGCGTTTAGTTAAGA
This sequence comes from Haemaphysalis longicornis, assembly GCF_048455015.1. Lineage (NCBI taxonomy): Eukaryota > Metazoa > Arthropoda > Arachnida > Ixodida > Ixodidae > Haemaphysalis > Haemaphysalis longicornis. Next base: position 80,713,911 of record NW_027526361.1, read on the forward strand.
ACTTCTGACGACTGTCACTAAGCCCATTATGAGTTCAGCGGAAGTTGGCTGGATCGGAATGGATCAAAAATAGCCCTCTTCACATTTTGTTATCGGCAGTGAGCTTTCGTTAAGACTAACTCGGTAAAGACAGACACTTTAGTTAAGACGAAGAACATTTTTGCTCTCTTGTTACGCCCACAATGCAAAAAAAAAAAAACTCCTCTTAAAACAAATTTCTGGTAATACCAACACATCTTTACGTTCAGTAAGCCGCCAAGCTTCCGCCCATATGTCACCACCTAGAGGACGCATTGACTGTATATTCTTTTTTTTTAGTGATAGAGAAAGCTGATTTTGTATTATTTGGGAGAGCTTCCTCGTACCACATTGCAAACTTTTCGATCCGGTGATCTTGCAGCATACCTCATATACCATCTTGCGCCAGTCTACATTGCCGCATGACTCAGAGGTTCATATCGGTTGCGAACGCATGGGCGGGTAGGTTGCACAATTGTTTGTATTAACGCACATTCCTCAATTTGATTTGAACCCAGCCTTACCGCGAAAAGATTGCTTTTCTGCAGTGTCCTCCTGGCACGCCGCCCCGCACATATTCTCGTAAACAATTTGCGCAGCGAAATGAGGTGTACCAAGTGGCTCCTCAGTATGGCATGAGCGAACGGCCTCAGCTCCTTTTGCGTCCGTAGGACGTTGTCTATGTTGTGGCCCCTTTCGTTCAACATCGTCGGCGCCACATATCCTTGCTACACAGCCCGCTACCCAACGAGCAATCAGGTATGCAGCTGTAGAGTGCGTTCAACCTAATCGCAAATAAAGCCAACCAGTGTGCGTAGAATGCGGTCTCCCATATTCCCAATATCGGTCGTTGAAGGCAATTTTACGGGCCGCCGACAGGGGCCACGCTTTCTGCATACTAAGTAACCCTCTTCCTCACATTGAGAGGGAGGCATGTAATAATGATAACGAACGTCAGTTACTCGTATTGTCTGTCATGTCGACTAACGGGAGCGCCATTCACGTCTATTTGCCAGATCTACACGCAGTATGTCGAAGCATGATTAAACTGCTAGGAACAAGTAAAGTTGGCTTCCCTTCTCCTGCTCTTTGCTTGCCTCGAGAAAAATGAAACATTTTTGTTCCTAGAAACAATGTCCACCGATAACGTTTCTATATGCTAATGTGTGTTTGCCTTGATAATAGAAGGCTGAAATCGAAACGCTGAACTACCGCATTTGGACCCTCGACGAAACCGGCGTCCTAACAAATCATTAATGCACTTTCTAACCGAGGCATTGCCCTAGGTACTTCTGTTATCGGCCGTGCTAGTTACAGTCCAGCGAGTGGTTATTTGAATACGTTGTGTCATTATGGAAGAAGCACAGTTTACGAGACGATCATTTTTGCGACGAACAACGGATAGTACGGGCACCTTAGCCGCGGTCGCATACTTTGTCTGTGCCCTGATATCATCTTTCTATGGGTGACATTATTCAATTGATCCCATACTGAGGACGACCTCTGCATAATAATTGGTCCCCTCATCACCATTGCCTTTCTTTCCTCCCGTCCGCCCCACTGGCCTTACTTTTCAATAGTACAATAGTACACTTTTACAAAAGTACAATGTTTGTAATTTTTTTACGTTTCGATATGGTAAGTGGCGCCGCCCTTACGTAACGGCACTCTTTCGCATAGCGGCCGTTGTTCCAATGGGCAAAAATAATTTTGATATTATTTCTAAGTAACCAGGTAACTTCCATATCCGATCTATGTGTTAAACACAATAGACGGGTAATTGTAACATTTCTGTAAAGTTTCAGCGCTAAAGAAACACTGACTTGCTGGGAGAGGTGTTAGGAGATCCTAATTTGGTCTGCAAGCAGACTGTAAAGGGGCCATCTCAAAGGGACTGACTGCCCAGTGTCGCTGGCTCGAAAAATGTCCGCTGGGGACAACAGGTCCCTTAGAATCCCTTAATGGAACCTGAGGTCAAAGTCAGAAGTGACGCCGTCATTTATGTGGTAACATATGCACTAGCGGCCACTTCTTCATCTGTGACATCAATGTCGACTAGAGCAGGGAAGAATCAGTGAGTGCACATCTAATGAATGCCGCGGCTCAAGAGAGACTGAATCAAGCGCAGAAGTCCTGTAAACGCTGTGCCGGAGCCTTACTGATATATCAGGGCTTGCCTAGTAAGAGCGTCTCAATTTTTTTAACTATATGGCCTCAATAAGCTAAAATCTACCTGAAGAATGTGATTTCAGATGAGCAACACTAAAATATAGACAAAAGTAAGCTGGTGGACTCACATCATGGCATTGAGTGCAAAAAAAAAAAAAAATACCGCACTGGTACACAGCCCGAAAACGCCGTCCGAGGGAAAGCCAATAGGAAGATATATGACAGGTGCGCATGGTGTGAGCATGCATAACGACGCGCGTGGATTGAGCTGAATCATTTCGCTATCAGAAGAAAGTAGTTTCAGCCTGTTCTCCAGTAATCTTATTTCGCTCGTCAGGTATAACAAGTAGCCCACACAGTCATTTACTATCAGGACGCTTCTGTTATCTTGCAGCCCGCATGCAGCAAGCAGGAGATACTCAAGTATCTCCGTTGGAGGGAAACCTAAGGAAGGAAAACCTTGGAAGGAAAACCTTGGAAGGAAGGAAAAGCGTTGGAAGGAAAACCTAAGGGCTCATCATTTTCAGCCCGCTTCGCTATTGTTGGAAGTTAGCTTAGTTAGAAGTTAGCGTTTGTTGCCGTCGCCTCCTTTTGACCTCGTGCGTTCTTTTTTTCGGCTACACGAAGTCATGGTATACGGCTGAATTGTGTCTAACATCATTGCGTTCATGTCGCGGGCTATCTTTCGGGAAATAAAGCCCGTAAACTTAATCTGAAACTATGTTGGAGCAGTGCCATATTTTCACTTTTCATCTAGAGTTTCAGAGTACGAAACAAGGCATGAAAACCAATGGTAAACTAAACTGGGAGATAAAAATATTTGGGTACCGAATTTGGTAGCGAAAACGAAAAAGAAGACGGTTGAGAAATCGAACTCAGCCTCTATGATAGCTGCCGAGTGAGATCCTGTTGCGCCTGCCTCGCGGCAGAAAAACATGCCGAAAGAGCAAGAGCGGATGAAGAGACGCACTTGCCCGTGTGCGTGGTGGGAGAGCTGCAGGGTGTCCACGTGTCCGGCATCAAAAGGAAATCGAATTGCTTTTCACGCCGCCTCTAGGTTCTCCTTTGGCTGTATCCTTACTTGTACCGTCGCTCTATCCGCCAGCAATCCCGTCCTCATCCTCCTCCCGGGATTCCTACGCGACCACCCCCGGGCGCTGAGGATCCAAATTCAGGAAAAGCATCCAACGTCCCTCCCGCATCCGCTTTCATTTTTGCAGTTTCGTCTATGCGTGTTTCTTTGGCGAAAATTCGTACTGAAGCGTTCGCTTTCAGCTCCTGCAGTGTTTTTTTTTTTTCCCTCTTTTGGGGAAGAAACTTTTCAAGCTCGCAGGGAGGCAGCGTCGGTACCTCTTCTCCCGCGTGTCGCTCATGCGGGGAAGGAAATAGCGCGGCTATAATCCGCCGTGGCCCCGTTGCTCCTTCGCCGCATCTGCAGTTGACGTGATGTGTCTTCGCGTGCGTTCAGACCTCCCCGCCTGACTGCAATATGCAAACGGCAAGCACGTAAGGGCCTTGTTGTTTTTTGGCAATCGACAGAAACGGCTCGTGTAGTCGTAACGGTTCCTCTGCTTTTAAACGGGCGGTGAAACCCCGTTTCTTTTCTTTCTTTTTCTGTCTGATACCTATGCTGTTTTTTATAGTTACGGAGGACCTGTAAGTTGCACCAGATGTCATGGAATTTCTATCAACACTTTATTTTTCATTCTCATAGATATTTTCCCCTTGTAAACGGGCCATGCAGACAAAACACAAGTTTTGTTGATTCGAAAGGTTGCCTCGTTGGACTCGTACTGACATAAATTTTAACGTAGACTTCGCTCAAATAAGCTATATAATTAGGAAAAAAAAGGGAATGGCCATGCTACCCAATAACCCATTTCCAGCAACAGAACCTATGATGAAAACAAAGGCGGATTAGGCAGGAGTTTGCCGAACGACCTATTTGCGCTTAAATTTAGGGCACATTTTTTTTTTATAGCAGTCAGAATGGTGGGGTAAACAGCGGAAGTTACGAAACTACGCGTAAACATAGAAGTACCGATGCGTAGTGCTGTTGGTACTGCGCGCACTATGCTTTTTTTATCTGCTCAGCGCTGCGGCGCTTTGATGTTGTCTTAGTCGACACTGGCCGATTGGCTTAAGCGACTGCGTCTTACGTGGCTATATTTGTCGAGCAGATACCAGGTTTCACAAAGCGATTATTTTCTTCCTTAAAAAATCAAGCCAGGTACAAATGCGGTCAAAAACAATGCAAAGGCAGAAAACGGCCCGGGGCGATATGGTGACGCCATCTACGCTGACTAACGGTAAATAAGGCTCCGCAGCATCTTGAAGACCTGTTCTTGTGATGCCATTGCAGCAGTCATGAAAACGCACGATTTGGCGGGAGAATCAAAATTTTTACTTCAATGTATTAATTTCCCCGTGAATAAAGCATCATTTGCTTCCGCGCAAGCGGTGGGGGCACTATAAAATACAAAATCTTTCGAATAAAGTAAGATTTTAGTTTGTCTGCATGGCCCCTTTAAGGTAGGTGGAAGGTATACGTTTCCCCAGATGTCCTATATTTTCAATTTTACCGCAAAGAAGGGTTCTTTGCTTGACCTGTACTAAAAATAATACCCTCCACCTTATTTCCTGGCTTAACCCCATCCACCACAGTAATCAGTGACTAAGGAAGTAGGCTACTTAAAACAAGATCGCGGGTTGGAATTTCCTACCGCGACGGCTGTTTCTGTTGAAGATACTAGAAAGGTAAGTCTCGTATGACTGTCCATGCACAATATTGCGATGCGCCTTGGATATTTTCGGGTGACCTCAATTGATCCGCACCTCTCCTCACTAGTGCATTTCATATCGCAGGTGCAGCTTCAATGGCCGAAACCTCACTTTTACTTTAAAGCGAAGCTTTCTCGGTCTCAGTGATAGCGGTTTCGTAACCAAAACGCAATACAGGAAAGCAAACTTTGCACAATCAGGAGGGCAAATTATCATTAGGATGAAGAATATGAGCATGATGATGATGAAGGTGATGATGATGATGATGACGAGATATTGATGATGATGAAACGGGAGCAAAATGCGAGGAGCAAAGTGGGAGGAATCTAACCTGTATCCTACGCGTTATGAAGCCTATGTCTATCCGACTGCACTATCATCGTATTCGGGTCACTCAGCATTTCCTTGGAGGTTGTTTCACGGGTGTTGGCTGTGGACATAGGCAGTTTGGGTTTGGGGCGACAACGGTTGCCTTACAACGAGGGTGGGGTGAGGGGGGGGGGCGCTGTTTGCTGTTGTTGTCGCTTGAACTTTGATTGTAGCGGTTTTGACTTTGGCCCCGAGCCATTTGATTTTCGCACACAAGAAAGCTTCGCCTGTCAACCATCGTCACCATTAAATGCAGGGGCTTCTGATTTGTATTTATGAGCGAAGCGTTATTTAGACTTTTCGATACTTGTTCTTAGAATTCTAGAAATTTTCTAGATTCATAACACTTCGTCTGATTGACGCGTTCGTTCGCGTAACTTCGCAGCAGACATCCCCCATTACTTTTCACGAGGGCTAAAAAAGCGGCTATATTTGCTGACCTGATTACTTATGAAAAAAATTCCCTCGCTTTAAAACTAGAGGCGATATGTACGAATCAACATTTTATCGCGCACTAATTATACAATTACACTCCACACATTCATTCTCTCAACCTACAAAAGCTTGGTTGTGTCTTACATGTCTTTTTTGCCTCCGTAGTTCGTTCAGAAGCGAAATGCTTGCTTCGGCAATACGGTAGCTCACTTTCGTTGGTAGTACGTCGTAACGTGTAGGGCGATTATTTTCACCGCCCGCATGTTAGGCCATGTTCAGACTACCGACGTAACAGCCATATCGTGCGCTATGGCCGCAATGCACGCAGTTCGGTTAACTGAGACGTAAAAAGAGGTCATTGCCTAAAGATATTACGGCAGTTGCGACAACAGTCTGAAGCAGGCCTCAGCCGTGAGAACCGAAGCCCGTTAACCGCGACGTTTTCACTTCGAGCTTCCATTTCCCAGTAGTCACTCGCTTGCTTGATTTTGCTGTATTACCACTTATAGCGCAAAACCACTATTAAACTACCAGTGTGCATTTCGCGGCACTCCCTTCAAGTCGCAGAAGACTTTCGGGATTATAACTTTATGTGGCTACTCCGGTCGCAGAAGCAGACTGTGTTTATTGCACGTGCGAGCAAGCGAATGAGCATGCGTGTGCCTGCCTGCGCGGGTGTGCGTGTGCGTGTGAGGGTGCGGCGCGCGCAGGTGAATTACGGTATAAAGCGTCTTTGTAGGAAGTTCAAGCGTACTAAAAAAATCCTCCGGCCGGGTCGCGCTGCTCAGGCCAACTAAAACAGACAGCCTGTCCCCGCCGTCGATTCTGGACCACTAATCCCATCTGCCAAAATATTTCGTTTCCTTACCAATACCACGTCATCTCGAAGCTCCTTTCACGCGCTCATACTCCAAGCGCCTTCCCGCTACTAGCAGCATTATCTCCATTTGTTTACGGCATTCTTTCATTTTCTGCGCTTTGTCGACGAAGCAATGCAAACAACACGAGAGTCGGCATTCGTGTATATTTAATAGTCTCATTTCGACGCACCGTAATGACTTCTCCAGGAAAATCCCATTTTGTAAGTTCGGTCCCATTGCTCCCCTACAAAATTTTTCCTCGCTCGCACAGTTCGCTCTCCGGCTCTGCCGCTAACACGTAGGCGACCTTTCTGACGCCATTACGCATTCATGATAGACACGTAACCTTCCGGGAAACCGACGCACGCACGCTCGGATGTTCGCTCGTGTTTCCTCTCGGCTTTGTTGGGCACCAAAAGGTAACCGAGTCACAAACAAGGAATACGCAAACGACACATTGTGTTGTTGGACAGAGAAAAAGGCAAGCAAAGGAGATCGAAAGGAAGAGGCAAAGTGCGCGCGGGGAGAGTGAGCGTCTGCTTCTTTTTTCCTACGTCTTCATCAATGTTGGTTAACGAGACTCCACACCGGCGGAACAAATGGCCTCCGTCGCCCCGCGTTCCTGCGGGACTCGATTGCGCCGCTTACTGCCTGCGTCACAGCCGGGGCTTCTAAAAAGCCTCGCGCTGTGAGGATTTCAGAGACAGTGACAACTACTCTGGAAACAAAATGCAAACCCGAACCCCCCAAAAAAGGTTCCCTCTCACTCCCTCTTGCAACGGACCTCCCCTCACGCGGGAACATTCGGGACGAAAGACAATGGCACCGCGCAGCGAGTGCCACGCGGCAACGCAACCAGTTTTCGTGGGAGAAAGCTTTGCTACCACTCATTGGAGAGCCTAAATTAAGCGGTGAGTAGTGCGTTCTACCGTACCGCGTCCTTAAATACTTCGAAACAAAAAAGAAAGAGGCGGAAATGTTTTGGTGCGTGCTTGGCACGGAGCAAGAGGAGGCAGGACGAACTCGCGCCGCGACAGGGTGATGGCGTGCGACCTGCTACAAGGAGGCGTCGTGAGATAATGCGGTCAGTTCGCCTCGCCAGCCTCTGTACCTTTCAGACAGCTATTAATGCATGCGAGGCGGGCTTTATCCTGTTTCACCTTATCACGTTATGCGTTGTTTTTTTTTCTTTACGCGTGCCGCCACATCCACCCTGAATGGCAGACGGGTGAAGGGTGTACCTCAGAGGACTACGGACCGAGGGCCTTGTTAGTGGGCGGGTGAGATCGTGCGCTGACCCGCTTCTCTGAAGCTGTAACAATGGAAAGCCTGGAAGGTGGATGAACCCGCTTTGAGAAACGAATTAAGTGCAACTTACGTACGCTTTACAGGGGGAGGCTAAGCCTTTTGCGCGCATTTTTTTTTTTTCAAACGAGAACGCATCGATGAGATGTTTATCTTCCGTTATCGATAAGCTGGGTAGGCGATGGAGGGTTTCACGTGTCCGGACGCCACCTCACGTATAATCTCCCAAGACGTCGGTGTTCCCCACCTGCTTACCCGGCCAAAGGGACCCGTCAGCAACAAATGCCAATAGCGTTTGCTTTCGGCGCCGGAAACGTTTCGATTCAATGGGAGCTATCTTTTTTCTGCGTCACCTGCTTCATTTTCTTGTTAAAAAGGACGTGCAAGCAGACTCCTTTTATTTGCATTGAAACAGAGTAGATGTGAAATCTCACACTTTCTGAACTCAAGTTTTCCCTATTTCGGGTTGTTACGATTAAGCCCGCCGTTTGGCTTTGTTTCAACACTCCTCGGCTGAGCGGCGAAGCCTCCACTACATGCGCCTTTCGAGCAGCACCTCCCCCCCCCGTGTCGGTGACTCATGCTTTCACGTCTCGGCAAGCCTGGGCCTCTGGCGCCTATCTGTCGGCGCGTTTCAAACTTCGGCGGTAGCCGACAAGGCAGGCTTCAATGCGTCCCAAGGACACAGAGGCCCCGCGTCCGCAGCGGAGTCCTCCTCTCTCCCCTCTCTCGGACTCAGCGTGCGCCGCTACTACCGACTGCTCACGAACTCTGGAAAGAGTGTGGTGTGTATCTGTGACGTTCGTGGCGTGTGCACAATCTAGAGGGAACGCTCTTTGGACTGTTGGCGCTTTTGGGTATAAATACGAGCCCCTCAAGCGCTATAACTCATTCCTGTTTGAGCAGTGAATCAATGTTTTCACTCTGCTCGAGTCCTGTGCTGTTACCTCGCCCGTCGGGGCGTTGTTCTTTGGCTTCGGCTCATCTTTAGCTATGAAGTAAACAGTTACGTTAGCCTATGGCTTCTGGGCTTCTTTACGGCTGCGACATTGGCTGGCCGCTCGCTTCAAACCACGCTACCAAGCGTATGTCGAAGGCGGCGGAGCTCGGCTCGGGTCGGCCTTCCCGGTAGCAACAGGGTATACCATCTGTACTTGTAACAGTAATTCTTCCGGGAAAGGCAATACCCCGGATGTCGGGGCCAAAAATCGCGCAACGATTCCTGTCCTTCGGCGACATTTCAACATAGTGCGGGGGGAACTGTGAACTGTTACGGCATGTTTTGTCACAAAACAGTGCAAATGAAGAGCCCAAAAAATGGTTGCAGATAAAACAGAACGTAGGGAACGAGCCTCATATACTATTCTCGTTCACAGGAGAATTGTCTCGGCTATTGGCATCAGTTCTGCAGAACGTATAGATGCATGAACGCTGTGGGGATGTTAAAGCACCTCCTTTAAAATGCAAATATTAAGTGCCCGTAGACTCTACCATTAACAAATATGGTGTACTGGCCTACCTAAACGTGTAATAATCCTGCTACACATCGGTTCGATAGATTTTTCACAGAACTCATCATTCATTGTTTATTGGTCGCAATAAATAAAATTCGCTTCACTTGACAACTGTCGAAACAGAGAGCGGTACTGTTTGCACATAACGGTGATTTCCCTTCTCCGCTGCTTCTATAGCATTTTATTGTATTCTTCAAAGCACTTATCGCTCTTTAACGTAGCATATATATAGGTGATGACCCAAACCTCAACATAGGCAATAAATTATTTGCTCTACGTAATTCTAAAAGATCAGCTCGCAGTGCTAACGTTGCTGCGTTAGTGATGTTTTGTGTACATACGGTCGCGGGAAATTCGATGAATGACCTAGGTGCATTTCACGGGCAAAAAAGACAGGCCTCACCAGAGTACAGTGTTACTCGTGGATTGCAATGCTTGATAAAACGGTGCATCAATCATTCAATCAATCAATCGATCGATCGATCGATCAATCAATCAATCAATCAATCAATCAATCAATCAATCAATCAATCAATCAATCAATCAATCAATCAATCAATCAATCAATCAATCAATCAATCGATCATTTCGCCATTTTTGCTGTTACTTTCTTGCTATTGTCAACCATTGGGGCACACAGTAACCATTGTGGCATGACAGGAATCGATCGATCGATGACTTTCAGCAGAATAATATTGGTCTCTTCAGCTTAGACTGAAATTCTCAGCGCAACCACTGTGGGATTCTAACTTGGATGGTTTTTTATACTTGCCAAAAATTTGCTCCAGTCGTCTTTTCATCATAAACCATTGTGGCATGACAGTAACCATTGTGGCATGACAGGATTTCTAGTCGCTTCATGCTCATTGATTTATGATGAAAAGACGACTGGAGCAAATTTTTGGCAAGTATAAAAAACCATCCAAGTTAGAATCCCACAGTGGTTGCGCTGAGAATTTCAGTCTAAGCTGAAGAGACCAATATTATTCTGCTGAAAGTCATCGATCGATCGATGACTTTCAGCAGAATAATATTGGTCGATCGATCGATGACTTTCAGCAGAATAATATTGGTCTCTTCAGCTTAGACTGAAATTCTCAGCGCAACCACTGTGGGATTCTAACTTGGATGGTTTTTTATACTTGCCAAAAATTTGCTCCAGTCGTCTTTTCATCATAAATCAATGAGCATGAAGCGGCTAGAAATCCTGTCATGCCACAATGGTTACTGTGTGCCCCAATGGTTGACAATAGCAAGAAAGTAACAGCAAAAATGGCGAAATGTAGCGTAACAGCTTTATCTATGGTCCAATGCTCTTTCCTGTTGCTTGCTTGTTTTGCAGCTGGCTGCGGGCTGTCGTTATCAGATCTTTCAACACGCACCGCATGTCTCTACAGCCGCTGGGCCACCACAGCCGTTGCTTTCATGACTTAATTTCCCAGCGCAGAGAACGCGTCGCACGGATACTGATTCTGTATCGCCCAATGTCATCTGTGCTTGGAGGAGATCGCTTCGATGTGTCCATTAGAAGTGTGGAAGCTTGTAGGTTACAGGCACGCCACATCGCGAGCTGCGGCTAGGCGCGCGGTTTACCGCTTCTTTTCCCGCCACGCTGTGTATACCTCCCATGGTGTGCGACTAATTCATCCGGGCAGAGGCGGGTGGGCGCACGAATGGGTGTGATTGAGAAAATTCATCTCTGGGGGGAGTGAAAAAAAACGAACGACATTATTTTCCGCGTCGGCCAGCAGGCTACGATACCATCGAAGTCACAGGAAGCAGAAAAAAAAACTATTTAAGACAGCGATAGGGGGAAGGGGACAACTTCGTTATCTGAAGCCCTGTTCGTACATCGTTTTCTGGCACGGGTCGATTGCCCACCGCGAAAGAAAACATCTTTGTTGTGGGAGGCAGTCACGCATTTCCTGCGTCGAATTGCGCCCCAGGGTTGTGGTAGTTCGCCGGGAAGCTTACCGTGTTTGCCTTCAGCAAAGCGAAGCGTCCGCTCCCGACTGTGCACCGTTTCGGAGGCGGGATACGCTTTCGCAGCGCCCCTTGTTTCTCCGATCGTACTACTGTTGTGATGGAATAGAGCGCCTAGCAACTTGCGAACCACACGTCGGTGCCGCTTCGATACACCATGAGTTTTTGTGGTAGTTGTTGTTGTTGTTGTTATTGCTGTTTTGGGCATAGGCTTGCTATACTCTTATCTCCCTTTGGGCCGTTTTCTTCGTTTTTTCACCCCTTGCAGTAATTTCGTCAATTGTCGTGGAAGATAAATTTCGAGGTGAAGAAAGGACGACACAATTGCAACTGTACAGCCCGAATGATTGTTCTGCACTCGAATGTTTTACATGTTAAGCTTCCCATCTTGATGAAGAAGGGGGCAGCGTTTCTGTGCTAACCTCATCGTGTATTAGAGCGCAAACCCACAAGGACAGCAAACGGGATGGCACACATGCGCTATCAATATTTTTTTATTATTATTTAAGGACAACACAGATAAAGAAATGGGTGAAATATCACGGACAAAGCATCGGCAATGGAAAACACACAAAAAAATTCTTGTACCCGTATCCACGCTGCAAGGGTGGTCGGACGGTGATGCTGTGGTTATCACCTGCAACGATTGACCAAAATGAGGTACTTGTAGTTCACAGAGGCGTAAATCGTATTCCCGTTTCAGTACGAATTCACGGTATATCTTATTAACATTTCTATTCATCAGTGTTCCGTCATGCAGTGCGTACCCGTAGCGATATCACAACGCAAATTAAGCTACCTGCTGTGTGGTTCCTCATTTATATGTGAAAAAGCACTTACGTCATGTCCTGTGTTGTGTACATAGCTATCACGAAGTGCAATCTGGTTTTATGTTCTCACTCTATATACATTACGTTGTGATTGATTGATTGTAGGGTTTAACGCGCCGACGCAACGCAGGCGATGAGGCGCGCCGTAGTGGAGGGCTACGGATTAATTTTGACCACCTGGGGATCTTTATCGTGCGCCGAAATCTCGTACACACGGGCGTTTTTGCTTTTCGCCTCCATCAGAAAAGCGGCCGCCGCGGCCGGGAATCGAACCCGCGACCTCGTGCTCAGCAGCAGAACTGAGCCACCGCGGCGGGTTACATTACGTTGTGGCGTTATTGCCTGAATTTACTGATTTGCAAACTAGTATAGGCATTTTTCTGGCTGTATACGGAAACGCTTTAAGAAGGCGGCTGTACTAGCCAAAAGGATGTGGTACTTGGTCATGAAGAACTTTTTTTTTCCATGCGCCACGTACATATGTACCAAGATACACTCGTCATGCAAACGCCTTGTCCGTCGGTCAAACGGGTCGGTATCAACCAGAGGTTGAGAGAACATAGAGGCCCCGTTTAAAGGAAAGCGCGAGTGCTCACATGGCAACGCGTAGCAGGGGTAGAGTGTGCTGCCCTGTTCATTCCGAAGCGAGGAGTAGAAGGAGGGGGAAGCGACAAATATTTTTTGGAACAAGGGCCGCACGGTCCTCAAAGCTCTCCAAGCGTAACCCGTCAGTAAGAGGGGTAGTGGATGTATCAGCCCTCCGACGGTCAACCTTTCAGAGTAACTATTTTTGTTAATGATGGAAGCGCGTGGTCGTGACCTGGTTGCTTCTGTTCTTGCTCACTGCTTACTTTGTATCCCGTGGATTCTTCGGTACCCTATCTGTGTGTTTTTGGAACCGGTTGATGGTAATCAGGGCTTGCGGGCCCTTCGTTGTCTCTGTCCTCGTACGTTTGCGCTGCAGTACAAAGTGAATCTACTCCAAGTCTCCCTAATCGCTACGTTACTGTCCGCGACGAGATGGGATGTATCCTTGGTTACAAGCTAAGAATATCCGTGCATGCGTACATCACCACGCACCGTCATCATTATCGTCGTCATGATGATGATGATGCCGACGACCGCTTACAACAGCTTATATATAAACAGTAGTGGGCAACCCAGCCAGTCAAGTTAGTGGCGACGGAAAAGAGGTGTGCAGCCCGCCCCGCGTCGGCGAAAGCGGCAACCGTGTGCACAATTGAGCAGAACAGCACTGCCCTGCTAAGGACAGCTACCAGGCGTAATGAGGAAGTCCTCCAGAAGGATCGAGAGGAGCATCGTGGATTCCCTCCTTAAGCTCAATAGCACTGCATCTGAATTTCAATCTGGTGAGAAATTAATCATAAAGAATGCGTGGTTTCTGATTGATTATGAGGTGGTTTAAGCTTTTAAGGTATAAGCTTTTACGGAAACCTGGTTTAGTAATAAAAATCACGTCGTACAGTTTGATTGTTATTGCTCTGAAGCTATATTTCGGCGTAGTAAAAGAGGCGGGCGCATGCGCTTTACATCGCTGACGGTATCTCGCGTCACATCATTAGCGAATATACTGTGATCACCGATGACTATGAGTGCCTAGCAGTCACCGGCAATGCTTTCGCTGTTGCAGTTATCTACAGACCGCCTTCTCGTCCCTTATGTATTTTTCTTCCCTTCCTAGAACGACTAAGAGAATACTTACTGTCCTCGAACCTTCAAGTAGCAATAGTAGGAGATTTTAACATTAGCATGCTTGTAAGTGATGCCGCCAACAGTGAACTTCTGGAATTGATATCTTCAGTTGGTCTTACGAACGTTATCGATGTAGCTACACGTGTCACCAATACAAGTCATTCTTTAATCGATCTTGGCCTTACGCGTACTCTGGACGGGTGTATGTATGCTGGTGTTTCATCTGCAGGAATTAGTGACCACACGCCAGTTTTTTTTTTTTTTATCTGGAGCGAATGCGCGCCAGAAAAGGTTTTTCGAGGCTCATCAACGAAAGAAGTTGTGGTATGTTTCGACAAAGGCTTTCAACACTAACCTGGGCAAACTCTTTAAATAATGGAAATCATAATTAAGCTTACGACTTGTTTTTAGAGGTATTATCGAAGCATACAATTTCGTTTTTCTTCTAATAGAACAAAAATATTTCGGAAAGCCAGGAAACCATGGGTTACTAGGCAACTCCTAAATAAAATGAAAGTCAGGGGCCGTTTTTTCGCGAGTTTATAAAAACTAACGATATTGCCAAGTTGTTAGAATACAAAAAAAAATAAGAAATATTCTAACAACCGAACTGAAGCAAGCGCGTTCTACGTTTTATATGAATAAATTTTCAGCCAGTTACGATAAACCACAACAGATTTGGCCGCTACGAAAGTCCCTGGTATCTCTTAACAAAGTTACCGTACAAGACGAAATTATTGTTGACGGTCGTTCGTACTCAGGTACGGCCTTGGCAAATAAATTTAATAGTTCCTTCCTAACGTCTGGTGAATCGCTCCTCCCACGTAGCTCCTTCAGGGCTTGTATAAGATATAAAGTTCCTACTTCTATTTTTTAGCACCGACTTCACCATACGAAATTGAATCAATCATTAAAAAGATTAAAATTATATGTGCCAGCGGCTTCGATGATATCAATGTTCGCCCTGCGAAGGATCGAAAGAGCCGATATTTTAAGTATCCCGTTACCCACATGTGCAACAGTATCTTATGTTCGGGTATTTTTCCTGAAAAGATGAAAATTGCCCGCGTATGTGCTTGCGGGTTACTATTAAGGCACGCGTTGGAGCGTCTGTTTTCCCCGAACAATATGATCAGCACTACCATCATCCACTCTTTGATAGCCGACGCAACAGAACCCAGCAATGAAGATAATAATGCTTCCCCCGAATTACAGTACTGCGGGAAGTTTTTTTTTTTTTTTTTTTTACTTTTATCGTTAAGCATCAACAAGCTGATGGTCCATTTTTGCGGACTCTGGAGTCACACTTCAGCCTTGGGCTAGGCATCAGTCTCGAGCAGTCAGCTTGTATTAGGCATAGTTATTTTTGGCGCCAAGTTCAAAATCCAACTGCTTACATTGAACTACAACGGCTTCTGGGCATCGTGAATAAATGTCAACGTGAAGGCGGACAATGTGGCATTGATCACAAATAACTAACGGGGGCCGGACATACCAATCATTTAAAAAAAAAAAAGCTGCTCAATTTTTTGCATCCGCGAGGCAAGGAGCATCAACAGTCCACCTGGGCTGACAGGTCGCATCAGAACGCGCTGCAGAAAGAGACCGTCGCTGTAACTTCAAGATACCACGCGGACTCGCAAAGCATAAGAGATTCTACATCATGGCTCCGTATACATGGCTTCTGTTTCAAGCTACAACGAGCCTCTTCCCCATTGTGACCCCTCAATGCTGTACATAAATGTCGCCTCATTTGAGAATTTCCAGCGCCAAGAATGTCCTTCGCTGTGTACGTCCTAGGTCCCACCACTGCCCCTTAGAATGTTCCTCATACTGTTAGTCCATTATCTGTCTCTTATCGTGTCCTGAACGTGCATCCCCCGCGACAAGAACTCTGTTCGCTTAAAAGGGAATGCATATAAAATACAAGCTTCTTTTATCCGAAAGATTTCGTGTTTTATGGTGCCCCTAGCGCTTGTCCAGCAGCAGACGATGCTTTATTCACTAAGAAATAAATCAATTTAAGTTGAGATCTTGATTCTCGATTGATTGATTGATTGATTGTGGGGTTTAACGCGCCGACCCAACGCAGGCGATGAGGCGCGCCGTAGTGGAGGGCTCCGGATTAATTTTGACCACCTGGGGATCTTTAACGTACGCCGAAATCTCGTACACACGGGCGTTTTTGCTTTTCGCCTCCATCAGAAAAGCGGCCGCCGCGGCCGGGAATCGAACCCGCGACCTCGTGCTCAGCAGCGCAACGCCTTAGCCACTGAGCCACCGCGGCGGGTATCTTGATTCTCCAGCCAAATAGCGCGTTTTCGTGACGTCTGCAATGATATCACAAAAACAGGTCTTCAAGCGAAACCTAGTGCGCCCTGTGCTCCATTACACCCCGCAGCCGACTGCGGAGCCTTGTTTACCTTCAGTCCTCCTACGTGGCGCCATTATATTGCGCCCGGTGTATTTCTAAATATGCTTTGTTTTTGACCATGTTTGTGCCTAGCTTGTTTTTGTTAGGGTAGAAAATAATTGTTTCGGGAATAATTGTTTCCCTCGACACTTATGTAAGACACCGTCGCTTACGACAATCGGCCAGTGTCGTCTGAGACAACCAGAAAGCGCCGCACTGCTGTGCGGCTAAAACAAGAATAGTGCGTGCAGTACCAGCAGCAGTACGCGTCGGTACTTCTATGGTTACGTGCACTTTCGTAACTTCCACTTTTTACCCTACTATTGTTACTGCTATACAAAGAATGTGCCCTAAATTTAAGTGCAAGTAGCTCGTTCGGCAAGCTTATAAGCCCTGCCTATTTGCGTTTGCTTTTGCCGGCTTCAGCCAATCGCTGAGCTGTCATACATGATACCATAGGTTCTGTTGCGGGAAATGAGCTAGTAGGTCGCATGGCCATCCCTTTTTTTCCTAAATATATAGCTTATTCGAGCGAAGTTTACCTTAAGAGTAGTGTTAGTATGATTCTAACGAGGCAATCTTTCGAATGACGCGAACTGCTGTTTTGTCTGCAGGGCCCGTTTAAGTGAGTTGCGCATAACTCGTCGCAGTGGAGATGGTGACGGCGGCCCATAAAAATGGCGCTTACTACCTATGTAGCAATATGCATCCGTGCACATCGTCGTCGTAGTAATTGAAATCATCGTCATCATTATTATCATCATAATTGACCTCATCCTTGTCTACAACACTCTCACCACCAGCACCAGCAACTGTTGAGTAGTGTTTTCTTTGTCGAAAACAGTACGGAAAACCGCAGGCGTGAATTTGCCTTTAGATATTAGCGAGTTCCCGCTCGACTGTGCGTAACTTAAAGGGGCGGCTGGTGCCGCGCGCGCAGGAGATCTCCAAGGAACGATGCGAACAGTGTGGGGTTCACTCGAAGCTCTGTTTTATTATACGCACAGGTATACACTACAGAAAGAGGGTAAGGGCACGAACAAAGAGGAGAGTCTCGGTGCCTCAAATGGCGATGGTTGGCGTCGGTTCGTCTGCAAGCGCGCACACATATAAACACACGTCGCTCGCTGGCGCCGCACCGTCCGTGGTCTGTGGCATGGTGTCGGATGCGCCGCATGGTGTAAACAGCGGCCGCTTTTCGTTCCGATCCTCGTCTTAGGTTACTTGATCCGGGGCCTCCAAAGTCCTCCCGAGCTCTTCCCCATCAGCGACGTGTAAACTTTAGACCCGCCTTCCGAGAACGGAGGAATTCTTAACAGCAACAGCAGCGGCGGCAGTGGCGGCAGCAGCACCAGCAATATCCTATCATCAACATCATCACAATCATCGTGTCTTTTTCCTCTTTTTAAATCCCATATTCTGGAGTTCAACTGGCCTAGAAAGCTAGGCATATTCGCCCTCTTATCATAGCCAGTCTCATTATAGTTGCTCTCTTAGGGACCCAGAAGTTTAGCCCGAAGTCCCCGCGGTGTACTTAAACAAACCTCCGTAAGATGTGGTTAATTGGCGGATGTCTACTTGTGTTGGATACGGTCAGCCGAAGTCCCCATACCAGCCGAAGTCCCCGCGGTGTACTTAAACAAACCTCCGTAAGATGTGGTTAATTGGCGGATGTCTACTTGTGTTGGATACGGTGTCACCGAGGTAACGGACGATCGAGGCTTGCGTTTCCAGCTCGCAAAGTTTAAAATATCAAACGCATTCGGAACCCTAGTTACGACTTTTTACTGATGATTGCTTTTGAGAAAACCAATTTGTTCTTTTGTTTTAACTGCACCCGTCTGAGGTTAAATCTACGACACCAGTTACAAATCTTGGCCTAGTGGTGCAGCCTGCCGGGGGGCCCAACACGCAGAAGGAATCATAACACCGCCAAATGTTTTTTCGTGTCTGTGCAGGTGCGTTGTCACTACGCAGTTTTGCTTCCGTTGCATTTTTTTAGGCCTAGGCCAGCCGAAGTCTCATTTCTAAAATAAGGGCTTCCTTTTCGGGGGCACTCCGGGTGATTGCAGGACGGGAGACAGAGGGAAGATTTAAAAAAAACGATTCGAAAAACCATTGTGGTTCATAAGAAAAGCGTGTTTCTTTCTGACTCTTTCTTGTGGCTTTATTACTTCCCGCTCTAACGTGCTTGATAGCCGTCCCATAAGCTGTCGAGACGGACGTTTCTCAACTGCTGGGAGGTTAACGCCTCCTTCTCACTCTTTTAGACCGCTGCTCGGTAGATGGACGGCCTTCTTGGGTGGCACGAGAGTAAACACGGAATGGCTCTAAGCCTGTTCTGCTGAGGGAACAGCGAAAGCGGGAAAGATGGACGAGCAGCTTAATTCTGTCATCTAAAGTGGAAGCAGCAGGCTTAGCTTCATTCAATGACGAAACGAAATACCTCCGGAAAACAAAATAAACTGAATAAAATGCTGAGTTCAATGAAAATTAAAACGGACTAAGTGCAGGAGGGAGACAACCATTTACGCCGCTGACAGATTTTCTACAAACAGTCGAACATGCGGGCACGGCACGTTCCACTCGAAGGATTTACACAGATAAACGCAAACGGATGGAAGAAATTGTGTGCGTAGTTAAAATCTGCACAGAACTGAAATTACAAAGGAGACAGCCTTGAGTGCCAGATAGAGCGAAAAGCGGCGTCTTTCTCTGGAAGAGAAAAATACCACAGCGCAGAGAGTAAAAAAAAACAACGCTTACGAAATCTCGGAACTTGTAAAGGACGTATGGGGCTAATTTTCATAAAGTAAATCAGTTTTTTGAAAAAATCGGGACATTGTAGAGCTTATAGGACAACAAGTTTCTGTCTCCAATGTTGTGTGGAATGCGTTAACAGCTCGCTACGCGAGCAAGATGACAACGGGTGGAAAAAAGAGTGAGCCAAGTAATATCGGCGCTGACACCATATTTCGTGACAGGTGAACGTGGGGACACCTGAGTAGAATAAATGCACCCCCCCCCCCCCCCACACACACACACATATACAGAGGAATGGTTCTCGGGAACCACTGGCGTGAAAAGTCGACCGTCTGTTTGCCGAAGCAATTCGCAATAAAAGACACGGGAATGAAAGCCAAAGCAACATATACAAACACAGTGTAGTAGAAAGCAAGTCTTGATAAGTATCGCCAGGGAAGTTATGTTTTTGCCTCCGAAGCTTGTAGGGAGGCTTAAGTCCACCGAGGCATTTTCGTGTTTCTCGCCACCGTGAGAAAGGCGGCCTTCAACTAGGAAATAAACCACCGTATACCCGCGCTCACTAGAAAAACGCCTCATCCACTGAGCCACCGCGGTGGGTGCAGACATCGTTAGGTGGCAGTTGCGTTCATTCAAGCCCTTGAAAACGCCAATTACGACAGCTGCGGGTGGTTTTCGTTCATCCCTGTTAATTCGTGTCTGGCTTAATGCTGCAATATCCTCTCAACTATGCAATCCCGGTCCAAGCTTCAACGCCAGCCTGCCTCGGCACGCGCCTTACTGTTGTACCTGCCGTTCCTCTATGTGTATGTCTTTTATTAATTTCACGCACAGCTACCTTTTTCCCTTTATTTCTACGGTTCGACAACATGTACAACGATAACGGTGCATAAAATAGAGCAGCAGTTGAGGAGAAGACTCCAAAAGGGCAAAGAAAAGCCTGATGAAGGGGCATTCCCTCCCACGCTTTTTCCGGCCCAACATCTTCCCGGGAATAATTATTATACAGCTATGCGACGTAATCCTTCAAACATTCATATTTGTAGTTATGAAACTCCATTTTCCGATTTATTTTGATTTGTTCGACACACGCACATGCGCACGCACGCCCATAAGTTACCAGCCGCAGTTTCTACATCTTCCCAACAGCCTATGCTTCATTTACAAGTTTCCCAAGCACCGGCTTCCTTTTGGCCTCCGCCGCTTTCTGCGTACATGTCTGTTTCAATCCTTTTTGAATGCCGGTCTTTCTGACTGCACTTAATTGCCTGAACCTGAACATTGAAAAAGTTTTCGCTATTGCGGTTTGTGGGTACGACGTAACGCTTTCGTCGTGAAAGGCGAATAAGTGTCTGCTCGGTGATTATTAAAAGGTGACTTCCTACGCTACGCCTCTCCACCCAATCCTCTGAATACCACGTCCGCACGAATGTACCGAAGTTTCAGTAATTAGCGCGACCTTTTTTTTTCATTTTCTCCTGTGGGCAGACCGTCAGTGATTACGGCTAATATCGACCGGTATAATTCCAACGCGAAGCAAGCAATTTTTACCGCATGCTGCTGTTGCTCGCAACGGTAGGCAGTTATCTGTGTACATAGTTTCTTTCTTCCTGAAATGCGGGACTGGACGTTTTACTGCATATTTGTTGCGCGCGCTTTTTTTCTTTATTACTGCATTTGTTGGCCTTTGCATTTTACCTTTTTGAGTGTATAGATTCTGCGGAAACGCCTGCGGACGCAATTTTCTTCCTTTTTATATTAAGCGGAGCTAACACTGCTTTGGCTGTTTCTTCTTGTCGCAACTATACCGAGCGCAATCTTCTCCTGGCCTTTTCAGGGCAAAGTTTATTAGTTTTTTACCGTATTGGTTTCGCTTGAAGTAGGTCTCTTCTGCCTTCACGCTTTATATCACTGCCTTCTCCCCCTCGTACTGCTATTAGCCTACTAATTTTGGCGTTTTAAACCATTATAGTTTTTGCGCGAAGTGACCGCATCAGCCTCTGCACGATTTCCCGCCGGTTTTACCGCTTAGTCCACATAGCAGCAACTGCCAACCGCCATCGTAGGTGTGAAAGCATTGTGGGAACTTCTCCCCGTACACTACTGAGGGCAGCCTATACGCACCTCGCTGAACACGTGACCTCCTTCCATCCTCGCTGCCCTCCTGTGCTAGGTTTGTTATTCTGAAGTTGCTTCTGGGAGTCAAATGCTGGCCGCCCTGAAGTCACGTGACGCCAAACGTATATCCACGCCTTTGCTATAATTCACCTAATGTTAACTATTGTCAAACCGACCAAGCGATCAATCATAGACATTAACCGCAATGTTCCTGTGGCACTGAGGCGCTGCCTTTATTGAGGCAGGACGGTACCTCGGAGGAGTATTTGCGGTACCCCGTTCTCCCTCATTCCCTTTCTTCTATCTCTTTCACTGTCTTCTGTCCTACTATTTTAAGGAAGGTTTGCAATGAGAAGATCAGACCTCCTTCCTTCCTTCCTTCCTTCCTTTGTTTGCTTGTTTGTTTGTTTGTTTCTTTCTTTCTTTCTTTCTTTCTTTCTTTCTTTCTTGCTTTCTTTCTTTCTTATGCTCTAACATACAGGGCATGACGTCATGAAGATCTGCTGTGATTGTCTGAACCCCTGGGCAATATATCTTAAATATCGGGACAGGCATGCGCACCGCGCTTATTGCGTTTTGTCTCAACCCTCCACCGGGATTCAGCGATCATACTGGAATTCGAAAAATTGAAAGCGGGGCGTTACGCACCGGGTCCAACAGACCCGGCTTTGAGTGCTAGGGATTAATTTATAGCGCCCTGACTTATCTAATGTGCGCCGAAATCTGAACAAACGAGTGCTTTTTCTTTTATTTATTTTTTAGTTTTCACGTTCAGCGAAACATCGGCCCCTGGAGCCTTTAATCAGAACCGCCACCTCGTGATGAGTTCGCCGCTGTTCAAGCTCGACTTCGTGGGCCCTGGGGGAAACACAATGGGCAGATATGAGTAATCAGCATTCCAGCGAAAGTAGTTGAACGAGTACTAATGATGTTTATCGTTTATAGCATTTTGAGAAGTTCGAACTCGGGGTAACTCCTGCAAATGTCTTTTTTTGTTGCGTGCGTGGATGTTAGGTTGAGCTGATGTGCGTGTTCAATCGTTTTAGACGGCAAAAACGCTTGCTGTGTGCTCATTTGCCATCTCAGGCTACAATATAAAAAAACAGAATACAAAAAAACAGAAAACAAAAAGCAGTGCATGGAAAATTTCGTGTAAACACGCAAAAAGGTAATGAGCGAGCTCCACGAAGGGAAAACACGATACCAGCCTATCTCTGTCTATCAATCGCGCTCGCACTAATGAGCGTGGACAGAAATGCGCCCCTACAGAAAATTCGCTGGCCCCTGGCGACGACATAATCAAGGCCGCTTAATGGGCCTTCGATGAATGTGTTTACCTTCGGGGCAGAAATTATGCTTCGTTTCGGGGTAGTTATTACGGGGACACTTTTCTCCCATCGTAAGACGTTCGCCAAGGAAGCAAAATGACCTGCACCGGCGTCCCCGCCTGCGATTACCGAACTGGCGACGAGAATAAATTGCGGCTCACGTTTCTTTAATAAATTTGCCCCGGAGAAGACGTGCATCCGAACACCGGAAGCAATGATCGTCTATATCAGCATTGAAACGGTTTCTCCAATGTTTCCGGTAAAGCAGACTAGCGATGCAAGAAGATTATGCAGATTGAATGGTCGCGCACAACTCCGCGATTTCTGGTTTTGCGACTCTGTGACGGATTTGCGCAATGATAGGAAGCACAGAGGACAGATTGGTATGTATAGTTCATGAACGTGGCATGAACACGTGTTCCGCGCGGACGTTTTCCACGGAGTTTTTCCGGACTTTTTCGTATGTGACTTTTCCACGGACTTTTCCACGGACTTTTGCCTATGTGAATCATTGATAATTGCGACGGTGAACAGCGTTTTGGGTCGAGTTTTTTTGTTCTTGTTGCAGATTTTTCCTTCTGCCATCGTATTTATGGCGTGCTTTGCTTCTTGTTTCCTAGCTTTCAGGCAACGGGATACTGTAACGTTGCAAACGAAAACAAATCTGTCCAGACAGTGCATGTCAACAGCTGATATTACAGGCAAGCAACTTGGTTAGCGAGATGCCTACGTTGGGCACATTTCAATCAAGCGTAAGTTCATATGTCACAAACTCGAGCGTACGACGTCTAAAAGTATCGTATACATTTTTCATTTTATTGTACAGCGCGTAACTCTTCTTCAGTCGTTCGATTCATTCAGTTCGGTTCCATTCGCCCCTAGACAATATGGAGCTTTCTCGAACGAAGAGACGGTAACACGATCACTCGCCGGCTCGCCGGCGAGAAAAAACAACAAAAATAAAACCTCCGGGGCTCCGGTTTCGTCGAAGCTTCCACAACTTTCGAGGAGGTGCGCGTGGCCTTGCCAGCTCTAAAGAGCGTCGAAGATTCTAGAAGGGAGAAGAGCGAAGTTATTCGCTCACGGCGGCGGGCGCGTGGTGTGTTGTGCTCTCCCTCTCCGCGCCGGCGCGCCGGCGCGCCTATAAAAAGAGAAGCCGCACCTAAACCCACCAGCTACGTTTGGACGTCGTGATTGACAACTGCACCTGCCAGTTTGTACATCACACCATCGGCGACCCGCGCCCTGGAGGACTCCAACGTGCTCCCGGGCCTCGAATGACCGTGATCGTCTCGGACGGCCTGGCCTACAGCGAAGCCACGCTTCCCAGGTAGCCAACTCGCCTCCGACAGCGGTGCATCGTCCGGCCCGGTCGGTGAATATGCTGGGACTCTGTCTCTCATATGCATCGAACTGTTCGTTTCTTTTTAGTTAACTGCTCCGATTCGTAATATTCATTTGTTAACGCTCCTGTTTGTATCATTTTGTCGAATTGGACTGTTTCTTGTATTTGAATTCCATCTACGTTGTCTGTCATTATCGATCCGCTATCTCGTGCTTGTATTTGTAACTTGCCTGTATAAATATAAGTCTTTGTGCTGTTTTTCGTTCAAGGCTCTTGTTCATTCTTGCCGCTCTAGTCGGCGAAAGCCGCACATCAGACGGCCACCCCCTTTGTCACCTGTGCCCTGTAGATTCGGTGGGGTTTGTTGGCTCTCTTGAGTCGACTCCCCATATCTTCTGGCAGTGCACCCTAATTTAAGGAAACGGGTGACAATTTCTGGCGTCCGCGACAGGACGTCTGATGTGAGCGGTAGGGAGGAGAAAGAGCCTGGAACTTTTTTTGGCATAGGTTGCTACTGCCTTCATAAGTTGGTGCTCTTGTAAACTTTCTCTGTGTAGATATACCTAGCTAGAGGCTAGAGTATTGTGGCTAGATTGCGATACATTTGCAATCATGGATTTAGAGAAAATTGTAGCATTGGGCTGCAAGCTGGGCCTCTCAGGGGCCGAACTACGAAAGTGGGTCGCTCAGAAAGAAAAAGAAGAAAACGAGAAAGTTAAGAGAGCAAGACAGGCAGCAAGAACAGAAGCTGAGAGGAAAAGAGAGAAACAATTTCGGAGACAACTTCGGTTGGAACGAGAGGAGAAAGCAAGCAAAGAGGAGCTAACAGGAGCAAATGTTGATGTCTAACGTTTGAAGCTCGACTGCACATCAGCAGATCGGAGCATGAGAGGAGAGAATAGGCGCCTGTGTCTCAGTACCAACCTTGAAAAGGTTAAGGTAAATTTCGGAAACGCGATAGCGGTCCGAAGTAGGACCAGCCAAAAACCCCCGCTGAAATGTTACTCTTGTAACAAGTTTGGGCACATTGCCAAGTACTGCTGGAGCAACTTTAAGAGAAATAGTGCTTCCAGATGTTTTAAGTGCGGGCGGGCTGGACACAAGGCTGCGACATGCAGGAGCAGCAACGATGAAAGGCGCCAGGATTTGCGCAAATGCGCACCTCCCAGGGCATCCAGACAGTACGATGCTACTGATGGCTCTGAGGAGCGTAAAAGGGGCACGAAAATTCACGTCGTGGGTGCCATTACGGCAGTCGGGTCGAAGACAGTGCCGGTGGCTGAGGGAAAATTGTCAGGCAAAACCATTAACGTTTTGCGCTCCACCGGCACCAGCACAGTTATTGTGCGAACGGACTTAGTCCGAGAACAGGAGTTCACTGGGGAAACAAACCCAGTGTTCTTTATGGATGGCTCAATGCGAGAGTTGCCGGTAGCTCAGATCGAGGTGGAGACTCCCTACTACACGGGAAGCGTAACCGCCCTTTGCATGGAGAGGTCCATGTACGACCTCATCCTCGGCAACATCGACGGAGCCAGAGATCCCGACGACCCGATAACTTTAACTGGCCCAGAAGAACCGCCACCCGTTGAGGTGGAAGAGCCACTTATTGAGGAGCCACACCCCGATAAGTCGGCTGGAGAGGCAGCTGTGGCTGCCGTGCCTCAAGACATGAATAGGAGCACAGAGATTATGTGGAATGAGTTCCATCGGAAAGACGAACTCAATGATAAAAATTCGAAAGATGAGAGTAGTGGCCAAAGTACTAACCGTAAGAAGGCAAGAGAATGCCAGGATAGCTCCGGAGGTGAAGAGGCGGAAGTATCCGCAATCAGCAAGGAGGAAACACCTCCAGTATTGTGCGAAAGCGCACCACTTCAGACCTGGAAGGACGATGATCCTAAAGGTGATGCGGAGCTTGAGGATGGAGATGACATCCCGGTTGTGGATGCCATCACGACGTCGGGGCCGAACCCTCTAGACGAAGGGGTACCCGATATTGCGGGGAGAGTGCCCGAGGAAACCGTTGTCTTTCCGAAAGACGCGGGTAATTGCACACTCATTGTGCAGAAAGACCCAGTTCGAGACTGCGAACTCTCTGGGCAGACTAGCGCCGCGTGCGTAACTGACAGCTCGAGGAGCAAAGAGACTGACTCTAAGGTCAAGTTTGAAACCCCCGTGCGAAGCGGAGCCGCACTCCGCGGAGGGAACGCGCCGTACATCAGCGTCGGCGACGATCCTGTGACTTCAGCGGTGGGAGAGAAACCACCCGCTGTTTCGAAAGAAGAACCCCGATGCGATGCCTCGGATCGAGGCGAAGCCGTGCTCGTCGTAACGCGGGCACCGGCAAAAGGGAAGCCAGCACAGTTCCGGCTCTCAAAATCTGCGGCCGCTGCGACTGTGCCGCTTAGAAGAGAAAGGAGTGCCGAAGGGCCTGTAAAAAGCAAGTCAATGAAAACCGGCCCTCAGAAACTCGGAAAACAGCCGGGCTGCCGAAACAAAGAGTGCAGGTTTGGGCGCAAGCTTAGGAGCAAACGTGTGCGCCGGCATTGCAGACAGCGGACAGGTGTAAAGAAGCACAGGTCAGTTACTACACGAGGAAAAGTGGGGGAAGGACAAGTCGCTAGGTGCTCCGATGTTCGCCAGACGAAGGCCCAGACACCGAACCTTTTTCGCGGGCCCGGTATCACGGCGAAAGAGTTTGTCACTTCGCGCGAAATTTGGAAAAGAACTTCTCCGCAGAGAAGAATTCCACAGGCGCAGTTACACAAGCGCCCGATAGACACGGGCTAAGCATAAAGAATGCCAATTTAGGTATGCAGGTGGGAGATCAGTGGAATTGTGTAAGACAGTTGTATTTTCACGTCGAGTACTGTATACCTGAACATTGTATTCATTGTTTCTCTGTCGTACGGTACGCGAAGGTTGTACTTATTTTATCTCTCTGGCTGTACAGTGTATATTCACGTACTAGTTGCGCCCTGCGTAAATTTGACTTTCACTGTTCTACAGTACATTTGCCGTGTATTGTTGGCGTTACTAGTGGTGACATTCGTGAACTTTGCGGGTGCATGTTATTGTTTGTGAACAACATATTAGTTATGGTTCTGATGCGTTTCATTGTATCAGTGCACTGTATGTATTTCTGAGTACTGACGTGCACTCCTTGTATTTGAGCCTACGATACCTTCGCACAGTAGCGCACGGTGTATTTTCATGGGTTTCGCACTTGTGATGGCTACTGGCCAGACATTTATTATGGGCACTGGCTTAATTCGAATGCTAGAACTTTATTGTGCTCAAACTTATGTGTTGTCCCTAGGATGTGTGTTTGTTGAGAAATCTGCGCCAAACCGCTGTTCTGTACGCGAATTCTGTACCTGTCATTATTCTTATGAAGAAAATTGGGCTGTACTTGATTTTGTGTTAGTAGGCACAGCCTCTTTTGTTCACTAAGTGTGAACGACGCGTACGCACGACTTTGTGAGTTGGGAATATTATTGCATAATATTCTGAAACTGGGGGGCTGTGTCACAAACTCGAGCGTACGACGTCTAAAAGTATCGTATACATTTTTCATTTTATTGTACAGCGCGTAACTCTTCTTCAGTCGTTCGATTCATTCAGTTCGGTTCCATTCGCCCCTAGACAATATGGAGCTTTCTCGAACGAAGAGACGGTAACACGATCACTCGCCGGCTCGCCGGCGAGAAAAAACAACAAAAATAAAACCTCCGGGGCTCCGGTTTCGTCGAAGCTTCCACAACTTTCGAGGAGGTGCGCGTGGCCTTGCCAGCTCTAAAGAGCGTCGAAGATTCTAGAAGGGAGAAGAGCGAAGTTATTCGCTCACGGCGGCGGGCGCGTGGTGTGTTGTGCTCTCCCTCTCCGCGCCGGCGCGCCGGCGCGCCTATAAAAAGAGAAGCCGCACCTAAACCCACCAGCTACGTTTGGACGTCGTGATTGACAACTGCACCTGCCAGTTTGTACATCACACCATCGGCGACCCGCGCCCTGGAGGACTCCAACGTGCTCCCGGGCCTCGAATGACCGTGATCGTCTCGGACGGCCTGGCCTACAGCGAAGCCACGCTTCCCAGGTAGCCAACTCGCCTCCGACAGCGGTGCATCGTCCGGCCCGGTCGGTGAATATGCTGGGACTCTGTCTCTCATATGCATCGAACTGTTCGTTTCTTTTTAGTTAACTGCTCCGATTCGTAATATTCATTTGTTAACGCTCCTGTTTGTATCATTTTGTCGAATTGGACTGTTTCTTGTATTTGAATTCCATCTACGTTGTCTGTCATTATCGATCCGCTATCTCGTGCTTGTATTTGTAACTTGCCTGTATAAATATAAGTCTTTGTGCTGTTTTTCGTTCAAGGCTCTTGTTCATTCTTGCCGCTCTAGTCGGCGAAAGCCGCACATCAGACGGCCACCCCCTTTGTCACCTGTGCCCTGTAGATTCGGTGGGGTTTGTTGGCTCTCTTGAGTCGACTCCCCATATCTTCTGGCAGTGCACCCTAATTTAAGGAAACGGGTGACATCATAACAGGTGTTATCAGTATTCCCCCACTGCAATTAAACCGCGGAATCCCTGTTTTAAAATTGTGAAAAGGGTTGACATAACTACTACCTCGCTCGCTCGCTCGCTCGCTCGCTCGCTCGCTCGCTCACTCACTCACTCACTCACTCACTCACTCACTCACTCACTCACTCACTCACTCACTCACTCACTCACTCACTCACTCACTCACTCACTCACTCACTCACTCACTCACTCACTCACTCACTTTGATCGATTGATTGATTGCTATTGGTTTCCCCTTTGTAGCGGGGTGATGACATGTCATCTTACCAAAAAGGTCTCATATACCTATGTTTTATACTCTTGGTTTAATACTAGCGCTGCTTAGGGCAGGCACAAATGCTTATTAGTCACAAAATACCTTTTTTTCTGTAACAGGTGGTAACTGTCCTATGCAAGATTCCCCTCTCTGCTTTTTGTCCACCAACATTCTAATCTTCTTTTCGTCCCCTCGACAGCCTTGAAGTTGACTTCCTCTGTGCTACCCTTAAATCCTAGGGCTTCTGGAAGCCGAATATATCCCTCATGTAGATTTCGATTCCCCACTCACTCACTCACTCACTCACTCACTCACTCACTCACTCACTCGCTCGCTCGCTCGCTCGCTCGCTCGCTCGCTTCCTCACTCACTCACTCACTCACTCCCTCCCTCACTCGCTCACTCATCACTCATTCCCTCGCTCACTCATCACTCATTCCCTCACTCACTCACTCACTCACTCACTCACTCACTCACTCACTCACTATGTAACTAACTCACTCACTCAATCAATCACTCATTCACTCACTCGCTCACTCACTCAAATTCCCCGAGGACGTCACCTCACAACTCCTTGGGAGGTGTAAATGTGAGAGCATTAACGTCCAACTGAGCGCCTCGGAGTTTCCAATAGAATGCTGTAGGGCGCTCTGCGCAGCAAGCAGTGCCCCTGCTCGCTTGTGACTATGCACCGCAGGGAGGGTGGGGCATAAGAGGCCGGTGTGCGAGGCTCCGTGCGAGCAGAGCGACACTTGAACAGCGACCGTTTCGCCTCGTCACTCTTCGCATATCCTCGTTGCTCTATGCACGCCCGGGAAATGCCTAGCAATGCGTGCTCTTTTCCTTTGTGATTTTTGTCTGTACCACGCGCTGTGAAACGTGCCACAACGAATGGAGATTCAGATGAAGTTTCGCGGCTACAGACAACGCTCCAAGCGGCTTTTTTGCTGTATTTATTGATTTATTATTCCCCCTTTTTGCTCACGCTGTGTCTATGTAGAGTGGCGTGCGACGGAACAAAATTGGCGTCCAGCAGGAGTTTCGCAAGAAAGCAACGGATATGACACAGGTTTTCATTCCTATTGAAACCTAAGCTGAAGAACAGAAAACAGTAATTTACAACACCGAAAAATAGCCCAAGCCATCAGAATTTTAACTGAAATTAAAAGAACTGGTGGAACAACCACCGCTCGCCCCAGGGAACTATAGTCTCCCTGCAATTGTTTTTGTTAGTACATCATGGCTGACACTTTATTCAATGCCGGCGAAGCCTTAAAAAGTTGAATGCCGTCACACGGTACTCGAGTCCAGACACCATTTTTCTAAAGTGAACACTTGCGCAGCGCGCAGCTTTTCGAGGTTGTACGTGCCCAACC
Organism: Haemaphysalis longicornis; assembly: GCF_048455015.1. Lineage (NCBI taxonomy): Eukaryota > Metazoa > Arthropoda > Arachnida > Ixodida > Ixodidae > Haemaphysalis > Haemaphysalis longicornis. The sequence continues at coordinate 80,744,074 of NW_027526361.1, forward strand.
ACGAAGCCCACGAACAATTAGGTAAACTATGCACAACGCTGTTCTAAGAAATTCTTCTAGCAGGTAGACAATATGTAATTCAAAATTTTGCCATCGCCCGCAGTACTATCGAAATTGTGTTTAACAAGCGGCAGTCAGTGGTGGGAGTTGTGTACAAATTCTCAGCCTTCTCTTTTTTTATAGTTAAGCGCAAAGACCACTAAAGCTTATCAGTACGGTGTAGTGCTTTTTTCATTATTTTTGCCTAGTAAAAAAAGGCGAGACGATAGGAACGTTGCGTTCCTTGTGTACATTGTCGAAGCGGTACGGACAAGTATAAGAACAAGTAAAGCATCACACCGGAATTATTTATACGCAAACAACGACGACCACGACGATAAAGCGCTACTAGCTGTATAAAGGGCGCCCGAGGCGTCGAGAGCAGACGTGTCGAGGGAAAAGAATGTTGACGGCGATAAGCAGTGGCCCGAGGATGCAACCCTGCGGCATCACCTTGTACTGGGCGGGGTTCACCGGGGCCGCTCTATAATTCAGCACCCGGCCTAAGTGTCATTAAAGCAGTGTTACACACGTTCTCGGGCGAAGCAAGAGCAGCTAACTGCCCTTGTTGGCGCCTGCGACAAAGTCTTCATTTGCTCGTCGGCTCCGCGCCTCTTCGCCCGTGGTGTGGGAAGCCCGCGCCCTAACGCCGCAGGTCCGGTTTCAGCCTGAGGAAATTTTCGGGGCTGTTTTCTTCTACGGGCCTTCTACGGCATCACGTCGTTTGTAAAGTGTTCGCGGTGTCGTTCCGGAGGCGCTGCGCAATGGGAGTGGAGGGTTCTTCGTGCATTCCTTCATGCACCCCCAGGCCTACTGAAAATATCGTGAACTATGTCCTGGCTTATATTAGCTAAATTTATATAAAAAAGCACGCCGCGTTCGTAAGCAGATTGTAATTGCGTATTATTATCTACGGCTCATTTCTAAACGCGTTCGTCTACACGGTTTGAGGATCCTGTCTTGAACGCATGGGCACTCGTCTCTACGTATGTACACACGGGTAAGAGGTATCACAAGACACGACGCGGAAGGTCAACATAACATGTCGTGATTTTTTTTTTGTGGTCGTCTATTTTCACTGGCGTGCAAGCATGAATACTGTTCAAGTAGCCAGATTTCCCTTTATTCTGAGGAAAATATCTGCACTGGAAGTTGTGTCATGCTTCCGCTAAGCTAGCCTGATATAAATTCGGACGTAGCCTCCGCGGTGGCTCAGTGGCTGTGGCGTTGTGCTGCAGAGCGCAAGAAAACAAAGCCTCAGTATAACTATTTTTGTAGCCCTTGTTTTCAGTTGCTGCGTACTCTGAGACGAATACATCGTGGCTTACGCGGAAAACTCAGTCTATCTACCAGAAGAGTCTTCATCAGGTCAGCCGCACATCGAAACCGGCATGGGGGGGGGGGGGGGTTCACATTAGCTAACCAAGCTGAAATCACTCTGTCTGCTCTGTGACATTGAACTGCAGTTCTTGCTGCCCTGTTTTATGAGCATTTAAAATTACGGCTGAAATGGGCCCCTCTGCGGAGCAGCTCACCGCACGAGGTCGCTAGTTCAATTACCGACCCTTTCGGTGCGTGCTCTGACGAAGGCCAAAAAGAATTACTGAGAGGTTTACGAGCTTAAGATCATAAACACACTGAGCTCGGAGAAAATAGTACATAGCTGCCCCTATTATGCGGATTATCCGAGGTGTAGGTTCACACAGTAAAATCATGTATGTATGTATGTATGTATGTATGTATGTATGTATGTATGTATGTATGTATGTATGTATGTATGTATGTATGTATGTATGTATGTATGTATGTATGTATGTATGTATGTATGTATGTATGTACGTATGTAAGTATGCATGTATGTGTGTATGTATGTTTGTATGTACGTATGTATGCATGCATGTATGTATGTATGTATGTATGTATGTATGTATGTATGTATGTATGTATGTATGTATGTATGTATGTATGTATGCAAGTATATATGTATGTATGTATGCACGTATGTATGTATGTATGCAAGTAAGTGTATGTGTGTATGCATGTATGTATTTATGGTGGTCTACGCACGCTCATACACACATAGGCGCGCACACAGATATCGAAAGTTTCCGTTTATACTTTACGTCGCACTGAGAGGGAACGTAAGCTAAGTGGGAAACAGCGGCTTGTAGATGGAAGTACGCAGAAGAGACCATGTGATGACCGTCGTGTGTACAACCTCCTGAACCTTGGCCGAACAGCTTGTGTCATCACTTATTCAAGGAGCAGTCATGCGTCTTGCGTTCCGTGTGTTAATTTCTGTGGTTATGCGCTATGTATAATGAACACAGTCCGGCGGCGCGGTTCCATTCTTTCTTCTTTCAGCTTTTGTACGGCCACGGCTGCACGTATAATGGTCCTAATTTGTTACCGGGTTCCCAGTGATTTATAGAGCCTTGAACGTAAGCACGAAGCATTACAGAGAGAGATATGGGCGACGGAGTTTACCGTTAGTCTCTGCGATTTTCATGTTCCTTGCCTCATTATTGTTTTCTTTGTAAACCTTTTACTTTGCGCACACGCTCATATGTTAATTAGGAAACTGTGTGGCGTGTACTAATGAAAACGTATACATAATTCTACCCGTGGCCGGGGCCAACTGAAGGTAAATTTGCAGGCGCTCTCTCTACCTCACTACTACTGTATAACTTACTATTTCAATGACAAATTACTTCAACATTCCAGCTATCGGTGGCTAGGTCAACGTGAACAAAATAAACTTCGCTAGGTGGCTTTCTATAGCTTTCCATTCAAGTTAAATTACCGGGAGCCAAAAAAGGACCTTGTAGCCACTGGAGCCACGATACAAAGTGTTGAACACATTTCTACTTTGGGCACCCTTTGTAAAGCTGGTTAATGGGAGAAATAAAAAAGTGATGCCTGAGAGCGTAAACAACTCGTTTATCTCACGTCCATGTGATTAGCGCCTAATAAAGTATTCACGAAGTTCTAGCGCAGCTAATTTCGTTTGGAATGTCTACCACAGCAGGCAAAAAAAGTCTTCTGTCATCACCTTACAAAAATAGTGTTAGCAGCGACTACACGTTTTCCCACAGACAGCCCTGCCGATACTGAAAATTTTATTCTTTTTTCGACTTAAGATTTTTAGATCCTGGCATTAACCTTAAATTGCACAGCCACAGTGTAAGATTCGTGCTATACAGAAGCAATGCACTATATAACTGAACAATAACATACATAGCACGTTGTGAAGGTCGCAACCATATGGCAGTCTGTGAAACTAAGTCTGTGAAACTAACCAGAAAACGAGAAAACATTTAAGGTCACTTTCCCCATTCGTTTTAAATTAACCCTTTACCATAACTAAATTCGCACAAAAAGAAGGAAACCTTAGTCACGCAAAGAAAGTTACCAAATACAGAGAAGCCGTTGTACATTCCAGCCCACATTAACTGTCTTATCTCCTCGGAAGGGCCGATTGTCTGCCGCGCTCGTTCGTCTAATTACGTGGTGCGTTCAGAAATTGTAGATTTAAGTTTTGGCCGACTAAATTTGCTCACGCTATCACCTCACGCATCAACACAGTTCTTGCGCGACTCTTTCGACAGAGAACGGCTCTTACGTTACAGCAATATTGGAACTAAAAAATAGGCTTGAAAAAGCAATACCTTTTTTTTTGTTTTTGAGCTGGTGCGAAGACAACCCGTATCATTCAGATGCATCGATGGAGATCAATTCTGCATCAGCATGTTGTAGGGCTGTGGAAGCTGAAACAAGGTTTAGCGCATGCGACAACCATTAGCAAAAAAGTAGTCCCGATTTAAGTAGTCCTGCTGTTAATGGGTGCACACGGAAGGCCAAACCACCAGGAGACATGGGGCCCCTGTTAATTAGACTTGCTAATTGATCCGTCCAAGCTGTGGCTGTGTGCGCGCCACGCGCATTAGTAAAGCTGCGATTAGGCGCCTACAGGCAGAAAACAAATCGTTAAAGGAAGAAGTCTCCAGTCACGCATGTGCTCCATCACGCGGATGCATAAACAGGTCCCAGCGGCAGCGCCGACATGAGGCCGGTACTGGCATCTTGTTCTTGTCACATTGCCGAGTTCGCTGGACCGGTCACATTGATTGGCCAGGGGGGCATAGTAAAGGATGGCCGATGTGATTTCGTAAAAACGACCAGTCGGCTAAAGCCGTTGCGGTCCCATTGCCGATTAATTCTGCTCTGAGAGAGCATCGATTGAGACAAATCCCGCCCTCGTAATGACACCGCATAATGCCCACCTGCCAAATCAAACGAGCCGCAGTATAATCTGACATTTGCTAATGGTCACTCCGTATGTTACCTGGTGCGTCGAGCCCATTTAGGGGCGATGCAAACCGGAATTACCCGATGAAGTCGGGACCCTGAATGCCACTCGTTACAGAATGACTATATCACCGCACCGCGTTCGGATGTTTCACCCTGCGTGCTTCTACAACGTCGGCTGCAGTAGTCCTTTGCTGCAGTTTGCAGGGAGTAAAATTGCCTACTAAGCTGCACTTGCATTGTCTTGGGTATTCATTACGTAACCTTAATAACTTTATCTGCATTCTAGACCGCGTATAGCCGCTAGCGCGTAGGAGGGGCTGGTTCAAGGGTGGCAGCGTTCTACACGAGCGAAATTATTTCCTCACAACGCTTACCAGCCCTGCTCTCTAAATAAACATACGCTGAAGACAAAAGGGGTGCGGCAAACTACAGAAGCAAACGAGAGCACTTCAGCGATTGCGAATGGAAAACGAGGCTTGCCTTCCATCCCACTCAGGACGAAACGAACGATTACTTGAAGCGCAGAGTGGCCGCAATTCACGCGGCAGCTTTGCCGCAGTCAGCTCGCCTCCACGGGCACCTGTTCTGCGCGAAGGTGTGCAGCCGGGCTACTCGGTTCATGCTTAAGAAAAACACATTGCTAAGAACAGGACAAAAGGATGAGGAAAGCGACAAACACGGGACACTAAACAGCGTCTGTGTTGATCGTCTTCCTCTTCATTTTGACCTGTTCTTATCACTTTGTTTCCGTAAACGGGATCCGTGCACGTGACGTCGCGTTCACCTGTCATGGGTACGAATCCGTCTAATTCTTGTTCCAATCGGGCACCGTACCAGGTGAGCGCAGTGCTTGGTGCAGTTGGTTCCTCTGGCGGCCCGGTTTAAATCCCATATGCAGCCAAGTCTTTTTTTTTCTGTTTACAGCGACGGCCATTTTGGTTCCTTTGATGTTGACGCCGACGATGATGACGACTACGGTCACTTTTTGCGTTTGGTGAGACACTTAGGGCTTTCGCCTTAACAATGAACTGTCGTAGATACACGCGAGCGGAAATGGTCAGATAGCACAAAAGCATTCTTTGCGGAGGGTCATCTAAAACATACTCTCCATACAAGGACGGCGTAGATAGTTATCCATTAGATTGTCTTTCGTAGAAGGTATCACAGAGCCGGACTACTGTAGACACACAAACAGACACACACATGCACTTAACCACACTGTCCCACAAATGGCATCGCGGTCCCGTGACCGCACGTGTTGTGGCGTGGTGCGATTGTTACAGCGGTCACTCGTGCAGCCCATGTGGCTCATGTATACCCATGAAGTGATCTTCATGTAGATGATTTGTGGGGTCTGCGTGGTGTTTAGTCTACCTAAAAGCACTTGTCTACAACTTCTGGCCACAATATATCACATGGAGACATGTGTGAAATTGCATGATGGCCTGATTAAGATTTCTTGCTTTTGGTGTGAAAACTGGCCTTGGAATGTAAGTCCAGTTCCTATAATCTTCCACTTCGGAAAAACTTTGCCCTAGTCCTCACCCCGAAACGCTACCAGGCGAAGAGTTCAGCTTCCTGCTTTGAATAATAATAAACTTAACGGCCAAGGACAAAATAAAAATTCCGGGGTCATTCAAGCGTCCTGTCAGGATGCAGCTTTTCTTTTTTTTTTTTTGCTGAAGGGAGGGGGCGACAGGGCACCAATTCAGAAAAGGTGAAATGAAATTGATACAGGGACCGGCAATTTTTCTGCGCATGCGTAGAGACCCATAGAGACCCGCACCCTCTTGATAAGTGATACGGGTGAAAACAACCGCGAATAAAAAGAATTGCTAAGAGTCTGCAAGCAAGAAAATTGCAGTTAGAGCTTGCCATGCTGCCTTTTATAAAGAAAAGACCAGTAGCAGCAAACGACCAAAATAGAAACACGCTGACAAGAGGCAATCTGTGAGCGCTGTTGTTGTCGCCCCGAGCAACCAACCATTTTTACCCATTCTCCGAAAACAGCAAGCATTGCCATTGCGCAATGCGCCCCATTGCGTTCCTGACTTTTTAGGTAAAGGGAATCCATCTCAACCGCCATCACCGTTATTAGCTCGGCCGCACTTGCTTAACTTTCAAGTCGTGCGCACAGCTTACAATTCGCAGTGATCACGTTAGCGAAGGCTCTTTGTTTGCTGCGTCGATCTTATTTGTATTTCCACTGCTGCCAACTTTTCGTAATGTTTGACGATGGCCAACGACAAACAATGTGAACGATGTCTACCTTCTTTAAATAATTAAGAATGACAACAACACTCATCAATCGCGGGCATGGTTCGGCTTTGTTTTATTTCAGAAGACGCAAATAGACCTTTTTAATTTGTTCGTCCTGGGTGCAACCGTTTTACCAGTGGGCTGTTGTAGCGGATCTATCATTGGCGCAGTGGACAGGATGATGTAACTGCGCATGCGCAACACAGCCCAGAGCATGGCCTGATCCTAATAAAGATTACTGTGAAATGGTCTATAGAGGCAAAGCGAAAGTGAGCACTTGAGACCTTAATGAACGATGTGCTTGTTTCTGGTCCATCTCACGCACTTATTCCAAGTTACACTACTGAAGTATTAGAAAAAAAACCTGTGAATACTCCGACCCATACTCCCTTGCCTAAGACGCACATACGCACACAAGAAATACTGGCAAAACTCCGTACAAAAGCTTTCTTAAACAAAGCCGCTCTCCAGAGCGATGTTGTAATCCATCCTAATTAGAAACGTGGGACGAAGCGTGCAGTCAACGCGCTCGCAATGTTTGCAGTTGGACGCAAAGAGCAAACCGTTTGTGCAAGTTCACTGTTTCGAGTTTCTTGCAGTTTTCTCAAGGTTTGTTGAGAAACAGCAGCTCAGGATTCAGTTAATCTTGAGGAATCATCGGAGCCGGAGCGCTTCCAAACAGCCATGCACGTTAATTGATGCCCTACAGCGATATGGATGCGGCTCTTAAAACGTCTTATTAAAAACGCTTTTGGGGGCAGCCACAATGATTACAGCGTGGCTCGCATTAAGTCTTGAGGTTTTGAATTATGTATTCCATCTTTTACGGAGATTAAAAATGGGAGCACGTATTCCCGTGGGATATCCAAAGACGACTCTAGCTTTCGCTGCACGTAGAATCTCCACCGGTGGAGTAGGGGAGTTCAAAGTATTAGTTCTCTCTTAGTGGTACGTTTCTTATCAAAAGCTGTTCGTGCTAGAGCTTATCACCAGCTAGCCACAATGACATGGTCCGAAATTCTCTAATCCAAAAGGCGCTTCTGCGGGATGGCCTCTTACTTCGTGACTTAGTCCCAAACCTTCCTTTATTTCTCTCATATGAAAGTCGACGGCACAATATGATGAGGGAGATATATACCACGCGATATTCAGTGTAGGCTTTCGTGGATGCATTTGGGAAGTGGGCCTTCGACCCCAATTCAGGCAGCAATTAAAAGTCGACGGCAAATAGATAGGCGGTGGCTGTTGGCACGTAATGAACAGCTTGGCTGGAAGGCTGCTGGCCATAATCCATCTTACGCGTCGTTTTTTTTTCTTATTTCCGCTCGTTGTTTCTGATTACATCGCGCTCAGGGTCTCCTCACGTTGCAAGCTTTTTTCGTCCTCATTAAAATTTCGAAGGCTCATTACGGCACTCTGTATTTAACACGTGGCGTCGGGCACCAGACACCATAAACAAATTAATTGCCTCTGAACGGAAGTAGCGGCGCGCGGCTGTACTTAATCCCCGCTCTAAGCGATATACGCTGCTGCTGCACTTGACAAGGGAGCCGAACAGGTTGGTAGGCTTTTTTTGAAACAGTGTACGGGGATATTAGTATAGCTGTTACCCGCTCTATCTGGTCACATGCATATTTGAGCGGTGGGCGGGGTGTACGTGTTAGGCGATAAGAAATGGTCGCTTCACCACAGTATGCCGCTGCCATCATCATCATCATCATCATCATCATCATTTTGTCGACTTCAGGATGAACGCTCCTCCCCCTATTGGGAAGTTTTCCCTGAATAGTGAATTATGGTGGCCAGTTTTTTTTTTTTTTTGTCAGGGAAGCTGTTTGCGCATCGGGGAGGCTTCCTGGCATTGTTTTTCATACATTGGGTAGCTTCACTGGCATTCGATGATGGCATTTATACAGGTCAAGGCTGCATCCTAGACGAAGGTATAAAAACATATGACACCCAGAAATAATCGGTAGTGAAACACAAACACCCATTGCTGTTGCAACGAATGCTGCAACGAAGACCAGGGCTCCTGGGAGCCATAGATAAATTTAGTCACCAAACACTACACGGACAATTTGTTGTCTACCGGCCATACCACGACACAAGATTACATAAAGACTGCTTCCTCTGTTGCAGTTATAAACTGAATTTATCCTCAAGCTGTGCAACGAATATTCAACGCCTTGCAGGCTGAGGTCGTGGCTGTAACCCTAGCAGGGATTTCGGTGGTATATTGAGCACATGTTGTAACAACCGTGAAACCTTTTGAAGCTTCAGCGAGGCTTGTTAACGGCCTTCTAAAATGCATAACTTCAGCACTTTTATGACAATTGTATTTTACGCGTGAGTTGTTTCTGTAGGAGAGGTTCCATGGTTCAGCCTCTGAACTGAGTTCAGTTGTAAGTTAATTAAGCTAGGGTTTTGGTTCGGTAAACCATAGGTGGTTAAACGTGGCAGTATTCCTTTTACTATTCATAAAAAAATGCTCGCAAACCTTCCGGCCACAGCAACAAGTGCAAACTAGCGGCGCATGGTCCTGGATCATTTGGAACGGGAATACGGGGACTCCCTGCACATATACACTGATGGATCGGTTGACGCACAAAGTGGGGTGTGCTCGGCGGCTTTTGTCATACCCAGTTTGAATATTTTGTGGGCTGCCAGGGTGACGCCTTTGGTTTCATCTACAGGGAGTGAGTGTGTTGCCATAGAAGGTGCGTTGCGCCAACTATCATCGTTTGAAAGGCAAAAAAGTCGCAATATTCAGCGATTCAAAGTCAGCCCTTCATCTGTTGCAGCGAGGTATACCTGTTGAAAAGACCTGTCAGCGATCCCTAGTCCTGCTAAAGCGGCTCAAGCATGAAGGCTTCACCGTGGAATTCCAGTGGACTCCGTCGCACGGCGGTGTAGCGAGAAGCGAACATGCTGACAGCTTAGCCAAGGACGGCTTATCATCTACAAGGGCGGTGCAAACGCGGTGGCATTTCCAACGCATACAGAAACAGACCGTTCGCGAGCACTTCAGGCAGCTGTGGCGACGAGTACATCAACCAGTAGTGACGAAAGGCCTGAAGAGAGCCGAAGCCTGCCTGCCCCACCGAGTACGAACAGACTCAGCCCGTACACCAGCTTGGCTACATAAAATCAACATTGTTTCATCCCCTTTGTGCCCCTCGTGCAGTGTGACTGTTGACATTGATCACTTCATTATGAACTGCTCCAAAACCAACCCTGAGCGGACGAACTTTTTCGTGATCTCCAGAAGTTAGGAGTGCCCCATGCTACATCGGAGGACATTATTTTTGTCTAGGGACCACTGGATTGTGCGAAGAGAGGTGTCTCATCTCCTACTCGGATTCTTGCAGTCCACAGGACTAAGTAATGTGTGGTGACATTGTGTGTCTGTTATTTTAGGACTAAGTGAGGTGTGATGACTTTGAGAGTCTATGATATTGTATTGGGTACGATTAGGCGGAGCAATTGCCGGCAGCTATACAAGGCTAAGTCCGCCTCATTCAGCAATACTTACTACTACTACTACTACTACTACTTGAGCATATAAAACCGTGGGAGCGATTGTAACGGCCCTATGTCTTGAAATGGGAGGTTTATTCACCGAGAAGCTGTTTAGCAAATCGTAATTTTACCTGTCCGCACTTAAAAATACCAAAACATTTCCGAGCGCCCGTTCAAACGTGAGTGCGGGCCTCGCGGCGACAGTTGGCTGTTAAAAAAATTGCCTCCATCTCCCCGCGAGAAAACCATGGTGTGATACGGCGCATCTGGGGGTTCAATTGGCATTTCCATTGGGTTGAAGGAGAGGAGACCGCGGAGGAGAGTCGCGCATGCGCGCACATGCGCACCGGAGCAGCTGTTTACGCAGCGTTAACGCAGCGAAGCGCGCAAACCAAGCGCGCCAGCTGTCGTTATGCTAATGCGCCGGAGTGAGAGTGCTGCACACAGCTGTGGGAGAGGCGAACGGAGGAGGGCTGCGGACGGACGCCGACGCAGGAGGGACATGCCTCAGAGCAAAAGATGCGCCGCATCTAAAAAACCAGGGGCATGCCTAGCGCTCGTGTATGCGTACCTCGCGGCGAACGCACAGCATCCCAGGCGCGCGTTTGTCAAGCCGCGCAAACCCACTAAGGGAGACTGGCCAAGATCCCCCCCCCCCCCCCGTAAAAAAAAAAAAACACCGTTGTTCGCCGTAATCGTGGCAACACTTGCTCGGAACGAGAAAGACACGTCATAATGCTCCTCAAACGTGATGTCTAATTATTATCACTTCAAAAAAAAATGAAAAAAGCTCACAATTATAGCAACAATGATGAAGTAAGGGTCGTTGAGGCAGCGAAGAAGCAGATAGGCTGGGCTTCAATCATGAACTTAAACCCGCGTGATGGTCGTGAAGATTGCGCAAAGCTTGGCTACCTTCAAGTCGTAGGCGTTAGTGGGAGGTTCTTTCATTTTTTCCTCGAACTAATCGGGCAACATTAAAGAGACTGTTATCACGCCCTCCACAATAATTGTAAATGCTTGATGAAAAGAGCAACGAAACAAAACTACGAGCATGGTTTTCTATTTTAAAGCCAGCGTAGGGCGGCTTGCACTCTTCATATGCAGGAGAACAATTACTTGCGAGGTACGCTCCGTGCACTACCCGAAGCAACATTCGTCTTATCTCATCACCCAGGACATCCGCATTTCAAGATGTATTGCTGTGGTCCATTAAATAGAATACCCCATTCATCAATTCATAAGAAAGCAGCAGGCATAAACAGCCCAATAGCTGACGACACATTTCCCAAAGTTCGCATAGTTTGGTTATAGCTAGATGCCTACGACGCGAGTTCTATGCATCGTATTCATCCATCATTCCTAGTAGCCGGTTCGCGGTCCTGTCTATGCGGGGCAAAGTTCCTTGCGCCTACTCCTTGGCCACGTTTAGCAATGAGCAAAAAAGACGACGATTCCGAGTTGTCTTCGAAGAAAGGGCACACCCAATGGATCTGCGTCGGTCGGTATATCCACAACCCCCACCTCCCACTATTTGAAAAGGCGTGGGCTATTTCATTGAAGCTCGCTTCTGAGATTCCGGTAGTGTATATTCCAAGAAACATGCACTCATAACTCTACCGCGCCCGCGGTGCATCCCGAATCAAGAAATCGCTTCGACTCTGCAGCGAAGGTCACAATAGCCTATATCTGGACGCAGCACACTACCCATACCCCCCGCGGTGGCTCAGTGGCTAAGGCGTTGGGCCGCTGAACCCAAGGGCGCGGGTTCGATTCACGGCTGCGGCGGCTGCGTTTCTGCTGCAGGCTGAAAGCAAATCTTCCCGTGTGTTTGAGATTACGACGCACGTTAAAGATCCCCAAGTGGTTAAAATTAATCCAGAGCCATCCAACCAGTGCGCCTCATCGCCTGTGTAGCGTCGGTGATTAAAACACCATAATCAATCAGCGCACTACTCATCCGGAAGCACCGCCATCAGGATGGTGCTTGCGGATGCCGACGACTTAGTAAAAATCTCGGGCTCGGTTCGGGCCAGAATATCGAACAGGAAGGTGGAGGCAGCCACCGCGGTTCTAATATTCTCTCTCATGCACAACGTAAATTCTGATAAGCACATTACCCCGTTGTACAGGGTAATAGCCCACTCGCAAGGCTCTTGCTGCATTCACGTGAGGCACATAATATTCCCGCGAGCAGCATACATACTGTGCCCGATAGATGACGACACAATCCGATTGATTGTAGGGTTTAACGCGCCGACGCAACGCAGGCGACGAGGCGCGCTGTAGTGGAGGGCTCCGGATTAATTTAGATCACCTGGGGATCTTTAACGTGCGCCGAAATCTCGTTCACACGGGCATTTTTGCGTTTCGTCTCCATCAGAAAAGCGACCGCCGCGGCCGGGAATCGAGCGCGCGACCTCGGGCTCAGCAGCGCAACGCCTTAGCCACTGAGCCACCACGGCGGGTACGACACAATCCGCAAAGTAGTATAGTGTGGTCCCCCGGTCATACTTCTCAACGAGAATTCCCAGGAGCTCGCCCAGCAGCAACCTACCGGGCATTCGTCATTCCCAACGAAGTCCGAGGATGGTGGGAAGATAAACCCGATATGAAAACATCATAAGAACCTGCACGGAAATTGCCGAATAGTATCGCAAGCAACCAACCAGGGTGTCACCGCCGTATTACACACTATCAAAAAACCTAGGTGACAGCATGCCGGCAGGCTTTCCAAGCCAACCCATTAACCAGCCTCTCTGAAACACGCAAATTTTTAAAGCGCAGCTGTTAAGCACCCACTACTGCGGTTCCGGGTCTACGTCAGACTTGTCGTAATCCAGCGAGCAAAAAGGACACCAAAGATAGACGAGATAGCGCGATAAAGAAAGCGGGAGAGGAAAGCATGGCGACCGTGTTAGAGAGAGGGCGGTACGCCGGGACGCGCGAGACATGCTCGGCGGCGGCGACGCTTTGCGAGATAACGCCAGAGTAGCGCGTGCCGTCGTGCGTTCGAAGATAACGCGATCACTTTCTGAGACGAAGGAAATGCTGCGTATGCCGCTGCAGGAAAAGGAGGAATATGTGAAGGCAGATCGGTAACCATACATATATGTCTGTCTGAAATTCCTTGCTTAACACACTTTGCACAGCGGAAACAGCTAAACAGCTGCGCTCCAATTCCGAATTAGTGAGTATCGTAATCGTTGGCCATTTTTCTTTGCTCGATGCCACCCCAGATGCCTGCTACGCGGAAGTCCCAAACCAGTGCTTAGCCACTCCGTCTGCCATGCCAACACCACCAAGATAATATTGAACTCGTGTTCAACCTCCCCCGTCCTTCTTGAAGGATGCCCGGTGTGGTGGGGGACCAGAGTTCTGCGGTGTCCAGGCCACTCGGACGTCGTAATATATCGAGACTCTTCGGTTGAAAAATTGATGTAGAAGGAAAGGAAGAACACAGCCCAAAAAGTGCCACCATAAGCGGGTTTAATCACTTTCGTTTTGAGTAAATTGACTGTTTTCCTCCTTCACCCTTTTTCCTTTTCCTCCAAGCTGGCATTCATCAAACTAATTAGCATTCGTTGTATTTATTGCAGATTTGAAGGCATGTCGACACAACAACGGACGCGTTGAGCAGATCTGAAAGCACTTATCACCTGTTTAAAGGCCCCTGACATAGCGTAATACCAGAGTCCTTCAATGCAAGGACTCTGGTAATACTCTAAAGTTTTGCTTCATTTCGGCACAAGCCACTGACTGTTCGCTCTGATTACCGTAACTGTGCCTTCCCTAGGAGATATTTTTGCTTTTATATACTACTGGTGTTATCCAGTTTGTGTACCCGCTGTAAATCATTTTCCTATTACCGGCGTATGAGAGTAGGAAGAGTTTTGTTATTTTGGGCTGTAATCTTTTTACAATTTGTCGTTAAACTCTTTTTCAGTAATTTGGTTTTATTTTCGGTATTTATTTTACTCTACATTCCGACTATGTAGCATGTAAAATTTATTTTCCCCGCGACGTCATTTAAATGCGCGTTTCTCGGACAGGGCCCCAAATCGAACGACAAACACGGCATTATCTTTTACTGCAAGAGTATTCAGAATTCATACATTCGCCTAGCGAGAACACCGCCAGTGGCGTACGCGAAGCTGCCCTACACCAATGAAGGGTAAACGCAAATTCACGTTGCCGGAAACCATAGCGTGGGTCAGGGATGCAGTGGATCGACAAACGCGAACCATTACTCCCGGTTGCTTTTCTTTATGCTAAAACAGGTGATTTCGGCGTGTTCGTAGGCCGCTAGCGGTTTGTGTTCTGTGCTATGAAACTTTTTTATTTCTGCTCGGTTTTTCTTTGCCATGGAAAGAGGCGGAATAACCACACCCACGATTTATGGAATCGATACCGGGCCCGGTACTTCCTGTCACGCATCAACTTGTGTTCGCTTCTTGTTTCGCCTTTTCAGCGCAGAAAAATATGCCATAGCGTAGCTCAGTTTGGTGGTGTTTCGTTCACGTTTTTGACTACTCTGTAGTTGCGCTGTTTGGCTGCTTCCCTCGGTGCCGTGGGGCGGGATTAGGCGTCACGTACTGTGTCCCTTTGGGGAGCTGGATGACTAATGCACCTAATGCCTTAAAGCGAGAGCACGAATACGGGACAGTGGAGGACAACACACCCTCAGCAGCTTACAGCGCCCTTGTTGTTTTGTATTTTCTTCATCCGCAAGTTTACCGCATCAACTACAATACGCTGCCTTCATACCGATGCAATCTGAACTCTGTCACTTCAAGATAGAAAACCTACACCTCAAAAGTGGGCACGCGAATGGTGCAAATAACAATAGCTAAAAATTTGTTTATTCTTCATATCCAAATAGAATTTTCTTGTTTCGGAAAACATAATATATGTAGTGGGATAATTAGGGAGTGTATAAAGCATTACCTACGCATTGTCTCCTTGTCCATAGGCGCTCCACTGATGTTCCTCTAATATTTATGTAGAGTTGGTTCTCTCTCTCTCTCTCCCTGTCTGTCTTATTTATGCTGGAAGTAGGAGCGGAATGTCGGAGTCCGCAACATATGACGCACAGTTCCTGAAACAGCTGGAACGGTGCTAGTTTCGCGAATGTGGAAGGCGCCCCGCTCATATTTTGTGCTCAATCCAACGTGGCATGTATGTCAAAATTCTATTCCAATCGTGTTACCTTCGCTGGATCATCGCATTGCCCAGTTTTTAAATAAATCGTCCATAGCCCCCCGCTCTGAAAGGTTACAGCAAGTTGGACGAGTTGCTGCAGGTTAATACTGCAGGGCGCAGCTACCACGCATGGCGGGCGCTGTGGTGGCAGGGAACGCGCGACGAACACAGATACGGACGTCAGCCCCTATGCGTCATGAGCCCTGTGCGGGTTCGTACGATAAACAGTGAGTGGACAAGCAGCACGTGTGGTACGTACCAAGCCCGGAACGTGCGCACAACCTGCCCCGTCAAGTATATATATATATATATATATATATATATATATATATATATATATATATATATATATATATATATATGCCTAACCTGCTACGCCAGTTGATTGATGACGTGATGAAGATGATGGCGATGATGTTCAAGAACTTGATACGCACAGAGACGGTGAGCTATTCACAGCAACTGGTCTAGACCTGTGTGTTGCAGATACTCTATCAGAGCTTTGGTAGCCCGTAAAGCACATTTGGGACAAGCCCATGGTTCTAAAACGTCCTTTAGCTGCATGTCCACGGAAAGCGGCAGTCCCAAAGCCACTGCGACGGACACTCTTTGATCACTGAATCGAGCACATTCACAAAGCAGGTGCTGCAAGGTTTCTCGCTCATCACAGTGTGGGCAGAGTGGCGACGTAGCCTGTTTTATCTTAAAGAGGAAGTTGAGCGTGTATGCGACATTCAACCGCATGCGATGTAGAATTGCTTCGACCCGCTTGGAAAACCCTGGTGGTATTTTAAATTTGCAGTTGGGATCGATGAAAGATAGCGGCGCGTAATGACGTGATACGTCACCCCAGGCTGCACGCTGCATGTTCCATGCCACGCTGGGTGAAAGTACAGATGCATCTTTCCTGGAGAATGGTATAGCTATTGCCGATGCACGATGCTTATGCGCAACGGATGCAGCAATGTCCGCCTTCACATTGCCAGTTATCCCACAATTGGCTGGAATCCACTGAACTGCAATGTGATGGTGCGCTTTTAGAGCTTGAAGATGTAAAGCGTGTATGTCAGACACATGCTGGTCTTTTGGAAAAGACGCTAGACATTGAAGGGCAGCCCTTCAGTCTGTGAAGATGGCCCACTCTCGTGCGGGTTGCTTGACGATATGAGCGAAAGCCACCCTCAGGGCTGCAAGTTCGGTAGCAGTAGTTGACGTTCTGTGACTGAGCATGAAGTTTTTGATGAAGTCTTTTTTTTTCACTTCATCAAATAACCTTTTCTCTGGCGCTCTTTGCCCTTAGTCGGCCTTGCGCCATAAAAAACCCAACCATCATCATCATCTGTGACTGAGCATGGCACTGATGGTGGTACGTGATGACGGTATCCACACCCCGATAGTGGATGATGTTGATGACACCGACCCATCAGTGTACACATGAGTGTGGTCTCTGTATATCCGCGAAATGTAGTCCAGGGCAAAGAACTTTAGTGCGGGAGCCGGAATATGCTCCTTCCTCGGGATACCGGGCACAGTAATTGTGAACGGTATGGGCAGGAACATCCAGGGCGGGTGCTCAGGAGGAGCAGGCTCTTGATACCCCTTCGGCAGAAATTCACGCACTTATTTGGCCCAGCTTGTCGCTAGAGGATTGCCCAGCTGTCTTGCCACAAACTGCAGACACGCACAAAGCAACTCCTGCGTGCTTAGAGCGAGTGGTGAGAAGTGCCTGCATTCTGTGAGCGTTCCGATGGTAGAGGTTTTCGTTGGAACGCCAATGCAGACCCGCAGGATTTGTGATTGCATGCTCTCTAGCGCTTTGACAGTTCAAACTGCTCTGACGGGTGAGGTAGGGTGGAGTTAGACGGAACAGCTTGGCGGCAGCGGAACCAGGATGGGAGCAGAAAGGGGCAGACAACCGAACCGATGACCCCGGGCCAGCTCGAACTAACCAGCACATGGGGTGGGCGCACACGGAGTGGCTTGATACAAGGATTCGAACGTTATCGGGAGTGTAGAGCGAAGCGCCGTATTATTTTTCTGCACAATCGGTGCAGTGCGTTTTTTCAGTGTCGCGTTGTTTACATGACCGTATGTGTTGCGAGCTGCAGTTTCTGTCATTTTTGTTTTGCTGTCCCGGAATAAACCGGTGATTTCTATTTCTTTCGCGTCGGCGTCACTTCGTCGGGAAGGGTCAGGCTCGCAAACCCTTCGCACATGAAGGAGGTTCCTTCAATACTAACCCAGCGGAACTTGGGAGAGGGGAGGGTCAGGAGGCAGGGAAGACACAATGCTGTCCCCGTCGTTATTCTATCCTGGTTTTACAAGC
The DNA here is from genome assembly GCF_048455015.1 of Haemaphysalis longicornis. NCBI lineage: Eukaryota > Metazoa > Arthropoda > Arachnida > Ixodida > Ixodidae > Haemaphysalis > Haemaphysalis longicornis. Next base: position 80,761,730 of record NW_027526361.1, read on the forward strand.
GTCGGCGCTTCATTGATTCATTGAGAGTGAATAGTAGAGGGCTCCGGATTAATTTCAACCACCTGGAGATCTCAAACATGCGCCGAAATTTCGAAACACGGGTGCTTTCACTTTTCGCCGCCATCTGAAAACCGCCCGCAGGGACCGGGATCGAATTCGCGTAAAGCTTCGCCGCTGTTTTAGTATAAATTTGTTTTTTGAACGTTGACACGCCTTCGCCTGCCCCATTGTGGTTTGTCGTCTACGTTTTCTTGTTTTGGGCGACGAACGTATACTATGGAAGAACTTAGAGTTCAAGCAGTAGAAATCCGAGGAGAAAGCGCTTCGAAGAGAGACAAGAAAATCGAGGCAGCTAGAAAGGTGATGGCCGCGGTATTCAGAAACAGCCAAGGATTAATCTTCATCGATATTATGCAGAAACTCAAAACAGTAGCAGGCATTGTAATGTTATTGTACTATTTGAAAACGACAGCTGAAAAAATACGGTCCAGACTGACTCACACGAAATAGCTCCTGAAATCAATGCAAGCCCCCATACCACACACGAATCGACCGGTTCAATGGCAAAATTGGCAAAATTCGGATTTCGATCGGTTCGTCGACCTGGTATGCTTCAAACTTTGCTGGTTTAATTGATTCGTGTTCGTCAACTTCAAAATTTGTCTCAGCAGGGGTACATTTTTGTCCAATGACTATACCATCACCACCATCATTGTGGATTTCGCTTTGCGGGACAATTCCGGTTTTCTGACGGGATTAAAAAGTTCAAACTTCACTGGACAAAGTGTGTAGCTCTAGACCGATACTGTGTTCAAAAATATGAATTTTGATGTGAATAGGTATTTAACACTAGCCACATGAACATAAATCTTGAGAGGATTTGTCCATTATGGCGTGATACGGCATTGCTACCCCGAAGCATGCAGATGTTCTTCACAGTGGAAATAGTTGTTTGTATCTCAGTTTTACTGAATCACGTTCTTTTCGAAAGGATCATGAGAAATAATGTCTTAGAGAAAATGTGAGCACACTCTTTTGTACAGGCAGCAGTGGCGCGATGCTTGCGCAGAGAAACGTTAACGTTCGTGGACCAGCCACGGAAAATCTCGTAAATCTTGCAATCAGCGCCATTGTTTGCACAGCTCGTGCAAAAAAATGCTTTGGCACTGTGTTTTAAGCAACGATACTCGATACGTTGAAAATAGAACGGTTTATCTGTCGACGTTTTGTTCGTTTCGACGAAAATGGTCGGCATAGGACCGGAATATTGTCGAATAAACAGTTTTCCTAGTACCATGTACACCTTTTTACATAGACAAAAATTATAAAATGTAGCCGTCCCACTGCGCGCGACACCGGTGGGTTGCTTACATATACTCAAAGGAACATATCAGCCTTATGTATGGCTAGAGCAATGCACTCTTTCGTGAATCTAAACCTTTCAACGGCCAAGCAAGCCGCCAACAGTTACGCTGTGTTTACGGAGCAAAATGTGGAAATGGAACATCGGCGTCTTTCAGCATTTGTCTGCCCATTACACGCGGTTACTTCTGGAAGAACCAGCACCAGAGGTATCTGTATATTAGATGGAAATGTTTTCTAACCCAATTTATCGCATTGCGTTATTCGTGGCTTGCTTCTTATTTGGTGTGCAAACTTTGGTACCTATGGCAAGAAGTTGGAACATGCATTGGGACCTGTTTTTTTTTTAACTTGCTCAAGTTCTTCCTTGGGTCCTTGAAGTTAAGCGTTAAACGACGTTCTTCTTTCGTAGATAAATACAGGTAGAATTAATCTCCGTAATTGTAAATAAATTCGAAGCATTATTTGGTTTGGGGAGTCTTTATTACCTCACAGGCATCCGCAGATTAGACACCTGCATAAATAATGAAAAAATCATCAGTGGACAAAATCAAAGCCAATTTCTTAATTAAGAGAAGTTTAAACGCGAACATTTCTCTCATGAAACCGGAGTCAAGTTCTAAATGCTCTATCCCAAAGTCCGAACTGCCGAATTCCAAAGCGAAAGTCCACGTCAACTCAGCCAAAGTCACAAATTAAACCCTCACCACCAAAGTACAAAGCCAAAGTATGACCCTGCTTATAGAATATTTTACCATCACCATCGCTTTCAGGAACTGTGCTTAAAATTGGCTTTTCTGGAGTGTGTTTTATCATGATTATCGCTTTCCGGCGGTGTGCTTACAGTTGGATTTCCTGCAGTGCGTTTTACTCGGACGAACGACGCCATCACTGAAGCATAGCAAGCTGCGCTCTCAAACTACATGTGCCGATAAAGCGATTATGCTTCTCACTGTACTAAGTCTTGCCTCACCGTATTGACACCCGCTGTGCTGGGGTGCACCCTTTAGAGGCTAGTCAATGATAGATGGGTAGGCGTAGGAGTCCAGATAGTAGCATCAGCAGCCAGTGAGATACCGCAATGTTTTGAAGCAGCAAAAGAAAAGCTTCACATTAAAACAGCATCACCGAACTCGATGAAGCAGAAAACTGTGCTAGCCTAGCTTCACGGCCAGCGGCAAGCATTTGAAGGACCTGTAGCAACTTTAAGCGGCAAGAAAATGTGTTATGTCAAGTCACAGCGAGTTAGTGTTACAAACAAAAACACACACAGAAAACGGTAAAAGTATGTATTTTAGGACGCCTACATACGCACAGGGGCTGCTTGTGGGAAGTCTCACATTTCTGGTCGTGTAGACGAAGAGTCTGGGCACCCTTGGATTTTCTTCAGAATATTACCCGTCGTTTGCAGCAATATTGTGGAAAATGTTTTACTGTGGTTCTTACGAATAATTAAATGAATAAAGGGGCTATCTGTCAACCTTGGTGGGTGAACAGGTGGCTTGATGAGAAATGACAGGATTTGAGCTTGGAATGCGAAGTCAACCTATGGAAGAAAAAAAATACAGGGATTGATGGGTGGTGCGTGGGATTCATTGCTGGCTTAGTGCGAGCCACAAAGAAACTAAAAATGCCCAGGAATTTTCGGAAGCGAGCAGTAGAATGCCCTACCTGGCGTCAATAGCACGGCAGTAGCACCAGAACTTGACGCTGGGGCGACGAATCTGGAGAGACGCGAGTGCGGAGTGCACAGCTTCCTCCTCACCAGCAGTTCTGCAACGTTTGCGCGGGTCCTTCAATGGGGCAAAAATTTTTTTGCCTCTGCAAAAGAGACGAAGGAGGTAACTCGTGTGCGGTCGATGTTCGTTTGCAAACTTGTCGGTCTTGCGTGTTTCTGTGGTCACTATTTTCTTTATTTGCCTGTCTATCTTTTTTATCGGATGGTTTTGTTATTTCTGATTCGGTGATCAACTGCAGGAAGACGCCTAGCTCATTTAGGGGAAGCTTGCTATGGCTGTGGTTCTGTGGATTTTTCCTCAAGAAATCTGGGGAGGCAGACAACGCTTGCGGCAAACCCAACTTTACCATATATGCTCCGCAGAAAACGGCTCTAACTCTTGTTTTATAAAAACATTTTCCCGCAAGAAGTATACTTAAATTGGACGCTACGACGGCTATATCATAAAGGCGTGTTCGCTTATATCTTGTAATTATTGCACGGGGAAGTAGTACACGTCCCACAATTTCGGTCTGCTGTCAGTACATGGCCCACAAGGAAACGGGAGGAGTTAGGCTACAGAAAGCCTCAGTAACTCTTCTTTTATTGAGACCTCTTTAACATAGATACTGTCGTTGTCGAGGATTGTCCACGTCAACGACAGTATCCTTACCTCGAGTTTTATTTACGTGTCATTATAAGTTCGAGGTAAATACGTCCGTACTTGTGTCCGCCCTTTACCTACACTCCACTACAATAGGTCATCGGGCGAGCTGGGCTTTGCTGGAAGCATGCTTCCTTCGTGTCGCTCATTGTCGTTTCGTCTTTTCTGAGTCCTGACAGCTGCGCTCTGCGGCAAGCGAATGGCGATTTCGATCTAGCCTTCCGCTACGTCAACCGAAGCCAGCAGTGCACCGCCGGTATAGTGCTTAGAATGTAGTATACCACCGGTTTTACTCGCCTTTGCACGCAGATAGTTTGACACCGCTTGAAAAAGGCCGCAGAAAAGAGTTGGAAGAGTGCGTAAAACAGTGCCCGAATTCTAAGCTTACCCAGCGCATTTTAGGCACAGGGCTTTGGCAGCGGCAGCCGTGGTCGTGCAATCATGGAGCTAAGGCACGTACAGCGTTTCTAGGAATGAAGCAGGCAGTTTGTGGAATGTGTGGGGAGAAAGAAGAAGGAGCGTGGGGTTGGGGAGGCTGTACTGGTCGGTTTCTTGAGTCTTTGTGGTGTTGGATTTCTACCGATTCTCTTTGTACGATGAAACTTGTTTTATAGGTTGCCCGAGATTCCTCCGGCTCACCAGTTCACGACACATCGCTCGAACTTGCACCCAGAATATTTTTTTTCTGTCAGCCATTGCTGCGATTTGCGTTCAGTGATGTGATTGGGTCGATTCATTTTGGAGCAGCTTTTGGAGCAGCCAAAAGTAGGTTTTGGAGCGGCAAAATCGGCTTTTGGAGCAGCCAGAACGAGCATTCAGATTTGAGAAATATTGCTAGAAGGGGAGCAAAACAGCCAAGAGGAGCCCCAAAAGCAGCATCTTGGGCACACAGAAATGTTTAAACACGTGAAATGCCTTCGGTGCAGACTAGTTTCTGCCGCACAGATGTCTTTTAGCAGTGACTATGAAATGCCTCAAGACAAGCACCGAAAGAGTTCTTGCGAGTGTGTACATGCATTCACTGCATGAGCCAACAGATCATGAAAGTACTTGGTTTTATTTAAAAAATGTCTATCAGGGTAGCATTCCAATCGGTAGGCTACAGAACGTTTCATAAAACCATAATGAACAGAACACGGTGACACGCGACAGAATGTACTGAGTGCATTTTATGTAAAAACCTGTAGCGCCCAGCCTAAATGTCTGCTTCTCTCCGGGTTCTCAAGACGAAATAGCATGCTACATGTTCTCTCCGACTCCTACACTCGCTTTCCAATTTGCAGGGGACTAGATTTGCAACAACAGCAACTCTCTGCTTCCTTGAGCGATAAGACTCTCTCTTCATGAAGCGCCCACCCAGCTTGTGAAAGAGGTCACCTATGATGATCATTGAGTAGGTGGACCAACGGCTAACTAATTTGAAACAAAGACAAAACAAATCAGTGAAAATGTCGACCACATTCACCCCGAAGAGTAGCTTTGCAAAAGAAGTTTTATCATAAAACTCCCACCTCCCCTCGCGGTAACCCCGGTGTAGATGCGAGGCATAGGTGCAGTGGCGAAGGGACCGCGTTTTATGGCGCGCATAACGTTGAGGGGACTGCGTAAGCCGGTCCCAGTCGATGACGACGTTGGCGTACTTGTAAAGCGGCGTGGACTCTAGGTGTTTGAGCCAAGCGTGGATGTTGCTTCGCCGGAGAACGGCACACTGGTTATATGCGCAGCGCGCCCGAAGGAGAGGAAACCGCGTAAGAGAGAGTACTGCACATGCGCCGGCCCCAGCGCGTCTGCCGCGGCTATGACGCAACGTGCCGCGGCTATGACGCAACACAATCCGACACAATCCACTTTAATCCAATCCAATCCAAATCCAATCCAATCCAAGCTAAGCCAAGCCAATCCAATCCAGTCCAATTCAATGCAATCCAATCCAATCCAATACCCCTCGGGAGAGAGTGTTCGCTATCGGAGAGGAGAGGGGGTGAGCGGCGGAGAGCGGCGGAGAGCGCAGCTGGCGCGGCGAGGAGAATGGGGGAGGGGCGGACAACGCCGACGACGACGCCGGAGGGACAAGGCGAGTGACTGAGATGCTCTGCATCTAAAATGTTTTCCAGAAGCGCTCCTGTAGCGTTCCTCCTAAACAACATCCTAAGTCAGGCAAAATCACTTTCTTAGAAGCTCAAATCTGTTCAATGAACCGGATTACAGCCAATCCAAAATAAGCCATCTTGAACTTTCGTCCCTTTCCCCTTTCCCGCTAGCTACCCTTGCAATGCCCTCTCCATTTCGACCCCTCGAAGCTAGTCACGTGAACTCCTGCCAAGCTTTCATCATCATTATCATCATCACCAGCCTATCTACGTCCACTGCAGGGCAAAGGCCTCTCCCATTATTTTCCAATTATCCCGGTCCTGTGCTAACTCGCCAACCTTTATTGCAAAGCTGATAGTAAAGCGTGAACCGCATGGCACGTTTTTACACGCGATTCGTGCGCGTCGGCGTTGCGCGTGCGATTTTCTGACGCCCGCGTCGACGATTCCGCGCATGCGGCAGCTCAACGTTTCTTCTCCTTCTGCCTTGCTCAGAAACAGAAGAAACGTTTCTTCAGCTTCGGCCTTGCTCAGAAAATGATGCACGTCGCACGCGGCAGTGGGAGGAGCCTGAAGATTTGCGCCAATGGGGAGGCGCGCTCTTCATGAGGGCAGCTTCGAAGCGATCCAGGCAACCGCGGCTGGCTCCCCCGGAGATGTTTAGGCTTACCACCCCAGCAGATAATGAATGAGCGCTTTCACTAGCGGCACGGATGATGTTTTATAGTACCGTTTTTACCCACATTATAAGCTCCTTTACCGCACAAGCAACTTCGTGCGTGCCTTAAGCGGCATTTTAAAGAGCACTTAAAAGCGGTCGCTCGAGCTCCCGGCACCACTTCGCGGCCGAAGCCGCCGCCGGCCGCGGCGCGCGCAGCGTCAGCGCACGTTTGACGTGCGCGGCGCGTTTTCGCGAGCAGAAAAAACTCCAAGATTCCCTCTTCTTCAACGCTAGATGCGGCGCAAGATTGGCGCAGATTGCTTGAATTCAGAGTCCTTGTAGCAGGATGTAGCAGGAATTACCTCTCGGCGCAGTTAGGCGAAATTGGCGCAGCTGTTACATCACTGTGTATTGTTCGTAGCTCCGTCAAACGGCCCTACTTCTCTTTTATTTTATCTGTACGTGTTCTTGTAGCCTTCGTGTTCTTCTAATCTTCTTCGGTGACCAATTTAACTCCGGTTTAAGAGAAAACTGCGTGGCTAGTCGCGTTCGGGATTTTATTCTCGTCCCCGTTTCACAGAGACAAAACTTTCGCACTGTTCACCAGCCTCCACTGTAACAGCAAGAGGCTGATGCTGGCCTTTGGAATTTAGCAGTCGCTGAACATATCGGTTTTATTTAAAGGGGAGGAAAGAAGAAAATTTGAGATCATAAGTCTTTTAGAACGACCGCATTTGCAGTTCCAGGAAATTAAAACGCTACACCGGAACGTGTTCGCTGTGCGGGGAGAGAGGAAGCATATTTAAACACGGGACAATAACAGCATGCTGCCCAATTTTGTAGTAAAATGAAAAACCAAGATTTACGCTACCTGTTATACTATATTTCGCTTTTTTTATCGTGCAGGTACCTTCTACACTTTGGGTTGATGTTAGAATATTGCCCAAGCAATAAAGCAAGATGCCGGAATATTTCCCACCTGCAGAGTCGTGATTTTTTTTTTTGAACATCCAGCTCAATTTAGGACAACCGAGTGCGGAAACTTGAACGCCGAAATAGGCATACGTATGAAGAAAACGACATTGAGAAAATGCTGATAACCTTGAACACAGAATGGAGAAGTCATTAAACTCAAGGGAGGTTTATTCGTTTTTTTTTTCTAATATACGACTTGCGGTAAGCAATCACCCGGCCAAAAGACGAGCAGATTGGGACTTTAAGAATGACGAAAATATTATTATCCGTAATTTTTATAGGTTCGTGGGACTGCGTAAATTGAATACCGGGACGGCGACGAATTAACGATGGAGGGGCAATCAGTGCAGAAGACCTTAGCACTGCAGAGCCGGTATGGGCATAAAAAACTGCCAAAAGTCCTCGCCAAATTCAAGACGGGCTCGGGACTGGACTGTGGTAGTTCCCCACATATACATTTGAATAACTTATTTTGCGTGAGTTACTCATAGTAAAGATATTGTTACCTCTTTGAGTAGCCAAGGGATGAAGAAAGCTTGTGAAAACGTGGATAGCGGACAGTCATGTAGTAGAATCCAGTGAGAACAGTTTAGATACAGATTCGGTCAAGGTACCTGGAAGGACCACACAAGGATAAGAAAACGCCTTGCGATCCTAGAGGCCCAAGAGGCACCAATCCGATGTGTGCTTAGAGATAGTGGAAAAAGGATTATCCGCTGCCAACACTTCTAATGACGCTTTGCCTCATCAAAATTTAATAACGATTTGAAGGTAGTTAGACCTGCTTTTAGTTTAAATTACTGTGCAACTCTAAGCTGGCTAACAGCGTACAACAGAGGAAAACTGCGGACAACAGACTAATGTATCAAGATGTTAGATGTTACGATATTCATAACAGGGAATTTCAAGGCTTCACTGAGGGCTACGGAGATTTGGAGTACCTTACACCGAAAACGCTCTTTGTGAGGTTTTATGATTTCTATGGTTGCGATAATATGTAACACATGCAAGAGATAGTAAATCCCGCAATGTCTTTCGAAAAAGCGGTCATACTCTGGTGCAGCATTCCGCGCAAACATATTCAAAAAGTTTATATATATATATAAAGACAGAATAAGGGTTGGTAGTCAAGAAAACCTCGTAAAGCAAGAGGGGAATGCGGTAGGTCATAGAAACAGATGAAGAATTTTTTGAGTCAGAAAGAAAGTGGCGAAAAATTGCCCGCATACGGCGGTGAAGACCACAAGGTATGGAACGGCATTTTCGCCCGACGGAACTAATGTCTGGTATTTTACATTTTTCAGAAATATTTTTGCATTCTTCCCAAGATCCGGCAACCGCGCCCGCGTTTTTAAAGCCTTGAAGCCACATACGGGACAAGGTGGTAGACGAGCGTTATGTAAGTATACTAGGGGATATTTACAATGGGTCCACGGCTACCATACTCCTCCATAAGCAGAGCAGTAAAATACCTATAAGGAAGGGCGTCAGGCAAAGAGACACAATCTCTCCAATGTTATTCACATCATGTTCGCAAGAAGTACTCAGAACATTGGACTGGGAACAGGTGGGAGTAAGGGACAATGGAGTAAACTCACATTTGCTGATAACGTTGCCTTGCTAAGTAACTCGGGGGGCGAATTGCAAAGCATGCTTACCGCCCTGGAAAAATAGAGTGGAACCGTTGGACTGAATGCAGAAAACTAAAGTAATATATATGTACAGTAATACCTCGTTAACTCGAAGTCGTAAAAACCAGGGAAAATTTCGAGCTAAACGGATTTTCGAGATAAGCAAAGTTGCGCTAATCGCCGGGAAAAATGAGCGCTCTTCAGAAAAATCACTACTACTTACCGGCTCTTCAGCGGCAGTTTCTATTCTTTCTTCTCGTGCAGGTTTAAAAGAGAAGAAATAACATACAAGAGACTTTAACCGGCTGGGTTTTGTTGCACTGCCATTTTATTTAGCAGAGAAAAACTGCCTAATGCTAGTCTGCTTTGCGGTCGTACTCGGGCCTTGGAAAGCGTCCTCCAGCTGCTTGACGCATCGCATCAGTCGATCTTCCCCGCCGCTGCACTCGACCTTATTTCGAAGCAAGCACAGCAAATTTCTCGTCTCAGAAGATGTCGGCACCTCTCGAGGTGGTTCGTCATCACCGTCGTCTCCGCCGTCCCCTACGTTAGCGGAAAGCATCGACGTATGGCAGGCGCGGCTAAATAAGAAAAAAAATCGACGGACTTCAGGCGTGGCAACCTCGCGCGAATCTTGTGAAATGGTCCGCCGGCGGAATTTTCGTTCCACTCCCAGTCAAGATTTCGAGTTATCCGCAATCCGACCCAAAAATACTTCGAGATAAAGGAAAAAATATACATGGGACGTATAGGAAAATGTTCGGTACCGCGGAACATTTCCACTTAGCCGATTTTTCGAGATATGCGAGTTCGAGTTAACGAGGTAGTACTGTATATATATATATATATATATATATGTATATATATATATATATATATATATATATATATATATATATATATATATATATATATAGGGAGCAGTACAACTTTGAAGATGCTAGAGAGCACAAGAAAAGAAGACTTCGAACAAGGTAGACACAACGATTGTTGCCAAAGTTTCAGCACAGGCTTGCCTTCGCCCTGACGAAGGTAAATCTAAATCTTTTTGCTGAAACCTTGGCAACAATCGTGGTGTCTACCTTGTTCGAAGTCTTCCTATATATATATATATATATATATATATATATATATATATATATATATATATATATATATATATATATATATATATATATATATATATATATATATATATATATATATATATATATATATATATATATATATATATATATATAGGCTTTGGAAATGAGGGGTGGGAAAGGCGTGGGTTCGGTCCCCACTCTGGGTGCGTGTTTTTCTTTCTTTCTTTCTCATGTAATTATTAAAAAAATAATAATGTAACGTCAGTAACGGTAAAAAATAGTCTAACAATTCCCCTATGCCTTCTTTGGCGTTGTAGACTGCCGACATTCCTTTTCATATATATATATATATATATATATATATATATATATATATATATAGTAAAAAAATGGGTATAGCTTCTAACGAAACTGTTTATTGGTCGACGTTTCAATCGGATGCCGACCTTTATCAAGGTCGGCATGTCTTGATAAAGGTAGGCATCCGACCGAAACGTCGACCAATAAACAGTTTTGTTAGAAGCTATACCCATTTTTTACTATTTGTTACGGGGCAACCTAAGACAGCCCTTCTCGCAATCAAAGTGTATATATATATATATATATATATATATATATATATATGTAGCGAATCAGAATAGGAAATGAGGGGCTCGTTGAAAATAACACAGAAATAAGGGTTGGCAGTCGAGAAAACCTCGGAAAGCAAAGGGGAGGATGTGGTAGATCATTGAAACAGATTAAGAATTTGGAAAGAAAGAAAGAAAGTGAAGAAAAAATGCCCGCCAGGTGGGATCCGAACCCACGACCTCCGAATCCGAACCCATGACCTTCTGGAGGTCGTGGGTTCGGATCCCACCTGGCGGGCATTTTTTCTTCACTTTCTTTCTTTCTTTCCAAATTCTTAATCTGTTTCAATGATCTACCACATCCTCCCCTTTGCTTTCCGAGGTTTTCTCGACTGCCAACCCTTATTTCTGTGTTATATATATATATATATATATATATATATATATATATATATATATATACATTACTCAGCAACAATTGCGAACGGCCGGGCCTGCCCGGCCATTGTGCATGCGTGGCCGTGGTAACGCTAGCGACGCCAGCGAGGCGCTCAATACAGCCGACAGCGATCCCTCTGAGTAAGCCCCAGGGGAACGAGCTGCCAACAGGGCAATCGCATTAGACCCAAATTAATCACCACTCCGTGTGATGTGTAACATGTGGAACGCATATACAAGTGCGTGCGAGACGAGTCTGCATAGTGTTCTAGGGGGAGTATGGAGCAAAGGTTGAAGCGCTACCGAAGCCCTCACCAACCTCCTCTATCTGCAGCGACATCTGTGGGCTCAGATATTTTTTCTACGTAGAAGAAGAACGTTGAGGACGTTATATTAGTTCCACCTTTTTCGTTGTCTGCATCCACTCGACAGCGTTTGCCTTGTTTTTTTGACAGGCTTTATTGGTCTCCTTTTCAACGCTTTTTTCGGGCATATATGCTAAAGCCGCTATCGCTCAGTGTGTTTTGTGCAGTGGCAGTTTCCTCCTTAAAAGAGACATTAGTTCCTGCGTAACATTGTCATCTCCCTCGGATGTTACGTTAAACTCACGCTTCATGTTTTATGCTATGGATAGGTTTCTTCTAATTCACGTTAATGGTTGGGGTTTGGGGACTGAAGAAGAAAGTGTATACCGGTACTCACCTTCGGCGCAGTAACTTGGAGGCTCACTAAGAGGCTTTAACTTAAATTGAAGGCGACTCAGAGAGCAATGGAACGGAATATGATAGGTGGAACATTAAGGGACCAGAAGACAGATGAGTAGGTCAGGGAACAAACGCGTGTTAAGGACATAGTAGAAATGAGAAGAAGTGGACGTGGGCACGGCATGTAATACGAAGGCAAGATAACCGTTGGTCAGTAAGGGTAACAGAGTGTATGGAGAAGGCAATCGGGGCAGGGGGTGGCAGAAAGTTTGATGGGCAGATGGGATCAAGAAGTTTGGGGGGATAAATTGGTCGCAGTTACCGAAGGACCGTGATAATTGGAGATCTATGGGCGAGGTCTTTGCCCGGCAGAGGGCGTAGGAAGCATGATGATAATGATGATTATTACTATGGAGATGGCGACAAACGTTTGGCAATTTGGTTTTCCCATGTAGTCCTATGGAACGTCTTGAATGAGGGAAGTCCTCAGGTTGTCCACTGGTCATTCACGACTGGCAAGTCCAAAGGATAACTCACACCGGCATACTGGTGAGTACTTTAGCCTGGGGGACTGCTAGTTAAAGCTGCTGCTTGGTGTTGCGTACTAGATACACATTTATGAAATAAAGCACACTGGCTAAATAGCCTGTCACTTCGAGGGGAAAAAAGTGCTGTACTCGCTGCCGGAAAATAAAAGTCACAAACGCCACGACGCACTATTAAAAAGGCTGCCAAATAAAAAAAAACTGCAGAGGAAAAACCAGCAAGCATGGTAGTAGCGGCATGCAATGGGGAACTGCATTGCAAAGCAAACAAGAATTATGCTCCGGCGTGCAAACCGGTAATCAGCCGCATTGAGATCTAGTGTTTCCCTCCGGTGAGAGGAAGAGTGGCGTTATGTCGCATCACGTTGGACCTAACAGCAAGTCGGAACGTGTGATCATTTTCAAATGAACGTCAATAGCCCTTACCTTTCACGCCGTGGAACGGCTGAAAATGCACGTACGCACGGTTTCTCACAAACCTCCCGCCTTGTAGACAAAGGAGAAAAAGTGGGTGACGAGTCTGTAAAAGCTGTCTTTCCGTTGTGTTGTGGCAGCTAACGAATGTCGCAAACTCGCTTCTCTGGATGGGCACGCTCGCGGTTCCAACAGCTGTTTGCTTTTTGGCTGGCTAACAGGCAATCGCAGGGATGACAGGTTGCCACCACTGCATTGGCGCGATGGCACAACACCGCATGGTGGAAATTTACAGTTCCCTTCACTAACCTCCTTTAGTTTTTTCTCGTTTCCTACTGGTGCGCATAGGCGGCGATAAACTGAAAAGAGACTACGCCCTGCAAACGTTGTGCTCTAATCACCACCCGCGAGGGCCAAATGAGCCGGGCCGTGCTTGTGGTCTTTGCTAATTTTTGATGAGAGCGGCTGTACTCTCTGGTCGGGCCTGTTGAGTGATGCGGTGTGTGTCTATGCCCGGGAGGGTTTCGAGGCGCGACCGCAGCATGGCCCGCGCCCGGGGAGTTTGCGCGTGTGCGACGGTCAACAAGCGAACGTGAGCCGCCTTGGGCAATTTCACGAGGCAGCAGAATCAGCGCGGCGTATATTTACACGTTGTCCCAGCAGGCGCAAGACGCTCCTGGGAACGCATAAATAAGCGGGTAGCGGTTGGGAGCGGGTGAAGAGACTCCGTGGGACTGCCTGTGGAAGGTACGGGAGAAGCTGCGCGTGTTGGCAGTTATCGGGACGCTATATAGACGCTGCCCTCTTCGTTCACATGGGCATGGCGGAGCGTGTTGGTATTTGTTCGAGCTACGGGTACTCGATTTCGGGCGCAGGTAAAGCAGCCACTCCGAAATACCTGACTACATAACGGTTCCACCAGAAGTTTGGTAAGCGAGTAGAGTACCTCCGTAATCTCTAGTACACCACCACCCTTCCCTTTGCTCCATAAAAAGGAAGCAAAGAAAGGAAGGGATGTTATGTTTAGCTGGTGGATGTTGTCTTCAGAGGTACCTCTCCTACTATTCTAAGAGCGTCAAGTGCTCGGTATACGCATGTTCTGCTTTTTTCTGTACTTCGTCTGTTGAAGAACAGATGACTGGTGTTCGTGGTGTTTCACGTGCGACACTCACGCTCGCACGCACGCAGGCAAGCCCACACGCGCGCTCGAGCGCATAGAGAGAATTTAGAAAAATATTCCTGGCCATTACTTCAACGGTACATAAAATATTCACTCTGAAAACATTACATTATTGCATTGATGCCACATTTCGGCCGGGCCGCGGCCTCTCTCTCTCTTTCTCTCTCTCTCTCTCTCTCTCTCTCTCTCTCTATATATATATATATATATATATATATATATATATATATATATATATACATATATATATATATACATATATATATATATATATACATATATATATGTATATATATATATATATATATATATACTTTAATTGTGAGAAGGGCTGGCTTAGGTTGCCGTAGCAAATAGTAAAAAATGGGTATAGCATCCGACCGAAACGTCGACCAATAAACAGTTTTGTTAGAAGCTATACCCATTTTTTACTATATATATATATATATATATATATAGCGAATCAGAAATGGGAAATGAGGGGCTCGGTGAAATAAGACAGAAAATAAGGGTTGTCAGTCAAGAAAACCTCAGAAAGCAAAGGGGAGGTTGTGGTCGGTCATAGAAACAGAGAAACAGGTGAAGAATTTTTGAGTCAGAAAGAAAGTGATGAAAAAATGCCCGCCGGGTGGGATCCGAACCCACGACCTCTAGACTACCGGTCTGGTGCGATAACCACTACGCTACCGGCGGGGCTGTTTCCCCACCACTTTCTCGAGTATTTATGTTAAGGTATTTTTTGTTTCCTGCACTTGGGGGTGGTAGCCAGCGCCACTCGGACTACTCGGGGTGAAGGGGACCTTCTTTTTAACCCCCGGGCCGTGACTCGAGTGTCGACGACATGTAGAGAGTGGTCAGCCAGCGTTGAACCCTCTTAAGCTACCTTTGGCACCAAGACTGCCAGAACAGAGGTCCTCGCTAAGCATGTAGCGAATCAGAAATGGGAAACGAGGGGCTCGGTGAAATAAGACAGAAAATAAGGGTTGGCAGTCAAGAAAACCTCAGAAAGCAAAGGGGAGGTTGTGGTGGGTCATAGAAACAGATGAAGAATTTTTTGAGTCAGAAAGAAAGTGATGAAAAAAAGTGATATATATATATATATATATATTTATATATATATATATATATATATATATATATATATATCGGTGTGTGTCTGTCTGTGCGTGCTTCTCTCACCTTAGGGTCGGCCAGCTTGTGTTTATCAACCATAGTATTCTAAAAGCGGGATACTTTCGGGACAGCAACCCAACAACCAGTATCTTTAATTACTTACGCCCGTTGTATTTGCGCGCTGTTCCATATCTTGAAATGCGCAGGGCCTTTCACAGTAACCGCTTTGTTGTGGCTCAATCTTTATTAACACAGCGTTCCCGTCGGGCACATAAATCCCCCTCCTGTTTCCAAAACGGCAAGCCTGGAAGGCTGACTATCGTATGTCACAAAAAATGTCCGATGAGGTTTATAAAGGCTAGAATTACAATGCCTACAATTTCGAAAATGATCTGGGGTAAACAGAACTCTCGATTTTTGCGAAGACTTCTTTGGTTCAAACATTACATATCACCAACAATTGAATGTACTCGTATGTGTGCCATTCATTTTCCTTTTTCTCTCCTGCCTCAGAATCAAATTATTTTAATAGAATACATATCTGTGGAAGCACAATTATTGCTGAAAATGTGCACGACTTCACCTGGCTAACCTCTTAGAATCTGAAATGCTCTACCTTGCATCTATAGAGCTTGCATCTAACTCACATTATATCGCGGGAAAACCTTCGACGTTATGCTGAATAGCTTAGTCAACCTTTTGCCTTAATTACTGCGAGTCCGCCTTGAGGCAGACCAATATCGCGCACACAGTTTTAAGTAAGTTACCTTTCTTCTATTCAATCTTGTAGTGTGTCTTGTTGAAAAAAAAAAGTGAGAGTGGGTGCATAAAGTTAACTCGTATTTGGCTGAGCGCACTTTCATTTGTGCAGTCATCATTTATGTTAGTATTTTCCTATTATTTATTTTTTGCTTTTTCATTGAATTTCTGCTCCTTTTTCAAAGTTTTCAGCCCACTTAAATACATCACAATTACGTGCGTAGTATCGCCGCGAAAGCTGCGCCATCAGCCCCAATCTTGGTGCTATGTCAACTTTCCCAGCTGAGCTTCCTACACCTCCGACGCGAATCTTTGACGTTGCGGCGTGCATGCTTACAGGTAAAATAGAAAGCCATTTTATTTACTACGGAGGATGCGGATGCTGGTGACGGAGCCATGGGAGTGCCTAGCTACAAATCGTAGCAGCTGACGCGCTCCTAACCAACGTTTAATAAATCTGTCTATAAACTTTGATTCTTACGCTCCGCTCTGCAGCGCCACACGCCGTCTATCCCGGGTGCTATCCGTCAATGCGTTTTCTTGCTCGCGCGGCATTCTTTTCTTTATGACCTCAATTTTCAGGCTTCCCACACCGACGGAGCGCTGTGGCCTGGCAATGCTCTCTTTTGCATTCCGCAGGCGCATGTCGGTGCTGGAATCACCAGCACATTAATTCGGCATTGACACGCATCGTAAATTCGCAGGCTTCATACACCATGACGTGAAATGGAGAGGTGAACGGAAGCCCGTCTGGCTGGGAGAACACACTACAAAAAACTAAAACTGGCGCCGACCATGAAGGTTGATAAAACTAGGATGTTTCAGCTCCCGCACGGGAGCCGAAACGCCTTTAATAACTTTCATGGTCGCTTCCAGTTTT
This sequence comes from Haemaphysalis longicornis, assembly GCF_048455015.1. Taxonomy (NCBI): domain Eukaryota; kingdom Metazoa; phylum Arthropoda; class Arachnida; order Ixodida; family Ixodidae; genus Haemaphysalis; species Haemaphysalis longicornis. The sequence goes on from NW_027526361.1 coordinate 80,778,520, forward strand.
AATTTTTTGTCACACCATGATGTCAATCTTCATGAGGTTCGCCCCTATGACTTGAGGGCTTCATGGTGATTTAAGCAGTATAAACTTTACTTCGTTTTTCATTCCCTCTGGGTGAATCCCCAACCAGGGCCTAGGGCCTCCTTTTCAATAGAGAGAGAGAGAGACAGCCTTTAATAGAAAAGGATGACCACTGGTCACGATGGGGGAAAGGAATGGGGAGGGAGGGTAAGAGAAAAAAAAACAAATAAATGCTGGTTGTTCTCAGTAGACTCAATAACTGGGCCAGTTCTTAGAACCTGCAATTCATGGGCCAGTTCATGGTGATCGCAATAGGGTTAGAGCACATACACCAGTTCGTTCGGGGGAGGACCCGCTCAAACAACCCGTGCCAGACCGCTTTTAAATGAATAAACCGCTATTTCATATAATAGTTGTGCATCAGTTTGTTGTGGATCGGGATGGGGTTGGGGAGATTTAAATGTACGGTGCGTGGCGAAAGCTGGGCACCACCAAACTAGGTGTGCGAGGTCTGATGGAGTGGTGGCACGGCAGTAAGGACATCGAGGGGGCAGCTGAGGGGTGTACCACTTGCGAAGTGTTTCAGGTGTGTATGCTGAATTTGCAATATATTTGTTAATAAAAATTTCGCCTGAGCGGGGAATAGGAGGTAGGCGGCTGAGGTAGCCAGCTGGAGTTAGGGCTTTTAGACGCCTTACCCCAGGCACCAGTGGAGGATAAGAGGGGGAACTCTCCTGAGCGGCCACATGAGCCGCCTGGTTGCCTGAAGAAAATGGTTCGTGGCCAGGTACCCAGTCGACGCGGATGTTGGTGTTGTTCCGTTTGAGGAGTTGAATTTGAAACAGAATTTCGTGGACGACAGGGTGGGTCGAATCATACGATCGCAAAGCTGTGAGGGCCTCGTACGAATCTGTGAGTATGCGTATGGAGGGCGGTAGAGGTGGGTCACAGTCAAAAGCGATAGCTGACACTGCGTTGTTAATAGCGTACAGCTCCGCATCGAGGCTGGAAAGTTCTTTGCCAAGTATGGTAGTGTACCCTGAGAGAACCGGTGCCTCAGGGCATGTCCAAGCAAGGCCCGCGCCGTACTGGTTTACGCTTGCGTCCGTGAAAATGTCCACTTCGTTCTGAAGGCGATCCCTTTCGAGGCGTCGGATTCGTCGCTGTCGCAATAGAGTATTAGCACGCTCTATAGGTCTGCTGTGCGTAGAAGTATCAATTGCTGGTCGCTGCCAGGGTGCTATGGGGACTGGGTAATCTGACAATACTGGTGGTCTTCTGGCGTCCCACGCTACTAAGGCGTGTCCCTGGTGTGTAAGGGGTCTTTTGAAGTCCGCCTGGGCTTTGGCCTCCTGAATGATGGCTTCAATAGGAGGAAGAGGTACAGCTTGCTCCAGTTTACCAATGGGTGTGTGCTTTGGTAAGCCAGTGACTGTCCTGAGGGTCGCCCGATGTAGCACCTGAATGGTTTTGGTGTTCGTCTTGTTGAGGTCGTAAGCCGTTGCACCGTACGTGAGGGTGCTCACAGTGACAGCCCTGGCCATATTCAAGATGGCTTTCTGCGATGCTCCACCATATTTATTCGACAGTCGACGAATAGAGTGCAGTATGGCATTCCATTTCTGTTTTAATCTTTTGAGCCAAATGCCAGGACTGTTTTTTGTTCCAATTGGAAGGCCTAGGAGTGTAATGGGCTCAGTTGAAGCAGATACATCGCAGTTGACTAGGTTGACTACAATTTCTTGGGGCGGGTCAGGTGGCTTACAGCCATATACTGCCAAAAATTCGGTTTTTTCAGGTGCGAGTTCTAGACCTAGCTGAGCCAGAGTGAGCTCAAGGCTATTAGCCGCGGCCTGTAGCTCAACAACCTGGCCCTCTAAAGAATCAAAGTCGGCCGATTCAGTCCAGACCGTGATATCATCGGCGTATATGGTGAAGCGGGCGCCTGTGTCAATTTCAAGTTGTCGAGCTACTCTGGTCATGGCCAGGTTGAAAAGTAGAGGGCCTAAAATCGACCCTTGGGGAACACCGCGGTCGAGGTAGTAAGTCGTAGGTTCCCATCCAGGGTGCGAACCGTGAAGGCGTACAGGCCGGCTTTGGAGAAATGCTCGAATCCAATTTTGCGTGCGGGCACTGGGGTAGGCACGAGCAAGTTCCTCTAGAATGACCGGGTGGCTAACGTTGTCGAACGCCTTTCGCAGATCAACCGCCATGATCAGGTCAGGAGTGCCGCGATGGTAGTGGGGGCGGTTAATTACCCTACGCAGAAGCCAGAGGCTATCATGCGTACCAACATTGGGCCGGAAACCTGTTTGGGCTGGGTGAAAATACGGTTGGACATATTCCAAATAATGTGTGAGCCGATTGTTGATGAGGCGCTCAATCAATTTGCAAATAACGGGCGTGAGGGATATCGGCCTAAGGTTCTTGATTTCACTGGAATGCTTGTTGGGTTTGGGGATAGGGAAAATAAGCGTTAGTTTAAGGTGTTCTGGCACGTGGCCGTGCTCCCAGAGGTCATTGATCTGACATAAAAGCTGTTCCAAGGCCTCAGATGGGAGGTTTCGGAGGTGCTGCCACGTGACACCGTCATGACCGGGCGCAGAATGAAGCCGTCCCTGGCGGATTGCGATGCGTAACTCGGCCATTGTAAAAGGTAGCTCCAAGTCAGGGTCAGGCTGAGGAATATGAATAATTGGAAGTGGAGAGGGGGGAGAGGTGGAAGCATGGGGAAAGAAGGTACTTATAAGTCGCCGCTCCACTGTTGACGGGTCTGCGCTGAGGGTTAGGGTAGCGAAAAGAGGCGTTCGTTTGGCAGTCTTCTGAGTGAGGCTGCGGTGCAGACGCCAAAGCGCCGGTAAGCCTCTCGCGTGACTGAGGGTGTCACATAGATTTGTCCAGTAATATTGGTTGAGCTCTTTTTGATAAGCGGTAATAAGTTGGTACTGTTTCCGAATCTTTTGGAGATCTTTCTGGCATTTTCCATTAGATCTATAGGTGCGAGTGAGCTTATGTACTTTTTTCCAAAGGTTAGCCATGTGGTTGTCCATGTGCGGTGTTTCCATAGCACATTCGATGTCCTCCTGTGCCCGGGTAGATGTTGTGGTGATTAAGGAGCAGAAGTCCCGTAATGAGGCTGGTGGGGATGCACTAATTATAGCCTCCCGAAAGGCATCCCAATCAATTCGCTTCATGGTCTTCCGTCGCCGGATCTTCTTCCCACGGAGGTGGATAAGTATTGGGAGATGATCACTGCCCCAAGTTGTAGAGAACGGTAACCATTTGCGAGTAAGGCCAGGAGTAGCCCAGGTTAGGTCAGGGGTCGTATCTTGCTGCGAGGAATGAAGGCCAACTCGAGTGGTCATGCCTGGTTCATTAATTAAAATGAGATTTGAGGCCTCGGCGGCGTCTTCTAGCGCTTGTCCACGAGAATGAGTGTGGGCATAGCCCCATGTGGTGCTCTGTGCATTGAAGTCACCACCGAGAAGGATTGGGGTACCGGGAAATTGGGCCATGAGAGCAGGAAGCCAGGCGAAAGAGGCGTTAGGTTTTGTTGAATTGACAGGTTTGTAATAGGCAGTGGCCACGATCATAGCCTTACCGCTAGGTAAGCGGGTGTGCACCGCGACGACTTCATGGTTGTTGGAGTTAAATTCGCTAGAAAAAATTTGCTGGGTACCTACGGAGGAACGCACCAGAACTGCAGCGTAACCGGGGAGAACAGAAGTGGTAAGAGAACCACGGCGGATGTGATGAGGTATAGAGGGGTTAGAAAACGTAACATACCCAGCTACGTGAGGGGTACAGCGTGTTTCTTGGAGGAGAATATAGAGTGGTTGAATTTGTTTTATTTTCTGTTTGAGGATAGTTTCTTGTTGACAGAAGCTTCTGCAGTTCCACTGTAGGGCAGTCGCGGGTGTACCTATTGTGGCTGTTTGGTGGGTCGCGATGGGACTTTGCGAGGGGGTTCTTTGGGGGGCTCTTGCTTGGGCAGTTTCTGAATAACAGATTCAATTAGGGTTCTGATCTGGCTGAGTTGGTTGTCAAAGTTTTCCTGGTCTTTTTTTCGATCTGCCTGGCGCGCGAGACGCTCATAATGAATGTCCGTGCGGACAGCCTGGAGGGCAAGTTGAAGAGGGGAGTCGTGGGACGACTTGGAGGTTGGTGTGCGCTTGGTGCTGGGGCTACGGCTGGGTCTGTTTTGGGAGGTCAGGCGGAGCTTGGAGTTAGACTTCGCGGGAGGCTTTGTTCTGTCAAGGAGGCGGCTTCTGAGCTCTTGGTTCTCTGTGCGGAGTTGGCGATTTTCAGTTCGCAGCTGTTGAATGTCGGAACGCAATGCAGCCAGTTGCGAAAGTATGGAGGCCAAAGTTGCATCCTGGGCCTTACTTGAAGAAGATGCGACGGCATCGGATTGATCCGCTGATGCTGAATTAGTTCGAATGCGATCAGCCCAAGATACACCCCGCGATGCATCGCGTTGAGGGTTGTTGGCTGGTGGGGTAGGGATTCTGCTGGGGCACGTGGGGTTTAGGGCAATGTGTCCAAATTCCTTACAAGAAACACAGTAAATCTGAGGGCCACAACCATCATCTTCCGAGTGCGCTTTGCCGCAGGAGTTACAAACTGCCTCTGCCGGGCAGGAGCGAGCCATGTGTCCGACGTTGTGGCAGTTGTAGCAAACTAGCCTCTTGGGTTGGTACGGGGAGACTTTCACAATGGCCATATAATATTTGACTACCTTTGGTAGCGTGGGTGTGTCGAATCGGAGCAAGGCACGGTTTGTGCGGCCGAGACGGGTACAAGATAGGATATTGGCCTGCTCACAGCGGAGCCAACGGAGTGTTTCTTCGTTGCTTTCATCGGGCTCTATTGTGATGATTCCTCTGGAAGTGTTGGGCTTGTAGGGAGACAGTTTGATTTCTACAGGGACATTTTGACGGGCACCTTTGAGGTCGAAATGGAGTGACGTGACGAGGAGTAGTCTCGATGCGTGAGTGTCATCATAAACTGTTATGTAAACACAGTTGCCTATGGTGTCATATTTGTGCGAGGCGAGTTCAGCTAGAAATGGTTGGGGGGCAGTTGTTCCAATGACATGTGCGAAAGTATGCTTGGGAATGTCGTTAACACTGAATCTGATGAGCGGTCGTAGCACAAGTTGAGAGCGGGGCCTACTCACCCGGTCGGTGCGAGTTACTCGATCTTCAGCTCGTATCGTGGGTCGGCACCACTGTCGCACTGGTTGCACGGAAGATTGCAGCGTCGATGGAGGAGCTGACTGCGATGGGTCAGGTTGGATGGGGTCGTCTTGGGAGCGGTTCTCGTCTTGAGCTTGACCGTCTTCATCCATTGGAGTCACAGATTCGAGCTGTGATGGAGGCACAGTTCGTGAAGTAGGCACTCGATTAAGACAGGCCGTAGCGGTGTCGAGGCTCGATTTGACGAGGTAGAGATGGGCCTCATAGAAACCGTTGTGGGCAGTGACGGCTGAGAGGCACAAAGCAAAGGTGGGGCAACACATTGAGGGGACGACACTAACGCTTGCGGCAATGTCGACAGGGGTGGCTGCTGCAGCAACGACGGCCGCAGCACCAGGCGAGAGGCTGGTGGCGCGGACGTTGCGCTGGTGTTAGGCGTAGCGCAGATGGAAACGAGCTTTGCCCCACAGTTCCGATTGAGCTGCGTCCCCTCAAAAGTCCAGCGGCCAGATGACAGCGATGAACTTCAAGGAGCCATTGTCACCGAAAAAAGTGCAGCACATGAGTAAAACAGGTCAAAAAATCAATTAGAACGGAGCCAATGTGCAGCCAAAGCACGGCGACCTCTTTTCAATAAAGCCTCTCATTGATTCATTTATGAGTAGAGATGTGAATGAATGGATGGCTTTATTGGGCAGTAGGCCGTAGGATCTGGTTGGGGATCCGGGGTAAGGGAAATAGAAAACAAATAAACGCTCACGCAGAACTACGTCTGAATTGAAAACAAAAGCAGGTCAGATACGTAAATGCTATTTTTCTCTTCTCATGTCGAGAAGAAAGCCCACTAACATCTCACCAGAAATCAATTGTTCTTGCACGATCAGCGCGGCATATAAACACGTACTTGAAGTAGCTCCATTGAATATCTATTCGTCATAAAAGTCGTCGGTTCTCTGGAATATATGCGAACTATATGCGAACAGACACCCAGAGGAACGGCACAGGCAGAGCAGGAACAATTCTTTTAATGTGTTGTTCTGTTTAAAGAATGGCGTGCTTACAACAATTTTGCACTTTGTAGCAGTCAATTATAACTTTCCGCCCATCTGGCGCATCTGACGCCGTCGGAGCAAAAAATAAACTCCGCTAAATTTAATCTCGCTGGCCCAGTAACAAAAAGAGAGAAATGACGACGAAAGATAATTACCCTCCACAAGTAAAACTACGTGTTTTTTTTTCTTTTTGCAAGGAACTTGAAGCGGCGACTCGTGTAGAAACCAATTTACCTCAGCGCTTTCTTCTGATTTCTAGAAAAAATAAAGCGAAGGTTTTAGAGAAATAAACGATCGTTTTATAGACCTTATTTCGTACTTACATAATGTTGTGTTGGATTCGCGGTCGCTTTGTCCACGTGTCTGCTTGAAGCCGAATCGTTTTTGTGTGCAATCATCATTATTAGCTGCTGCTCCGCGCGCATAAAACCTGGGGAGGCACTGAAGGCACTTATTGTAGGCGATTGTTGAACGTGAACAATATTGTTGAACGTGAACCATGTGAATCATAACGCCATCAGCGTGTTCGAATTAGACTAGCTTATAATTCTGACTACCCTTCAAGAAACAAGTATATAGGCACGAACCATGCCTTCTCTTTTGTTTACTTTTGTGTTTCGTCGCCAGTGTCTGGTCACGCCCGGATGTATTTTCTGTTTTCTATGCGAAGCGATTGTTTCCCTATGCCGCACAGGCTGCCTTATTTGATAGTGAGGGCGTATCGCCCTGTCGCGGTTACACTGGAATGTTCGTCTTTGATCGCCATTGTTTTGGATGTAACACGAGGGTTCGCGAAATAATCACCAGAAAAGGTATATGGTCGCAGGGCAAACGGCGCTGCATTCGATTCGCCAACACCCGTCTGAGCACGTCACGTTGTTGACTGCACCGTCGCCGCTTGTGTATTTTTTTAGTTCTTGGCGGAGCACAGCTTCATTTCATTTCATTTCATTTCACAATACTGCAGGTCAATGTGCTGGCCCAAGCAGGAGTGGGTACATCAAAACATAATTGTAAGAAACAACAAACAACAATTGAAAAGAAACAAAAGTTAAGAAAGGAGGTGACGCTCCCGGTCACCAAGAAACCTATTAGAATGATAGATGTCACATTGCAAACAATTCCAGTCCTCCACAGTTCTAGGGGAAAAAAACTATATTTAAAATAATTTGATCGGACAAAAATGCGGGTTACAGCATGTTCATGACCATGGCGAGTACGTCGTGATGATAGCGGTTTAACACTGTCAGGGAAATACTCCAACAAACTTTGTTCCTTGCACAAACTTGCATTATACTTGGCTACGCAACAATCTAAAAATATCCGGTAAAGTCCAAGAATCTTTATCTGTAACTTTTGCATTCGTGGAGTTTTTCGCCTTTGGTTTTTTTATATATCCGTCACGTATGCTCATGCGTTTGAGCGTGTGTGTGCTAGGGGAGGGGTGGTTGAATGAAGTGGTTAATGAGCTAAGATCGCCGCTTTCAGAAGGCAGCCCGGGTCGCTTCTGTTGAACCAAACACCATAGCAAATAACAAAGAACAAAAAAAGGAAACTTGTTATGGTACTGTCAGGCCTGCGGAGGAGACTCGCACACCTAAAGTGTTCTCTAAAAATCCTAACAAATAGCAGTGCTTTCAGCATCAAAACATAAAATATTTTTTGTCCTTTTACTTGTTTCCGGAACATTAACTGTTAGATGACCAGCTGCACCGTGATTACGGAACTCAAGCACAACCTAAACATTTTACGGGAGCGTGAACAGATCCGCGGTCTTCTTTTTGTAGATACCAAGCGCAGCTACGGTACCTGGACGACTTTAAAATTTTATTTCTAAATTGTAGCCTCTTTATGGCGGCATTTCGGAGAGCTCCATACGCTTGCGTCTTTTTTCTATTTTCTCCACCGTTGAACGGCGAGCGATCTGAACTAATCCCGGAAGGAAATCGTAACACGTAATATAACCCTCGCATGCAATCGTGGTATACAAACAGGGCGCAGATCAGCGCGCTGTCTGTAATAATCCTGCTGCTGAAAGAAAATGGATGGTTCAACGTATGTGTAATAATACGGGCATTAGTTTTGCCTCGCACTCCCTACACGTGCTCAAAGGTGGCTATAACCCGTATATTGAACGTTGGCGTTGCACGCAAACCAATTCTGTGCCCCGTTTGAAAGAACGGGGGAAAAATGAGTGCATGAGAAACGCACTCCTCAACTATTTTGGAGCTCCTATAGGCGGAACTCGAAATGCGAGCCAGCCGGAGATTAAAAAAGGCAAAACTGACGTGCACAATCGGGTGAGAATTTGGCAGATCTCCTTTTTGCTTGTTCTGTAGGCGTATACGGCGAGCGCTTTAGCCGGGCACTATTGTCAGTGCGCTTAGCAGCGTTGCGCGATAGCGCAGGTCCCTCGTGAGATGATGAAAGACGTGTGCCACCCTGAGTGAATATATTCGCCGCAACCCTACCGATTGCAAATGCGCGCGGCTGGAGTTTTAAATTGCTTCGGGCCCCAAACCCTATTGGGGTCCACTACCATCTGTTCCATGATGCCGCATTTTCTTCCTCCGGAAAATTGCTTCCGCCGTGATTTTTTCAGCAAAAAAGTGTTCTAGAGACATTTAAGTCTGCTTAAAGTAGTGCTGAAACCAATTTTGTGTGGCAATATGATTGCATAGTTCTTTTCCTCTACTCAACAGAATCATGAGCTGCCTGCAATGTGTGGAACATAAGTTAATTTATCTGCGCCGACGGAACAGCGCACGAAGCGGCATGCAGCAAACGGACACCGGCGTGACATCACACTGTCCGAAGAGAAAGAAGTGACGAAGGCTTCTTCTTCCAATGCTCGCCAGAAAATCGTGACGTCACTGCACACGCACGGCTGGACGAGCGGCGACTGGGAGCTGGCGCGTTCAGAAACTCATAAAAGCATCCATACCTGCAGGCATAACTGCAGCCCAGAAAGTGGGTTTGCCAAAAATAAAGTTCTACACGCGTGAAAGTAGCCGATAATACAGTTGAACCTGGATATAACAAAGTTGACAAAATTCACAATTTTTCGTTACATGCAGGTTTTGAGTTAAAGCTCGCGTGAATTAAGGGGGAATGGTGAACTCACCATAAGGAGGAATGGTGAACTCACCATAAGTGATGGTGAACTCACGGCTAGAGGATTTATTTCACTGTGAAAAACTGCGTCATTTTCGCCTGCTGCTGTCCCACGAGCTTAGGCACTACGCGGCAGACTAAAGAAGCAAGATCGCTTAACTCCGTATTCACAAACGTAAATTAAGGATCACTTTTGACCCTTTTCGGGGTCTTAACCCATTCCAAGAACCAAGATGATGCTGAAAGGGCGTATTTTCGCGAACTTGATGCTCTTTTCCGCACTCATTGAGAGGGTGCTAGCTGTGATACTGTACCGAGTGGCGACTTCTTCTTTCTCACCAGCGGAGACGGCGTTTAGAATTGCGAGCTTGTCTTGAAAAGACATAACTTTTCGTTTTGCGGCAGCAGAACTTATCACCCATGAACCGACACCACAGATGGCAGTGGTGACGCGCGACTGCACGTCGACAGGCATGCCGAGCACCCAATCGACACAGCACTCACACTGGAAAAGCTCGCTAGTTTGCGGTGCGGGTAAAATTCGCTAAATTAGTGCATTTCCCCAGCCAATTTTTCAAATAAAGTGCAAGAAACAATGGCTCCTCAGCGTAGCGAATTCGTTACATCCGGGTTAACCGTCGCGACGCCTTCCTTACATAGAGGTCGCGAACACATGGGTTTCAATGGGGTTGGCAATGGGGAATTGAAAAACGTCGGTAAATCCAGAAATTCGTTACATAGAGGTTCGTTATATCCAGTTTTACCTGTATAGATAGCCAAGAAGCGCAATAGAAGTGTCAATGAAGACTTTTATGGAAAGCGGTCATCAAATTTCCGCCGCAATGGTAGGCCTAACGCCTTCAGGCATCTCAGCCGCTCAGCTTCTGCCGCGAAGCGGTCGAAACAACGTCTCCACCGGCCTCCGCAGTGTTTTGATATCCGCAAAAAACGGTGAGGTCTTATCGTGTTTCTATCAAACGTGCCTTCCGGGCTGAAAGCGCAGGAAGTCGGATCGGACGATTTTCAGGCCCGTTAAATGCAATTAATTATCGCGCGCTTAAGTATTGAAAGTGCTGTATCGGGTTCGCCAGACCAGTAAGCGTCGATAACAGAAGTAAAAATAAACATAAAATTGTGGTGTCAGTACTCCTTTACGCACTCAGAAGGCGAAAGATGGGCGTGCTATTGCAACGGGTACCTGTTTTAAAAACGTATACAACTCGACAGAGGAGCTAGGCTATGTTACCGCCCTTAATTTTTCCTGAAGCACTTTTATCTACTTTAATTCCCCTCAATACATCTTAACGGACCTAAATCCCGCGGAAATGCACCTCAATTTTCCTTAATACCTCAATCCAGCTAATTCGTCCACCTAAGAATAATTTATCTGAAATTCATCCTAATTCAAAATAAGCCTCCTAATCCTAACCTTATAATCAGTACTATTTATTACTCCCCAATTGTGAGCTTCTCATACCTGTAATCATGAGCAATTTGTATTCATCAATTGACTTGTGCAAGGCTAACTCTTGTTCCCCTCTAGCAGGCCTTGTTCGAAGTTAGTCCAGGGGGTAACGCACTTGGCCCCGGCTCTGGAGACCCGGGTTGAAATACTACACAAAACCAAATGTGTCATTTATTCCACTTACAGATGCGTGGAACGCTCCGAAGGAGCTGTTTTTCTGTCACGGGCGCCGGATGTCGCCTTCCTCGCTCAGTGGCCAGTTTAATTCTCTCGCATTAACAAAGAAGCACAGAAATAAGGGGAACGCTCTTCAGTCACGTGACTGTCAGTTCATCAGTAAAATACGCTGAGGCGCTCTTCACTTACAATAGTCGTTCCTGATGGGAATGAAGATGATGGCGCCGGGATAAGTAGTACTAAAGGGCAACCGTAGCTCGGTGCGTGGAATTGGCGTCATTAGAGATGAGCAACAGCTACTGAAACAAACTGTACAAATAGCAACAAACAACCGGATTATATTAGCCAGGCCTTGACGACAAGACGAAGTACGTTTATCATCATGCCGTTAGCAATCAAATATGATAGTCTTCACCTGTTGTTTCAACCGGCATGTCTCTGAATGACTACCGAGCGTCCCCATTCCCCTTCGATCCACCCTCTCGTTTGCCCATAATTAACAGTAAATGTGTTATTTGACATTAAAGGAGACACTTTGCGCGTGTATATTTTGGAACGCGTTGAGCTCAGGTAGCCCGTACCACTGCAAGGGGAAAAACGCTCCTCTTACAATTTTATCCACGGAAACGCGATATATATTGGCGGAGACGTTTCTCAACTGCTAGAACTGATCGCATAGTAATTCATGTCAACATTATTCAGCACAATAAAGAAGAATCCTTGAGCACATTTGAGGCAAAACATAAGATACAAGACGACACTAACACTGCTTTTTTAATTAACAAGTTTACATTGGATCGCGTGTTACTAAACAGCCTAAAATAAAATTTCTTACGCGTGGGCAAATATTGGTTGGTGTTTTTTGCTGCCCTCCGAACGACGCCGAGCTGTGGGCCCCCGCCGGGTGTTCTGTTTCCGGGGTTCATATTACTTCAATCTTCCACTTCACTGCACCAGAACAGACTTCGAAATCACCCGCCTACCGGCTGCTTCCCACAGTCGATGTAACAGCCCGCCAATCCTCAGCCGCTCACCAGAGCATATTCAATGCTTCCAGCGCAACTACTCTGCAAAGGGAAGATAGCCTTTTGTGTAAAAGCGAAACTCCGTTTTCTTTTAGTCGCGTCTTTGTCATAGATCGCCCTTCAAGCTGGGCTGGATTTTTTATTTTTGTCACGCCGTACGGGATCGAAGTGTTCTTGAGTATGCGCTTTCGTGCTCTTCTCCTCGCCCGCAGCTTCAGGTTAAACTTGCGCCGCCTTCGGACCCGCATTCTTTTCTGTTCGCTTTCCTTTGTTTTCTTTTTTTGGTTTTATTTGGCGGCCATGAAAATTTAATAAGCGCCGGTCGTGTCTGGCTCTCCACGTTCTAATTAGGCCGACGTGACCACTTTCGCCTTTTATGCGTTATTTCTTTAGTTGAGGCGTAATTTTATAAGTGCCTCACACGGCTTACTGAACAAGAAGTGAGCCCGATTTGGGAACTTCTTTATCTTTGTTTTGTGCTTTTGTTTTCCATTTCTGTGTTTGCATTTTGGAGGCCGGAGCTCTTTTTTTGTCTTAGCAGTAAGTAACGTTCCTCGTGCAGCAAGGAAAAAAGATTTTCAAATGTCGTTTTCAGTCACTGGACACCATTAGCCCGTTCCTGAAGGCACAAAAGTCCTCTGTTTATATACATACTATAATACGAGCTTAGTGGGCCGTTTTTTTCTCACATCGCAATTTGTAAGCACAAAGGGCGCCTATTTCGGGACGCTGGTTACTCGATGCATTTTTTATGCCTTTTGCGCGTTATCTGTTTTCTTTTGTGGGGCCTGGGTGTGCGGGGGAGAGGTATTTTGAATCGTTGAGTCGGTGGAAGCTGTTACATCTCAAAAAGTACGGTTCTGTGAATGATCGCCATGTGGCAAGTGGTTGTTTGTATAATGTTTAGATTTAAACTTAGTTTCACTCATTAGACTTTGGTCATTCGCTACCAATTTACAGTTTGACTCATCCTTTTTGCAAAAGAACAATAGTACAAAAAGCACAGTTTCCCTTGCCACAGATGTTTTCTTCTAGAATGTAACAATTATTAAAAAAAAAACTCCTGTGAGGAATTCCCCGAAACTAGGTTAGCATTCCGACCACATCCGTCGTACTTACAAACTTCCTAGGCTTTCTTACGTGATGCGTTTGCTTCCGTGGGACTTTACGCGAGGCCTTTTTTAACCTTGTGATGTTCCTCTTTTTTTTTTTCTGGCCTTTTTCTGTACGTTTCACTGCAAACCAGAAAAGCATTGCAAAAAAGGCAACTTTACAAAGTCCAGGTCATATATACGGCGGGGGATAGCGTTCTCTACTCTTCTCTTGTTGAATGTCTGTTTCACTACTTCACACCAAATTTCGCCGGTCAACATGAGCGGTCATGTCGAAATGTCGAGGCGCTAGCTCATGAATGCGTTGCCCTACGGGTGCCCGCAAGATTTGTCGAGGGGAGTATTAAAGACGATAGGCTTTCTTGGGCTACTTAAACCCAGAAATTTTGGTCTATCTGTATGTCTGTCTGTTTGTCTGTCTGTCTGTGACTCGATTCAGCCAGCCGGCCAAAGTGAAACGAAGTCTGCGCAATAGTCTTATATACTCACAGCCAAATCTAAACGTCTGACTCCGGTTTATATGTTTATACTTGCAAACATTGTTGAACATGAACAAGACATATGCAAATATAAGACAGAAAATTAATACACAAGGGATATTTACAGTGTTACTTTATAGAAAAATTTATAGATGCTTGATTTTTGCGATATAAAATACTACATACACTGCAGAAAAAAAAATTAACATGGTCGCCTTCTGTCACCCGCGCCACTATAGCTTCTCGTGGCATTGTAAGATATCAAGGGCAACTGTTACGAAAGGTTCCACTAGATAGGTTCCACGTTCTGCTTGGAACGCACGTGGACTAGGGCAACGCGTTCTATAAATCTTGAAGTAGGTCGCCTCAATTCACGCGCGTCTCCGCCGTACGGCAGCGCTGGCATCGAGGCACCCGGCCTGGAACGCGGTAAATTAAAATTGACTTGAGCAAACCTTTACCGCGTTTACCTTGGGAGGAGCGCGACGCAAGGGGAACAACATGAGAGGTGAGCGGGAAAGCGAAGGGAGGCATTTACTTGGCAAATGTCGACAAAGAGTATCGTCTTTTGTCGACTATTCCAACGAAAGGAGCAGATACGCGGCAAATTTTGTTCTGGTATGCACAATCGTTAAAAGTACATAATTTCCATGTCGACAATTCCAGTGATGAGCTTAGAAGTTAGGGCAGTCTTTGATGTCAGCATGTGGATAAAGTGCGCGGGTCGGCTCTTAATAATGCAGTCGCTATAGAACAGCTACCCTTGCGCACGGGTGAAACCGCGTTCACCAGCATAAACATGAATCAAGGTGTGCTAAACATCGCTGCAACAAACGGGGAAATCGAATGATTCCAGCCCTATATGACTGAGCGATAGGTTCATGGTTTATAACGAGTAACTATACCGTCTTTCAAAGGTGCTGGGGCTCAGGAAATAATTATGATGATGCCTCACCCGCATGTGGCGGGCTATTCCGTTGCAGCCGGATCAGACTGCACGAATAGGCGTTTTTTTAAACACAGTTCGCGAATTTTTCTGAGAGGATCGAGTTAATACTGTAAATATAAATGGAGCAGATTATATTAGTTTGAAAATTGTTATGGACCTATAAATGCTATGGGAGTCAGGGTGACGACGCACACGGCGAAACGTAGCACGAAACAATATCTTCGTCGGTTATGGCTACTGAGCTAAGCTAGGTCCCCCCTCATACACACTATCCGGATCGTATACGCTTGTGATGCGACGAGCTAAATGTTTTAAACTAATTTGTGTTATATGCGGCGTAAAAAGGAGTATTACTGTTTTAGAAAGAAACTTACAAAACAGAAGGTTGGCCGAATCTACGCTGCGCAATTGCTTGAAACGCGTCAGAGGCGTGTATGTTTTGCAACAACAACAAAAAACTACTGAATATTCAATATTTGCGACATGGTGTTAACGGAAAACAGGGTGGCAAGCGTTGACCAGCACACGTCCGTGAGTAATGCTCGGTGCTGATGATAGTGGTATTCTTCGCCCGGCCGAAACGAAAACTACCAGGGTGTGAGCATTGCCTCCTGTAATTTTTCCATGCCAAACGCATGAGCCCCGAGCGCCCAACTAAGGCCTTTCCTTCTACTACGGCCGCTCTCCCCCAATCACTAGCCTTCAGAGCGCTTTAGTCACGTGACCGGTTATTCTCATGGCGACGCGTGGTGGAAAGTGGCAACGTTAAAAGAACGTGCTCCGCCGCGGGGCTCAGTTTTCCATCGCTGGCCGCAGCGCCGCTAGTTCGGCAATCTTGAGCATCGGTTGCCTTGGCAACCAGGCACAGGCCGCGCTCGAGTTTAATCACGATCGGATGATCTCGGTTAAGCTCGGGGCCCCACCTCGCGACAAGTGGGCGACAAAGGCATACCACTCGGTCCCACTGTGAAGCGGGCGACGCGTTTGGCGTTGAAAAAATACAGGAGGTGATGGTGTCAGCTGTATACCCTGACGCGGTAGGATGATCAACAGCTTATGGAGACCCAGAGCAGCGATTTTAGCGAATTTCACTACCGAATAGTAGCCCCGCAGCTAGTGTGCCGAATTCAATCAGTGAATAGTCACTTTGACACACTAAACAGTTAGTAGTCTGACACACAGAAAATGGGTTCCCCAAAACAGCCATTCACGTCGTTCATAAGCCTGCGGCTCTACTCACTACTGATTAATCTACTTAGGGAGTATACAATGCACTCTGCGAATTCTTCTGATTCAGCTAGTTTTGATCAACACTTATCCTATACAGGCCACGTATGGCAAGCTAGGAACCATTCACGAAAGGAATTGTCTTCGTGAGAATTATTCTTCGTCTCCTTTCAAGCTGACAAAGACGCGTTTCTTAAGGCCTCACCTGCGCCGTACACTGCTACCACCCGTAATGAAGGGAGCTCCAGCTTCGCTTTCTATTTGGACAGGACGGGCTGGCACCTTTCATTGCAGCCCTCGGAACTGCTTATCACGTCCCGTGAAGACGCATCTCGTTCGTGCGTGTTTTTTTTGTTTTTTTCTTCGGCTGGGAGATTTCGCGGCTCACGGCTCTCGCGAGAAGTGTGTTAAATGTTTGGCCGCTGCGAGCGACGTCGTCTGCGCCCACAGCCCTTCCCACCTTTCATGGTCGTACAGTTTTATCCCGCGAGTAAGCAGCTATCTCCATCAAGTGTCATGACACCGGCAATGGCGCCTCCGAGTAACCATATGAGAGACGAAACTGCGCCAACTAACTTCTCTCGCAAAACATTACTTAGTCAGTGGCTTCGAAGAGCGGGACTGGGGCGAATGCGGCAGGAGCACGTTAGAACGTCTGCCCGACGCACATACACGTTACTTTCCCAGGAAAATACTTATCGTGGTAGGTAGGTACCGCAGCGCGCTCGTATCAAAATGAAGCGAAAACAAAACAAAGAAACTAGAGTATGAGTTCTTGCTGCGGCTCCATGTAGCTAAGCCACTAATTAAAAGGTGCCTCGGAAATGCAGTGCCCGCTGCGCCACCATGAATGAGCGAATGTGTCTTTTGAGAGAAGCGGTGTGGTAACCAAGCAACGAAGATCAAGCGTTGTAAGTTGTACCGTGCAATATTAGTTGCAAGCCGCGTTCAGAATGGCGCCACAAACTACCGACGCACTGAAATTGTGTAATGTTTTAGTGACGGGCCGTGCCGACGTCGGCGCTTCGAGGCTTCCACTCAAGCCTGCGTATATAAGCTTTGCGGAGAGCGCTACACCCCGTTTACAAACATGTACAGACGCGGTGTTTCGACTGAGATTCTGCGTTATAACGCCTTGCTAAACAAGCTGTGCAACAGTGAAAACGGCGACCGAAGCAACGCGAATGCATCGGTCTCCTCGTTGCCGAAAAAAGGGGTCCAGATAAGCGCGCAGATTCCCTGTTTAGCCTTGGCACAACCTTTCTCATCCATGATTTAACCAATAGCAACCTCAGGCACATCTTAGACAGCTCCCCCACTACCACTGCATTCAACGGTGGAAAGGCTTTCGAAGTGTGTGTTGCATGGGTGTGTTTGTTAATTCGTATATGCATAACCACTCCTGCTACAGCTATAACGTCGCTAAACCAACCATAACCAAGAATCACCAACCGGCAGCCCTCCGCTTTTGCACTAATGTCGAACTCACCGCGTGAAATTACGCTAATTTTATTTTTGAGCATGGGCCGTAGCATGTCATCTTGAAGGAAGAACCTGCATTCAGAAAAGTTGCCGGAGGACGTTGACCGGCGATGGCGGTGGTTACTACATCGATTACACGAAAGCTAGCGCTGCCGCGCAATCAATGACAATGCTAAGTTCATTGAAGGAACCGCGGCGTTCCACTGACTGATTCGGGGCAAAGAATCAAAAACATAGGCACCTAAACCCCCGAGACTACCTACGTAGAACGGTCACCTAATTTACTCTATTTTCTCGGTGCTCGCACGCACATTAGCAGACCCTCGTTTAAAAACGTCCTCAAAATATATGCTCGTTACAAGCGATATTCGTTAAAAACAGGAAGGATCTGCAGTTTACGCACCGCAAGGAGGTTATGAAATAATTTGTATAAAGCGATTTTGCTAAAACGAGGTTTTAACTGCACATTCATTCCTACGCTTTCTTGCCACACGCTTTCGCGGCGTTCCACCCGCCGCGGTAGCTCAGAGGCTAGGGCGTTGTACTGCTGAGCACGAGGACGCAGGTTTGATTCCCGGCCGCGGCGGCCGCTTTTCTGATGGAGGCGAAAAGCAAAAACGCCCGTGTGTACGAGATTTCGGCGCACATTAAAGATCCCCAGGCGGTCAAAATTAATCCGGAGCCCTCCACTACGGCGCGCACTGGTGGGCAGAGCACAGGCGGCGCGGACTGCATACGGGCTAAATGAAGAAGGAATCAATCCCCTGTGCCGCCCTCTGGGCAGTTCAGAAATCTGAGTAAAGGTATTTCCTCCTTTATCGGCTTACACGAGCGTTGTTGGCGCCCTTTCCTCCACGTTTACTGCTTGCGTATCTCTGCACACACGGATGACAAATAGCCCGCCCCGTCCCCTGTCTTAGCCGGCGGTGTGGGGCAAAGCCCACCGCAGGCGGGAAAGGAATAAGGTGCCAAAATTAGGGACGAGACAGCGCAAAAGACAGTGGTTAAAGGCCTACAACACTCGCACTCGCACCGATTGCGCGACGGTAGGCGGTCCGTATCTCTTTAAAAGCAACGTCTCTATCGTTTCATCCTCCCCAAGCAAAACAATCACCATCCGCAAATCGCTCGCATCCAAACTCGTTGGACAGGACACGAAAGGGCGGATGAGAGCTGGGCGTGAGATTAGTCACCGCGAGGTGGCTCCTTGCCAGTCGCATCTCATCTTTCCTCGCTCGGCGAGATACGCGAACCGGTCAAGCGCATTTCCGGGCCTAAATCATTCTGGCCCGCCATCTACGTCCATCGATACCGTGCCGAGACTCGTTAAGGAGCGCCTCAATCAATTCCCATCGCGTCTCTTTTTTCCCTTCTCCATATTTTGTACGCCTTCCTTTATTTTCGCGCACTGATTTACGTCGACGCGCGCCACAGTTGTGCAGCGTCTCGCGCGTCCGTACAACGCTAATGCGACGCTAATGAGGAAATGAATCAGGCAGCGAGCTCTATAGCGCGCTTCCAAACCTTTACCGGGCACGGCGGGCTGTGTCTGCATAATGAAGTCGCTCACTCGGCGGCCTGTTGTATAAGGTAGGCGAAGGGGGAACCGAGTGGGCAAGTCTCGTCATATCTCGTACTTTCGAACTTCAGGGAGAGAGCGCGATATACGCTCGAACGTCTAATAAGCCTCTCCACACGCGCCCACGTTTCCGAGATACTCCCCGCGCAATTCGAGGCGAAAATGGTCAGGCGGTCGTACGACGACGAGACGATTGTCGTGGAGGCGGCGTAGAAACGGCCCCTTGAGTCGCCGGTGCGTAGCCAATCGAGCGAAGGAAAGTGAGAAACATGGAAGGCCTCGCCCGCGGGCTGAATATTTATGCGAAGAAGTGGACCTAATGCTAATACAAATTTATTTTTACGAACCATGCAGGACCGCCGCCCCCGCTGTCTCTACGAAGAGTGTTTTTTGAATTGAGTCCCGCATTCTTTGGTGGAGAAAAGCGTTGCTAATTGTTGAAAGGTGGGAGTAATTAATTGCTTGTCGCCGCTTTCGAGTGGCCTGTGTAAAAAGCTTTTGTTTGAGTAGTGATTCTTTGGGGGAAGGTACGTGTTTTTAGGGGAAAGGAAATAGATTCTCCCTCACTAACGGCAGACACTGCCAGAAGAATGCGAAAGTTAACCGTATAAGATGCATTAAAAAGAAGCAGACGTTTAGTATTTAAGCAGCACAAATTGCACCGCTTTTCCGCGTATAATCAAGTCCTCTGAGATGATGCGTTAACGAAACTTCCCTGACCGCTAGCTTCTCGTTTCGGTTAAGGAGTAGGTTGATCCTGTATCACGCGAAATTGATCGAAGCAAACCAACTTCGCATTTGTTCGGAAACGTTCGTTCACCCAGAGATAAACATTTTCTTTTCTTTTCAAATTTTCTCCAGATTTTGACAGAGCGGAAATCCGCACCTTTCTGAGTGCGAATATGCGATTTTTACAGTCGCTCATTAGTGATGCAGCGAGTAGTCCCGGTTAAAGTCGGGCCTTTGACTTCAGTGGCAAAGTTATGACGGAGGGGCATCGAAATGTGTGAACACGTCTTCCTCCCCGTGCGTGTACAGAACCTAACGCTTCCACGTTTAAAAATTTGGTCAACACGAACGACGTCCTCGTTTGGCGACGCCTAAAAACCCAGCCGTACTACAACACAACAATTTTGCACAACGTATCCCCAACCATGTACCCATATGAATTCCCATTCTGCAAAACCCAGAACACCACATGCGACCTAGTGTGCGCTTGCCCCTACCACGCAATTCCTACCCCTTCCCCCTCTCTGGAAAAGTGGGAGTGCCAGCTGACCGGCTGCCAGCCAGAGACGCCGGTCGACGCTATGTCTCGAGCAGGAGAGGCTGCCACGGCTCGCGGCTTTCCGGACTAAGACCAAAAAGCAACAGCATTTTTCGCTCCAATAAACGTTTATCAACAACAACACGCACGCGCTCAGAGAACGTCATAAACAGACCGCATAGTTGCGCGTGAATTTGAAGCAGCTCATCATCAGCTGCGTGCGTAGGAGACACAGCGGGCCACCTCGCTAGTAGTTCTAGGTAAGCCCGGGGTTATCGGAACATCACACCTCGTGCCTCTACGCTGGGTAACACTGGAAACAGCCGCACGAGCACTGGGGCGCCATGCACACGTACGCTTTTTGCGCCACGAGCGCGAAGGAGGGCTTTCGCAGTCGAGAAAAAGCATCGCTATCGTGATCGCGTAGGCAAATCCGCAAGAGCGGACGACGGAACGTGCCGAAAGGGAAAGCCCCGCACGCGACAACTCCTGCGGTTGGCGCGTGAGCGAGCGGCCTCAACGTGACGCCAATACGAAACGATGTGTGTGTGTATCTGGTGTTCGCAATGCCGCATCGCAGTCCTCGACTACTGTTTGCACGTCCACTGTTTCGAACGCAGCAGCATATTTGCCGAGCGCGAGTGATGAAGGAAAGCCTTGAGGCATAGAGGTTGGGAGGTGCGCGCTGTGCAGCTTTGTACGGGCATTTTCGGGGAATGCTAGAGGCGTCGAGGACAAACGACCATAGTAGCCGAAGTTTGGGCGCTGGAGTATTTGCACCGTTTTTGGTTTCCTGGCGCTATTGCAGACGGAACGGGAATTCCGCAGCCTCCGGATTTTTCCTCCAGGGGCATGCGCACAGCCTCATTGCGGTTTACGAATGCCCTTTCCTTTTTCTGAGAAGGCGACCTCGTTGATAGTCAGACTGGAGTAACGACTTCTGGCTGTCGTTTTGAAAGCACGTGATAACAGAGCGTCCCGATATCAATTTCCGAATATATAAAATGCATTGCATTCTTAAATTTTCTTAAGATCATTCTTAAGAATTTTTCAGATCAGAGTCTAACATAAGGCATTTACGAAGACTTATCTATGGCCTTTGACTCACTCCAGCATGAGACACTCCTCTGAAAACTGCACTCCTATGGCGTGCGTGGTGTTGCGTATGACCTATTACTATCTTGCGTAAGTCACCGTCAACAGTGCGTATTAATGGGCGAGCATTCTTCTGACCTAAAATCTATAATCACGGGCGTGCTCGAGGGTAGCATTTTGGGGCCACTTTTATGTTCCGCTTCCGTAAACGACTTGCATCCCCTTTTGTCGAGGCCGCAAGTTTCGGTAATCTGTTATGATTATGACACCACTTTGGTGATCACCGTTAAAGCAACCGAAGACATAGAAAAAGTATCGGATGGAACACTGTCGAAGCTCTTTACTGCCGACCCACTTAATTCCTTTACAACATCTGCAGAACCAAGCTATTCGGATCATCACTTTCAATCCATACCGAACCAACGCTTCATTATTACTTACAGAATATCGTATACTCACGGTCTCAAATCTCGTGAAATTCAGCCTACTTGTTTACCTGTTCAAATCTGTGCATGACGTGTGTTCATTTAGCATATTCAACCGCGATTCACTAAAAAAATTTGAATTCCACTAGGTTCGCTTCGACTGGCAACCTACTCCTACCTAAAATACGCACCAATTATGGCAATCTGAATACTACTTTTGTGGCTGTAAATAACTGGAATTCTCTCCCGACAGAAACAAAACAATCGCTATCTTCAACAAGCTTTAAGAAAAATCTCCGTGCATATTTACTCAACCTCAATGAATAATTTGCTTAACTGGTTGGACCCTATGTTTTTACTCTATATTTTAATTGCACTCCTGACCTGTTTATTACTTTACTATTTTTGCGACATTGTTTTCAACGACCTTTGTTAAATTTTGCACAGTGCACATATAACATCCATAAAAAGCTCTTTGAGTTGTATTTCGCACTAGCGCATTATATCTTCTTTTCACTGCTGACTTTGCTGCAGAATTGAACTTTTTATTTTCTATCTGTAGCCCTCCAGCCTTGTGCTCTGGGACCTCCTTCTGTATATTTTGTTATGTAAATATGTTTACGGCAAATAAATTTCTTCTTCTTCTTCTTCTTGGCGTGGACACAGCGCAACTATCTACTGATATATGTGGATAAAACAACGGCAGTACTTTTTCGGACGAGAAAGAAACTCGCTGCTTCACCAAAGCTGTACCTTGGCAGAGGCATAATCCAGGTGGAAGACAGTGTAAAAGTTCTTGGCATACATTTTTCTCAGAATCTGACCTGGGACTGTGACGTCGAACAAATTTTTAAAGAAAATATGTGAAACTGTTGGTGTCATGAATAAATGTAGGCCTATATTACCTCAACGTATTAAACTGTTGCTATATAATTCACTACTTGTACCGCAACTCATGTATGCACACTTGGTCGGGGGCCGGACAACCAACAACAAATTAACCAGCTTTTTCTGGTCCAAAAACAAGTTGCAAGGATAGTAGAGAACGTGCCATATAATTCCCACACGACTGTCCCTTCAACAAGTTTAACGTAATTAAATTTGGCAATTACTACGATTACCGGTTGGCCGAGTCATACCTTGCAACTATAAAAAATAACACTCGCTTTTACGAGGGCTTGGCGAAATTCAAGAAAAGTATTACAGCATACCATTAACGCAATCCTTATACATGTTACACTCCAACACCCCACAACAACTACGATTGTCAATGCTTAACATTCACTTTACCCAAATTGTTCAATAACTTTACAAGTAACTCAATTGTGATCGGTAAACTTTCAAAATCGGCATTGAAAGAATATTCAATCGGAAGCTCTCGTTTCTGCCCCCCCCCCCTTATGTAATGCCCAAGACAGGGCATTTAAGGGTAATTAAATGATGATGATGATGATTTTGTGTAACGCGTGTTATATATCTGTCGTATTTTTGTTGTAAATACCTGTAACATGCACCTGTTGAATTCATTTTGCTGCTTGTGTTCCCTGCTAACCATGGCTGCTAAGCACTTTTTGTTACCTTTACTTGACACGTGTTTCAAGTCTTTCTTCTCTCTTTTTTTCCTCTGCTGTAACCACATGGGACAGCCGCCCCGTCAAACTGATCCGTGCAGCTTTCTGTGGCTGCTCCTTTCCCTGTACCCATCTGTAAGGAAAATAAAGTTTATTTCATTTGATTTGAATTTGAATATTACACAAAATTAAAGAATGACAATACGAAGGATAGCTGTCATTTGGTCATCACTATTATATTGTTATGGTCGTCATAATGATCATTAATATTATATGAGAAGTAGCAGAGGTATTATATCATCATCAATGTAATAATTATTACTGTTTTAGAAGATTACTAAGCATCCATAGCGATTGGGTAAGTGCACCATAAAAATTGAGTGAAAGAAGGACAGAAAGCGGAAAGTAGATGTATGAAAGGAGCGTTAGTTTACCAAGCTATGCCTAGCTTGCTGTAGCTTGCTGACCTGCGTGTGAGCAACTTGGGAAACGGGCAGAAAGAGAAAGCCGAACAAATAGAGGAGAAAAAGTGCGGCCACCTTCGCAAGTCCGATGCGAAGACTGAGGAAAAAGCGGAGCTGGTAATCTTCGCTAGCTTGGCTTTTCCTCAACCTGCATGTCCATCGGCAGATCGGTCACTGAATCCGATGACCTCACGCCGTCTCTCTAAACTAGGAGAACACCTGCGCGTCAGAGCTCGCGTCACCAATAGGCGCGCGCCTCCCTACCTGAACATCTGCGCCGCGATACGAACTCTCCACACATGCTCGTCGGCTCTTTGCCCCCTCTCCGCTTCCCCTCATACTTCTTCGCTTACCCTTTTTCTCCTCTTTTTTTTCTGTGCCGAGTTTCGAGCTACGACAGACACGGACGGAACTTAAGCTTATACTGCTCCGCTGTTAAAAGAGAACGGAGGTTAATAGCGCGCGGCCGTCGGTCTCTACATTCGCCAACACCATTTTTCTGACAAATCTTCTTGAATGGCTAAGAACCATTTGTCTGGCACTTGCACCACAATCACTCGTGGTGTCTACACGGAAAATGAGTTTGCCAGAGCGGATTTGCCACAGAATTGAGCTCGCGCACCCCTTCTATGTTGGAAACTATCTGAGACGTGACTAAGAGCGCCCACGCAGTCTTTTGTTCAAGACCGTAGTTGGGGAAAAACGTATGAGCGCTTTTGCCACCTTCTGCTCGGACGACAGAGAAAGTCCGTGTGCCCAGGATCTGTCTTTAGAGAACAGCCGCCTCGATAAAAGTGTGGTCAGAAGCTGTCGCCCTCGCGGTAAACAACTGGGCCATTTGCGTAAAAGTTGTATGTCACACGCAGCCGACGACGTCCCGCAGATTTCGCAAGCCTGACATGTCGTCATGCCAGCCCAGTAGGAGAATTAATCCGTGAATGCGACCACTAGTGAGAGGCGACTGAGAAAGGTTCGTGTCGGGTCATCAAAAACCGAAAGTGCGTGGACGTTGCGTAGACGGGTCGGCCTCCAATACGTGTGTTTCTGAAGTCCTGCGTACTCCATCCATGATCCTTCGGGAGAGTAGAACACGCAATCGAGCAGCGTCTGTTCTAGATAACGGAGTTGGCTTAGTAACTGTAATAAGTGATTCAGCCTACGGGGTAGGAAACCGCGCACACAGGATCGTCCGAACTGTAATAATCACAATTTTTCCCGAAGAGTAATGAACACGCTCTTGTCCCAGCTTGAGATGTACTCTCTGACACTTGCCGATGTGAGAATAGAGCAAGAAATCCCCAGTGTGCTTTCAAGAAGTACAGTCAACATCACTTGAACTCCATTTATGTCTTTGAATTTTACTTGTCGAAACGCCACAAAATGGAGGCTGAGACTACAGTGCTTCACTTTATGGTGCAGCAACGAGAAACTTTAGTAGTTGTCTAAGCTGCCTTCGTATACGGCGAGCTGGCTAAGTCGAAGCATTTCTTTGTTGTTGCTGTTGTTTTATTTTCGATAAACGGAAGATACAGGAAGAATGAAGAATTCGAATAGCGGATAAAGAGGACGGAGGCGACGCCCGAGGTCAACGCTAGGCTAGGAAGGCCGGATGTGATCCATCAGGCGACGCTGCGGCTGACACACGGGGCTCGCACTCGGGTTCCTGGCGGGGTGGCCCTAAAAGGATATCAGGACAGATCAGGCTGCCGCTCTGCCCGGTCGGGTGTAATTGATTTCTGCCAATGTTTCGAACAGAATACTGTGCCAAAACTATTTGGGTCTTGCGCCTAAAATGGCATCCACTTGTCGCATTTGAGTTAACCATCGACATTTCTGGTTTTTTGCGACGAAATAAATAAAGCGAGCCGTGCATGTTCTAAGCAAGATAATAATAATTCTCATTATTACGCAGTGGCGTTTCTTTTCTTCATTCACATGTGCAGGCTAACTGTAAATGCTGATACCCAAATAAAAATTTCGGCAAACCGGTGATAGCGGCACAAAATGGGGTTTGTCTACTAACACACTGAGAATATCGCGAATTTTCACGTGTAAGGTCTAACCTTTGGGCTCCATGGTTTTCCACATACTCGTTGCATACTGCGAAGAAAATTGCCTGGGAAGCTTGACTTTGCAACATGTATGCTTGTAACAATCAAAGAGACGCTTCCCTAAGACGCATTCTCAGGGTCTTTTTCTCTCTCTCTCTCTCTCTCTCTTTCTATTGGTCTGAAATATTATTGCAGGAGTTTTACACGTCGAAAACTTCTTAATGTTTTGTTGTCGACGTGTAAATCTCCTACAATACTATTGGAGACATATAGACAGAGATAACGGGAGAAAACTTTGATAAAAAACTGAAGAGGTCGGCCCCACTAAAGACAGAAAGAGAGAGAGAGAGAGAGAGAGAGAGAGAGAGAGAGAGTTTCTTAATAGAAGCTGATGAGGTCAGTCCTGCTAGTGACAAGGCTTGCTACGCCAGATGGCGGATGGCTTCAATTTTGAGTGGAGAATGTTGGAAATTAGGGGAACAGCAGGGAAAAGACAAACAAGAAACGTTAAAAA
Organism: Haemaphysalis longicornis; assembly: GCF_048455015.1. NCBI lineage: Eukaryota > Metazoa > Arthropoda > Arachnida > Ixodida > Ixodidae > Haemaphysalis > Haemaphysalis longicornis. Next base: position 80,804,784 of record NW_027526361.1, read on the forward strand.
CGAGAAACAAGGGATTGCTGCTAGCAGAGTCCGGACATAAAAATAATTTTGAAAATTAAATTGCTAATGTAAACTCTGAATCAAAATACAAAGTAAACGAGTGCTTGCTACTTCACATGGGGGTTCATACAATTATTGAATGGCTAACACAAGAATAAGGAGAGCGTTAACTTAATCGGTACTAATTAAAAGAGGCCAGAAGAAACCGAAACGACCGAATTAGTTACTATGGTACGATTGATTGGCTGGCTGATCGACCGACCCATTGATTGATTGATTGATTGATTGATTGATTGATTGATTGATTGATTGATTGATTGATTGATTGATTGATTCGCAGTCGGTGATCGATCCAGTCGGACTGATTCGCAGTCGGTGATCGATCCAGCTAGTACAGTCATCAACAGCGTCTACAGCTGTGATGCAATCGGCCACTATTAGGAGCACATCGTTAAAGACGATAAACTGACCCTAGGTTCGATCGTAGGACATGTCCAAACTTCACCGCTTTGCATATTCTAAGGGCACTCCCCTTGCAAAAACTAAAGATGCTTAGTTGGCAGGGCCCACTAAGTAGTCGTTTTATGAAAAGTCCCGTACAGATAAAAAACAAACAGCTTGCGTAAGTAACTTCCCCGCTTGCGCTGCATATCATTCGTAACGGTGTTTTTCCTATGGTTGTTTCGACATGTGCACAAGTGGGGTTTCATCTTCTGTTGTTTTCATGAAACTATCTGCCGGTCGCAAACTGCTCGTTTGCTGTGAGATAGCTGGAGGAGCTTATTGAGCATATCGCCTTGTGGGCTTCTACTAAGAGAAATTCTGCTTTAAATTTAATGGCTGGAGCTGTATTTTGCCTCAACGATGGCCTCATGCGAAGATAACATATCGCGTTGAACGAATACTGCACTCTGCGCCTACCTGTATTTTTTTTTGTAAACTACAAGTGGCGTAATTCTGCAGTCGCTATTGCAACAAGCGTGCCTTGGAGCAGTAACCGTAAATCTCAATTTCTCAACCCGCAGGTTGCGTAGGTACTCATTTAGGATCAATATCAGTTTGAGCTTTCTCGATTAAATACGATTGATGCACCCCTTCTTAGCGTGTAAGAGATGTTGCCAGGCCTGGAAACTTCCACTAACGACTGCATGTGTATCTCAAAGTTAATAGTGCACGCAAATACTACACGCGAGCAAGGAACATGACAGAGATGCTGTCGTGTTCGACACACACTACACAACGCAGCGCTCGTTTCGTGTTGGTTGCTGTCTTCTGGTGTTGTATCAATTCGCCCAACTTTTGTTTTTGCATCGGTACGTCGAAACCGTTATTTTCTCTTTGAAGCCACTTTCTTTACGAAAACAAGAATACATATACAGGATGGTTAGCTGATTACTGTAATGCCCAGCTGTGCGTTGAATATTACGGGAACAAACAGCTTGTGTTTGCTAGCAGCCCCAGATGTTGGCCTCCAGTGTAACAAGTCCTTTCAATATTCCGTTGCGTGTCCTGGTCCAGTTAAGCATCGGAATATGCGATTCCCTGTGGCACGCGACAGATAATTACCGTAGCTGTAGGTCTGCTCTTAGGCGGGCAGTCTTAATAGCCTGTTTTTTAATCATAATGCACCAACTTACCCAACAGATTTGCTTAATTAATAACCCGTGCTCTGCTAAATCAATCAAAAGGTTTAAATGGTTGCCGCGAGTAACTTGCCCCGCCCAGAAAGTTTATATGAATATTTCGCGAACCCTCACGGACAGTTTTACATCTTTTTTTCGATGCCCTCTATCAAAAATATACAAAACATGTCGCAAATAGGAAAGAAAGAGAGAGATAAAAAAAGAAGTAGGTGAGTATATATACAGGAAAAAATCACAAGGAAGGAAGGAATACAAAGAAAGAAAGAAAGAAAGAAAGAAAGAAAGAAAGAAAGAAGAAAAGAAAGAAACAAAGAAAGAAAGAAAGAAGGAAGGAAAGAAAGAAAGGAACAAAGAAAGAAAGAAAGAAAGAAAAAAGAATTAGAGCAAGCAAAAATAAGAACGGCAGAAAGGGAGGGAGAAGAGTAGAAGGCGACAAAAAGGAGAAAGAAGAAAAAGTCAGGAAAGGAACAATAACAAAGTAGCGTAATTTCATCGAGATTTACAAATGACCTGGTGCCATATGAACAGAAATATTCAAATTAGTATAAAATTACATTTTGTGCGGTTACCTACAAAAATCACCATTTCCTTTTTATTTTACTTAGGCCTTGTCTTCCTGCAGAACAGGGTCACAAAATTATCGGATGATTCGACAAATTGTCTTGCGAAGCGTCGCCTACTGTACGGAAATGCACTGCTGGGAAGGTGTTTTTAAGATCATGTAACCATTTTGATGTAAAGAATGAAGGATGCTCCCACTAACGCGTACGATTTGAAGGTAGCGAATCTGTAGGTAACCTTCTCGACCATAACGCCGGTTTCAGTTCATGATTGCAGCCGATTTGCTTCTTCTTCGCTGCCGCAATGACCTTTACTCCATCTTTGTTGCTTAACGGCGAATAAGAACCAAATCGAAGCCGAATAAACAAATGGAGCACGCACACTTCAACTCGGCCCCGCAGGTGCAACGCGTACTCTGTCAGCTGTTCTGTTTCGAGCACGTGGCGTGATTTCTGTCCCTACTGACGCAACCGAGTAAGTAAGCCGTTTGACTTTGGGGTACTAACTCACGGTAGTATACGAGTGGGTGAGACGGCTGGCTCTAACTACGTTGATCTACCAGACGCAGTTCTAATCCGGCCGGTGCCGGTGATTTCTTTTCTTTATTCTGTTATACTGAGTTTTGTGAAACATAGGAATCAAGGGATTGCTAAAGAGCTTCGCCTTTAATAGGAAAGTCGTGAGTCGTCTATTGAATACCTCCATAGGACCCATTATACCTACAGATCGCTATAACCGCGTCCCTGTGAGGTTTGCTTGTATACCATGCCAACTGTATTGATAGGACGGCATTTTTTGTAACGACATATTCGGACTTGTGCGTAAATATGAAACCGCTAGCGCCTGTTATTAATACCCTTTTTTAAGCGGCGAATCTGAACCAGATCAAACGCTACAGATGGACGGAAGGGTTGAGTCTGCAAAAAATGCTTAGAGATTAAAACCTCATAGCGCCGCCATGTGCAATGTCAGTGTGCACTTACGAATGCGGCTGCGGCAGGTGCCTCTCCATGAACATTTAGTAACCTGAAACACGGACCTCACCATTTCTGGTCAATTCCCTTGAGCGTAAGCGTCATGCCCGTGTCCATGGGCATGTATCCAGTAGTAGTAAAACAATTTATGCACTGGTACGGCGTGAGTCCTTGTTCGGGAAAGTGGGATTGAGAGGTATTAAGTGGGGCTCATGGTAGAACCCTCCAAGGCGAATCTCCGTGGTGGGTTGGATCGCCTGCCTCCGACTGTTCTTCCTTGTTATGGTTTTGTTTCTTGCGCGGATGTTTCCAGACGCAGTAGGATCTACATCCATAATTTATCGGGTGGGCAACTGAACGATGTACATTACCCAAGGTTACTTTCGCCGTTCCGTGTATGCTCATATTAAAAATGTGCAACCATTATTGTTCATACTGCGCACCCGCCGCATTAGCTCCGTGGCTAAATCACTGGGCTGCTCAACCTAAGGACGCGGGTTTGACCCCGGCCGTGTTTGCTGATTTTCAGATGGAGGCGAAAAGCGAGAACACCCGTGTGTTCCAGATTTCGGCGCACGTTACAGATCCCTGCGTAGTTAATCCGAAGCACTCCTCTATGGCGCCCCTCATCGGCAATGTGTAGTTTCGGCGCATTCAACACATAATCTAATCTAATCTCCTCTTCACGCTTCGCAGTTTCGCGATTTGATTTGATTGATTGTAGGGTTTAACGCGCCGACGCAACGCAGGCGATGAAGCGCGCCATAGTGGAGGGCTCCGGATTAATTTTGAACACCTGGGGATCTTTAACGTGCGCAGAAATGTCGTACACACAGGCGTTTTTGCTTTTCGCCTCCATCAGAAAAGCGGCCGCCACGGCCAAGAATTGAACCCGCGACCCCGTGCTCAGTATAGCGCAACGCCTTAGCAGTGTTGTACGGAACGGCGTTCCAAGGAACGGCGTTCCTGGAAGTAGTTCCGTTCTGGAGGAACGGAGGAACGCCACTGTTCCATTAAGGGTCGGTGGAACTGTAACGGTAAGTCGTTAGGTTTATAAAGGAACGGCAGGAATGGCGTTCCTCCAGCAAACGTTACATTGCTAGGATTTGACCGTTTTTGATGCCAAGGCTCGAGTAAAAAATCCACAAGTTGCTACTGTGCTGTTAACTTCCTACAAGCTGTCCAATTCGCCCCCGCCCTTCAGGGGAACGTGCTTCCTCGGAAACCACACGCAGAAGAATAACCACGCAGCGGGCCGCAGCTTGTGCTTGCTTGCATGCCGGTTGAGCTACCGCGGCGTTCGACGGGTGAATAGCGCAGCCGCGAGAATGCTTTGTGCTTTTCCACGTTTGTCTGCAGAGGCCAGGAAAGGTGCAAGTCCTAGCGTCGCTGCAGGTCCCTTGTAAAACTACCGTATGTGTATATTATCAGGGGCAACTATCGCCTTAGTGCGCGCGAGGCGCGGGTGCATTGCTGTTGGGCGAGTTGCGCTCGCTGTGAGGTCACCGGCTATCAATAGGGCTGGGCGCGCCGCAGCGTCTCTGGATGCCATACTGCTCGAAGTTCGTCGCACGCAGTTCCTCACGACGTGGTCTGACGCCGATCTGGCGGGAATGGGTCGACGGGAGTGCCACGTCCTTGGGTATTGCAGCCGTCCTGTTTACAAAAGACAGGAATTTCGTCATTGTTCGGCATATTTTCGTCGCGTGCTGTGTGGACAATACCTGAGAGAGGCCGTCTGAACGTAGACGGCCAGCGTTTAGAGTTTGTTTAGTTAGTCGGTTTCAATCTGTACTCTGGTTTTTAAAGACGATAGTCTTTCTTGGGCTACTTAAAACCAGCAATTTTGGTCCGTCTGTTTGTCTGTTTGTCTGTCTGTCTGTCTGTCTGTCTGTCTGTCTGTCTGTCTGTCTGTCTGTGACTCGATTCAGCCACCCGGCCAAAGTAAAACAAGGCCTGCACAACAGTCTTATATAGTCACAGCTCAATCTACCCGTCTAAGTCCGGTGTAATGTTCATACTAGTCAACTTTGTTGAAGAAGAACAAGGCATTGCGCAAGTACAAGACAACAAATTAATACAGAAGGGATATTTGCAGTGTTCCTTCATAAAAAATCATACATGCTTGATTTTTGCGAAATTAATACTTCATCAACTGCAGAAAAAAAAATTCACTCCGCCGTCGCCTGCTCTCGCCCACGCCACTATAGCTTCTGGCGCCATTTTAAAATAATCAACCGGCAACAGTTACGAAAGGTTCCATTAGATAGGTTCCACGTTCTGCTTGGAACGCACGTGGAGTAGGGCAACGTGGTTCTATCAAGGTTGAAGTAGGGCGCCTCGATTCACGCGCGTCTCCGCCGTACGGCAGCGCCGGCATCGAGACACCCGGCCTGGAGCAGTGGAACGTGGTAAATTTAAAAGGATTTAAGCAAACATTTGGCGCCTTTACCTTGGGAGGAGCGCGACGCAAGAGGAACAACATGAGAGGTGAGCGGCAAAGGAAAGGAAGGCATTTGCTTGGCGAAAGTCGATAAATGTCGACAAAAGACGTAGTCTTTGGTCACATTTGCAAGGAAAGGAGCAGATACGTGGCCAATTCTTTATAGTAGCAATGTTCTAACGCACGTGATTAGGCTCCCCGTTATTTCCTTTGCTTTTCCCTTATGCGTAGTTCTAACCACAGCAACTAATTTGTGCGTCGCGTCCACATATTTGGCTATCCTTGCTTGTTCCCTTTATCTACTACCCTGATTGTGTTCGGTATACTTTGTAATTCTTGCGCGTAGATTTCATGTGAGACTACGCTGTTGACTAATTTTTTTTCTTGTTATCGTCTTCTGACTTAAACTTGTATTTCGACCTTAAACCTCGTAGCCATTACTTGTTCTGCTGTGTTTTGTTACTAGCAAATTTGCGCTGTATCATCCGCCAAGCTTAACGTTTGTGACCCCCTTACTCAATTCCCTGCAAAGGGCCTGTAAGGTATCTTAAATACACTGCAATATCGAATAACAATTCATTAGAAGCTTATGTATTGTTCCTTTCGGCACAGTTTCTTATGCAAGAAATATAATGATGTTCCTGCGTGTGAGTACCTTTCTTTTTGCACATCTGAAGCGCAGTAACCTCACTGGGCATTTGTAAGGCCGAAGTATAAAGTGCAATATGTATTTCAACCATAGTAAACAAGCACCAAAACCGCAGTTAGACATGTCTGGAGTTTGTCCGGTGCTCCCTGAAAAAAAGTCGGCTAGGAGCGTTTTATGATTCTTTTTATCTCCAGATAATCTTCTGCCGGCGGTGTTCATATTCGTATAATATGTGTAGGTCGGTGTGGGTTTTAATTTTGTCACTTTATTTCACCTCAGAATTATCCGACACAATATTTAAATTTAACAGAAATGAAATGTAGCGTTAATGTTATGACACGTTCCAATGTCCGCAGTGGAACTGGAACGCGTTCCTTTCGCAATAAAGGAACTTGTAACGGGAACTCGTTTCAAAATTGGGAACGAACGAGGAACGAGCCTTCGTTCCTGTTTTAGAACAACGTGTACACCACTGCGCCGTCGGTTTCGCTATTTCGTCTCGTACGCCACACGAGCAGTTATTCGCGAAACATTTTTCTATACCACGTTAACAGGTTTGCCCAACGCTTATCCATGGGATTTTACCATTTCTACAGCCTGAAGCTTGTTCTAGCGTCACGCTTTGAGGTTTAACTACGTTCACGGGTACCCAAAGCATGGAGTACAATGAGTTAAACGTGGCGTAGCGTGCCGTTAGGCTCGACATTATGATACACAACTGTAATTGAACCGCTACCTCCCAGAGCAATCTACGAAACAGCTGCGTATGTTGTCAGAACACCAGCTACGTAGGCCTCACGTTTAACATCGGGCGAGCCCGCGTTCACAGCGATAGAAAAATAACGCTTGCAGCTTGCCACTGCTACTGTCGCAGAACAAAGCAACTCAAATTCCATCAGAGAGGTTGCGTTATACCGACACACATTTCACCAGCAACAGATGCAGCCTGGACGTTCTCGGCACGAGATCGGTGGCGACGTTACGCATAACAGCCCAGCACGATTTCCTCACGTACGAATAACGACTCGGTAAGACACACACTGGACAAACGACGTTAAAGGGCCTCATGGGGCGTTAAATTCCTAACCGTTCGCAACACAAGCCGCATTCACCGCGAGACCCCATTGTTTTTGTAGCGTGAGCAACACTGGCCGAGGTTGAGCAGTTTCGCGTGGCTCCTGGAGAGCCGTGCTGCGCATGCGCGAGGAGCAGTGACGTCCCACGGCGCACAGCTGGCGCGCCTCGCCTGTCTGCGCATTCAAAAGGAGTGACGTCATAGCCGAGACAGACGAACTGGCGGCGGCGCGTGCCCAGCGGTGCGCCTCCGTTGCGCAGTAGCCAAGTCTGACGCCGTGCCGAAGCCGCTTGATAGCGCCTCTCATTTTGTGCACATGCGCCGAGGTATCAGTGGGGGTATACTTATAGCGGGGCGTTTCCTAGGCAACCAGGAAAGCTAAGAACAACCAGCTGAACCTTAGCTCACGCTACGTATACCCTGGCATAGCTGAGCTAAGCCAATGCTAATTTTTTGTGTTCTTTTTGCTGCGTGCGTAAGCGTAAAAAATTAGCGCTTTTTATTATACCTTATCACAAATTTTAAAAAGTTTTCTAGTGGTTTCTTCACACATGCCGCCTAGCACTTGAAACTAAATTAAAACAAAATACTTTTTTTTGTGACATCACTGGTACTTTTTTTAACGCTATAGAGGACGCTTCTGTCGCATCCGCACCACTTGCGTTTATGCGTGAAATGTTTTGATGTAAATGCTGGCACTCGCAGCAATATTTTAGCTATTTATGATCCGCCTTATTCCTACTTAATGTATAAACGACTCCTGCGTATGTGGTTTTTGCTTTTTAATTTTTTGTGTGTGACGTACCATGAAGTTTTCATACTGTAGCATTTTGGAGACGGAAAGACGCTTGCTTTTCGCCACTCTATTTCTTCTTCTCGTTTCGTGCCCTTTCTTTCATTTTCCGTCGCCCTGTTTTAGCGAGATCTTTCCGCGGGCGGCTTTCTTTCAGAGTGCCTGCTTTCAGGAAGGCACGATCTGCTTTTCAATTCTCTCTCCCACACCCGAACTCCTCAGAGGAGTTAGTTCCCCGCCGCCTCTCGATAGCTGCCGCCCTTACTGCTGGGGTACACATAAAAAACAACCCGCCGTAGCAGATCAGCTCGGGGCAAGGGGGAACAACCGCCAAGGAGCCTAGGAAACAACGTCGCGTAAAACAAGTAGGAGAGTCCTCGGAGTGGGTCGGAAAGCGGCGGAGGAATGGAATAGGGGACGAGGCCCAGCCGCTCGGCAGCGGCGGGGTTTACGCTCCATCAAATTCAATTGGGGCTTGCTGCATCTCTCTCTTCTCGCGAAGGCGAAGCTCTTATTCGCCTTCCACCTCCCTGATTGGCCTATTTTGTCCCCTTTCGTTTGTTCTCGCGAGCTGAGTGTCTCGCGCGGCGTTTGGAAGGGAAGGGCGGTGGCAGAGCGGTTGCTTACGCGGCATTCTTCAGCCAACGCTCTCCACCGGAGCGAGGATGGGGACGGCGGGGACGCGCTGTTGTGTTTGCGAACTGCCTTGAGTGCTTTGGACGACTCGGCCGTAATCCATCAAGCGTGGCTTCGAGGCTCGGAAAGAAAGAGGAGAAGGTTAGGGCAGACGACGATGACGCTACCAGTGTTCGTCGACACCCGAGAGAGAGAGAGAGAGAGAGAGAGAGAGAGAGAGAGAGAGAGAGAGAGAGAGAGAGAGAGAGAGAGAGAGAGAGAGAGAGAGAGAGAGAGAGAGCGAGAGAGAGAGAGAGAGAGAGAGAGAGAGAGAGAGAGAGAGAGAATGTGATAGACTGGTAGATGCAATAGACTGAAAGTACCATGCATGAAGTGCACGCGTGGAAAAGCGACAAAGCATGCTGAAATACACGTCGGGCACTGCCAGCTTCGGTTCAAGTCAGCGTTTAAATCAAGTTACGCTTTAACGCTCCGACTGCCAACAAAAGAAGGCGGAGGAGGGGGTAGGGGGGTTGATAAGCAGTTTCTGCTTGTCTAGACCATTTCGAAATGGCGTTGGGACCAAGATTTTTTAAAGAAGTGTCGACGCGTTTAAGAGAAGCGGAATGTCAATTTGTTTGTCTCGTTGTTACGAAGTGCGACGCGGGGAAAGCGGTTCGCAGCGGTGACGCAAAGTATCTGAAAAAAAAAAAACGACGACTTTCTCCAGCGGATCTAAAGGCTTCGGAGGTTCCCAGTGTAAGAGGGCACAGCCATTGTAAAAGCTGAGCTTACAAAGAACGCGCCATGGCAGTAAACGAATCCACTATGAAACCACAAATGGACAGACAGTGCGATAAATTCCAGAGAGCGAAAAAAGTCTTCGCTTTCCCCGGTTTCTGAGCCTGTGTGGCCGTGTAAGCGTTTTCTTCGTCCTCTGAAAAAAGGGAAGGGGAACGACGAGAGTGCCCAGAGCCGTTAAATATCCTTGTTTATATCTCTACTTGTTTTAAGCTATTTGGCCGCAAACTTTGTTTTCTAGCTTGCTTGAATTGCGCAGCTAACGGCAAGCTATATTTGTATCAACTCTGAATATATCATCTCTATGATCGATAAAACCCACAGTTTTCTGTATGTTAAGGGAGGCTCACCTGTTAAAATTCCTATAAGGCGTATTACTTCATCACCCACGAACCTAAAAACCATCGTGCACCACTATGAAAAGCTTTACAAATACATATCAATGTTCACAGCGGCCTAGTTTGCTTATTTTAGAGATATATCACTTCGATGCGTAAATAAAAATAAAACTCTTGCTTGCTGGACAGCTACAGCCATCTAGTGAAAACTGTCTAAACCAAAATGCGTTTCTTGTTTATTTTTTACCACGGTAAAGAAGAGACATTCTTCTAATAGAAGCAAACTAGGGCATTAGGAACATTTCTATGAATCTGTAAGACATTTCGTATCGGTAAGGGATTCTTACTAAGCCCTTGTGCCATGAATTAGTAAGTCCTTGAGGAATAGGATCTGCTGAGTTCCCCTTAGCGAGAGAGAGCAACGTCAGCCGAGGCGCAAAAGCAGTGGTTTGTAAGCGGTGCTGAATTTGCGGTGTTTGCTTGCTGTCGGCGCAGACTTAAAACGCTATGGCAGTTTTATTTTTGTGTCCCTTTCGCCTCATTTGCTTACATGATGCATGCAGATCTGTGAATACACAAGCGCGTCGGGAGCTATACTATAGTGAACAATATTGTTCTGAACGGAAAGTTGCTAGATGCGTATATGAACGTGCATTCTGTGAAAAAAAAAAACGCAGAAAGGAGCATTGGGTAGGGTGTAAACACCACAAGTGCAAGAAGAAGACCTTTTTTGACAATGTCTCATACATTGCATATGTATGCCAAACCACAAGAAAAAAAAAAGGGGGGGGGGAGGGTGGTCTGGTTTAGTAGCAGGGTTTTCACACCGAGAGGAAGGTTTGCGCGTAGACACGAATGCAGTAATACACTAACGTTTCACGCTAAGGTATTGCGCTAATGTAGTTACCGCAGCAGACGAAACAATCTGTGTTACAGCGATAGCGTTAGCCAAAACCAACAAAACTGTGTGAGCATGTGCAGAGTTTTCGTACTAGCTTTGCATTCAAGGTACCCGCACTCACATTATGCATGCTTCAACTCGAGCCGGGTCGCGCCACAGGGCAACGACGTCGTCTGAAAGTCCGCTGCGTCCGATAGTAACTGCGACATGCACGTAAGAAAGGAAATTCTTTCGCCAGATGTTTTCTAACTGAAGTGTCCTGTCTCTTTATCTTACCCTCTCGCTTTCGAGACTGCCACGCGAGCAAAATGTTACAAATGAGAAACCAAAAGTGCCAGTTTCACACGAGTGAAAGGGTGAAAGTAAAAATACAGTAAAATCAAACTGAAAATAAATCGTGAGAAGAAAAATCGAAGCGAAGGCGGCAGCGCCGCGACGTATTCCGTATAATGAATGGGACTCACAAGAAAGTATACGTATATGCATAAAGCACATTTAAGCATGGGTGTCAAAGGCTCTGAAACGACGGTTGAATCGGCGACCAGTTTTCGTTTCCAGCACCCCTTATTTTTTCCTTCTCATCTGTTTCCCATCTCGCAGCTTATTTCCACGGCAGAGATGAGAAATTTATTGATCTACCTACATTATTGTGTTTCTATAACCTCCTCCACCCCAACCAACTCTTCGTACCGCGTAAAATCTGAGGCTTTCCCAATTTCATCGACCGCCATCTTTGGTATACCTCGTTATTGCGTATGACCATTTTTCGTTTTCTATCAATAACTTGCTTTGCTCTCGGGCATTGTCGATCTCCCTTTATGCCACATTCGCTTCTACGATTTCTTGCCTGAAATTTAGGCATGCGGAGGTACTCCTGGCGATTAGGCCGGAGCCCTTCAACGTGGCTCCGTACGTGATCTTACCCGCGTACGCAACGGCTGCTGCAGCGCCGTTCGTGTTCTACTTGCACTATCTGCTGCTGCTCTTTGTTCGATTAAATCCAGCCACTACGATGATATGAAGCCGGGGCGCCACCTGCAGAAGAGAAGCGTTATTGAGGATGTCTAAATAAATCCACTGAGGGTATAGTGTCAACCCGAATTAGTGAGCAGTTTTATCTAGGCAAAATTTTCATTCCAGGGATGCTACTATCCTCCAATGTCTCCGTCGCAGCCTCTCTCAAGGCGTTGCCGAAAATTCTCTGTGCGATAACAATAAAGCACGTGCTCGGTATTAAATTATTCTGTATTGCCCGGGCCCATATGTTCTTGTTACCCGTCTACTGTAAGACAAAAATGTACTAGTTCTGGTTATGTCGACGATCTGTAATGCCTCTTTAAGTTCATCTGTAAAAACCGCAAAATTCTCTAATATTGCATGAAATAATATAATAATGTTAGCAATTGGTAGAGAGCCAGCAAGGGAGGAGGGAGAGAGATGGGTGAGAGAGAGGGGGGACATAGGGAGAGAGAGAGAGATCATTAATATGTCTGGTGATGTCAGGTGGCGAGTTAGATGCCTAGTTATTTACGCCAAATAAATGAGGTGGGGGGGGGGACGATAATGATAAATAATTTGATTACGCTGGTGATGTTGATGCGGATGGATGCGTTCGTTGAGCAGACTGTGTCTCGCGGGTGCGCAATGGGAGGTTTTGTCCCTTATCGGGACGTCTGGGACATGATGCCGGACGACCCTCTGTTAAATACCCAAGGAAAGCGACCACCCCAAGATTCTGTGAAGGACACTGTGTAGTGAACTGCGAACATTCGCACTTTCGCAGATCAAGTGCTCCAGGTTTTTATATACATTGTAATTTGGCTCGATTGTGTGGGCGAAGGCCACCAGTTGAGCGGCAAGTTCTGTTGACGTAGATGATGCCCTGTGGCTGAGCACGCCGCTGAAGGTGGCGCGGGATTAAGGTACCCAACACCCCGATAGTGGATGGCGGGGATGACCCCAACCCGTCATTGTACAGAACAACGTGGAACTAGCATATTCGGAAATGTAGGCAAATATGAAGTATTTCAGGGCGGGAGACGGAATGCGCTCTTTTCTCGCTATTGCGGCGCCGTGGTCGTGATTTTTTATGAAGGAACATCCAGGGCGGTTGGAGAGCACAGCTGGCTGCTGGTATAGCAGCGATAACGATTCACGCACTTCGTTGGCCGAGCTTGATGCTAAAGGATGGTTGCGATGCCCAGCCACAACCCGAAGATGAGCGCGAAGTTATTTCTGAATGCCCAGAGCGAGTTGTGAAAGACGCCTGCATTGTCAGCGTTCCAGCGGTACGGGTGGTTTTTGGGATGTGAATGCAAACCCTCCGGATTAGCGCTTGCATGCTCGCTAGAGCTATGACGGTTCGTTTTAAGAGAGGGACCAAAGGAGGAATAGCGTGGCACATCATGCCGACGCACAGCGCTTCTTACAGCAGCAGAACAGAGTTGGAACATGCGCAGTCACGGGTGTTGGGGGAGAGTATGCCGAATATGAGGGCCAATTACGTAGCTTATCCTTGAGATGGTGAAAATGAAGGGGGGGGGGGGGGGAAGGACGTTAGTTATCTGTAGAATGTTAATTTTAGAAACTGGTAGTTCGGCGCGTATGGAAATGCGATGCCTTGAACAGTGAGCCGGTAGAACTCCAGGCCAGGCTTCGTAAAGTTGATCGCAGGGCATTTGTTCATTGAGATTTCCAGTTCAATCGCTGTTTTCCATGCTTCCCGATATTTCACCTTTATATTACTACTCTTTCTCTTCTAGAACCATTTATCCATTAAGCAACTTCTTCAAGTGCGCCTCCCCTTGCCTATTCTTCACCGTCACCACCTCCGCTTACCAAAAAGGTCGTTCAGGTGCCCGCCTCACCCCAAAGAAAATTTACGCTTACGGGTGAACTTTTCCTTCGTATAATCAATAGCTACATACATTCATGACGTTCTTTTTCCTAGGTATCTCACATTTCCCCGGCTTTAGCCCCTCCCAACGCAAAGTAGCTCGCCAGAGAACTCTCTCAAGGCGACCTCTGTTGTTTTGACATTAAAGTTTGCTTCTCCTTAAATACATACATACATACATACATACATACATACATACATACATACATACATACATACATACATACATACATACATACATACATACATACATAAAAATGTATGTATGTACGCATGGACGCACGCGCACATACGCATACGCATACACATACACATACACACATCAGTGTTCGTGAGCGCCAGTACCGTACGGGGTTGTTTTCTAGAAGCGCAGAAAAGGCACACCCAGGGAGCGGTAAGCGAGTAGTGTGTGGTTTCGTGCCGTGACCCCTTCCGCCTGTTTGCGTTTCGGGCGTTCGGGGCACCACCGGTTCCTGTCTAATAGATCGGCAGCGTCGCGCGGAGCATAGTGAGCAGCGGCAGCGGTAGCAACGTTGTCGCCCTCGTCTTGTCCGTATTTGCCCTCTTGCAGCCGCCGTGGCTGCTGCGTGTTGTGGAGAGATCGATCGATCCACGTCGACTCCCCTATCCGCGGCGTTGTTTGTAAAGGCGGCTTCTCTTCTCGCCGCAGTCGGCGTGCCGCGAGACACGCGTCAGCGGACTTTATCGCCTCGCTCCCGCCCCCGCCGCTGCCACCGCTTTCGATAGGGGCCGAATGCAAACACTCGCACGGTTGTTCGGCGAGAAGTTTGTGTTCCTGTGTGCATGTACTTGGGAGGACACGTGCTCGCTCTCGAGATCCTTTGAAGCAAAAAAAAAGATTAACCCGAAATTTGGCCCTGGTCGGATGTGGTATTTGGCTCTGCTAAGCGACGCGAGAAACGCCACTGCTGCGGGTAGGGGCTTGTAATGTTAAGGAGAATTTTATGCACGTGTGCGTAGGTACAATGAGGGCAAATAATAAGAACTTTCTGAAACCAGCGCCAAAAGAATGAGGGAGGAAAGGGCATGAATTGGAAAAGTGGATTATCCGGACTTGTATTGAACGGAAGGAGGGAGGTCGACGGGTCCGAGCTTTGAAAAAGTACGAACCGAGAACGTATGAAGGAATTATATTTTTACGTGGCGCGCCAAATACACCGGCAAACGACGAAGACGTTGCAGCGTCGCGACACACTGGTCGGTCCTTGGTTCGAGAAAGCAGAAGAGAAGGTTTATCGGCCAACTTGCGAACCGTTAGTCTAGGTGCTGCTGCATGAGAAACCATTGTAAATAGTGTAAATATCGCAAATACGCCTTATTTTATGCGTAACAATATATACCTCCCTCCTTCTCCAACTTCTCATCCGTCTCTGCCGCCGCCGACGGAGGCGACGAGATCGGCGGCAGAGACGGAGAAGTAAGATCCATCGGTTGGTGTCAGCTTCCTTTAATTTCTATAACTCCTAGCGAATGCGCAAGGAGTGCACACGGCTGCTACACGTGCCTTGGGCGGAGCGCACAACGGCACAAGAGATCGCGTGAAGCTATCACGTGGTATTAAGCAAGAACGGAGTGGGTAAACGCGCCGGAGTGCTCGGTGAGTGCACCGTCTATCTCCCCAGTCTCCACGTGGACTCGCAGCTCAATCGGTAGGACAACGGGCTCTCGCTCCGTTTCTCTATTCGTTCCAGGGTGGATTCCTGGAGGTGCCTGTACCTTCTTTTATTTTTTCGCGAGAGTTTTCTGTAGACACCAAGGGTCGTGACACAACCCTTGGGAATAGAGGTAAAGGCTTCGATTTAAAAAAAAGGATAACCAAGAATAAGCAAGCCATGGACCCCACCTTCGATCGCTACCACTCGCGTTCACCGTAGTGAAACGAGCTTTTTCCTTTTTCTGGCTGCTTTAAAACGTTCGTCGCGAGGCTGGCGCTTTGGCGGATTACGCCAGGACGACAGTCCCAGACGAATCGATCAGCACTGATTGCTTTCATCAGATGGTTGTCGAACACGCTATACACGAAACTAGCGGACAGCGGTCTTTTAAACATCGAGCGGGAGTCATACGCTGCTAATGATTGGCCGAGTGTTCCAAGTACACAGCCCGCCATTCATGGCGTAGTAGGTACTGGGCCAGCCTTTTTTAAGGACGATAGTCTTTCTTGGGCTACTTAAACGCAGAAATTTTGGTCTGTCTGTCTGTGTCTGTCTGTCTGTCTGTCTGTGACTCGATTCAGCCACCCGACTAAAGGGAAACCAAAACTGCGCAATAGTTTTATATACCCACAACCAAATCTGAACGTCTAAGCCCGGTGTTAATGTTCATACTTGTCAACATTGTTGAACAGGCACAGAAAATTACGGAAATATAAGGCGGAAAATCAGTACATGAGTGGCATTTGCAGTGTTGCCTTATGAAAAAATTCATGGAAGCTTGGTGTTTGCGATAGAAAATGAAATACTAGATCAACTGCAGAAAATCGTCGCCTGTTGTTGCCCGCGCTACCTGCCGGTATTTAAAAAATAAAACGGCAGCAGCAACGAAAAGTTCCACTAGATTGATTCCACATTCCGTTTGGAACGCTCGTAGAGTAGGGCAATGTATTTCTATAAAAGCTGTAGTAGGGTGCCTTGATTCAGACGCGTCTGCGCCGTATGGTAGCGCTGGCATCCAAGCACCCGACTTGGAGCAGTGGAACGGGGTAATATTAAATTGACTTGAGCAAACCTCTAGCGTGTTATCTTGGGAGGAAGGAGATGGGATAGGAACAGCATGACAGGTGAGCGGGAAAGAGAAGGGAGGCATTTATTTGGCAAGGGCGCCAATCGACTATCGTCTTTCATTGTCATTTGCAACGAAAGGAGCAGATACGCGGCCATTTTTTATTACGAGAGCTGAGTGCACTCAATGCCTCTTATCTATCGTCACCAACGTCGGTTATGTTTTCTTCTTTTTCATTCCTGCTGATCACCTGTGGCAATCGACGTCAGGTAAGGGACGATATTATCATTTCCTTCTGTGCCGCAACCATCGATGCTGGAAGTGTGTCCCGTGTATGGAACATGGTCGACGCATTCGTCGGAAGGGTAATCTACTGCGCACGTCTGGGAATCCACCGTAAGGCCTGAGACCAATGCACTAAACGCTTTCAGGTGCATTTGGAAGAACGTGTCATTGATTGAACTTTATGTACAAATGACAAATGGTTTGCGGTAAAGGGGTCACGCCATTAAAACTGTTATCCTTTAATGAGCCATTAGGTGAACTGAAGGCAGTACAACCAACAGTGTTTTATTGACCTCGCCAAATAATTTTGTATTAGACTGAAACAATAAATACAGGTAAGCAGGCTTTAGAAACCAAAAATCGTAAATTTTCACACATTTCTTCTCTTTCCTGCTATGTAAATAGTTTATGGAAGAGTTTATGTTTCTTACTGCGCTAGGGGGGCTAATAAAAATAGAATTTCTCTTGTCTAACAGGTTTCTACTTCTCTACTCAGGGACATCGTCTTAGGGACGTCGCTGTAAACATTGAGAACATTTGTACCGAAAGGTGCCCCTATATAGTTTACAGATGTAGCACACATAGATGCAGCAGTGTTTTGATTAACTGCGACAGCAAAAAAGAGAAGAAAACAACGCAAAAACCAATTGTATGTTGGTTTTGTTAAAAATTAGCAGCGCACCTTTAACCTGCAAAGCGGATAAGCCGACTTCATTCAAGGTGTATTGGTCCAGGTATGGAAGGTATAGGTCAAGATATGGAATCTTGACCCACTTGTTTTCCAGCTTCCCAACAATGCATTTTGTGGGGTCTAGCGGACTGCTCTTGCAACTGCTCTTCCTTACTGATGATTTACGACGTCGGAATAGTTGTCATGAACAATCAGAGGGAAATAAGAAGGGTTTTTTGTTTAATTTTCATACCTGACCAGCCTACATGTAAAAAGAATGTTGAAATAAAATGAAGCGAAATCAAACATTCCTCATTTGCGTACATGCGGGGAGAAAGTTGTAAAGAGGTGTGAAGTTTGCGTCATAAAAATAGCGTAGTTAGCCTTAAAGGGACACTGAAGTGAATTTGTCAAGCTCCCGTTTTTGCTTGCACTGCGTAGACTGGCTCAAATTAGCACACTTTTCATCGTTTATCCGGTTGACAAATCGGTAATTATTTTACAAAGCGCGAAAGAAGAAAAACTACCATGCGCGGTTTGCGGCGGCCGCACCAACTAAGGCTGTGACGTTGAGAGGAGGGGCGCCGTGATTGGACGATGCCCAAGGTTAGCAATCACACAGGTTTCGGTTTCGGTTTCGGTTCTGTAAAACATAACCAATGGCTTTGTTGGATGGGCATTCTCAATATCTCAGTAATCATCGTACCGCGCTTCTGCCATGCTGTCGGCTGTAAAATGCGTAAGATAAGCCTCCCAGGACGGCTTGGAATCGTAGCATTCACTACCCGAGGCCTACGCAGTGCATGAACGCCCTCCGCGTCCCCGCAGACGCTCAAATGCCATGCGCTTTTCCCCCATATTTGGAGCTTGCCGCACTCATGCCTGTATCGTAAAAAGCGTGCTCGCACCAGGCCAAGGGTCTGTTGATTCTGGCCTGTGCCCACTGCCTGCAAGCAGTCGGTGCTTATGGCAACAGCACGCCAACGAGAACTCGCTAGCGCGCCAGTGCCAGCCTGCGCGCGTTTTGTGAACTAGTTCGTGTAGCCATGAACGTTGCGGCCCCAAAAAAGGTGAACTCAATATAGAAAACATCGGCGGAAAACAAAAAAGTTAACTTAAAAAAAAAAAAAAGCACGTACCCGCGGGGATTCGAACTCGTGACTCGCAAAACATTTGGAGTGAAATCCCAGCGCCCCAGACTGCTAGGCCACGGAGCGGGACGCGAATGCGTTGCTAATATAGGGTATATATTGTACAACCGGTTTACACTTTTATTTAGTTTTGGCATTTCAAGCCGCTTAGGTGACTATTTGTTGTACTGCGATCGTGCAGTAAGCGTCGCCCGAGTTTCCACAGTAGCTCACGTCTAGCAATTGCATTTCGTAGACGGAAAAGCGTTCGCAGATGCGTAGTCGTGCTGCTGACCGCTGTGCTTGTTCGCCCAGCGCAAAAAAAGTGCTTCCCGCGCCCTAGTTTTACGCTGTACGGTAAAAATATCAGTTGATTTTATTTGCTTAGTACCTATATTGACTTCGCTGACTCTTCTCCCGCCTTCAAGAGGCCTTATATTTTCCTACTGGCGTACCAGTCAGCGAAGCGTCGCATGTGCAGCGCTTGTGTGAAGCGACCTTGACTTGGAGCTAGATACAGTGTACAAACAAACCAAGTAAAGAAAGGCACATTCTTCCATTCACAAACGTGTCCTGGCTTCGTTTCAACTAAGCGAACGAATTGCGACCAAGCAATTTTTTTTAACCTCCTTGATTGCGACGACCCGCCGGCGGCCGGCGGACGAAACGCTGGGCCGACTGACTCTGTCGGCCGGGGAGCCGTGCAGTAGCGCAGCCGTGGCGCAGCCAATTGCCAGCTCGTCCCCTCCTGACGTCACACGAAAACGCCACAGAAAATGGGCGAGCGTAAAGAGAGGAGGACAGCGTTTTCGAATTAGTTTTTCTACTAAATAAAATCGCGTAAACGCGCCTAGAGTGGTCGAAACATGGCCTGGGGACTCCGGACTACAATTTGCGCTAGTAATCCCGCAATGTTTACATATCACTTCAGTGTCCCTTTAAAAGCAACGTTCACCCCCCCCCCCCCCCCCTTCCCCTCCTTCCGCGGAAAAATATGGAGGCATGAGGAGAGCGAAATGCGGATAGTCTCGCGCAAATGTCCGCTACGCGCAATGCTCTTGTATGCTTGCACATCGTAGCTCTAGTCTGAAGAAGTCGCTTTTATACGCTCCTAACAAGCGAACCATACAAAAGTTTCCGAAACACTCTCGCAAAAGGGCTTCTCGTGGCTTTCTGATGTCTTCTGAGCGGAATGGCTTTATAATGCGATTATTTAGCTTGGTACCAGACAAAGCGTACTGCGATGCCTAGGTCTGCTCGCCAACAAAACGACATCGTAAACGTTACCTCGGGGTCTAGTCATCTAATTTCTTTGATAACCTCTTTTTTTTGCAGAAATGGCTTTCCTTTTATTACTAATCTTTGGAGAATCGATGCAAAAAATGTGCTGGCATGATCCCACAAAGGAGTAGTGGGTCGTTCCATACGAAGAGTAACTTGACGGAAGGTGTTACGAACTCGGCGAAGGTATTCACAGTGTATTTAGAGGCGTCTGTAAACGCTGGGAATCGGGAAATTAACGAGTGAGCAGTTGTAAAATATTTGATGCACTTGATACACCCAGAAGACCGCGGTTAGACGTTTTTGAGTAGAGATGAAATGGGAGATGAAGACCTCCTTAGAGGAAACTGAACACACATAAAAATCAAAATGGGCATTCAAGCTTTAAACATAAATCCGTAACGCCAGAATACCTCAACAGCTTTTGTGACGTTTAGCAGTACTTTGCTAGTTACCGAAAGCTCACCCTACTTCTGGACGTGTAAAAACATGTTACGGCGGAACATCACCCAGAAAAAGTAGTGGCATACACAGTCAAAGTGGAGGACGCTATGGGTATTATGTTTTCTGTTCGAACTAAACACAAACAAGTGTTTTATTCTAGTTAAGGTGAGATGACGGAAGAGGCCTTTGCCCTGCAGCGGGCGTAGATAGGCTGATGATGATGACTGTGAGATGAATGCATGCCTACCATTGTCGGTCGAGTTCCAAAAACGCATAGTTCCGCGCAAGACTGTCTTCTTCAAGCAAACACAAAATAAATAGCAACGCATTGTGGGAAGTTTCGCCCGCACAATGCCCTAATCACGTCACACCGCGTAACTATAACTTTTCAGTAGTTTCGACCGTTAGCACAAATTGCGGAGCTGTGTCCGCTGCGCGCGTCTTTGACGTTACACAGCCAGCCGTGGTAACAGTTGTCTTTCGACACCATTCCACTAACGACAACAATTTATTACAGCAGTAAGGGCTCACAATGATATTTTTCTGATTGTTTCAAGAAAGTACACTTTTATGCCTTTTGCCTGTACCTAAATATTATCTGGAATCACAAGAACGCACGGGAAAATAATAAGGTGCGCAAATATGAAGCACAGACACTGATGAATTGAAAAAGTTGTATCACCTCATTTTCGTTCCATCCCTTGTTGAAGCCGACGTAGTGTTGTAGGCGGGGGTGTTCATTAACAGGCGGACTACGTGCCAGCCATTAGTTACCCTCCATAAGCATCTTTTCAACGCTATGCGCAGAAAACCCCACGAGTCACTGGGGCTGGTGTCCTTCAATATCTGGAGGAGCAGACGGAAAATGTCTCTTTTTCTAATACAATGGCATTTTGTCCAAAGAGGCATGTGGGACGGCCCTCTTTCTACGTTCTTTAAACAAAGCTGACCGCTGCGTCGCATTCTCTCGGCAGTCCATGGTAAATTGTTCGTCACCTGTTATACCGCACGTTGGATACTCAGGTGACGCTATAAGATTTAGCTAATGGAGCTACGCCGGTGTTTGCGCAAAATTCGACCTGTTGCCTAACAGTAATGATGTCTATGCCCCCTTCATTCATTTCGTGACACAATGTTGGTGGTGTGATCATAAAATAAATCTAAAATGCTCTTTAATGATGCTCTTTAAAATGCACCCTTCGTCAGGAGCTGCTTTCAAAAAACTGGTACACGATTGAGGCGGCCTTCGAAAAGATTAAATCGCTTAGCGTGTGGCGTGCGATAATTTTAACCGATTCCAAGTCAGTCCTACAACTTTTGTAGCTCGAATTTCCTGTACAGACATCTTGCCAACGCTCCCTACGTCTCTTTCAGCAGCTACCTGAAAAAAGGCCTTAGCTTTTTCTTACACCGGATTCCTTCACATGTAGGAGTGCTGGGGAACGAAGCCGCTGACAAGTTGGCCCGTGAAAGTGACGCATGCCATTCCAGGACTAATAAATTTCTGCTTGTTCTCTCGCGGCTTTATTAACTCACTGTGCGCGAAAGCTGTCATCTTCGTGGGCACTCGTTGCGAAAGATTATGGTGTGAGCGGATCCCACAGGGGCTCCTTTCTTCTCTAGGACTGCTCGCTCAAAAGAAAAGAACAAACTGAAAAAATACAGGGCATTACAACGTACCCATGTCGCCCAGCGAACCACGTTGCTGTCAAAACCGGGCGTGGTAGGCGGATAAAATGAATAAAATCTATCACAGCATTTTTTTTTCTCGCTTTCCTGTCTTCATGAGGGCCGCGCTGAAAACCAAGCCTTGAGATTTTAGAAGGAGAGCCTGGGACATGTATACGGCTTGTCCTTGCACCTTCCTCGGGTAAGGAAGTAGAAAAAAATGAACTAATGTTTCAATGCTTCCACCCGCTATAAAGAACGACAGAGATAGGACAAGAGAGGAGGAGAGAGATTCCCGAGAAGCGCAGCAGAACAAGGAGAATTAATCGAGAATTAAGGAATGCCGGATCGTGTAAAGTGATGGAGGCTGGATGTCGTGGGAAGACGCGGGCTTAAAAGAAAAAAAAGGGAACCGCCTGAGAAGGAGGACCTGCATAGCCCCAGGGCGCCGAAAAGCAAATAAAGACCACGACGCAGAGGAAACCCTCCAAGCTCTCTTCGTGCCTTCCACCCAAGGAGGGAACGGAATGACACGACAGCCGGAAGGGCAGAGCCCGCGCTCTCACGCGTCCACCGAGAGAGCGAGCGAGTTCGGGAAATGGGACGGAAGAGACTCGTTTTCCTCTCCACTCATCATTTCGTATTTGTTTCTTCTTCTTTTTTCTCTCCTCTTCTTCACAGTGTGGAGAGCAGTAATGAACAGAGGAGATAGAAAGAAAAAATCTTTGAAGAAAATTTAGAGCCTCAACCATTGAACACATCTTGCGGTGAACAAAAGAAAACTGACGGGGGTAGCTATGTCAGGAATGGGAGATAGCAAGACTTCTTCGGATGTTGTAAGGGAGGAATTTTCGAAAGCGCGGGGATCCGCACCCGGCTGGCCGCGTGAACTAGGAGCGCCATTTGCGTTATGGAGCGGTAAGACAATGGCGGTGCTGAGCACCACTTGAGGTATGGTTGGCGGCGCTTTTGTCACGAGAACAACTAAGAAGGAAACGTGGATCCTGAGCTGCTCATGCAAGAGGTGTTTTGCTTTATGGGAGCATGTCGTGCTTCGGGGGATACTGCCCGGAATAGTAGCAGAATAAAACGTTTTTGTATGATATGGACGGCTTGAGGGATACGCGCATCTTAGGGCCAGCATTCCAAACTTGCGCTTTCCGCAGCCAGACTTCCTCATAATAAGACTTTCAAGCGCCAAATATTTAAACATTGGACGTAAAGGACATGTCTCTGTCCTTTACGTCCCTGGTGTAAATATTTGGCACTGCAAAGTCTTATCATGGATTACTACCTAGTTCGAAACCACATGTTAGTCTTCACCAGTCATGGCGTTTTAGACAAGAATATTAATTTGGTTACGTTGGTAGTCCATCTTTTAATTCATAGAGCAAAAAATCTGCGGAAATTCCCGGAGTTGTCTAATTATGCGTAGCATTCTAACGCGTCTTGTCTTGAGTGGGAGGTCTTTCCAGCCATTTTTTTAGTTTTTTTTAATCCCGTCCGACCAGTTATCTCCATTTACACCTTGCACACAAATATTGCAAGGTTGACTAGGATGCAAAATAAAATAATTAGGATAATTACTAACGTTCCACCAGATCATGAAGTAGACACGCTAATGAAGCGTTTTCGTTTAGTTGGTATAGGAAATCTCTACAGCTACCATTTATGCGGAGCCTTGAAAATCTCAAAAGAGCGGAATTCCAGACACCTATTAAGTCTGGGTAATTTAGTCATCAATAAACATGTCCATGAAACACGTCGCGCAGAGTGTTGGAAGGTGGGTTTGAATAGAACTAATTATGGAGATCAAATGTTACGAACAGTAATTCCGAAGGCTTTGAATGACTTCCATGAAATAGATATAGATTTCTACAAGCTTACTGCTAAGGAGATCTACGAATTGTCCTTGTAAACTTCATGGTTGTCATTTTCTATATTATGTGTGTATTTCAGAGTTTTTCCGATTTTGCTTGCTTGTTTAAAGTTGTCGCTTACAATACTGTATGCAACTGTACTGTATTTTCGAAGATGCCTATTGATCATGCCTAAGAAGATGCTTAATATGCATAATTCTCTTACTGTTGTAATCCAATGTGCATTGTCAGGTTATTTCTCTTGTATGATTGCTTAGAAAAGTTTCCAACCCAGTATGCTGTAACATTTATAACCCTTTCACCGATTGTTACCTGTGAAACAGTCAAAAACCTAGACCATTTGTTATCGCACATTCTTTTATTCATGTGTTGCTCTATGCTGTCCTTGTAAACAGGGGGCGGGAGCTGGTCAAGCTGCCAAGAGCAGCTTTTTCGTTCGCCCCACTTGGAACATGAAATAAAGATTATTATTATTATGATTATTATTATAACAATTGCAGGTGGAACCTTCGCAAATCTATTATTGTGGAAAAGCAGGGCATTGAACAGTTTGCCATTTTTCGTGATTTTTTATATATTTTATTTTTCACTAGTTCAAAATTTTGTTCGACCAATAATCTCCCTTTATGCTATTATAAGAGTTACAGGTGGAACTTTCGCTTAATCTGCATTATTGTGGAAATTCAGTACGTTACGCGGTTCGCCATTTTGTGTATCTTTATAAATTTTCCTTTTTTTTTTAGAATTTCTTTCAACAATAACCTCCATTTACGCTATTATAACAAATACATGTGTAAATTTTGCTAAATCTGCATTATTGTGGAAATTCATGGCGTTGCACAGTTGTTATCTTTGGTAATTTTTATATATTCATTATTTTTCAGTATTTCGACATTCTGTTGTAGTAATATTATTCACTTACGCTGCTATAACAATTACAGCTGGAACGTCGGCTAAATCTGCATTGTTGTGCAAAGGCAGGGTGTTACGCGGTTGGCCATTATCCGTATTTTTCTATTTTTTGTCTATTTCTTTACTTTTTCAAAATTCGTTCAAAAAATGATCTCTATTTACGCTGCTATACTATAGCAATTACATGCGAAACTTTCGCGAACTGTGCATTATTGTGGAAATGAAGGACGTCACGCGGTTCGCCACTTTCCGTATCTTTTTATATATTTTATATATTTTTTTTAGTTTTTCATAATTTCATTCATCAAAATCTCTATTTACGTGGTTATAAGAATTACTGGTGCAACTTTCGCTAAATCACTGCTGAGCACGAGGTCGCGGGTTCGATTCCCGGCCGCGGCGGCCGCTTTTCTGATGGAGGCGAAAAGCAAAAATGCCCGTGTGTACGAGATTTCGGCGCACGTTAAAGATCCCCAGGTGGTCAAAATTAATCCGGATCCCTCCACTACGGCGCGCCTCATCGCCTGCGTTGCGTCGGCGCGTTAAACCCTACAATCAATGAACTTTCGCTAAATCTACATTAATGTGGAAATGCAGGGCGTTCTACGGTTTGTCATTTTTTGTATTTGGTTATTTTTTTTTTATTTTTCTGTGTTTCGAAATTTTGTTTGACCAATAATCTCCATTTACGCTATTATGACAATCACAGGTGGAACTTTCGCTAAATCTGCATTGCTGTGGAAATACAGGGCGTTAGGCAGTTCGCCATTTCCCGTATTTTTTATAGAGTTTTTTCAATTTTTTTTAGTTTTGCAAGATATCGTTTGATCAATAACCTCCAATTACGGTATTATAAGAATTACAGGTGGAACTTCCGCTGTCTGCAATATTGTGGAAAAGCAGGGCGTTGCACGGTTTGCCATTTTCCGTAATTTTTATCTTATTTTTCAGCTTTCAAAATTTTTTTCAAGCAATAATCTCCATTTACGCCATTATAACAATTACAGGTGGAACTGTCACGGAATCTGCAGTATTGTGGGAAAGCAGGGCGTTACGAGGTTCGCCAATTTCAGTGTTTTTATATTTTTCCTTTTTTTTATTTTTTCAGTATTTCGTTGGACCAGTGATCTTCATTTACGCTACTACAACAATTACAGGTGGAACTTTTCTAAATCTGCATTATTATGGAAGTGGAGAGCGTTGTACGGTTTCCCATTTTTTGTATTTTGATATTTTGATTTTCCAGTTTTTAAAAATTTTATTCGACCAATAATCTCCATTTACGCTATTATAACGATTACATTTGAAACTTTTGTGAAATCTGCAATATTTTGGAAATGCAGGCAGTTACACAAACGCAGGCGTTACACGGTTCGCCATTTTCCGTAATATTTTAATATTTTTCCTATTTTTTAGTGTTTCAGAATCACTTTCGACCAATTATCTTTCGACCAAGTTGGAACTTTCGGGAAATGTGTAATATTGTTGTAATGCCATGCGTCGTACGGTTTGCCCTTTTCTGTAATGATTTTTGTATTTTTGTTATTTTTTATTTCTTCAAACTTTCGTTGTACCAGTTATTTCCATTTACGCGATTATAACGGTTCCAGGTGGAAATTTCGCAAAATATTCATTATTGGTAAATCTGCGAAATATGCATTATACACGGTTCGCCATCTTCCGTATTTTTTAAAACAAAATTAGTTTTGTTAGTTTTTCGAAATTTTGTTTGCTAATTATCTCCATTTACGCAGTTATTACGATTGGAAGTTTAGCTTGCGCGACATCTCCATTGTTGTGGAAATGCAGGGTGTTACACGTTTCGCCTTTTTCCGTAATTTTTTGATATTTTTGTCATTTTTAATTCTTCAGAATTTCTTGCGACAAGTTGTCTCCATTTACGCTATTATAGTGATTACAGGTCAAACTGCCGCGAGATCTGCATTTCTGTGGAAATTAAGGCCTTTACAACGTCCTGGCCGTGGGAGTACTCGGCAAAGAATGCTACGCATTGATATCATAGGAGGTACTACAGGGAGAAAGAACACGAGTACTAATTTCTGACGTTTATTTCGGAGCAGGTAAAATGAATACATAACTTGAGCTGCAAAAAAGGATAATAAATGAAATAAAATAATACATTAGTTTTGTTGCACTGACAGAGCACTCAGCGCATCAGAAACACCAGCTTCTTACCAAAAAGCCACACTGAGGGTAGCTTACTCAGGCAGGCCTTAGTTCGTACACCTTTTAAGGCAGAGACATTACCCACGTCGATCCATCCTTCTAATTTCCAAGATTGCCACAGTTTCGAAACATTGGTATAACCTGCCTTCCACGTCCCATAATTCAAAGCGAGAAGCCAATCTAGTTTTTTTTTACATTGCATGCGTTTCCCCGTTGCCCATTTATAGGGCCGGGACCCAGTTGGCCTTATGCACTGTTTTCAACAAGAGACGTATCTGATTCACTACATTCTCTGCACGAGTGAAGCGAATATTTGGGATCCTTAGTGCACCGATGAATTTCAATTTTTTTTTAAGTCGGGCGCGTACCGAAATAAAAAATTGAAATTCGTCGGTGCACTAAGGATCTCTAATATTCGCTTCACTCGTACTTCACGACCTCCTATATATACGGACAAGGATTGGAAATATACAGCACCAAATGCGCAGTGCTTGTGTTCACACGAAAGCCTATGTGTGCATACCCTTGTATATCAATGGCGAAAGGGTGTCTTATGTGAGAAATCACAAGTTTCTCGGCATATTTGTCGACAGAGGCCTTTCTTAGAGCGTCCACGTAAATGTTATAAAGAAGAGGCTCTCTCTCTGCATTGGTGTATATGCTCAAACTCATCTTTCCCCACCCAACTAGAGCCCACATTCTGGCTCCCACCCTCTACTCCTCGCAATGCCGCTTCTGTGAGGCTCCGGGCACGCTTTACCACATTGTGTGGGGCTGTGATAAAAACCCTGACCTACCCCCTCTGCCCTTCCCCTCCCCTGAGCACTGGGAGAGAGCACTGTCCAGCTCGGACCCTGATGACCAGCTTTGGCTGGTGAAGAGAGCCCAAGAAGCCGGACGGTTTTAAGGGGTCCTGGAATAAGGACTCTTCCCCAAGGCGAACTTCTTCATAGGGACGTTTATTCCTCCTCCTCCTCCTCCTCATCGGTGGAAAGACGGGGAAACGCCAATGACGTCGATGTTCCAGATCTACAATGCACTGTTCTTGGGCTGTCTGCGGTACAGTGCTCCTGTCCTTTTTGGAGCGTGCCGCACAACTACTCGGCCACTTCAGGGTATACAAGCTCAGGCCCTGCGAACCTGTATTGGCCTACCACGATGTACGTCCACAGCAGCGACCATTGCCTTGGCTCGCAATCACCTTTTGGCAACCTATGTGGAGGTTTAAATACTTGAGATACATAGCAGGCCCCTCACCCGCCTGCCTGATCATCTCTTCGCGGGTATACCAGCAACCCGTCCCCGGGCGTCGTTCGCCAGGGTAGTAGCTGCCCATAACAACAGCATGCCATCGAACTATACGCCGGCGATGCGACCGCTCCTTCCGCTGGGGTGTATGATGCAGCCCCGAATGTGCCTATCCAGGAGTATAGAAAAACGTGATCTTTCAATACCGGCCCTGCAGCAGCTAACTTTGACGTACAGAGGGCAACGTCCTTGTCTATAACACGGGTTTCGTACTTATTGCCTTATCTTGCCTCGGCCGAAAAACATTTGAAGAAAACTATTGTGTAATTCTGAAGTCTTGACCATATATTTCGACCTCAATGTTTTTTGTGACAAGTTTGAGTCCGCAGTTTTGAGAGGTAACCAGTTCAAGTTGAACTCAGTGTTAACGAAACATAGAGTAACTGAACCTATATATACACCGATGGCTCTGTAACATCTTCGGGTTCTGCCGGCGCTGCTATTATGCCCCGAATGTCACTGTCCAGCCCATTCAAGATAGCCAATCCTAAAACCCCCACGGGTAGAAAACTTACGGCCACCCGTAGCGCTCTCCGCACTATCGAGAAAAGTTCATACCGGAAAATTGGCTGTCTTCTGTCTGTGATTCGAAGCGTGCACTTCAGTCACTACAATCAGCCCTGTGCCGGGGACCTCACGAACAGATACTGACAGAAATAAGAATGGTGTACGACCGTGCTGCCAAGGCGGGTCATGACGTTACCCTGTAGTGGCTTCGCGGTCACTGCGGCATTGTCGGCAACGAAAGTGAGGACGCTGCCGCCCGGTTGGCGCAACAAACAGCGACAACTGTACCCATTTTATTGTCTAGGACAGACGCAGCTAGGGCCCTCCGCACGCGTGGCCGGGAACAAACAATCTCTCAATTGACCGATCAACAGAAGAATTCACATGTACACCTATTGGTGCCCTTGACCCGCCCTTGCAACGTCCCCTTCCACTACACTAAGCCTCCCACGGTCTGACGCAACTCTTTTTTGCCGTCTCTGGCGGGGGGTGGCATTCACAAATGCTTGCTCATACCTAATAGGAATGGCAGCAAGTGCCCCGCACGGGGCACCTTGAGCAATCTTGGTGACGGCACTGGCGATACCGCGGACCCCGAGCCCCCAAACATAAGCTGGATCCAACCGTGGCGATGTGTTTATAGGTGGAGGGTTAGAAACCACGAACGGTGGCCGTCGGAGCCCAGGTCAAGCTCCGGCGGATGGGCTCCCTGTCTGTTCACCAGGCAGGGAGCTCCGGGACCTCTTTGGCTACCAGGGTAAGGTCAAAGAAGAAAGTACCCCCGTCTCCCTGCTTTCCAATGTATCATATGGCATTTTCGAAACCCCCCCCCCCCCCCCAGACGTGATCGGCCCCCGAAAAGGGGCCGCACCGAAGCTTCCTTTCCACCCCTACCAACTATCAACGTTCCAAAACATGACAACTATCCCCGTTTTTTGGTCCTCGAATCAATAGACAAATCCAAACCCGTCTCCTCCCAATCTGTATTCCTCGTCTCCAAGTTCCTTGAAGGAATCATTGGCAAATCTTTCGAGGCGAAAAAACTACGAACAGGCGAAGTGTTGGTTGAAGTCAAGACGCAGCAGCAAGCCACAAATCTCCTGACCCAAACCCGCATGGCAGATCTGGACATCACTGTCACACCCCACCGCAGCCTCAACAGCTCGCAGGGGGTGATATCTCAGCCAGATCTGCTAAGTGAAACAGAGGCCGACCTTTTGGAAGGCCTGAAGGATCAGGGCGTAACAGCTGTCAGGAGAATCACCATCCGTCGCGACAATGTAGAAATACCAACAAAGCACGTAGTCTTAACATTCAGCAGTTCTAAACTTCCTGAGCACATCAATGCTGGTTTCATTAGGTGTGGTGTACGTCCGTACATACCTAACCCGCGCCGCTGCTACAAGTGCCAGCGGTTCGGGCACGCTACGACTTCTTGCCGCGGCAAACAGACCTGCGGAAAATGCGCCGCACACGACCACCCCACTGAAAAGTGTGACTCCACCACCTTCACCTGCGCAAACTGTCAGGGGCCGCACGCGGCATGGTCCCGCAGCTGTGAGAAGTTTCACCAGGAGAAGAAGATAATCCACGTAAAAGTAACCGAGAACATCTCCTTCCCCGAGGCGCGAAAGAGGTTCGCCTCTTTCCCCCTGGGGAGGTACGCCGACGCAGCTCGCCGGGGGGTGGAGCGGCGTCTTGTTTCGGCGGGGACACAGTACCGCGAGTCGGACTTGGTCCCGCCCCCGCCCCCCTCTGGGTTGCCTCAGGCAGCCCAACCCGCCTCCGCATCGCTCGCTGAGCCAGCAGCGGCTGTGGTGGCAACCACGTCTCGTGGGGATGCTGCTGCACCCACTGTTTCCTTCTCTCCACCGGCCCGAAGCGCCTGCGAGGGCCCGGAGGAGATGGAGCTGGAGGAAACCGCAGCAGTTCCCACCTCCGCCGCACCGCCTGTGCCACCCGGGGCGCTCCTGACGCCCTCGGCGGTCGCAGCCAAAACGAAGGGCACCGCAAAGGGTGCCCAGTCCAAGTCTAGGGGGCCCAGTCGGCTGGCCACCCCCTTGCCCTCAGATGACGACCTAGACGTCGAGCCGTTCCGGCATGCACCACAGCGGAAGGAACGGACTCCGGCGTCCAGGTCAGTAGACAAAATGAAAAAGCCCCTTCCAAGAGTACAAGCCCCGAAAGCCGACACGTAAACACACACATACTCCAGTAGATCTAAACTTCAATAATGGGAAGAGAAAATATCATGCAATGGAACTGCAGAGGCCTTCTTAAAAATCTTGATGATGTTTATGAGCTACTGCATTCCAATCAGCCAAGTGTCATGTGTGTACAAGAAACACACTTAAATTCCAGACATACAAACTTTTTGAATAGTTTCCAGGTATTTAGGAAGGACAGGGTTGGTGGTGGTACATCTTCCGGGGGTGTGGCCATCATTGCCCGAAAGTCCTTGGCTTGTCATTCTATCCTGTTACAGACCGTCCTTGAGGCTGTTGCCATTCGTACCATAATTTTCAATAGGCTAATAACTCTATGCTCAGTTTACATCCCTCCTGATTTCCAGCTCTTGAGCTCGGATTTCGAGGGCCTTATGGATCAGCTACCCACACCTTTCATTCTTTTAGGCGACCTCAACGCACATAACTCCCTTTGGGGCTCTGCTCGCACAGATGCCCGAGGTCGCCTTATCGAAAAATATCTAACATCTTCGGGAGCATGTCTATTCAATACAAACAAGCCTACATACCATAATATAGGACACAACAGTTATTCACACCTTGATTTGGCGATTGGCTCTGCAGTACTCTTTCCATCTCTAGAATGGGACGTTGGCACTAACCCATATGGCAGTGACCACTTCCCAACCACATTAGCATACTTAGGTAAAGGCCCGAGCAGTCCATCTTCCCATAACAGGTTCAATGAAGATAGAGCGAACTGGAGTACATTTACAGAAACATCTAAACTACACCACACATCCATTGAACACCTACACGTTGAAGAAGCTACCCAACTCCTCACGGCGCACATCCTCGACGCCGCTGAGAAGTCCATTCCCCACGCCTCTGGTGCTCCGCGCAATCAGAGGAGGCCGTGGTGGAATGAGGACTGTAGGCGGGCACGAGAGGCCCAGAACAAGGCGTGGGGTATCCTTCGACGGTACCCCACGTCGGGCAACCTTATTTTGTTCAAACGGGCCAAGGCGTTAGGAAAACGTGTGCGCCGTGAGGCAAAACGAGAGAGTTGGCGCACCTTCCTTACATCTATTAACTCGTACACAGACACACACAAAGTCTGGACACGAATACGAAAACTAAAAGGACAACAGACACACAGCCTGCCCCTGGTTAGTACAACAGGGGACACACTGGAAGACCAGGCTAACACACTTGCACAACACTTTCAACACGTTTCCAGCTCTGCACACTACACAAACACTTTCCTGAGACATAAAACCACTTGTGAAAAGAAGTTCTTACATGATAATAACAGGTCAAAATCTGGTTACAACTCTGAATTTACTCTCTATGAGCTGAAGGCTGCCCTGAGCACATGTAAACCTTCAGCTCCAGGCGCAGATCAGATTACATACACAATGATACAACACCTACACCCAGATACTCTTGAAACACTCCTACACTTATACAACAACATATGGCTTTCGGGGCACATTCCGAAATCTTGGAGGGAGGCTTTTGTAGTGGCGTTTTTGAAGGAGGGTAAGGACCCGTCTTCTCCCGCCAGTTACCGACCCATCGCCCTCACAAGCTGCCTGTGCAAGCTCCTCGAGAAGATGATTAACAGGAGACTCGTGTACTTCTTAGAATATAATGGTCTTCTCGAGAGCTGCCAGGCCGGCTTCAGGGTGGGGCGATCCACAAACGACCAACTCGTCGCCCTTGAGTCGTATATAAAGGATGCCTTTGTCCATAAACAGTTTTGTGCTACGGTGTTTTTTGATCTTGAGAAAGCCTACGATACCGCTTGGCGATACGGGATACTTTGCGACCTAAAAGCCTTCGGTGTCTCTGGAAATATGTTTAATACACTTCGTAGCTACCTGGCGGAGCGAACCTTTCGTGTGAGAGTTGGCACTGCCCTTTCAAATGTTTTCCTGCAGGAAAACGGTGTGCCTCAAGGCGGCGTTTTGAGCTGCACATTGTTCATTGTCAAGATGAACTCACTTCGAAAGGCGTTGCCACGAACCATTTCCTGTACAATATATGTAGATGATGTGCAAATATCTTTTAAATCATGCAATATGTCAATCTGCGAACGCCAAGTCCAGCTTGGTGTTAATAAGCTAGCTGGCTGGACTGATCAGAACGGTTTTAAGCTAAACCCAGTTAAGAGCACTTGTGTTGTATTCTCCAAAAGGCGTGGGATCAGGCCAGATCCAGACATCACACTGAATGGTGTCTCGATACCGGTCAAAAAAGAACACAAGTTCCTAGGTATAGTCCTTGATGAAAAACTTTCCTTTATCCCTCACATCAAACAACTAAAACAAAAATGTATTAAAACACTGAATATTCTAAAGGTCTTGTCGCATCACTCGTACGGTGCTGACAAACAACTTCTGCTGCGAGTGTTTACCAGCCTGGTAGGCTCGAGGTTAGACTATGGGAGTGTTTTGTATGGTTCAGGAAGGGACTCTGCTTTGAAAATTCTCGACCCAGTGCAGCACTTGGGCCTTCGACTTGCGTCTGGTGCTTTCCGGACTAGCCCCGTGCAAAGTCTGTACGTCGAGTGTGACAGATGGTGTCTGGGGTACCAGCGCGAGTATGTGGATTTACTATATGCTTTTAAAGTTTCATCAATGTCTCACCATCCCATTAAGTCTATAATGAATGATACATCTACATCCCAACTGTTTTTAAATCGTCCATCTATTTCTGCGCCTTTCTCGCTCAGGGTGAGGGAGAAAGCCTCTGAACTTTCTGTCTCGTTTTTAGACACTTTTACAACATCTCTCATTGATTGTATAGCCCCATGGCATCTTCGTCCCGTATTGTGTGATTTGTCGTTTACGCAATTTAAGAAAAACACAGTGCCCACAACTGCCGTTTTGCAGCATTTCATGTATCTTCAGGCGAAATATGGGGCAACAAAATTTTTTACTGATGCCTCAAAAACATCCATTGCGGTGTCTTGTGCTGCACACGGACCCAATTTCAGTGCTTGTAAAACCATGCATGTGAATTCTAGCATTTTTACAGCGGAGGCATATGGTATACTCCTTGTTTTAAATCACATCAATGAACATCATATCGCGAAATCCATCATTTTCACGGATTCACTAAGCGTCGTGCGTACATTATCATCCCAAAGGTCTTCAAAAAATTACATTGTCAATCTGGTTTTTAAATCTTTGATGTCGGCGTATGCGTCAGGTCTGAATGTTACCATCTGCTGGGTTCCAGGCCACGCTGGCATCGCGGGCAATGAGTGTGCTGATGAAATGGCCGCTGCTGCTGCACTGAAAAACACTCTAGACATAGCAACAGTACCGTACACTGACATGAAGCCAGTCATCAGACAACACCTACGTAAAACATGGCAAACACACTGGAGTGAACAGTCAGACAACAAGCTACACGTAATAAAGCCAAACTTGGGACGATACACAACTGACTCACACAACAGACACACTGAAGTGACCCTAGCAAGGTTACGGATAGGCCACACACATGCAACACACTCGCACTTGCTCACTGGATCTCCAAGACCCATGTGTAGCAGGTGTGGAGAGGGCCTATCCGTAATCCACGTACTCATCCAATGCAAGGCACTTGACACAACACGACGCAAACACTTCCCACAACTATACAGACAACACGTTCCGTTTCACCCATTGTACTTTCTAGGAGACGAGCCCATGTTTTCCACCAAGCTTGTTTTTAAGTTTCTTACCGATGTCAACTTTTTGCATCTCATCTCTTATCATGCATCATGACAACCTGGCCCTTTACACCAGTCATCTTCATTAGCTTGTTTTAGTTTGTATGTTTACTGAAACCCTCTCTACTTTTACTTTCACATCGCTGTCATGAAATCACTTTTGTTTGGCGCTCTTTGCCCTTAGCTGGCCTTGCGCCATTAAAATCCAGATATCATCATCAATGGCAGCAAGTGAGGAGTGCGAAACGTGCGGCACGCCGGAGACGCTACGCCACGTTTAATGCGAGTGCCCACGCTAACCGCCTGAAAGAAAGAAGCTGTCATCAGCACTTATAGGAACCTAGAGTCTCGGCGGCCATTTTCGGAGGAGAAGATTCTGTGTCACTGGCCTTCTCTGTCATCCGCTCAGATGGCGATTAAGGAACTCTTACGCTTCCTATGGGCGACGAATTTAAACTCTAGACTATATACTTAAAGGCTTGAGTGGCGATCACTGAACTTGAACGTTAAGTGCTTCAGCGCTGGGCATACCTGTCTGCTCCAATTTTTCTTCATTCTTTCCATCTCTTTTTTGCCCACGTACCCTTTCCTACGTGCAAGATAGCAAACTAGGCTATAGCCAGGTTAACGTTCCTGCTTTTCTTCTAGATCCTTCCTTCCTTCATTCAATTGATTTTTATAGCATTTTAAAGGCATTGGCGAGTTTACTCCGCCAGAGAAGACCGCCTTAACGTTTGAGCGGTCATCGATTATCTTCATAATATAGACCGCTGATATAAGGACCCACCGCAATATTCGGCAGTTAAGAGGGTTATTCTTTTGGTCGAGCATGCTTTGAATTGCAGAGCTTCCTTCTTAAAGATTATTCCACCACTTATACGTGCGTGCTCGAACCGTAGCCACCAGCCTAAAGCTGACCAGGCTGTTCCTAATAACTAGGAGACTTGTGTAGCGCACTAAAAAAGCTTAGGTTAACAATGCCCGCCATCATGAGTTTTGAGTTAGAAGAGTGATATAGATCCTTTATTGGTCGGCCCAGCGGGTCCGCCTGCGTTAAAAGCTTAAAGCAATGTCTAAGAAGTGCAGGGTGCTATTTGTGGACTTCTTTCTTTATCTGAAGCCTGGTTATGTCCACTGCTGGACGAAGGGCTCTCCCAAAGATCTGCAGACACGCCTACAAAGTGTCGGAATTCTGATAGTGTGATTGTATAATCATTGGGAGTTTTTTTACTAAATGTACCCAAGCAGGGTTGCTAAATCCTTGTCTGGTGAGGAAATGCTGTTTGTGTCCCGGAGAAACTCACCCAGCATGGTTGAACCTATCCAAGACGGCCTTCTGTGGTATCCGGCGGCCTTATATATTTGTGCACTACAGTAATAATATTTTAACACGAAAGTGTTTTATTCCCGGAGACACAAACATTTGAATGACGTCATATCCGTCACGGAAGTGACCCCAGTACAATGAAGCAAGCGGCCTGTAAAGGGTGCACCCCTGCACACAGGGTCTTCTTGCGGCGAAGCAACCTTTAGAACCAAACAATACGTTATACTTAGGGCTGTTGGTTTTCTGGTTTTATATTTTAACACGAAAGTATTTTATGCCGGGATA
This sequence comes from Haemaphysalis longicornis, assembly GCF_048455015.1. Lineage (NCBI taxonomy): Eukaryota > Metazoa > Arthropoda > Arachnida > Ixodida > Ixodidae > Haemaphysalis > Haemaphysalis longicornis. The sequence continues at coordinate 80,841,009 of NW_027526361.1, forward strand.
TACCAAGATTTCACTGACGTCATATACATTACGAAAATGACGAGAGTACACCTTTGCCGAAGCAGCCCGCCAGCTGGATGTCGCTCACCAAGCACACCCACAAGACAACCGCCGACCCGCAAATCATGCTCAGCTGCACATTTCGCTGCACATTTCACTGTCCTGTTTTGCGAATTCCTACGACAGAGGAATCAGCCACAATTTTATTTTGTGTCATTTCAGCTTATTCATATATTTGTGCATGCTCGGAAATAGCATGTCAACGCCACTAGCGAGATCCTATGCCTCCTATCCTTCCTATAGTTGCGCTACGTATTCAAACACCTTTGTCGACGTTATTGTTCGTCAATGAATTTATTAGGCAATCAATAAGGGCAGAGTCAGCAGCCGTTATGCTCACCCGTATACATAACTTAACCGGGAAATTTGGGTGCCTGCCCCTCAATACGAACGTTTTCCTCTCGCCCCATAACGAACCTATCGACATTAATTGCAGGGCGACGGCCAGACCCGTAGACTCTCATGTATTTTGTCACCTGAATGCATTCTTTGCTCGCGAATCTTCTTGTCTAATCCCCACATTGAGTTTTCCGCCTTCTCTTAAAACTGATGGTGCTACGGTGCTGTATATCACCCTCTTTTTGAAGTAACCAAAGGTGAGCTGCGTTCTGTCCTTTGTTAGACATGCGCCAAGTGATATACACTCAGATAAATACAATCTTCTGGTACCGGCAATATTTCATTGGCTACTTGAAAGAAATCCTTAATGTGCACGCTTGCATCTCCGCCTGAAGTAAAGAAGTGAGTTAGGGATGACGATCTACTATGGCCTTATCGCCCTAGGGATCAGGGGTATTACACTTTAATCTTGCTTCTCGGTTCGCCGTAGCTTTGGTGCAGACTCGCCATTAAAAGCTTTGGTGCCTCTTCGCGATCGGAACTCGTTCTTGTCCTGTTGTTTTACAGGATTTGAAGGCCTCCCATTTGTTTGCTAGATTTTTTTCTGTCGGCTACGAGTACTCCAAGTGCAATCAGGATCTCAAAATTCGCGCCTCTGTAGCACATCGGCCCGTTCTTATGGAACTTCTGGTTAGCCGGCGTTAAGCGGGGGCATTTCCGAACTCGATTATGTCGGTTGTGGACTTCTCAATTCTGCACTTTTCATCGAAATACCTGGAGAAAATTGTGTACGTCAAATAAAACTTTTTTTTTTTCAGATTTGCTCACGCGGTTCCGACTGTTGATTATCCCCGCGCGAGCTCGTCTCGTGCGCTTCTTAATACGCCACATTTTTATACAAATGGCGTGAACGTTGACTGCTGCGACACCTCCATTACTGTGCTTCGTTTTTTATCATTACCTTGGGCAAATAATCACGAATCGCCCTTTCAAATAATATTAGGACGTTCCCTTCCACCGATGTGTCGGCGGTCTTTTTTTTTATGAAGGGCGTCAGGAGAACAAATCGTAGCGCGAATACCGTGCAATTATTCACACCATATCATGCTCTCCATGGTTCGCCCGCTAACGAAAATACACGGATACATAGATGCTTTGATGCGCAATTACTTTTGTAGTTTGAACTAACACGCGCGCAGTTAGACGAAGACGGAGAAAGAATAAAAACTAGAAAAGAAAAGCGGGATGAACATTTGTTAACGTTTCTACTCCATGATCTTTGTAAGTCGGCGTACAACTGCGCTCTATGTAAGTTTAAACAGCTCATCACCACAGGTATTCTGAACGAAATCTCAAAATGATTGCGATGTAGCACATCTAAATCATTTTATCACAATCGCGGCCACGAGAGCGCTTTCATCATTCCTCTAGCAATGCACAAGTATGATCTACCTTTCAAGGACGAGCACAAGCCTCAGTTCTTGAAGATCGAAAATCGGCACGGTATTTTCGGGATCTAATCGTCCACCAGTCCCCCCAGAATTAAAAAAAAAATAGTATGGCCTTCAGTTCACGTGCTTGCGAATTTGAACATCTGCAAATGGAGGGCCACAGCTTTTAGTCAGACGTAAAATTGAAACGAGAAGAGCTATCTGCGAGGTATCAAGCTCCTCCCACGAAGGCAATCACTTTTTTGAGTGTGCTTGTTTCATTCCACGGGTGGCGTGAACGAGTAATGTATCGAGGCCGCAGCCTAGCTCCATATCCATATCTTTTCTTTTGCCGGAAAACAAGGCACCGCAGTGCGGAGCCGATGCGTGAAATCGGTTCCCGGCGAGGACGACGCGGCCTGGTGCCCGAAGTCGAGCCTGGCCGCGCTTGGGGCTCACTGGTAGCGGCTTCGGTTTTATGACTCGCAAGGGGGAAAAGACCCCGGTGGCTGACCCGGCGTTCACGGGTTCGGCCGACCCGTGAGTGCAGTCATGGGTTCGAGAAGGGGGCGAGGAACAGGCCGACGTCTTATACGACCAGCGAAATTTTTCTTTTCTCCGTTTTAGATAAACCGGGTTTGCTGTTTTGAAATTTTGGGGGCACCACTTCTGCGCCTGACTGGGTCGGCAGCTTGTAGTTATGTGAGCCCGGTCGAGGCTTTCTGGCTGGCGGGAATACGATAGGGGAGGGGGGGGGGGGCAGGCAAGGTTGCGCTTTTTTGTGCGTGACTGTGGAACGGTTCAAATGAGTGAAATCAGGATTGCGAGTGCCGTTTTCGTCCAACCTCAGGAGCAGCCGATATTTTATACTGTGAAATTCTTCCCCATCTCTATCAGAGTTTTGAAAGGTCCCGCGTAAGTATAATTTCGCTGGTGCAAGTCGTTTTCTCCGCGTATTTACGGTAATCCGCAATTTTAGGAAACCAATAGAGAAACATGGAGATAATGTATATTGGAAGTATAGGGGGTGGGATTAATTTTTTAGGTAATTTTGCGGCGCGTGCGAACGATATGCCACACACACAAAAAAGGAGCCGTTAGTGTATGACGTGTACTGAATAACTTCGGTGTGCAACTATCAAAACAGGTGGAGCTGTAACTGTGAAACACACACCGGCGGTTTCAATGAACTCACTGGAGGAAGCAGTCTTCCCCCACATACCCCAAAACGCTGCTATCCTGCGCTATTCGAATCCATTCGGCATTTCCCCCGGAAGTTTTCCTTCAAGTCCCTCCTCCACCTGGGTATAGCAAGCGATACACCGAGCTCGCCAGGCTTTCTATGAAGATGAGCGCGGCACTAAAATTGCAAGCCGTTGTCTCAGTTCGAGCCACCGGCTGACTAAGTGTGGAGATGTACCTAACACTAATATAAAATAAAGCAGGAATGTTATTCCACCAGTAGCAGTGTATGTTTGCCATTTCCGTTGGGCCCTGCAGGAAATCCCGATAGCCTACCATGTCTCCGGTAAGAAGACCACAAGAAGGAAAAGGAAACTCTTTTATTGATATAGAGCACAAGTTTGTTTGCTTCATGAGGTGGTGGCGCCCTTAGTCCAAAGCACCAGAGTGCTGCACCGTTGCTGGAGCACGGGGGTCAGCATGCGGTGGTCGTTCAGGTTCGAGCTGGTCAGCGCAGCGTACCATTGCTCAGGTGGCGGATTGGGGATTGGAAGGACAGACTGGGTGTTTTGACAGGTGTATCTGACGTTGTAGAGAGATAAAAAAAGTTCGCGTGTTTGCAAAAAATGGTGCCAAGCTCTGCCTGGAGGAAGCACAGCGGAAATTCATGAAAGGTTAATTCCTTCGAACGAAAGCGACCATAAAAAAAAAAACGGCTCGGAGCTTTATCCGCCTTTTCCGTATACCCCAAACCACGACCCTCGAGATCGCGGGAAAAGGGTTCTCTTTTTCGCTGGGGATTCTGCCCATAATCGTTCATCATCACACCGGAAGTTAAGAGCGAGTGCCTGTGACGAAGACGCCAGCCGACCGTACGTGGCGCACGAGTTATCCAAATACTAGGGCGGTTTTCTTCTTTGCCGACCACTCCGGCTGCGGTTTCCCAGAGGAGGAGTGCAGGCCGGTCGCGCGTGTTGGCACTGCAGATGACCGCTAATGAGCGGAGCGCAGTGATCGAACGACTTTTTATACGCAGCGCACACGCCAGCCGCACCCGAGCAAATTACGAGGGCATGCGGCTAATTCTGCTAATGTTTTCTTCAAGCTGATCCTACTGCCTACTCTTCCTGGCTCCACGTGACCAAGTTTGTTTTTGTGCTCCTTCCGGTCGATCACGGGAGCATTGGCCTTTGTGGAACTTGCGCACAAATGTGATCTCCCCACCGCTTGCTGGATGATCCCGATGCCAAGCCGCTTCAATTCGTGCAGCTCTGGAGTGCGTGCTTCTGATTATTAGGTATTCCTTAACAGATCCAGGAAACAGTTGGGGCAGCTTCCCTTCGCGTGAGAAATTGTTTCGGAGTTCCAAAGTTTGCTGAAAGTTTCGAAGCTTCAAAGTTTATTTCCGAAAGTACAATGTAAACTGTTAGACAGCGTAGGTATAAAAGACGAGGTCCCAAGGTTAGCAACCCCTGGTAGGACCTCTAGAATGCATGAAACGACAATATAGCGAATTTCTTTTTCCAAAAAACCTGAGAGAAGAACAGGAGGAGGAAATACCTCATTTGGTCTAAAGGGGAGGCCTATTCAGGCCTTGACGCCTTAGACGGCGGCCAAGTGAGTTAATAAGAAAAGGCGGTGTGAAGCTACTAAGATCGAAGCGCAGAAACGACCGAGGAAACGATATATGTTGCGTTTGTGGACATGTACACAAATGACAGAGTGCAAGACTCCCCAAGCGATCAGCAATTACTGATTATATGAGCGGCTGTCCCAAGCCCGTCATCATCGCACTAAATCTACGCGGGAGTGAGTAGGCTTCTTCATAGAAGCGGTGAGTCTTTAGCGCACGTTGTAAGGCCGAGGTCATTCCGCAGCTACTCTACGGCACTGATGTGTGCTTTCTTTCTACAAGGTCACCCTACAGCATCCATTTCTTGTTCCGCCTAAATTAGAGAACGCTTTTCCAGTTGCGTCAAAATCCAAAAATTGGCGAACCAGGAATGGTTACTCAGCTGCCTCTTTTAACATTTTACTGCAAAACTGACAATCTGACTGCCTGAAAATCTGGCTATAAAACCTGGCAGCCACACCGTCCATTCAGCACGCAGCTCGTAGCTTCATTCCATGCATCGTGCTAAGGAAACTGAACCGTGGATTTTATACCGGCGCCGGCTACCGGTGCTGAAAGTGTCCTAGCACCACACACGCGCGAATGTTTGCATGTTAGCAAAATTTCGGTAGAGGAATTCCCGGTATGAATCTAGTTTATAAACTCATGCGGCACCACCGCGAAAACGTCGCCTACAACAGAGCCGAGAATTAACGCACGCTGTTTGACTTGCGGAAGAAACAGCCCGACGGCGGCGAGTTATCCTGGCGTAAATCTCAATGCAACTTGGTATGACTGATGATGCGGCTTAATAATTAAGACACCCATCCCCTCAGTGGTTTTGTCGAGAATTCAGTCAGAAAATCAAATGCTTAGCACAATAGTTGCGGACGTAATGGTAACGCAGTATGCAACTTTCAAAGCCTTACAACTACTCTAAAACTTACATGCCACGCTTTTGTGCCATCGACATTTCAAAATTCACACAGCCATATGTAGAAAGCGTAGACCTACTTCATATTTGTAAACAGTTAGACAACATCTGCAACCCTTTCTCTCCGAAGCGCCTAGGGTATTTCAGCAGTCGCTGCTTCCACTGCAGTAGCTACTAACGCTGTGGAGTGGATGTCTGCACATTCGCAACCGCGTCTCACGTTTCCAATATACCTAAATTATATTGAGAGCTGAAGAGCATTCCCGAGAACGCTGGCTTTATAAGATGAGGCGAAAAAAAAAAGAAACAGTGACGGAGAACAAACGACAAGGACTGCGCTGAAACGATCAGCGCAGACCTTGTCTTCTTGCCTCCACCCTTTCTTTGTTTATTAACAGCGGAGCTGTTGCGACTGGCCGTACGCTCGCCGTTGCAGGAAAACAAATAGCAAGGAAATGCCTAGCTCTCGTGAGCGCGTGCCTCGCGGTGACCGCCGAGCGTTCCCGGCACGCGCAGTGGCTTTAGCAAAAATATAAAAAACTCCACCGCTGTCATCAAGCTCCATTCTGCATGTAAAACAAAAACTCCACGCTAATGCTAAAGATGAAAAGACACCCTGCTTGGGAGAAGTCACGGCGGCGCCACTAGAAGCCATTATAGATAGCTGGAAACATGGCTACGAGTGCGCCAATACTTCTTGAGACGACCTGCAGATCCTCGGTCCGTGCCTCGAACAGATGACGAAGAGATGCTGGAAGTGTACCATGCTGAAGATGACATTGCATCCACCACTCCCCGCTAAGACGATAATGACCTATTCGATGCATATGAAGACTATTACTAGCTCCGCAACTATGCAAATAAACAATGACACAGAAACTTTACTATGTGTCCGGAAATGGCACCTACAACAGCTCAGCGATTCAAGTCTTGAGCGTGAGCGCTAGCTTCCGGGAATTTTTTCGTGCTCCTATCTTTGAATTATGTACCAACACACCCAGTTTTCCACATTAAATCCTGGACTTGTTAAAAAAGCACTGTCTTTCTACTTTTATCGAGAGCCCGGGAGACGGTTGAGCCACTAGGGGTGCGCAGTCAATCGATTACCCTCGAGCATGCTAGCACTTATAAGCGATCGATAACATTATAAAACACATTCCTGGAATCTTCGTTAGACGGCGTGCCGCAAACCCGATTCAAACCAGTAATGGCGCGGGAACCTCAATCCCTCTACTGCGTCGTCGAAATGAACTCGCTGGTTTAAGAGGAACTTGCAGAGATGCGCACATCTCCATGCATTTGCCTTCACTGTTGTAAGAAAAAGAAGTTCTAAATGGCAGCGCAGCAACTCCTAACCTCGAAAACCGCCAAAGGGAACCGCGGGGAATCAACTTGAGACTGTGTACACGGCGGCCAGATCAACGTCCGCCTTGCTAACATTTACCACTGACGCGCACTCTTCTCAACAGCGCTGTGGCGTTTCAATCAGCGGACCGGTGCCCTTGCGAGGGCGACGGAAGTTGAGCGAGAGCTTCCGCGGGGAGCTCTGTTGCAATACTGCTGGATGGTATGACCCGGGGAATTCCGTGGTGCGCAAGTGCCACCGGCAGAGAGCAGCAAATGGTTCGTTGCTATAGCAGGGACCGTGGCACGCACACACGCACGCACACATGCCAGTCGGAGGTTCTCGGTTGAGACTGTGACACACTGTGGGTAGGAGACGGCGCTTATTGTTGGTCAGGCGAGACGCTTCCTTCTACATAAAAGAATAGCTTCCGGTCATATCACCAACGGACGTGCCTGGTGGGTTTCGACCGTTTCGCAGCTGCTCTATTAAAAAAAAACGTACGCGTACGGGCAGTGAATTTTTAAATTAACTGCTTGTACGATCCCGGTCGGCCATACGAGCTATTCACTGCTGATAAGAGAAGAAGCGGATAAGGGGTAGGTTAGGAGTTTTTTTGGCACTCCTATACATGGTGGTACATTGTGCTGGTTGTGGGGCAGAAATGGAAAAGGCAGGGCAATGAGTGGGTAGATAGCATAAACGAGTCTTCTGTGGTGATAGGAGACATTGTAGAATGAGGTGGCTGGAATTATTGTAGTCAAAACTACAGAATTTATCATATTATTTCTTTCAAGCTTCAAATAAGTACACATCTGGTTCACTTAATGTGTTCCAAGCAGCACAAAAGAGTTGTCGAGAAAATTGTGAGACTACATTGCCTTAGGTTTTTCGCATAGAAATCTGTCTTCGAAGGATTACTCTGCGGGAAGCCTGTAATAGTAGTAGTACGAAACTTTAATGAGCCATAAAGTATGAGCGGTTCCCAACTCCGGGAATCCAAGTTATGACCGGGCGACCGATGCCCCAGATGCCAGTAGTTTCTGGACGTCAAGGTGGTCGCTGGTAATGAGGTTCTCCCACAGCTCATGGAGAGGGAGGGGGGAAGGAAAGGGTGGAAGGTCGGGGTTATGCTCACACTCTAATAAAATGTGGACTAGTGTACCAGGCTTACAGGAAAAAGTGCATTGGGCAGGAAATTGATTGGGAAACATGTGGTGTAAGTGACTCGGATGGACGAAGGTATTCGTTTATATGCGCCAGGGTCGTTTCTTCGCACTCTACTCGCAGGCCCCAGAAGAACAAGCGAGAAGCCTGCGGTCAGATAAAGAAAGACGATCCATTCAGTGTTTTAAATTCGACAGCCTTGAATATGTATCTACGTATAAGGCACGCGATTTTTCAGGGCGAGAGCATAGATGGTCCAAAATTATGGTTGCGGAAGTCGGAGAGCGTGAGTCCGCCGTAACGCTCCACGAAAAAGACACCGCAGTGCAAAAGAAATGTCGGAGGAGGGTTTCGAGAAATGGGGGAGCAGCGCGCGCTCGTAATTGGCGATGGTTTGCGAGCGGAACGAGCTTCGCAGGGTGCAGTACAGGGGGCTTTAAGTGTTGCCTGGCGCTAGCGCAAAGTTTAACAGAAAGTTCAACAGCAGATGAACAGAAGGTTCAACGTATTCTGTAACTAGAATGAGAAGTTACATGTCCTTTATAACACTAGCTTCACAAAAGTCCGGATTTGCATCAGAGACTTCAAGGCGCAAGCAAATTTTCAGATAAATTATTCGGACAAAGGCGAGGACGCCGCCAGCCTAATCACCCCAGCTGTGACTAAATAAAGTTATTTCTGTCTGTCTGTCTGACAAACATCAACTGATATAATAAAGACGTAACCTGATAGCTATTTTTGCCCGAAAGTGGAGAGATTAGTTTTAAGTGGAACCTTGGAATTGGAATGATCCTAATGCGTGGCTATTCCAATTTATTCTAAAATAAATAAGTAAATAAATAAATAAATAAATAAATAAATAAATAAATAAAGTAATAAATAAATAAATAAATAAATAAATAAAATCACATGAGTCAGAAATGTTTTCAGAGGCTGGTTGGACTAGTCGGTAACCCGAATGTTTGTTTCTCTTTTAATACATTTCACATTCATAAAGAATAATTTATTATGGTGATCAGTTATAATGCAATCAAATCTTCCTCTCAGTGATGGCCACAATATCCCTTCATAAACGGCGCTTGTCGAGCTCTCGCTGCCGCAGCGACCGCTCCCTTCTGCCAGAAGTTCGCTTTGTACTGTTATGGTACGTCCTTCACCGCCAGGCTACGTTCGTCCACGCTCGCGACTCCTGACCTTTATTCCCCACGCCAAGGACTCGGGGCCCACGCCAGGCAATATGTTTCGGACACGTGTAATGAGACTGCAGCATTGCGCGTGATTGCGCGCGTAATGAGTTGCGTCGCGGAAACCGGCGCCGAAATAGAGTTCTACTTGTGTACCAAGAAGTTTCGCGTCCGCGTTTGTACAAGATGTGGCACAGGTTTCAGCCACGCTGTCTCAAATGTAAGCTTTAGTTTCTTTTCCCTCGAAATTGCGACTTGCTATCTCACGTTATTTTCTGCCAGCGGGCGAAGGTAGCTTAGTAATAGTAGATTTTTTTTCTTTCGCGCCAAAAAAAAAAAATCCTTAGGGCACCTATAGCATGCTTACATGCTTTGAAGGCGAAAGCCTGGCAACACTTAACAACTTCTTCACTGTTACATTGTATTCGCCTCTTCGCTTAATTTTGTTGTTCTGGCGCGAATAACTTGACCGTTCCTTTCTCACGTTTCTTCCACTCACGTGCCATCCTCTTAGGGTGTCATTCAGCACGCACTATTCCACAAAGTCTGCGTTTACCGTATTGTAAATTTTGTGGAGCACTCCCATTAGCCCTCAAATCTCCCGATTCTTGTCCAATCTCGCAGGTGGGTATGTGTCGCTAAGAAATGAACATACGCGACGGCTGGCAACGTCCGGTGGTTGCGCCGTGGTGGTGCATCGGGCTGCTACTGTGGAGGCTCGGGTTCCAAGTCCCATCGAATCACACATTTGGTTTTAGTGGCGAAGCCGCACCCGCCGCGGTGGCTCAGTGGCTAAGGCATTGCGCTGCGGAGCTCGAGGTCGCGGGTTCGATTCCCGGCCGTGGCGGCGGCTTTTCTGATGGAGGCGAAAAGAAAACGCCCGTGTGTACGAGATTTCGGCGCTCGTTAAAGATCCCCAGGTGGTCGAAATTAATCCGGAGCCCTCCACTACGGCGCTCCTCATCGCCTGCGTCGCGTCGGCGCGTTAAACCCTACAATAAAAATCAATCAGTGGCGAAGCCCCTCAATGGCTCGGGCTGCCGGCGTCTCCTGTAGTCACTCTCAGCATGTCATGTAGTCACGGCACTAAAAAAACATTGAGACACTCGTTTTCGAGCGTCTCGCGCTGCAACGTAACACGCACTAAAAGAAAAGTGTAGAACGGATAAAACTGGTTCAAAATAAACTAACATGATTTAAGAATTTCTGGAACACTCGCTCTCCGCTTCAGCAATTGTCAAGCACAAGCAGAAGCTGTTTGTAGACCGGCCATAATTTGCGTTACACTCAAGTACACACCAGCGTCAAGGCTCTTGACGCTAGGCCAGATTGGGTTGGGTGGTCGGTCGAAGCAAGATAAGGCCTACTTACATGATGCCGGGGCGCGTATTTCCAAACGCTTCACTGCAGATGAGGAATCCAGATTGCTTAAATCCGATTCAAAGCAAAAGAGGGCGCTACCGCCTCAGCAAGCCGGTGATTGCTCCTTTCACCGGTGCTTATCCGGCGCCCATTCAGCGCGCGCAGTGTGGCAAAGGAAAGACGAACAATCTTTGAATACACTTATACACTGAAGGCTTCGCCCCTCCTCAGGTTTCGATTAATTGTGGGGTTTTAACGCGCCGACGCACCGCAGGCGATGAGGTGCGCCGTAGTGGAGGGCTCCGGATTATCTTGACCACCTGGAGATCTTTAACGTGCGCCGAAATCTCGTACACACGGGCGTTTTTACGTTTCGCCTCCATCAGAAAATCATGATCGCATCGCATCGTGAAATCACATCGTGAAAATTTACGGACAGAAATCCGACGTGGGCACGGAAATCCGATGCCCAGAACTCTTCCCGCGCCAAAGCATTGGCATCTATTTCGCACGTACGAACCGGATAAAGAGGGCTACGCACCATAAGTGTGATAAAAAATACGCCCAAAAAAAATAACATTACGAAACAGCGACCGGCTAAGCCCTAGCATACGCATTCCGAGAATTCGAATTTACTGCCTCGGAGCCCACGCAGAGACGCCTTTCGAGGTTTCTGCTTTGGCGACCCGAAATGAAAGGAATGGCCACGAAGAAAAAGAAAAATAAAAAAAAAACGCTGGGAAACGGGGGACAGAGTGCAAGCCGGGCGGGCCGAGTCTGCTGTCTGGGCGTGGTCCGAAAAAAAAAAAGGTTTACGTTGCGTAGAACCGTGCTTCCGGAACAGCGTATAACTGGATTATTTACGGTACCGTAAAGCAGAAACGTTCTTAGGCCGCCTAAAGGCAACAGGCAAAAGAACCCGAAAGAGCTGCAGAGGTGAAGTCTGCAGACTGTGGCAGTCTCGACACTGTTGCCGAAAGGAAGGCACTTTTTGTGGTCGGTGTTTCTGTTTAAGACAGCTTTGCTGCTGTGTCTAACCGATTGCCTTCTTCAGCGCTTAGTTTTCGTCCTCTAGCTATAGGTTCAAAGAGGCGGCGTAGAAAGAAAAATGAAAAATTCAACGCAAGAAACAGCATAACATGTCTCGAAATTTTCCGCCAGCCTCACATATTGTGCAGGCGCTTTTTAAGTCTTGTGATGCTCTAACGCTCATTCATGCATCGCGAAACTTGCAACACGCGCCACGGACCGTCGTTCCTGACCAACAAATAAAGAAATTGAGAAAAACTTTACTTTTTACGGAGGTTATACAACTCGCACTTTTCATGGCGCTTGGAGGTTCCTGAAGCTTTCTCACCCGTGTGTCGCTCGGGAAGCAATCGTTTTTGTTCTTAGAAACAATTGTGTAACTGCTCGCCATCCTGCTAAGCGAAAACTCTAGAATAGCAGACGTCTTCGGTGCCACATTTTTGAACTTCTCAAAACTTTCCTTAACCCTCGTATCTTGCTATTTCGGTGTTGTGCTTGGGGCAGGTTAAGCATGGCATAAGACCTTAATATGGGGGGACCCTGGAGAGGAAGAGGGGGCCGAAACCTTATTGTGTGCAGAGGAAAGGTTTAGTTAGGGCGGGTGGGCTTCAGACGACGACTTTGGCTCTTAGCGGCGTCTTCGGCCCTCTGGACGGCCAACTGCTGGATGTCAGGGTCCGCGTTAGGTAGCCTGGTCCCGCACTGCTCTTTGCTACGGATAATAAACATGCCGCTTTGATTGCCTGAAGTCTAGTCTTTGTATAGTAGGGCATTCCCAAAGCATGTGTGCCGAACACCCAAGCTGGGGGCAGTGCTCGCGTTTACAGTCACGAATGTCTGGGTGAAGTGTCTGTAAATGCCTATGACCGCGTATGTAGCAGTCAGGAGACGCCTGCATGCTACTTCTTGTTCTTTGGTCAGTGAAGGGTAAGCTGCAGGGTATTTCCGTCTTGCGCCTCTGTATTGATCGAGCACGCTTTGCTAGTTGCAGAGGCGGTACTTGTCGATAGGGTGAAGCACAGGTTACTGGGGCTCTCGGTAGGTGAATTGTCTATCACGAAAAAAAAAAAATCAGCTTCTGGTATTGTTTGCCTAAACATTGTTCATGTCTGGATTAGGTTAGAAAGGAAGGATTAAACAGTACAGGAAAGGCAGGGTGGTTAACTAGGGAACTGTCTCGTTGGTTACCCTACACATGGAAATAGGGATACGGAATCGAAAGCTATACAGAAAGGACCGCGGTATAAATGGGGATGTCTGAAATACTTACGCAAAAGCTTAGCGGGTAACTACGCACAATATAAGCTCCCACATTCTCTGCTCTGTCGTTGCTTGTTGAAGCAATGCTAATATAGAATGTCGGGAACAGCACGGCGCCATCCGAGTTTCATCGAAGCGGTTTTTCGTGTACATATAACTGCAACTTAGTGTCGAATGCAGTAGCCGGACGCGTATCTTGTGTACCGCGGGTCCTTGAAAGAAGTAACGGTGCACAAAAATAAAATTATGCCATGGTCTAATGGAAGAAACGGAAAACCCCTGATCCGTGCCTTCGCGATCAGACTACTTCGGAAGCGCTACGTGCATGGGCACAGTAGCCGCGCATTTCGAGGACCTTTTCGCATCCATCAAAGGAAGCAGTGTTGTACTTCCTTCAGATGGGCGTGCATTTACAGATAAACCCGCAGAAAGATGCGGGCGCTAACGCTGACTTCTTGAACCTCGCACGATTGCGCGCTTCCGATAGGGTTGTATATCTAAATGGCACTGAGGCAGATTTCGAGCTCAGAACTGCAGGTTGGTGCCTGAACTATGCGGCTCAAGGGAATGATTTCGGAGATGCTCTTCGTACCTCGAAGCCGTGTTGATGCGGCTTCTTGTACAGATTTGATTTTGGAGTGCAGGTCACATTCCAAGAAAGGGGGGAAAGGGAAGCAAATTGATGACACCATTTTAATAGTGGTTACAACAAGGGCTTTAGTTATGAATAAGTGGGTGGCGAACAAGCTCGGATATGAGAAAACCGTATACTTAGCCTCCTGTCGATTTTCTGTACTTTTTTTTAGGAGACGGGGGCGCGAGGGGCATGGCAGGCGTTTTCTGAAACCTTATTTTGAAACTTGAAACCTTGAAGCTTGAAACCTCCGTACACTTTATGGCTTCAAGCTTCTTGGGAGGTGATCGTAATGAGCGGACTCGGCGTCTAAATTTTGGGGGTGAGGTTTGGTATCATTTTATGATATTGTGAAATTTGTTCGTGGTGTGTGAGCACGGCGCAATGTGCACGCCATGCAAACTTATTGAGGACTCTCAGTGCTTCCAGCGGAAAAATTCACGAAGGTGGCAGTTGGTGTAACTAAGTAGTCAGGCGCTAAAGGGTTCAACATTATGTTCACGTAGAGTTCATTACATCTAGGAATTGTGGGGGACGAGATTGCCGAGCGGTTGGCAGACATGCGGTGTCCCGCGGCACAACCTAGTAGTTACCGAAAGCTAGGGCCGCATTTTTGGGCGTTACTCTGTCGAAATTCCATGTCTCTTCCATCATCTCAGCATCATCCCTGTCTTTCAAGAGTGGACCCCACCCTCCCATACATACTGCTGCTCTACACCGGCTCTACCAGTTCGGACGGAATCCTCCACCTCGATTCGCTGCCTCCAATACAATAGACGGCATTGCCTACCATTTCTGTGACTTCACAACATTGTACAACAATAACAGACCCTTTTAGGCACTTTGCATGAGAAACGCTTTGCGTCTGGCACTGTGCATGGTCCCACTGCACCTCAGCGGCACAAAGCAAGGAAGGCATGGTGCCTACTGCCAGAGTCCTTCAATGCTTTACTGGTCACGAAACTTCGGCGCTCGTTTCATATATACCATTTTCCATAAGCAGCCGGGAAAGGAGGAAAATACTCTCAAACCAGTTCTCTCGGCGGCCGACCAGCGTTGCCTGAGCGCGCTGGGCTGCTAACATCGCTCGGCGCGGTGGCGCGGTGTGCTCCGCTGCGTAGGTCAGGAGTATTTTGCGCCGTGTGCTTAGTTCTTGCGGAACTTTCAACTGTTTTAGCCAATGCTGCGATGCCGTTCAAGGCGCAAACGTCGCTTGGTCAGCACTGCGCGGTGATGGGTTATTGAACAACCAGAGAAAGCGAGAAACAGTCGCTGACAGCACGCATGTGCACGACACTGCCCGGAGAAAATGCAGTGCGGTTGCGGCGTGTTTTTGCGGCATCGCTTCCCAACGCACACCGAGTTGACATATCGGTGGATTCCGTTGATAAATCGCAACGACTTTGTACCAACGACCAACTCCAGGGTTTGTTGGGTGCACTTGGACGGCAAGCAGACGGAGCAAAATCCATTTATCACACGCAAAGCTGCGACAGGGAACGGAACTCCCTGAAATGTATGAAGCAACTTTATCCTTTACAATACAGCATTGATTGGTTGGTTGATTGATTGATAGATTGATTCATTCATTATGGTGTTTAACGCCCCGACGCTTCATGGGTGATGAGGCGCGCCGTATTGGAGGGCTGCGGGTTAATTTTGACCACTTGGGGATCTTTCACGAGCGACGATACAATACAACACTACAATAGCTTATGGTTCCTTGTAGTCAATTTAAAATACCATATATTGTTTGGTCATTACAGCCGATTGGCATTAAACAATTCCCTTTTCATCTAATCTAACCTTTAAAATCACGGCGTTTTGTTTACTTTTTTTTTCAGGCCAACGCATTACACTGCCAAACGATATGAAAGGATAACTTTCTCCATCGCACACTGCTGGTCGATAGCAGTATAAGCAGGCAGCCAAATGTGGAAACGCAGCTCGAGATACGCGTGAACGCTGCATTTGGAAAATAGCTCAACCTGTTCACAACGCGGTCAAAGGAAAAGCTTCTAATCCTTTTGCGTTGCCACGGAATCTAAAGTATTACAATTACAAAACAGTTACTGCTGGTCGCGTAAAGCATTTGTGGTGCAAGCAGCGGTTTCACAAAGGTGGGCTCCGAGCGACAGGCCATATGCGCTGCGCAGAGTTAGGTCAATCATGCATGATCACAATCATGATCAACCAATATTAACTCGCCCGAACGTCAACCCTTTTGCTCAACCTTCGAATAGTAATTTGACTGGTTGTGCGGTCGTGTTATTTTTCCGCCCGGGTATTTCGTTCCGTCAGTAACCGTCATAAGTCTAGTTAAGAAAGATTATATTGTATTGCAATGTCAACAGCGTAGCAATCGCCTCGTCGAAAGTCCATCGCGAGCACGGATCACCGTGACCCACATATGCTGTGCGCGCTCCGCATTCGACATTCGCGCTTCCGTAAACATGACTAATCTGTGAACATAACAAGCACGGTGGCATTGAAAACACGTATTTACTCCCCGATATCAATTTCTATGTCAGTCGGTGCCATACCGGTACGTTTGCATCGCGGAACTGCGTAGCACCACCGGCACCACCATCACACTGCTACTGCTGCTCGCAACAGCCGGGGTCGGAATTTACCGCTCTGGCAGCACATTAGGACCTAAAATCCGTCCGCAGATGATAAAAACGAAACTGAACACACACACACAAGCACTGCAACCGCTAACTTAACGCCAAACCACCACGGTTCACTCGGTAATGCACGGATACCGAGCAGACGCACGCAAAGAACGGCACACTTAACAGCCCAGCGCGGAGGTTTCGGCGGTCGCTTCATAGACGGCGCTAGCGTCTGGTCAGAAAAAGCAAATGGCGGCGCCCACCTCTAGCAAGGAAAATGGTGTATAGGGACCGCGTGCGCCACATCAGGCGCCACCGCCGCACGAAGGTCATCCAGCCGCCGCGCGTGCGGCGTATTGGCCAGCTCTTGGCGTGCAAACGCTTGCTGCTTTTGGTGTCTGCGCGCTGATTAAGTGTTTTTTTTTTAATGCGGAGCATTTCTTAGGCTCGCGATGTCACTCGTCGATGTTGTCGGTGCCGTCCACACGCTCACTGCGCATGCGCGTCGCGTCGAGGCGCAGGTGCGCGTCTCTCCCCCGTACCCTCCTCGCTCTCAACCGGTGCGGTGGTGCGGGAGGAGCGCGTGTACCCCGTGCGCTCCGTCGCTCTCAACAACAGCTGCGGCGGTGCGGGGGGAGTGCGTCTGTGCGCGCATGAGTCGTAGCTACCCGTGCGCTGCGTCGCGCTCAACAGTAACGGCGGCAGGGCGTGTACACGTGATAACAGTGTGGTGGGTGCGTTGAAAGTTCGCGCGCTTGTGTACGGAAGTGTGCGCATGCGCGTCTCTCCCCCGTACTCCTCTCCCTCGAACGCGGGAGGTGTGTATATAAGCGGCGGAGCGCGCGTTCGGAATTCAGTCAAGGGCGTCTTTGCTTGGCTTTCGCTTGACTTGACGCTTTGCTTGACGGCACCAAGCAATAAAGACAGACTTTAACTTTAAACTCCTTGCCTTCGCTTTTCCTTCATTTAATAAATAAGAATAATAAAGACGAAATAACAATTAAGTATTCCCAAACCGTACCCAATTACGCAACATTCACGCCATACCCCCACCACTCTGCGACGCATTTACTCGAGTTCCCCCCGTGAAAAGATGCGGGCGGTTTTTTTTTTTGTAGTAGTTAGACATGAATAGTCCAGTCATTGTGTATATCACATGCCTTCAATGGGGTTTTATTTTTCGAAGTAAATTACCGTAGACTTCGGCCGCGAATGGTAACGGCTTCTGTGTGCTCTGGCACAAGCGCTGCGCTGTCGTGTTTACGGATTTTAAAATCTGTTTTGCTTCTTTTCTTAAAGCAAAGTTGTAATTACCACATATACGGTAGCTGTGTAGTCACAGACTGCTGCGGGCCTATCGATAATACAATAAAAAAAACTGAAAGAAACCAAGTACGCGTCGTTCAGACTACGCTTAATGAGTCCGTTGATTGCTCTGGAATGCACAGAACGCTAAAAGAGGTAGCCGAATAGTATTTTCGTTTCGATGAGTGGGTACATACTTGAGAACATCTAAAAACGCTGAAGAAAAACGAAGGATCAAAACACGAAGAGATATATGTTGCACCTTGTGTGTTTCTGCATCCACGCTTTGCAATACTTGCAAAAACAGGAAGCGAAAAAAGAACAACAAAACTGATTTTATCACACGCAACAAAAAATTTATGTTACAAAGGCAGACAAAAGAGCGTGGTCCAGCGTACAAAAATTTATTTTTTCGCGCTGCGATGTGCAGCACACGGAGGAAACAGAATGTTTCCACGTAGCCAAGAACGAAGCAAAGCTTTTCTGAACGCAACCACATAGCGATCTCCTGCACTACAAAACACTAGAATGAAACACAAACGTCGAAGAAGCAGTCCGCAGTGTGACGTGCACAGATGAACGTCGATAAAGTGAGTTGCGCGGCGTTTGCTATGCATGCATTACTCTCGGAACGTTATTAATTTCAGATCCATGGAAATAGGATCGACAACATCGTCGAAGAAACAAAAAAATCAAGTTAGCGACAAGGTGGCATCCTTTCCATATCAAACAATATTGCCCGACGGGACGTACGACAAACAGAGCAAATGGGCGCTCCGGTTGAAACGCCACATAAGAAACCGGAATCGGCCACGTGCGGTTACAAAACAAACAAAACGAACCCTAAGGGATAATTCGCGGAAATATGAAAAGTAAAAGCACAATTAAGGACGTCCCAAAGCTCTTTTACACGTGAGCCTGAGCGCAAGGTAATACAAGTTTGCAAACAGGTAACGAAGCACCGCTACAACCTGACTGATATGACAAAAATCCGGCTTTAAGTTAGCCTTCTACAATTCTAGGTCCACGATGCTCTCAAAATGGTACATTGCTTTTTCCCTTCTCACACACAGTGCATTTCCACACACTGTCACACACTTATAATCGAAGCTGAAATCTCCCGTTGCTTGCCGTAGAATGGCGCGCCTCCAATTCTCACGCAGCGGCCCGTCGCTCGGTCAACAGAACAAGGAAACATTTTCTTTGGTATCGTTGTACAAGGAACGACATCCCGGGACGCAACACATGTTCGGCATCGTCGTTGCACTAATTAAGTCGCATCACGAGAGCGCAATATGCACATTACATTTTTTTCCCGCACAAAACAAACACAACTCGCCGCGGCTCCGCCGTTCGAGCCAGCGCAACGCCGCCCGAGGAGTGACCTCCGTGAGAGGGTGGCGCCACCGCACGGCGGCCAAACGCAGCATATGAAGCTCTCCTATTGAGTTACGGGGCAGTTTCGTGACCAGTAAAGCATTGAAGGACTCTGCTACTGCTAACCATTGTCCACTGTATCGTATGTACAAGCAAATGCCGGAGTGGCTGTGCTGCCTATTAAAGGGACCCTGCAATACTTTTTTTGAGTTTTTTTTTTTTTTTGAATCTTAAATGCTTGCAGAACGTAGTCACCCAACACACCCGGTACTTAGATTAGGTGGTCGCCAACTACCTCAGCGAGAAATTACCGCTCTATGCCCATCAAAACTTGGGAACTCACTCAAAAGATTTTTCTCTCTTTCCTGGTCTTGGCGTTCTTCGACGGCCCCAATTACGTAACTAAGGCCATGTAGCGGCTGATGGCTGTTTTTCCTTCAGTTGCAGCAATGAACGCTTTTCGATAGCAACTTTAAAATTAAAGCCGCAAGGACAAAGCGGAAACGAAGGTGTATCTGGTGCGACGAGCAAATCACGCAGTGCCGCTTCGTGCTTGCGATAACTATAGCTTTCGCAATTCTTCCAGACGCGAAGGAAAGAGTGAAAGCGTTTATCGAAAGTGTTGCAGGGTCTCTTTAAGTTATGAAGTTCTGAATGGGGATCAACTGACCATGAAGGTCTTCAGAGCCCGTCCCTCCGACTGCTGCAATACAACAACCATAAAACCAAGAAGAGCCGCTCCACGTAGACCTAGCGCACTTCAGGTGGCATACTGCATCAGGCTGCATTCTTTTCACAGCTACCAGATGAGGTAAGAACGGCGTTCAAGCCCGTTAACGACGCGGGGCCAGAAACTGCGCGATGCCCGGCGGCAGTAAATCTTTGCCTTCTGCATGCGGCTTAGGACCTCTGCCTACTGTGCCAGGCCACGGCTATATAGGCCTTGCGCCTAATGGTCTCGTTTCGGGGCTGCAACGAAACCAGCGAGAAAACTGCGAGGCGGCCACTAAGGCGCTTTTCTCCTCTTCACGGTTTCGGCATATGTGCGCACCGGCCGAAAGGAAATGAATTGCAGTCGCACGTGCTCGCTACTGGCCACGGCAGGTCGCTAAACCACGGGTGTGCCCTACGGGCTTTCACAACTGCCGGGCTCCTCGCAGGAGGGCGAGGCCCACGCGTGTGCCTGGGCGTGGCTGAACGCTAAAAGGCTTTCGCCGTTTTCTTGAGCGAGAAGGAAAAAGAAGCGGGCAAAACCCGCGAGTTAAAGAGCTTACGCACCGGCGCAAGATCGCGCAGAGTTTTTTTTTGCTCCGGGTCCTGCGTTTTCGTTCTCGATCATTCCGAAGACGCATGACTTCGTGCGCCGCCAGTTGTGCTCGCCGTGTTTCTGTGTTTCGCGCGCTCTCCGCATGCAAAGTAGACCCTTCGGTACTTCTCTGCCCGGTGAGGCCTGAAAAGCGGTTTTGTGAGCGGACTGTGTCGGGGTGGAGAGAAATAATGCGTGAAAACTGTACGAATCAGGAAAGAAAAAAAAAAAAGGTTTTGCTTGAAGTAGTGCGGCTTTTAAAGACGCGTCGTTGTACTTGACGTCCTTTTAAAACCGGTAGCTCTATCAGCGACAGCTGGTTATGGTAGGCCTCCTAGTCCTAGCGTTTCTTTTCGGCGTGCGCGCGGAAAACTCCCACGCCAAACACCCAAGGAAAGCTCACTGCGGGATTTCGGGTAACGAATAAAAGCCAACTTACGAGGAAGGGCGCTTGGTTTGTGGAGCTTCAACTGACAGCAAGATCGATAACGAGACTTTCAATACGCACTCGCCCACACTCACGCACCGACGCAGATTCAGACGCGCACGCCCTCACAGAAAACTCGTAGAGGAGTGGTTTCTATAACCGGACTGCGCTACCACCTAACCTGGCACAAGAATACGCCAAGGTGGACCTTAAACAAGAAAACAAACAGTATAAGAATTTCTCACAACAGGGATATGAACGTTCCTGTGTCAAAAGACAAACTCTGAGACATGATGTAGATGGCTGTGCTGGTCAGGACGCCCCGAAGGCGAATATCAGCGGTTGCGAAATGTGGCACGAAATCATGTATAGAAACAGGCTGCGGGAAAGAATGGATTACCCGAGGCTTGTGCGTTTCCTTGGTGATGGTGACTTCTCATTCCACCGCTCCCTATTTTGGCGAAATGGATGCCGAGGACAATATCAGTACTGGGCGTCGTGCGCGTCACAGAGAGAGGTGCACCCCCCGACATCTTCCGTAAGTGACCCAGTAGCACTCCCAGTATTAAAATAACGAGATAATTCTACCGCTAGAATCAAAAATACGCTTTTTTTAGCTTTTATATCTGCAGTTCACAAGACTATACTCGGTGACAACTTAAGAACGGCACCGGAAGTTGCCGCTGTGCCTTATCACCGTAGCCGGATGTTTCTCCGCGCGGCGCAAGTAGGGCGTTACTGGGAATATTTTGAACATGGCGTGGGCCGTTCCCGTGCTTTTTTGGACTTATTATGCTTATAAACGACTCCAGTGACGACAAACAAACTGCGTGAGACAAAGCAGACGATATCACGCATTAATAGCAAACCCCTTTCAAAACGCGCCCGCACTGACGTCACGGGTCCGGCGCTTTGGCGGAGTGATACACTACATGAGGTGGTACCGTTCTTGAGTTGTAACCGAGTATAGCGCAGCGCTGGCCTCCATCGGATTACGTGTGCTAAAGCGGCCTCCTTGCAATATTGCAATTTTCTTTTTTAAAGTAAGCTTGGCCGTTCCATTACGGGGAGATTCGTAGAAAAGCCTGCGGGTTGTACACAACGGCAGGCATTGTCAGGAATACCGTTTGGGCAGTTCCGAGTCCGAGAGAACAGAAAACAGAAAAAAAAAATTGCGCGCCAATGCACCTTGTGGAGGTGGTTGGGAAGCGAAGATTTAACCACCTACAATGGGTGACTACGGCCCGTTTGCCTTAATCACACGGTACACTGTACCTGTAACACGTTCTTTGTTATTTCGCTTCAGCACGCTTTCAGAACGGCCTTATGATCGGTGTAATATGCACTCACACTTTGAATTTACACCGCAGTTGCATTTTGTAGCAGCTGCGCAGCTACGTAACAACCGGGGGTCGACTCCGACGAACCCAATCGAAACTGTTTCTGGTTCCTTTTAGTACGAATCGATCGTTGTGCGGTCTACTGCATATCCGAAATGCAAGTAATCCATAGATCAGCGGCAGAGACTGAGGAGAAGGGAGATGCGATGCGTTGGTGTGAGCTTCCTTTAATTTTGCTAACTCCTAGCGGATGCGCAAGGCGCGAACACGGCCGCTACACGTGCCGTGGGAGGAGCGCACAGCGGTTCGAGAGGTAGCGTGAAGCTATCACGTGGCATTCAGCGAGAACGGAGGGGATAAACGCGTAGCTCGTAGCTCAATCGGTAACACCACGGGCTCTCGTTCCGTTTCTCTATTCAGTCCAGGTTCGATTCCTGGCGGTGCTAGTAATTTCTTTTTCGTGTTTGCGGGAGTTTTCTGTAGGCACCGACGGTCGCGATAGAGCCCTTGGCTGGTAGAGGTAGAAAGCTTCGATTTAAAAGTTATATGAGTGCCGGCGAGATATTCTTCTCTCTGTTCCGAGCAACAAACGAGCGAGTGCCGCAGGGAATATAATATTTCGCTCATCGTGCGGGGGCAATTCATTTCCGCTATGGATGCGGCCTAAAATGCAGTTCGACTTCGTCGATCCATCACTTACCGGCAGCGGGGAGAAGAGGCGAGCGGAAATTCTGGGCTGGCTGCATACCGCGGGCCCACGCACCCCAACCCATTGGACACTGCTGCTGGGGCTCGGGGGCCGCGCTTTCTTTTGTTAGCCGAGTGATGAACGGGCGCAGAATGCACGAAGCTCGCTCAGGGATTTTTCTCGGCTGTTCCCGCTCTTCAGTTTTTCGGAGGAAGTGAACAATGGGACGGACATCACGAAAGAATGTTCCGGGCCACCCTATTCCATCCAATTTTGAGTCTGCCCCGATTGTGGGTCGCTGTAGTGCTTGCTCATAAGTGTTTGTGTCGTTTTCTCTCGGTCTCCCATCACACACACACACACACACACACACACACACACACACACACACACACACACACACACACACACACACACACACACACACACACACACACACACACACACACACACACATACACACACACACACACATATATATATATATATATATATATATATATATATATATATATATATACATCGTGTGATAGAACAGGGAGTTTCTGTGCGGATGCTTGGAAGTTTTTGGAATTTAACTTTGCTCATGCTTGATTGAAAATCTCACAATTCATTCTTTTAGAGTATTGTTGAGCTGTCCATTGCGATCGTTGAGGACACATGCTTAAAAACGTCTTCCTATCTTCCTTTTGCCAACGCTTTTGTCCTCATGTGTAGAGGCCGACTGGCGACGACGAAATTTTGCTCGTCATTGTTGTGCGGGGCGGGGGGTCGACGACGACAGCGGACGCGATGGCATCCGAGCGTGCTGGTTAGAGCCACCACGCCACGCCTCGCTAGGCCAGCAGAAAGCGGTGGGAAGCGAACAGCCAGCGCCATCGTCCGTGGTCTCTCTTTTAAAAAAATGAAAGGACACGCGGGAAGCACTGCATCGGGCGATTCCCGCTACTGCTATTGGGGCGGCAGGGCAACCGAGTTCGCATACAAGCGGCCGATTCTGGTTTCGTTCACGACAGTCTTTGGCAGGCCGCGCCTGCTCACGCGTCGACGAGTTTTATATCCATGCAAGCCACATCCTCTTCATTTTCTATTTCCGGTATCTTCCGGCATCCAGCTGTTTTCGTCGTTAGCGCTACCCCTGTTCACCGGGGTCACTGGTTTGAACAGTGCTGCTACGCTTTTAACAACGGAGCTGTTGTAGAACCCTTAAGTTTGCCGTTGCAGTAAAATACCAAGAAAATGCCGAGCCCTCGTGAGCGCGTGCCTCACGGCGACCGCCCAGCGTAGTCGGCGCGCGCAGTGGTTTTGACAAAAAAAAAATGCTGCCAAAAACCCTGAGGAGGGAGAAAATGGCGAGAGCTCGTGAGCGCATACCTCACGGCGACCGCCGAATCCCTGATACGCGCGGTGGCTTTGCGCACGTAAGAAAAAAGTACTCCAGCGTTAATGCTAAAGTTTAAAAGACACCCTGCTTGAGAGAGGTCACCGCGGCCGCCGCATTCTCTAGAAACCATTATGGATAATTGTAGACATGGCAACGAGTGTGCGAACCTTTCCCGAGGCGACTTGCAGATCCCGCCACCGCTGCCTCGAGTCGATGACGAAGAGCTGGTGGAAGTATTCAATGCACCCACCACTCACCGCGAAGACCACACTGACCTTTTTGATGCATATAACGACGATTACTAACACTGCTACTATACAAACAATGATACTAAACCTTTACTTTGTGTACGGCAACTTTCACCTACAATCGTTTCGCTATTCAACTCCAGCGCGCAAGTGCAAGCTTGCCTAAATATTTTTTGATCGTGCGAGATGCTCGTCGGTGTACTTTTGATGTCCTGGCGGCCTCGATGCCTACAATGAAAATAG
The DNA here is from genome assembly GCF_048455015.1 of Haemaphysalis longicornis. Taxonomy (NCBI): domain Eukaryota; kingdom Metazoa; phylum Arthropoda; class Arachnida; order Ixodida; family Ixodidae; genus Haemaphysalis; species Haemaphysalis longicornis. The sequence continues at coordinate 80,865,480 of NW_027526361.1, forward strand.
ACTGCATTAGGGCGACGGTTATTTGTCGCCATTGTAATTCCTGGATCCACGGGCTCTGTTGCTGACCTGAGGTTTCAGGAAGCGCTTGAGGAAAAGGGAAGCCTAAGCTCCGACTACGCACGAGATTTTTGTTTCGATTTGTAATATGTTTTTGTTAGAGGCTGTATAAAATCAGTTTTCGACAGGCTAAAAAATCAGGGCTTGAAGGGGTCTGCGGCGGGGAGAGCGAGAGGGAGAGACGTTGCATGCGTCTTTTAATTCATCGTATTTCAGGATGCATCGTTCAAGTTTGTCAAGTGATGCTTTAACTATATGTTCTCTGCGTCACCGATTCAAGGCATCACGAGTTATAGAGCAAGTAATTTGAACCCAAGTTCAAATTAAGGTCCTGGGTGGTGTTGTGCCAGAGCGCCTGGCCCAAAGGCGTTGCACGAGGCGACGCGCCGACAGCGAGGCCGAGTCACGCCTCTCCCTTTCATCGCTGCGGCGCGGCCGAATCCTGCATCTCGAAACGCTGCGGCGCGGCCGACTCCTCCATCTCGAAACGCTGCGGCGCGGCCGAATCCCTCAGCGGAGAACGACCCAAACAAGGGCATGTCGCTACGCCTGGAGGCGAGGTCACGGAGACGGCGGCGGCATCGCTCTCCCTTTCCCCATTGGCGGCGCAGCTGACTCACCGCTTCGCTACCATTCGTCGGAATTCAAACTTCAGGCAGCGAGAGCTCTGATTGGAGCTATTTGAACTTCTCGGGGCCCCAACGAACTTCCCGGGCTATAAAAGAAGCCCGGAGGCTCTCATCGTCGGCTTTCCTCGGCGGCTTCTCTCCGGCACCAGTCTCTTCGGAAGCACCGAGTAAAAGGGGTGCTGTCGCCTTTGTGCGAGTTATGTAACGTTTGCTTACCTTGTACATACTGTATATAAATGTTACTTTAAGCAAAGAAGTTTTCGTCGGCTCGAGAACTTCTTCGCTCGGCTTTGCGCCGCGTCGATAGCGGACGGAGCAAGGCAACATCGCTACACCGGTGACTGCGCTCGGGTGGCCAGTCGCAACAGCGGAGACAGCGTCGGGATGGCCGATTCCCAACCTCGGTGACGAGCAGGAAGGCGAGTCACAACCTTGGCGACCGCCCTGGGATAGTCATTCCCAACAGAGGTGGCAGCGTTGGGATCGTCAATTCCCAACAGTGGTGCCAGCGGTGGGATAGTCAGTCCCAACAGTGGTGCCAGCGGTGGGATCGTCATTCCCAACCTGGGAGCAGCGGTGGGATAGTCATTCCCAACAGTGGATGGCAGCTGCGGGATCGACCGGCAACGGCTACTACCTGGTGTGGTAAGCGCTCGACGTTTTCTCTCAGTTCACCAGACTTCTCTAGCACAGGTTATGGTAGTTTAGAGAAGGGCTGTGTGAAGCACTGTGTATAGCTTTGAGTGTTTCAAGCCTAGAGCAAGTGTTTTGAAACCAAAGCTAGTGCCGAGAGGTAAACAAAGGAGCGTAGAGAATTACTTGCGCGTGCCTTACTAGTAGCTTGGTAGTATAGGAACGGCAAGGGAATTCTAAAGCGGGTAAGCAGCAAGAGGCCAGTGCAAACGATGGAGGACCTTAGAGTGAAGGAACTCATCGAAATTTGCGAGGAGCTGGGCCTTGACTTAGGCCGTGCGAAACGGAAGCATGCGATCCTTGAGATCATGCGGAAGGAGAACGTAACGGCTGAGGAAGTCAATGAGGCCAGGGATGATATCAAAGAGCGCCGTGAGCGCGAGGAGGCCGAAAAGAAAGAGCGCCGGGAGCGCGAGGAAGCCGAAAAGAAAGAGCGCCGTAAGCGCGAAGAAGCCGAATGGCAGAAATGGGAAGCCGAAAGACAGAAACGGAGAGAGCAAGCCGAAAGGCAGGAACGGAGAGAGCAAGCTGAAAGGCAGGAACGGGAAGCCAAAAGGCAGCTCGAGTGGCTGGAGTTGATGAGGCTAGAGTCGGAGCTCCGGCAAGGTTCGCCGGCGCCTAGCGTGACTTGTCCAACGTTTCAGGCGAGCGTTCCGAGAAGTCAGGAGCAACGGCCGCCGTTCGTTGTTCAGAGGTCAGGGCCGGAAGACGGAGCGTCCAAGGCCAAAGGCGAAGCGACCGCACTCGTATTCTTGGCCATGGCCCGAGAAGCGAGCCAAGAGAGCGAGAACGGCGTGGAGGCAGAGAAGCCGCTTCGAAATAAAGATTTCGAAACGCGCGCAGAGTCCGCGAGCAGTGGCCAGTGCATGGCACTTACGAGTTCGCAAGCGGGGAAGCTCTCGGAGAATGTTGACTCTTCCCCAGCGAGCGAGACGCGAAAGGACGCCGAGCAACGTAGCTCGAACTGCGAGCCGACCGAAAACTCTCGCGGTAGGTTAGTCGAACCGCCAGCGGCTGAGGCGGGTTGCGTGGAACCCTTCGGTGGAGAAACGGAGCCGGGCGACACGAAGAGTACGTTGTCACCGTTTTCCGATCAGCCGTTACGCGAAGACGAGCTCAAGGTCGAAGCGCTGCCGAGAGAGAAATTCAGTCGACTCGTAGCGAATGACGTTGACAGAGACCGTACCGCTGTCTCGCAGAGCAAGGGCGAACCTAAAGTAGATAGCGCACTTGCTGAGACGTCCGATAGAGGGCCGTGCGGGTCCGCTGATCGCGTTCATGTGTCGGTCTCGGGTTCAACGATCTCGGCAGAACGCTCAGAATCAGAGGAGGCCTCAGAGACGGCTTCCCACAGGATCGCGCACAGTGCGCGAGATAGCGAGGTTTCGCGTGAAAGTTTGGACGGCGAGGCTAGCCAGACGAAGCCGCTAGAGCCCCCGGAAACAGGTGTTCCTTCGGGTGCGAGCTCTAACTGCGGCGATGTGGTGGCAAAGCCTGTGAGCGGGACACGAGAGACGCGCGAGCAACGAAGGCCGAACGGTGAGCGGACCGAAAGCTCTGGCAGAAGCTTAGTGGAGCCGCCGGCGGCCGAAGCGGGTTGCGCCATCCCCATCGGCGAGGAAACCCAGGTGGCCGCGCGCTGCGAGGCGAACTCGATGTTAGCCCCAGTTCGCGATGACTTGCTTGAAAGCAAGGTGGGGCACCTTCACCCGCATTTCAAGCCAGTGGAGCGAAGGCGCACAGTGCGAAAGCGAAAGTTGAGAGCTTTCTGGTTTGAGCGGAAACGCGGTTGCGAGGCATGCGTGCCGGCCGCTATGTTGGCCTTGAGGTCAGCTCCGCGCGAGATTACGGGCGTCAGCTTTGCGAGGCTTGTATATGACCGCGGAAAGAGAACGCGTTTCGAATAACGAAACTAGCCTGTGGGGAAGAGCTAGTTGTAACGCTGCGTTCTTTGTTTCCCCGTTCGGACAGTCCGTCCCGTCATGTTGAGCTTCGGTATCAAACGCGCGCCGTGTGGCCTTTTGAGTCGAAACTAATGGATCGGTGTTTCGTGGCCTGTCAGAGTACGCGCTGGGTAGGAGCATGTCGTCTTAGAGTCGTGCTGAGCAGGCTCAAAGAAGCAGGCCTATCAGTCAAACAGTCAGTGTCACATAGGTTGCGCCGAAGTGACGTAACTAAGGCAGGTGGTTGTGTTAGCGCGGCCGACGAAGACCGTCAGTCGTAAAGTGGCCGCACTCGTAAGCTATCGCCGACCAACGACTAAGTCTGAGATAAGGACTTTTTCGGGTTTGACTGGATATGGCTAGACTTAGGGGAGAAATCACTCCACACTTGCTAGCCCGTTACTGACGCTCTCAGAACGACGGAGCCAGTGGGGGTGAAATCGGACACAAAGTAGAGAGAGAGAGAGAGAAACAACTTTATTTTTTTCCAGAAAGCCAGAAGGGGAAGGAGGGGGATTTCCCTGCCCTTCTTTTCAGTCGTCGGCCAGGAGTCCTTGACCCCTGGCGGCTTCTTCAGCTTCTTGGATCAGTAGTTGCTGTAGTAGTTCTTCGGAGCTGAGCAGCGCCGTCTCCCATTGCTCCTCATTAAAGATGTTTATTCTTTGTGTGTGTTTTTGCTTTTCTCTGCATGCCCATATTATGTGTTTGAGGTCTGCCCTTTGGCCGCATGCTTTGCAAAGGTCGCTGACTGTCTCGGGGTAGTAGTAGCTATACAGAAGTAGGTTGGGGAAAGTTCCTGTCTGTATTTGTCGCCAGGCGATGGCCTGGGATCTATTCAGATTGCCGTGTGCCTCTGGGTACTTTTTCCTGTTGCATCTGTAGTGGTACAAGATTTCTCTATATGTTGTGAGTGGGTCTCTGTCATCCGCTGTTTCATCTGGCAGTGTGTCCGCAGGGGGTTGGGGGGCTCGGTAGACTAGATCTCGAGCAGCCTCATGTGCGACTTCATTGCCAGGCATTCCGGAGTGCGCTGGAGTCCATAGTAGTGCGGTTTTGGCTTCAGGGTCTCGTTTTATGTCTTTAATAATACTGTATGCTGTTGTCGAGATGTAGCCTCGTGAGAAGTTTAGGATTGCTGTCTTCGAATCACTAATTATTCTTTTTGCCTTTCCGGTAGCCATGGCGAGGGCTATTGCCGCCTCCTCTCCGATCTGCGGGTATTTGGTCATAACCGTGCAGGCTGTCACAATAGATCCCGCATTGTCCACGACTACACATAGCATAGATTTTCTTTTAGGTCCTTGTTGTAAGGCCGTATCTGTGTATAGGGTACCTTCTAGTTCACCATATTTCTTGTGGAGAGCCTTCGCTCTCTCCTGTCTTCTTTCTTGGTTGTAATTTGGATGCATGTTCCTTGGGATGCTGGTTATGATGAACGTTTCTCTGATTCTTGTGTCCATTTCTTGTTTGGGTCCCTCCTGCTGTGTTCTGGTTCTGATATTTAGTTTGTCTAGGATGTATCTGCCTGTTTTGCTTCTTGAGAGTCTCTCGTGCTGTGCTAGTTGTTGGGCTTCGATTATCTCATCCAGCGTATTGTGTAGTCCAAGGGCCTCCAGCTTCTCATTTGAGGTGCTGATCGGTATTCCTATGGCCCTTTTGTACGCTCTTTTAATCAGGCTGTTTAGCTTGGTCTTTTCTTCTGTTTTCAATTTCAGGAAGGGAGTCGTGTACGCAATTCTTGATATTATATATGCTTGTATGAGTCTTGTTATATTGCTTTCTTTGAGGCCGTGGTGTCGATTGGTTACCCTGGATATGAGCCTGATGGTCTGGTTTACGTTTCTCTCAAGGACGTTGACCGCCTCGGTGTTTGAGCCGTTTTCTTGTATTCTGAGGCCTAATATTTTGATAGCGTTCACCGTCGGAATGGGTCTGTTTTGTAGGGTGAGCGTGATCATCTCATGTTCCCTTGGCGCTTCTTTGGTCGATTTTCGGTACTTCTTAACCAGTAGTTCCGATTTCTCGGGGGAGCATTCCAGGCCTCTCGAAGATAAGAACTCCACAACCTTGTTTATAGCTTCTTGTAATGTGCTCTGTATGTTGCCATCGCTGCCTCCTGCCACCCATAATGTGAGGTCATCTGCATATATGGTGTGGTTGAGGTTCTCAATTTTATGAAGTTCATCAGGGAGGCCTATCATCGCCATGTTGAAAAGAAAAGGTGATAACACCGAGCCTTGCGGTGTTCCTCTATTAATCATGTCAAATTCCTTCGATTCGATTTCTCCAATCTTTATCTTGGCAGTTCTGTTCTTGAGAAAATTTTCTACGTAGTTGAAGGCCTTTTCTCCGAGTCCGAGTTTGTCGATGGAATTTAGTATCGCATCGTGGCTGACCCTGTCGAATGCTTTGGTGATGTCCTTTGGTGATGTCTAGTCCTAAAAGGGCTCTCGTGTCCAAGATAGATGCCCCTTCTCCGTCTATGATTGCTTGTTTTAATTGTAGGAGTATGTCCTGCGTCGATAGGTTTGCTCTAAAGCCAATCATCGTGTCTGGGTAGAGGCCGTTTGACTCCATATGTTTGTTGAGTCTGTTTAGGATTATATGCTCGAGGAGCTTTCCCAGACATGATGTCAGGGAGTTTGGCCTAAGATTGTTAAGATGTAACTTTTTTCCAGGTTTGGGAATCATTACTATGTTGGCTGTCTTCCATGTTTCAGGGAGTTGGCCCTTGTTCCAAACATGATTGAAGAATTGGGTGAGTGCTTCTATGGAGGCGTCATCCATGTTTCTTATGATCTTATTTGTGATGCCGTCTGGGCCCGGCGCCGACTTCGGCTTGAGTTCCTGGATAGCCGCCCTGACCTCACTCTCCGAAATCGGTCTGTCGAGTGTGGGGTTCGGCGCACCTTGGTATTTTCCGTTGCGGCTCTTGAGTTGATGCGTTCCTCCAAAATATTTCTCTCGGATGTCTTTGATTAGGTCCTCTTCTGTGCCTTCGTACACGTGAATAATCTTCTTTAGGTTTACTCCTTGGGCCGTTTTGCTGCCTTCTGGATTAATTAGGTGCCTGAAGATGTTCCAGGTTTTCGCTAAGCTTATCTGCGAGTTCATTCTGTTGCACATGTCGTGCCAGTTTTGTCTCGACAGTTTGTTTGCATGTTCTTCTATTTGCTTGTTTATCGTTGCTATTTTCTTTCTGAGGGTTCTGTTGTGTTTTTGAGAGCCCAGTCTTTTGTGTAGGCTGTTCTTTGCCTCCCACATGTGTAACAGTCGGGAGTCTGCTTGCTGCAGGTCGGCGTCTTGTGGTATTGTTTTCGTGGCTGTCCCAGCATCCTCTTGTAGTTGCTTGATCCATTCATGGATATCCTTTATTTCAGCGCAGTGTTCTCCTTCTGCCTCTTTTCTTGCATATCTAATCTCTCTGAACGTATCCCATTCCGTTATGCGGATTTCTTTGCCTTTACGCTTTTGAGGAGGTCCTGTTTCCAATGTACTTTGTACTATGTAGTGGTCGCTTCCGAGATTTTCGTGTAGGTTTGCCCAGACGAATTTCTCTCTCAAGTTTTTGGTGAACGTTAGGTCGGGTGTCGTGTCTTTGCTGACGCTGTTGCCCGTTCTTGTCGGAAAACTCGAGTCGGTTTGAAGAGTGAGGCCAAGGTTTTGGGCGTCCATCCATAAGGTACGGCCTCTTTTGGTTTCTCTGTCGTATCCCCATTCCGCGTGGTGAGCATTGAAATCGCCTACTATTACCAAAGGATATTTGACCGCAATCTTCGTGACCCTCTTCAGTAGGTTAGTGAACCCATTCTTTTCTTTTGGACTACTGTACAGGTTAAGTATGAAGAGGCTGCTTTGTTTTCCCTTTCTTCCAGGTATAACTTCGATTAATGCATGCTCTATAGTTTCTATTCCGGTGTCGTGTTGGAGGGTTGGGATATTTCTTCTAACCAGCGTCGTGACCGTTTCCTTCCCGTGCTTCTTGATCCCGTTCAGTGGCCCAAAAGCTTTGTAGAAGGTCATCTTCGCTATCCCTCCGGTTTCCTGTAGGCATATTATGTCTGGTCTATTTTCCACTTCTTTGTTGTTTAGGAAGAGCTCCACGTTGCCTCTCTTGTTTTTGTACCCCCTGCAGTTCCATTGCCAGATGATGTACTTGTTGTTTTTACCAGCCATGGCGTTAGTTCTCTTTCTGGTTTCTCATCGATTCTATCATTGACAGTCTAGCGTACGGTTTCGTAGTCTTTACGGGCCCTATCAGACCTCCCATACCTTCTTGGGTTCTAGCGTTTTCTAGTGCACTTAGCCGTACGTGGAGATTGTTAACGTGTTTAGCTATTGACGCGTCGAGTCTATCGTAGAGCTGTGCGCATTGCGCTTCTATTTTGCTATCTAGTTCTTGGCTGCATTGTTTGAACTTCTCGGCCAAGTATATTTCGGTGTCATGCAGTGACTGTGGCTGACTATTTTTCATCTCGTCTTCGTGCGGTACGGCCCTTCTTTTTGCTGGGGGAGATTTATTATCGATGCCACTTGGGGTTGCTGTTTCTTTGTCATTTTGGGATACATCCATTTTCGTTTCGTCGTTACTGCGCGAGTCTTTTGCCTTCAGTTTGGCAATTTCTTCTTTAAGTTGTCTGTTTTCTTCAACTACAATTTGTAGCATCTTTCGGATTTTGGCTATCTCTGACTGGCTATTTTCTTCGGCTGTGGGGTGTAGTTTCTGTACCTGTGTGCCCCCCTGGGAGACGGCAGTTGCCCAGCTCACCGTGTTGGTCGAGTGCGTCTGCGGTCGGCCGTCCCTCGACGCCGCGTTGGTCCCGTTCCTTGATTGGGACTTGGACCTGGACCTGGACCTGGACCTGGACCTGGACCTCGCCTTGGAGTCGCCCCTCTTTCTCGAAGCCGACCTGGAGTTCCTCATGTGGGAGGGAGTGGAGTCTCTGCTCGTCCTACCCCTCTTCTGGTGCGGAATTCCGCCACTGCCCGCCGGCGGGAGTGCAGGGAAGAGGGACGAAGTCTGTGTCTTTCCGGGTTTCAGGATTCCGCCGGCACCTTCTCCAGACGTTCTTTGGTCCTTGTCGCGATCTTGCCTTTCTAGGGCTCTTTTCTTCTTCTCCCAGCTTCTCTTCTTGAGTACGAAGGGTGTCTGGTAGCGTCTGCTGCATTTCTTGTCCCCTGTTTGGTGATCGCCTCCGCAGAGTGCGCATTTGGGCACGCAAGTGTGATCCTATGGGGGATTCTTCGTTCCACAGCCAGTGCATATCTTGTTTTCTGGGGCCGGGCAGACATCGGCCCTGTGTCCCAGTCTTCCGCATGTATTGCAAATTTCGTGTCTTTTCCTGTGGAGGTAGCACCTGTACTCGGTACCTCTATAGTACACAAAGTAAGGAACTTTTTCTCCCTCGAAAACGATTACCACGGAGTTTGTCTTTCCCATTCGCCGTGCTTGTAGAATGGTGGGGTTCCGCTTGTTAACTAAGCTGCGAGAGATTATTTCTTCGCTTTCTTCGCTTGGGAAGTTGTGGATGACTCCTTTTGTGCACTCCTCTGGAGGAGTTGCATAAGCCACAATCTGGTGTTCGTGCTCCTTTATCTTCAGAGTGGTGATGTTGTTGCAGGCTTTTGCCCGTTCGATGCTCGGTGAACTTATAACTATTATATTCTTGTCATTATTGGTGCGCACCGTGTCTTCTTCGGCTTCTGTTGGGTCGATGTTTGCAGCGGTCATTATGCCGTCTCTCAGGAGAACTTGGCTTGTTCTTGCTACATCTAGCCCATGCCTTGGTCGTAATATTATCTTTATGTCTTCCTTCGGCAAATCGGGTTGTCGTGGCTTTCTTGCTGGCTGTCGTTGCCTTAGCTTCTCACGTAGGCCGACACCGGCCCGGGCGCCATCCTCTTTTCGGCTTCTCTCTGCTGTTAGGCTTAGCGCTTTCAGCGCTTTCTGGTTCTTCTGCCTGTGGCTGTCGAGCCACCCCGCTTGTGCGCAGAATTCTTCTGGTGAAATATCCTCACCTTCTACGGTGACCTCCATGTTAGATTGCGGCCGTTACTTCATTTGCTTGTCACTGCTTCACCACTGAGGCGGTGCCGCTTCGCTCCGAGTTCGCCGCCCGCGGTCGGGGAGGCCGATGTCCACGTTAGGCCTAGCTGGACCGGCGTGGCTTCGAAGTGGAAGAAGGCCGTAGAAACTCGACCAATGGTCCGATTTTCTTGAGAGAGGTGTCCACACGTCCGCGAAGACTTCGTGGAACCAACGATGTAGCTCGCTAATCCGGGCGTTGAAAAATTCAGCCACCAGAAAGAGTTAATTGCACAGCCCATTCAGAGAGCAACCGATCGCCTCGGGCCCCCTAGTGGCCAACGTAGGAGGGCGCGTTTTAAGCGCTGAAACGAGCCTTGAGCGAGGAGCCAGTTCTAACGGTCCCCGACTTTTCGAAAGGTTCGTTATTCAGTGCGATCGAGCAATCGTGGCATGGAAGCTTTACTATGCCAAGAGGATACGAATGGCCGGGAACGACTAGTTTTGTACTTAGCCGCAAGCTAACTTGCAAGGAAGAGGCTTACAGTACTTCCGGAAGGGAATGTGGCTGCGTCGTGTGGGCAGTGCAGAAGTTTGCATGCTATGTAGCCGGAAACGCTAACTCAGACGCACTAAGCCGTGCGTTCTAAGTAAGGCTGCGTTCATCCTCCCCGTGTCTTTCATTTCGCCTCTTCGTGAGCAGCTTTTATCTTGGCAGATAGATGGGAGCAAAATTATTGCCCTCATTTGCTGCCTCAGTTGATTATTTCCGCACCGAGTGATTTCAAGTAATCAACCTTAGTTATCATTTAAATTTGTGTGTTACGTTTGACACTTAGTGTGAGTTCTTCTGTTAAGAGTTTTACGTCCCGCATGGGCCTTTTGGTGTAGAGGGTCCAAATTTGGGATAGACACTTAGCTGGGAGAGTTTGTCACGTTTTAGAGTCTGGTGTTCTGACAGAGGACAGAGGGTGCTTGCTTGCGCTGGGTGTTGCCTGTTGTCGGTCGGTTCTTTGCAAGCTCCAGAACGATGAGCAACCGGTGCTGAGGACAGACCGGAAGAGCATGACGAAGCTGGTCGAGACACCTGGGCAGCACGGCGAGGTACTTGTGATCCGGACCTGGCAGGCGGTACCTGTTCAAGGAGAGGAACTTGGTGGAGCCGCCCTTTTCCTGGGGCACTGGAGGTGTACCTGGATGAGCCTGGCGAACGAGCGCGCCCAGCATCCGAGCCACGTGGAGGCAGGTCGTCTTCACGGCGCATTGTCTGGCGGCGGGGGTGCTGTTGTGCCAGAGCGCCTGGCCCAAAGGCGTTGCACGAGGCGACGCGCCGACAGCGAGGCCGAGTCACGCCTCTCCCTTTCATCGCTGCGGCGCGGCCGAATCCTGAATCTCGAAACGCTGCGGCGCGGCCGACTCCTGCATCTCGAAACGCTGCGGCGCGGCCGAATCCCTCAGCGGAGAACGACCCAAACAAGGGCATGTCGCTACGCGCGGAGGCGAGGTCACGGAGACGGCGGCGGCATCGCTCTCCCTTTCCCCATTGGCGGCGCAGCTGACTCACCGCTTCGCTACCATTCGTCGGAATTCAAACTTCAGGCAGCGAAAGCTCTGATTGGAGCTATTTGAACTTCTCGGGGCCCCAACGAACTTCCCGGGCTATAAAAGAAGCCCGGAGGCTCTCATCGTCGGCTTTCCTCGGCGGCTTCTCTCCGGCACCAGTCTCTTCGGAAGCACCGAGTGAAAGGGGTGCTGCGGCACGGAAAGTGTGCCCCAAGACCGGCCCGTCTATGGCCGTTTTCTGGCATGTCCGGCCAGTATTCAGGTTCTGGCAGCCACTGATCATGCGTTGAACGGCCAACATTCGGCAACCAGCGCTTCGGTATTTTTCCGTCCGCCCGTGTACGGACGCACAACGGCAGCTAACCGGCTGCCAGATATTCAGTTCTCTTACGGCTGCCGATGTTGAGAAAGAGAACGGCCGAAGTACGGCCTTAGGGCATCCGTTTTTTCTTCGGGAACTGATAACAGGCCGCAGCACGGCTAGCGACCGGCCACAGAATATGCGTATTCTTGCGGCAGTTGGTGTTCGAAAGGAGACCGGCCGGAGTGCGGCTGCCGTGCATTCGTTGTTTCAACGGTGAACCGCGCGTCCGGCGGTAGAATATTCGTTTTCTTCGGGCAACCAGTGTTATGAAGGATACCGGCCGACGTACGGCCCCAGAATATACGTTTTTCATTCGGTTAGCTGTCCTCGGCCGAATTACGGCAAGCGAATGGCCACCGAATATTTGGCAACCGGTGTTCAAGAGGAGACCGGCCTACGTAAGGTATCTGGTTATACGTCATTTTTTCGGCAAACGGCATACAGCCGAACAACGGCTGGCGCCTGGGCGCCGAGAATTCATGCACAGACGTGTTTGGAAGGAGACCGACCGGTTTTTTCCTGGGGGCAGAAAAAGCCGTTAGGGAGCCGAATGACGGGGACGCGTTTTTCATCCGCTCCGTGTTTCTACGTTTTAAATGAACGAACATCGTTTTTCAAACAGTAATGAGTGTTCTCGGTGAACGGGCAAGGTGCAAGGACTCACTGGACATTAGCAGGGAACCTTTTAGACCATCGAAATGTCATTTATTGCCACAAGAAGACTGTGCCACACCGACGGGTGAGCTAAGCCTCGCCAGTCATCGCCGCTACGACGCCTCTGCCGCCGGCTTATCAGCTCGAGGCTATTCGCCCCCTCAAGAAATGGAGAGCATTGGAGACATCGACCCGGCAGAGATGTCCGATCCCAGATGGAGATGGTTCACCAGAATAACTGGCCTTCAAGGGCGTCGAGCAAGCGGCCACCACGCAGGAGCTAAAACGCCACCATGTTAAGGACTCCCCACCAAAGAAAGGCAAGTGCGAGCAAAAGCGCAAGTTATTCTGTTTACAATTAAACTGCGACAAGCAATGTTGCACTATGTTGTTGGTGATAAACGTAGAAGAGACTCGTTCGCGCATTGGTAGGATCAACTTCATGCCCTGCACTATGTTACTTCATGGGATTTTACGACTGCCTATTTAGAAAAAAAAAACTATTTTAAATTTGCGATAACAACAGAGCCTTGTCACTGACGAAGCCTAGCTCTTAATTTAGTTCCGATGTTTGAAGGCGAGCTTAGCTACTCTTGGGACATGACTCATTTGGTTAAACATAATCGCCAGCATCCTAGCAAACACGGATTTTGTCAGGATTTTTTTGCTCAACGCAGATTGTTGAGTTCACGCACGATTTGGCTCTTGCAATAGATAAGCTTAAAGTGGTTGACTGTATATTCTTGGACTGCAAAAAAGCAAATGATGGTGTTCCATATCTCCTTCTACGTAGTACATTTGATCTTATGAACTAAATGAATCGGTTTTTGCATTGTTATTACTATTGGCCCTATATCTTTGTTCAAAAGTACTGTGTAGTTTACCGGACTATAGCGAATGAACGCGATTCCGTATACCTGCAGCTTTATTCGAATTTAATAACATCCTGGTGTGCTGATTCAGAAAAGTTTTTGGATGTTAAACAGTGTGTTAATGTGGCACCTTTAAAAGAAAACCAGCATTCCAATTGAAGACGTATACCGTAAATTATGCTGCTGTGACAACGGCCGAGGAATATAAATACCTAGGAGTTTATTTAGGGAGTGGTTAGAGGTTCAATAGGCAGGTTCACACCATAAAAGTTACGGCTGCATATGTTTTTGGCTTTCTGAGACAAAATTTCAGTGAACCTCCATCTAACTGAAAAGAACAACCGTATTTCACTCATGTGCGCTCAATCTTGGAGTACGCGTGTGTTTTCGTGGATCCCTACACCAAAGAGCTGGTTGATACGTTCGAAAACATACAGAATATGTCAGTGCGATTCATATTAGGTAATTATCACGCTCAACTTAGCATGAGAGAAAGTAAAAGTAAGCTGAAATGGCAGGACGTGAAAGATCACAGACGAAACCACAGGTTGAACTTTTTTCGTAATATCTATCATTCGAAAACTGGAGTAGAAGGGGAGAAGTATGTCCAAGCGGCATTCTACATATTAACTTATATTATTAATTAACTCTCCTTTAAAGGTGACGCCTTGCGCGATTCATTTTATTTTTCATCAATACTGCAGTGTAATTATCTTCCACGTATGATTGCATTAACTGTTTATATTTACGATTTTCAGCGCGCTTTGTAGAATTATTTTGTTATTTTGTCTCATATTTAATGCTTAGTGTTATGTATCTCCCTTGTGTAATGCATGCAAAGGCAAGCATGCATCAAATAAATAAATAAATAAATAAATAAAACAATGAATAAATAAATGAATAAAAATAAATAAATAAATAAATAAACAATAAAAAATAAATAATAAATAAACTTCCATGGCGCAAGTTTGTCTCCGACGGGTTGAGAACCCTACGGATTCAACCTTGACCAATAAAATATTTATTTCCCTATTCGTTGCAGTATGCAAGGTTTCCTGTATGCATGCTACCATTGCTATGTTATTGGTTGAAACAAAAATTATGGCCCGCAGGGGCACCTTGTACGTTCAAGGTGACGGTAGTGGCGACACCGCGGACCCCGAGCCCATGTGGGTTGGACCCACCCACGCTTTAGGCTGTGCGTGGCTTAGCCGTGTCCAGGGAAAAGGGGATCCTGGTGGCTGAGCCGACACCGAGGTTGTTGTGGACCTTAGGGCCCCTTGGTGGAGGCAACACGCCACTTTGGCCCTCGCTTCTTGTAGACGGCACCCCCGGACTGACCCGGCCGAGGGGGAATCAGCCAGTCGCCCTTTCCTGTCCCCCTCTCCACTCTTTCGCTTTCCTGTCTTCTTTCTCTATCTTTCCTGTCCTCTATTTTTTTTCTGCTTTCCGATCTCCTCTTCCAGGCGGCAAGGGTTAACCCTGTGTGAATGGCCACCCTAGGTTTCTTTATGCAGGGTTATAGTGGCCACGTATGGCTAACGCAAGTTTGCGTTCCCGTGTTGGGCTCCGAGGTGGGTGGCCAGCATGGCTGCTGAATGTTTATTTGCTAGTTTATGGCTACGACAAAACCTCCTCATGATCGGGCTCGGAAACGAGTTCGCACCGCAGTAAGCTACCCTGTATCAAGGGTCCCATTCCAACTAAAAGAACAAAGCTTTCCAAGATTTCTTGTTATCGAATCCACCGACAGCCAGTGCCCCCTACGAAAGGCCTCGCCATTCGTAGTCGCTAAAGAACTGGAAGCTGTCCTCGGCGGTAAATGCAAAGCTACAAAGATGTCCTCTGGAGGTATCCTCATTGAATGCGAAAACAAAGCCCAGGCTGATGCAGTGTTTGCAATGCAAAGGTTAGCAAACCTAACTATAAAAGTATCGGCTCACCGAAGCCTAAACTCATGCCAAGGAGTGATTTCAGATCCTGACCTCGCAGACCTCACGGAGGATGAAATCTTAGAGGGCCTGCAAGAGGAAAATGTTACTGCTGTCAGGCGTATCATGATCCGACGTAACGACATTGACATCCCCACTAATCACCTTGTCTTGACTTTCAACTCCACCAAGCTTCCTGAATCCCTGAAACTTGGCTATGTAGTCCATCGAGTCCGTCCATACATCCCAAACCCACGCCGGTGCTTTAAGTGCCAGAGGTTTGGTCACACACTGCAGAGCTGTCGGGGCAAAGAGACGTGCGCCAAGTGCGCGAGTACTGATCATCACGCGAACTCCTGCGCAGCGCAGGAAGTAAAGTGTGTCAATTGTGCAGGGCCACACCCTGCGTACTCACGGAAATGCCAGAAATTCCAAAATGAAAAAGAAATAATGGCTATCAAGGTAAAAGAAGGTCTGTCGATACAAGAAGCGCGAAGACGCTTCTCGTTTGTGCAAAAAGGCACTTTCGCCGAGGTGGCGCGCCGGGGGGCCGGGCCGCCTCGGGCATCGGTAGGGACGCAGTTTAGCTCTGCTGACCTGGCCCTTGCCCAGTCTCCCCCCGTGCAGCAGCCAGCACAGCCACAGCCGACTGCACGCGCTCCGGCCCCTGCGGCTGTGCAACCAGCGGCCCTCTCTGCTCCGGCTGAGGAGGCCATGGACGTTGTTCCCTCCACTTCGTCCCTTTCAGGGCCCCAAAGGGGCACTGGAAGACACTCAACATCTCTCCTACCCGTGCCTTCTAAAGGTACTGGGAAGAACGCATCCAAGATCCCTGCAAGAAGTGAACCTCCTGCAAGGAAACCACCTGACAAAAAGTAAAAAAAAAAAAAAAAGTAATTGTACCTCATCCAAAAAACTAAAATGCCGGTTCCCTTCATCCACTGGAACTGTAGAGGTTTAATTCACAACATTGACGACATACACAAGTTGTTAGATGAATATGAGCCCCAAAGTGGTGGCATTGCAGGAGACAAATTTAACAAAAAGACACGATAAAATTCTCCGCAGTTATCACCTCCTCAGAAAGGACAGAGAAGAGAGCACCCGCGCTTCAGGGGGTGTGGCTTTGGTTGTGGCACAGGGCACAATTCTAAAGTCAATACAACTTGACACTACACTGGAGGCCGTTGCAGCACAAGTTTATGTCAACAAACTGGTCACTGTTGTCTCACTTTATCTGCCACCATCTGATAATGTGTCATTACAGGAACTTGATGATCTTATTGAGCAACTGCCTGCACCATTTGTTATTATGGGGGACTTTAATGCCCATCACTGCCTATGGGGAGGTGACAAAATAGACAGTCGGGGAAAACAAATCGAACAGTGGTTGATGAATAACAGTCTTTTTGTGTTCAATAATGGAGACAAGACATATTTTTCTGCGGGTACGGGAAACTTTTCTGCGATAGACCTTTGTGTTGGGTCGCCAGAGCTCGAGATGGACTTTGAGTGGAGTGTAGTGAACGATCCACACGGAAGTGACCACTTTCCCGCCTTGTTGCGAGATGTGCAGCCACTTCCAGCCGTCAAAAACTGTCCACCCCGATGGAGGCTCGAGAGAGCAGACTGGGGAAAATTTAAGGATCTGGTCAGTTTTGAGGGAGTTGACATGAGCAGTATGTCCACAGATGAAGCAAATGCCTACATTTGCGAGGAACTTGTTAAAGCTGCTAAAGTAGCCGTCCCACAATCATCTGGCCGAATCCCTAAGCAGCCAAAGCCGTGGTGGAATGATGCCTGTCGCGAAGCTCGGAAAAAGCAAAACAAGGCCTGGGGTGTGTTCAGACGGTACCCTACCATGGACAACTGCCTGAGCTTTAAGGCTGCCCGAGCTGCTGCCAGAAAAATCAGAAAAGCAAAAAGAAACTCGTGGCAAAACTTTGTAAGCACAATAAACACTACCACTCCCGCAAAAAAAGTCTGGGACCATGTACGCAAAGTCAGAGGCATCTACAGACGGTTTACGGTACCACTTTTTTCTACCGACGGTGGGAACGATTTGTTGCAAACGCAAGCGGATGTTTTAGGTGCCCACTTTTCGGATGTTTCTAGCGATACAAATTACACACAAGAGTTCATGAGACATAAGGCTAGTGCTGAAAAGCTCAGGATTAAAAATACTAGCAACAACACTGAAGACTACAACCAAGAATTTACATTGTACGAACTTAAAAGAGCACTAGCTCAGTGCAAGGCTACTTCTGTTGGCCCTGACCTCATTCACTACGCTTTTCTACAACACCTAAATGATAGCTGCTTAGAAGTGCTTCTGAAGTTCTTTAATAAAATCTGGAAAACGGGTAGGCTGCCCAAAGCATGGAAAAAGGCTGTCGTAATTCCGTTACTGAAAGATGGGAAGCCACCCGACTGTCCATCAAGCTACCGACCCATAACGTTGACCAGTTGTCTGTGCAAGACATTTGAGCGGATAGTCAATTTTAGATTGGTCTTTGTTCTCGAACGTTCAGGTTACTTAGACAGGTTTCAATGTGGTTTTCGGCAGTTTCGGTCTACAACTGACCACCTTGTTCGGCTTGAAACAATGATACGAGATGCTTTCGTTAACAACCAGTTTTGCCTTGCTGTCTTTTTTGATATGGCTAAGGCTTATGATACCACTTGGCGGTATGGAATTCTGCAGGATATGGCAGCAATGGGAATCAGAGGGCGAATGTTTTCATGTGTACAAGATTTTCTTCAAGAAAGAACCTTTACTGTGAGACTGGGCAATGCAGTCTCCCGTTCTTTCAGCCAGGAAAATGGAGTACCTCAGGGCAGTGTGCTAAGTGTGACACTCTTCGCCATTAAAATAAATTCCTTGGCAAAGGTTATTCCTCGACCAGTTATGTACTCCCTTTACGTCGATGACCTGCAGATTGCCTTTTCATCATGTAACCAATCAGTCTGTGAAAGACAAATCCAGACCACGGTCAATCGGTTGCAACGATGGGCAGATGAAAACGGTTTTCGCTTTTCTCCTGAGAAGTGTGCATGTGTGTGCTTCGCGCGGAAACGAGGTATTCATGCCAAGCCTGAAATAAAAATCAGGGATATGCTCGTTCCAGTACACAGTGAGCACAAATTCTTGGGCATCATTTATGACTCCAAATTAACGTTTGGGGCTCACATAAAGACACTCAAAATGACCTGCATGAGGACACTTAACATATTGAAAATTTTGTCGCACAAGTCATGGGGGGCCGACCGCGCATGTTTGCTCAGAATTTATGGCTCACTTGTACGGTCTCGTCTTGATTACGGCTGTATTGTTTATGGGTCAGCTCGCCAATCTGTTCTCACCTCACTCGATCCAGTGCACAACTTGGGCCTCAGACTTGCCTCAGGTGCATATCGTACCTCCCCTGTTGATAGTCTTTACGTTGAGTGCAATGAGTGGCCTCTGCAGTACCGTCGAGCGTACCTAAGTGGAGTATATGCAGCCAAAATAGCATGCATAAATGACCATCCTTGTGCCGAAGAATTGTTTGAAAATAAGTACAAGAAGCTCTATGAGAACAAACCAAGAGTGGTCCGCCCTCTTGCCCTCCGTTTGGAGGAGTACATGACTCTGTACTCATTCAAGATATGCCCGCCAACTCTTCTGAGTTTATCGGATGCTTTAGCCCCTTGGGACTATAGTGCTGTCAAATGTGACCTGTCACTGTTAAAATACGACAAGAAAGCTTTTCCACACCAGTTTTTGCGCCAAGAATTTCTTGCACTTAAGGATAAATACAGTAGCTATTGCCACTACTTTACTGATGGTTCAAAAACTGCTGGTCATACTGGTTATGCTTTTGTAAACTCGTCGGCAGTTACTGTAGCTGAGAGGATAGCTGATGAGGGCAGTGTCTTCACTGCAGAGGTTTTTGGTATAACCTCAGCTATTGAAGACGTAATAGCAAGTGGACTACAAAAAGTGGCGATTTTTACAGATTCCTTAAGCGCCATGCGTGCTTTGACCTCCCTTGTCCCTTCAAAAAATGCGGCTGTAGGTATGCTAAAAAATCGACTGTGCCGCCTTACATCGGGAGGGGTTAGTGTCGTCTTTTGTTGGATACCAAGCCACATTGGCATTCCAGAAAATGAAACTGTCGATAGAGCAGCATACGATACTAAGCATTGTGCAATAACGAAGTCCAAGGTTCCTTACCAGGACCTTCGGAACACCATAAGAAAGTCCATTACAATGTACTGGCAAACTGAATGGGACAGACAGACTGAAAATAAGTTACACCTAGTGAAACCATACCTATCTGAATGGAAAAGTTGCAGACACAGAAATCGTTTTTATGAGGTTATTTTATGCCGACTGCGAATAGGTCACACTGTGCTCACACACGGCTTCCTGATCCAGAAAGAACAGAAACCCGTGTGTGACCACTGTGGAGATCCTCTTACCGTACTCCATGTTTTAATAAGCTGCCCACACCTTGAAGCAGCACGCATTAGACATTTCAAAGCATTATACACCTTTTGCATCCCTTTACACCCTGCGCTTTTACTTAGTGATGAACCGTTGGTGGATTTTAGTAACGTTTTCAAATTTTTTGAGGACACCGGCCTTCTACACCGGTTTTAGCTATGTGCATCTTTGAGTCCTTTTAAAATGTTTTTAATCTTCACAACACCTTGAATAACATCGTTTAACCGTTGCATAACTATTCTACCCTGCGTCTGGCGCATTATAACCGAGAGGTTGCTGTGCCAAAAAACCACAACTTCTTTCTTTCTTTCTCTCAAAAATTATGTAACTCTAATTTTACCCCTTTCCTTGCGTGAACACAGAGGGATACAACTGCAGCCACCTGAAACAGGGCGTCATTCGCAACGCGTCTAGAATTTTTTGAACGTAGTATGACATTAGAAGTAAATTAAGTTCTTTTGGACTATTAAGTGGTGTGGACCTGTACTCATGAAAACATTAAAATAGATTGAAAATGAAAGTACCTGTTCGCCCCTTCTTAGGATCAGCCCTGCGCAAGATCATCAGAAAAGTTGATCGAGTAGAAAATGTCTGCAAAAAAAATGGGCAAAAACTGGGCATACTTTTTTGTGAAGGAGTTATATTAAATGCTCCTGAGTGTTTTGTTGAGAACCAAAACGCTTCGTGGAGGCATTCACGCCAGTTTTATATACAGCAAAATTGGTCAAGCAACATATATAAAAATAGTTTATGTAGTCATAGCATGAAAGTGTTCCAGAATATTGCCCTAAAAGAAATTGGCTAAAAGAGGCGCAATTTATCTCTCTGAAATTCAACAAACTAAAATATGCGCCCTCTACCCCCCCGCCCCTCTTCTTTCCCCGTTTATTACAGGTAAGCCGCCCCACACAGGATATCAGGACCTGGACAATACATCTATTCAAGCTCTACAAAGAACTGAATAGTTTCTGTGTTCGGCAGTAAATGAGGCACAGCAATCAAAGGAACGACAATTTGTGAGCACTGTTTAATAAATGAATTTTGCTGTCAATTGAGGCTGGTAATTAAGCAAGGCTGCGCTGAAAGCTTGACGGCTGGTGGTTGCGCGCGAGCTCACTTTGATGTGGCTGCATTCGACCCAAAATGCTGGGTTTGTGCTGCTTCTGCACTGCGCGAATGAGTCATCTGTTTGCGCGACATGCAGTGACCGGCCTCAGTACAGTTAACGTACTGTGGCTGAACTCCAATGCCCGTAGCACGGCCGGCTTTCCGGTAGCTTTAGTCCGGCTGGAGTCCGACGACCGCATCTCGGCTGTAATCCGGCGGCCGTACTTCGGCCGTACACAGGTGGCTTTGGAATGGCCGGAGCCCTACGGCTGGAATCTGGCCGTATGACCGTAAGCCGGTCAACTGGCCGACGGACACTGGCCGTTGGACAGCCATGGGAGTACGGCCGTATACGGCCAAAAGGCCCACATTTGGACATGGGCCGAACATGGCTGCCGGAAAACGGCCGGACAGAAAATCACCGGCCAAAGTACACCGGCCTGTTTTAGGCCGAACAGTCCTGCGCTACCTGGGATGTCGCCTTTGTGCGAGTTATGTAACGTTTGCTTACCTTGTACATACTGTATATAAATGTTACTTTAAGTTTTCGTCGGCTCGAGAACTTCTTCGCTCGGCTTTGCGCCGCGTCGATAGCGGACGGAGCAAGGCAACATCGCTACACCGGTGACTGCGCTCGGGTGGCCAGTCGCAACAGCGGAGACAGCGTCGGGATGGCCGATTCCCAACCTCGGTGACGAGCAGGAAGGCGAGTCACAACCTTGGCGACCGCCCTGGGATAGTCATTCCCAACAGAGGTGGCAGCGTTGGGATCGTCAATTCCCAACAGTGGTGCCAGCGGTGGGATAGTCTTTCCCAACAGTGGCAAATGTACATATCCGCTCCTCGACGTCCGCTGGAGTACAGAAACACCAATTGATTACGGCACCCTTGGGACCTCTAAAGCACGCCGGGAATCTCCTCAGACTGGTAATTTATTCAATTTTTAACCATAAACAGAACAGCATTTGGACGGAAAACAAACTGTTGGAGGGAGAGACCTAAGGAACTGTAACACAAACTTCCTTAGCATTACGTTATTCTACAATTCACGTGGGTAATGATGGGGAAGGTTATAAAGCATAACGGTTGCGCTAAATATTTTCAACAATTCACGGTTAATTCGTATTTTGAAGCAATGGGTCGAACGAAAATAGAACGCGATGATGCGTCATGAATGTATTCATGCCCACTCAAACACACACATACGCCCCCCGGATACGCTCCCTGATAGCCTAAGGGGACGATGACAAATTGTTTCGGTTGAGGAGTGAGAACGGGACTCTAACCATCGCTCGGCTGTTTCACACGTGGCTGTCACCATAAGAAGAGGAACACATACATCTGCCGAATAGGTTCAACGTTTTGTCACTCTACATTGTATAATCTATATACGAAGGGGGATATCATGACGCATAACCAGATATTCCTCATATCGTGTGATAACCCAACCCCGTCTATCTCACACACACGCACACTCATGCACATACACGCACAAATGCGCAAGCACGCACACAGAGCGGATAATACGGGCTTCAGTGGATGGCCAATTGAAAAATACGAATTTTACCAACACCATTCTGGCACCGACTGGGTTCAGAGTTTCGTTATGTGGCAGCGCAAGCTTTAAATCCGGCTAAGGTTTTGCGTCCAATTGAATCTATTTTGCAACGGTTTTCATCCTTCGGTACGTCTTCGATGAAAGCGTATACATATCTGGCTTTATGTTTACATTTTTCTTTTGGTTTTATGTTTATGCTCAGTGCTCAACCTGAACAACCTACGTAATTTCAAACAACGACATAGCGGGGAAGTCTTACGAAACAAAGGTGACTGTGGAGCTTCGTTATATTACCATCAGCAGCGTGCGTCACCCCTCTCCGTCCCTTTGTCATTTCAATCGAGCGTATAGAGAGCAACTAATTATACAATCTTGACGCTTCCTGTTTTGGTTTCTATAATTGCTGTCGACGCCGTGTGACTAAAAAGCACGATTAATCATTTGGCACCTCTGCAACACGCGGGCGTTCTTCTCGTGTTACAGTGGCCGTAAACATCGCACAGTACTTTAAATGCACTCTATATTCTACGCATGTTTGTCTAGACGCACACCGCGTGCGGGCCGTAGAAGCTACAAAAACGCGGAAGTAATGCGGAAATTTAACGACCGGCAGGGACCTCGGGAACGCTCTGTGCCATCCTTCAAAACTGATGTGTTTGCACAAAGCGGCCCATCTTTTTTACGCCGCGGTCTCACCTGGGCGACTGAAAACCTCCGAGCTCACAACTGAACTCTTTTCGAGAGTCACCTTGACGAATGACACCGCCTTGCGCTCACGCGTGGCTCGCCCCAAAAGCCCCGCTTCACACGCGAAAGCAAGGCATCGAATGGCATTTGCCGTGCGGCTCGGGCACGCGCTCCCCATTTTGTCTGTTTCCAAGGCCTTAGTGCTCAGCGCCCATGAGAAACAACGGCAGTGTTCGACAACCATGAAGCTCCGATGCGCCGTTTCCTCACGAGCGTGAAATCCGTGGCGTTTCGGTCGCACTTGGCGCTCGTGACCTGGCGAGCAGCGCTGGCGGAGACCGCTCGCTTAGGGACGTCTCTCCTACCCAGTGCCTGCCTCCGGCTCTCCTCGTCCTCTTCTGCTTGACAGCTGTTTGATGCATCGGCCTCGACAAATAGCACTCGCCGTTAACCCCGCAAATGCGGCCACTTTGAGGGAAGTGCGCGTTCCGTGCAACGGAAAAGTCTGGCCACGGAGCTTTGCATATTTGTAAATGCAGCTGGCGCGGCACACGACCGGTTCTTTTGAAACAAAACAATTTGTTGATATGTAAGGAAAAATAGTCAGGCGTGTTTCTGGAACAGGGAGGACTTAGTGTTTATTATTCCCACTGCCTATTAGTTCTGATAATATAAGCGAAGGATACATAACTGTTGTCTTTCAATATTTCAATAGAATAGAAGCAAGTTACAAAACCCCTACGAGCAGTAACACGCGCAGATTGAACAGTTACCTTCCCATATGTAGCCTGGCTGGTCTCCCAGACATTACATAAAAATGAACGCCTTAGTGCCATGTGACGTATGAGTGGCCGCTAGAGCGCTGTTATACGGTGTCACCGTTAAGTGGACGTGAGGTAACCACAAAGGCAGCTCGTTAACTTGTGCCACTCGGAGCAGCGTGTGAGGCTTCTCAATCATGATGACACACGGTGCCAATCTATGTATATTCCCTGCCTAAATGCGCGAAGAAGCGCTTGAAGTACAGTAATCTCACAGAAACATCGATGTCGTTAATGTTTCCAGAGCTGCCCGGCGATGATGGCATGCAAGTGCGGTCTGCCGTCAGACGAGCTGGCAGCATTGACGCTTAAGCCTTTCTTATACCGTTCATACAATTATCCGTTTGTAGTGCTCGGCCCATTCGATACCTGTGCCTCAAAAACAGATTCTTGAAGCGCTGATGTTCTTGTAGTGCATGTGTGAGCCTTACATTACCTCCTATATCACTTACTACGGGGGTCCCGCCGGCACCGAGAGTAACCTTCTTGACTTTGGAAGAATGTTTAGAACAGTTATAGGTATAGTCATGAACAATTTCGCCCAGCAATGTTTTACAAAATAACCTTTTTTCGTTGGCACAGTTGATTTACGCGCTGTTTTCAAGAAGGAAGGCAAACACAAACCCGCAAAGGAACTGATGTAAATACTGGGGGGCTTCATGAAGGGTAGGCATTTCGGGCTTAAAGCGATACAAAGCAGTAGAAAATATGGCGAAAGCAACTGCCCATCCAATGGAGTGAAAAGACGAAGTGCGAGCCTGTATCCCTCCCTCACTACGTCTATCCATTCTGTTCGGAGCGAAGAGGCAGCGTTCACCAGTGAAAGAAAGAGGTATTCTTCGTTTGAGAAGCGTGGAAGGATACTGATTAGCGAGGACGATTGCCAAGCCGCATGCCGTTACCGTTCCCGTGTGGAGTGGGTCACGGCAGCGCCGAAGTGACAGCTGCTTAGTACCTGCCAGTTGCGTCAATTCTCGTTGCGTTCAACCTCTTGCATACCGGCATTCTTTCGCTCTCTTTTGTCACTGTTTGTTTTGTGCGCGGGTGCGACCTAGTTGGGCACCAACGGTTCTTTTTCCGCTATGTAAAGCCTTCAGAAGTCTTTTTGGGTACGCAGGTGTAAAGGTGCCGTCAGTAGCGCACTGCGGATACTTGCTCGTTACCAGAAAATCCGTCGGAATTTGTATGCTGCTTCGCGCACGGGGCACCTTGAGAATTATTGGTGACGTTTTTGGCGACAACATGGATCCCGAGACCCCAAACATAAGCTTAACCAACCATGGCGATGTCTTTACAGGTTGAGAGTAAGAAACCAGGAACGGTGGCCATCGGAGCCTTGGTTAAGCTACGGCCGATGGTCTCCCGGTCCGTTTACCAGGCATGGAGCGCCAGGACCTCTTTAGCCATCAGGGCAGAGCGAGAGAAGAATGATCTCTTCCCTGCGTTTATTACGTGCCGTATGGTAAACGCAAACTCACCCCAAAAACATTATCGGCCTCATACAAGGTGCCACAACGGATGTTAATTTCCGCCCCTTCCATCCATTCGTCTCCCGAAACCGTACAACTATTCCTGCTTCTTGATTATTGAATCTGTTGACAAGTCCAACTCTGTTCCCAGTCCGTGTTTCTTATCACTAAATTCCAATGAAGGTGTCCTGGGCAAGTTATTCTACTCTAAGAAACTGACAACCGGTGACCAAAGGCCCTTGCGTAGCAGGTTTGGAGAGGGTCTATCCGTAATTCAGGTACTACATCAATGCAAAACACTCGACACAAAACGACACAAACACGTCACTGAACTCTACAGACAACGCATTCCACTACACCCAGCATTTTTCCTGTCTGACAATCACCAGTTTCCTAACAAGCTCGTTTTTAACTATTTAGCTAAAGGGAAATCTAAACAGCAAAGCTGTTTAGCAAATCGTAACTTTTCGTGTCTGCCGTTAAAAATATCAAGAAATTGCGGAGCGCGCGCACGTGAGAGCGGGCTTCGCGGCGACCGCTCGGCAGTTAGCAAATCAAGAAAATGCCGAGCGTTCGTGTGTGCGTGCCTCGTGACGACCGGCCATCGCCCCTGGGGCACGTTTGTCAAAGAATACCAGCTTCCTTTGTCCAAGCATACCAGTTTGCCAAGCATACCCACTTAGCGAGATTGGCCCAGATTAGCCAAAAAAAGAGAAACTCTTGCATCCGCCGTAGTGGCAACACTTGCTGGGAACGAGAAAGACACGTCAAAACCTACGCCCCTCTGAAGTGATATCCAATGATTATCACTTCCAAAGAAATGAAGTAAGCTCACACTTATCGCCACAACGATGGAGTAATGGTCGTTGCGGAAGCGAAGAAGAAACAAGGCGGATACAATCACTTACTTAAGCCGCCGTGATGGCCATGAAGGTTACGTAGAGCTTCGCTACCTTCAAGCCTTACGCGCTTGTGTGAGCTGCCTCAGTTTTTTAGACCTAAATTCATACCACGCATAATCACAAACTCGCCTTCTACACCAGCTATCCTCATTGTTTTTGATTGATCTTACTTTTGTTCTTGCTGACCAATATCAGTGTTTACGTATTCATCTCTCATATATAACAATTCGTTTGGCGCTCTTTGCCCCAGTTGGCCTTGCGTCATTAACATCCAACCGTCATCATCCTCACTTTGTGTGCTGCTGCTATAATGCCTTTATTTTCCAAGATTATATGCCAACTACTCTCTGCGAGCATTTGCGGAAAGTCGGATGCCAATCGGACTGTCATCTGATTGGTCGTTTTTCCTGTCCCCTTTATTACAAGCATGCTGAAAGCCACTTGTGTTGCCTTTATACAGAGTTATCTGTTTCCTTCAGCGTATCATTTCCTCGGCTGGCAACTGCAATCCACTGGATGCTGGTGCCAGAGCGCAGAAATCAGAAATAAAAAACCTTACACAACTAAGGCAGGAGTTCAAACTTCATTCGACGTTCGTCTCCGAATGTTGTAGACATGAAAAAATAATCCTTTTCTTGGTAAACTTCCCCGCTTTATTCTGTATTAACGCTACTTTCTTTCTCGCGTGGAGTGCGGATTATTTCAAGCACGCGCAGAGGATGACGAGGAATAAATCTTTTTTGAACGAGCGTGGGGGCTCTCGTAAAAAAATTCATAGACAGGAGGGAAGAGCCTGCGAAATACATGTGAACTGTCAAAAAGCACCGAGGAGACGGGACGAACCACCGTCGCTGCCGACGTCCTCAAATGCCGTCGTCCAGCGGGGTATCTGCCCATCAGCGAATATGCAGGCAGGATGAAAGCTGCTGCTGGCTGGGCGCATGCAAAATCCCATTAGTTTAATGGAAGGGCCGCGTACGAATTTCGGCGAGCGATTAGCCAAGCCACGGTGCCAGACCTCAAATGATCTGGCCCGCGCGCTCTTCAAACATACACGCCGACGCACGGCCCTACCAACTCACAGCACTGGCCGCTGCAACGACCACCTCGAAAGAAGAAGAAAAAAAGAAGCAGGGATGACCAGCACAGATTAAAAGAGACGCATTTCTGCACGGCAAAGATAGGAGCGGTGCGGCAAGACATTTTTTTAGGGGGTATTTGTGTGTGGTTATAGGCGCTCGGAGGCTCTGTTTTAGATCCGTCGGCTTCCCAGAAGGCGGTGAGGTCATCGTAATGCAGCTATTTTAGGGGAAAAGCGAGCGAAGAACGAGAAAAAGCGAAGGGTTAGGCGACCATCGCTTTTCCTCGCCGTAATTTATAGCCCTGAACCTGTCAGACGCCGGCGCTCGCCCCAGCCTACGCCGGAGAGCGGAGATTTTCCGTGCCAGACCCGTGGATCGGAAACCATGGGCCGTCCTCTCGGCAGAGCAAGGACGAACCCCCCGCGGGAGCGAAGAGACGGCACACAAAGGGATGCGGGGCAACAGAACTTGCCCTCGAGAAATACCGCCATTGGCAGCGCTTCTGGGCAAAAGGGAACTGCGGGGGTCTTGTAGGTGGTCTCCGGTCAGAAAGGTGGTATGTCACGCAGGTGCGCGTTGTGGACAGAAGGTTATATGCGGGTGCGTTAACCTCTATTCGCATATTACACACGCCCGTGAAGCTTTTATTGTTATACCCCTGGGGCCTGTTCTTTTGTGGTTTTTTGTACATTTTTCGCGTAAGCATTTTTTGCCGCCTTCCCGCCGAAACCTTTCCGTCTCCACAGGTATCATTGGCCATGAGGAGTATTAGTACGTCAGTTACTTTCGATTAGTACGTCAGCTGGGCAGCTTCCCCACGAAATCTTTCCATCCGTCTGTCCATAACGCGGGACACTGTGTGCTCCGAAGGTACGCACATGAGCCGTATGGTCATCACGAATGACAGTTATACAACCACGGCACAGAAGGCCTGGTATCGTGTCGACAGTAAGGTCCGGTCAGTTTATGCTGCGGTGTGGTGGAGTGTGTGCGCGCAGTACTCCGGTTTCGGCACGCCTTCTAGTAAAGAGTAGCTCTCAGACGAGGAGCGACGTCTTAGGCATACGCGTTGCTCCTAGAGCGTGAGAGAGACAATATCTGTATTGATACCAAGCACAAGTCATGAGTGCTGCCGGCAGGGGTTTCGCCCGGCGGGGAAAATCCCCAGTCCGGTGTACCCAGACTGCGGCTTGCCGCCCAAGCCCTTGATCCTTCACCAAGGTTCGCTGGGCTACAGGGTACGAATCGGCCCGACGATTCATCCACTGCTCATGCGAGGAGGAGAATGCGGGGGAGGGAGGGGGTAGGTTAAGGGTTGCTGGCCCTCCCATGCCTGGTGGTACAGGGTACAATGCGTGTAACAAGAATTGCGGAATTGCTGAGGGAGGAATATTGAGGGGAGTGAGTAGCATGCAGGATGGTGTTGTTTAGATTGGCAATCGTCTTCAGCCTCCTGAGAGGGGTGATTTCCTTTCTGGATAGCCCGGTACGAGACACAAAGAATGGTTATCTGATTACTCTCAATCGGAAGCTTCTACAATTTTGTGCTGCTTGATTTTATGCAGCTGTTTCTGTTCATTGGCGATTCAGACAATAAATGATAACCTAAGCGAAACATTTCGGCTTCGCGGCCAGGTTGCAAACTTTCACACGTATCTGACAGTTGTTTGGAGGTGTCTGCCTGTTCTTGAAGAGGTGTTAGTGAGTTGTCAATCGGGTTATTTGTTGTTATTTGGAATATAATATTACTTTTATTGGAAGCTCCATAACGGTGCATAACGGTTGTTTTATCATACCGTTTTGCTTCCCGCATTCCAAATTTTCCCGCTTTATGAGTCGTAAAATGGTTACATGTAATGCTTTCTTAACTAGTTACGTTGACCCTTACGTAGCCATTCCTTTTGTATAAAGCAACCAGATGTTATAATTAGGTATAAAAGGACTTTTTGACGCAAAAGCTGCATTAATTCGTCGTCTTTATAAGTGGAAACTTCCAGTGTTCCTCACCGTCCACAGCGTTCCCGCTGTGTGCGGACACGCTCTGGACCTGACGGTAGGTGTGGCTAATAGCTAACAAATATTTTTTAAAGCCACGTCTGCATTTAAACTGTTGTTTAGACTCCCAAAAAGAATGTACAATCCATCACACCTACCGGACTGGGCTACGCGCATTTTAGCTGTCACGGGTTAGTGTTGCAGTAATGATTGATACATGGTTACAAGTAGAATCCCCCGATTTCTTGGCCATTCTTGCCGAGGTGCACAATAACAGAGCTTTCCGTTCCTTCACAAGCACTCTTGTCTCAACTGTTTTGTTTATTGCTGTTGGAATTGCTTGTGGTTAAGCGATAAAATGACAGCAAAACTAGCGGAGACAGATACAGGGAATTCTGGTAAATACTATCAGATTGGTTGTTTTTATGTCTGCTTTTATAGCGTAGAAAATACTTTCGAAGTGCCTCGAACGTTCGTTTTTTCATTTGCTGGTCATCGCGTGAAAATGGTTCGTTAAACTAATAGGACGTCATGCTTGGGTATTCGTTAGAAAAAGTGCTTTTTTGTTGTTTCTTCAACCGAACCTAAATATTTCGATCTACGAAATAATTGCTTACAGTTCTCCTTACATTTTCTTACAAATAGTTAGATAAGGAAAACTCATGTATGTATAGTTCATCTCACAAGGTAGCTGCAGCACTGTGGAGGCTACATTGTTATCAATAGTGCGCCCACTGAGGGCGCCTAATCCGCCGTAAAGGGGGTCCTGAAAGGACACTCCCTTCACCCCTCTCGGCAAGTGGCACCGCACGGCCCCGGCGCCTTTTGTCGCTTCCTTCGCGGTGAGTTAGGCGCCCTGAGGGGGACAACAATGTAGCCTCCACAGTGCTGCAGCTAGCTTGTGAGATGAACTATAGTATACCGTTTATCGCCGTATCTTCAGTTGTTTACTGCGGTTCGTAACAGGTGGCGTTTCTCTTACATGGTCCCACGTCTTCTTTCTTGGTGGTGCATAGCATGTATGAAATATACCGTGTATGCTTGATTTTGACCACTTATAATACATCGGCTCTAATCGGTGTACTTTCCGTTAATCAGACAAATTATTTTTATGACCCGATTTAGTGAAACACAGACGACCTCCGTGACATGGTCTATCAGGAGATCGCCCAGACGCGCTTCAGTCTGGCTAAATACGTGTAAGTAAAGTTGGATGTAGCGATATCGTGCGAGCTGTCGACCAGCGCGTCATTATAAACGGCACGGAATGAAAATCTGCATGATTAAGAGCACTGAAGTAAACGTGATTGATTGGGGGGGTTTAACGCGCCGACGCTACATCGGCGATAAGGCGCGCCGTAGTGGACGGCTCGGATGAATTTTGACCACCTGGGGATCTTTAACGGGCACCGATATCTCAAACACACGTGCTTTTTCACTTTTCGCATCCATGAGAAAAATGTCCGGCCCTGCCGGAATTCAAACCCGCGTCCTTGGGCTCAGCAGCACAACGCCATAGCCACTTAACCACCACGGCGGGATAAGTAAAACGTGGTCAAAGTTAGTTTCCTGCACAGGCACTTAATATCGATGATTCCGACACTTCCTGCCGTAATAAGCCGATGACACGCCTTCTGGTTCACGCTAGCGTGATAGTGCCAGAAATGAATGGCTCTGCTGATCAGGGAAGTCGTTATAATAGTGTGCAACAATAAATAAAAGAAAGCTTAGGTTGCTCACTCCTATCCCGAACACATATATATCTTTGGGCAAAGTGTAAGCTTCGTGGGATGTGCCTTGTCTTCCTCATAGCTCTCTATCCTCTCTTTGGACATTGCTTCGGCTGGTTTCATTAACTGGCAGCACTATCACTATAGTTTGATTTGAAGCTTGCGGCAGACACGTAAGTTACCAGCCAACAATGTGGGACGCAAAAATGGCAGTCGACGACCATTATGTCAACCTCACTCCTAAAAATAGAAGCCCACCTCCTTACAGCCGTTCGCTTCGCCTCTGTTTCTATCAAGTTCTCGCTGCTCCGCTCGAAGTTCCATGGCTGCTTCGTGTTCTTTCGTGCCCACTGGATGCCTGATTGGCCGACTGTTGGCGAGGTTTATTCACCGAACACCACTGCGTGCCTGTTCGTCTCACTGTGGACGCAAGCGTGCTTGCCACGACCGTGAGCATTAAGGCCGCTGACGTCTCTTCCGCTCTGGAGCACGGCGCCCAGCCCACCGCACCGACCTGTGCCGGGGAGAGCCTCCGACGGTGCGTGTTTAGCCAGGAGACCGGAGGCCCTGCGGCCCCGGCCGGCGGCAAAAACGGGGCTGCCCTCCGTGTTTGAACAGGCCTTTGCTCGCTTTGCGAGCGGGTTCTTCTGCTCCGCCAGGCTTTCGAATACAGACCCCCACTTAATCCGCGCACTTCCGACAGACACTGTCGTACTACGGGGAGGCTTTCTTGGGCTCCCGATGGAGCTCGTTTGGGCCCTCCATCTCCGAGGGAATCGGGAAGATGCACAGAAACAAAGACTTTCTCGGCGCCTTGATAACTTTTTGTCGTTTTTTCTTGCGCCTCGGCCGTATTAGCTGGAACTCCGCGGAGAACCGGTAGTGTCGAATTGAAGCAGGACTTGCTTGAAACAATGTTGCAGTTTAACGATACCTTTCTTTTGCTAGACGTGATGGGTAAGCACCCTGTATTTTCACGCCAATCGTTAATAAGCTTGTGGGCAGTAAAGTTATCAAGAAAGCCTGCATTTCACCGGATAGGTGACCCGCAATTTAGTATGTCATGTGGGTAATGTAAGGTGGCGCTGCGCCACAGAGAAAGAATAAGGAAGAGGTTAAACTACCGACCACTGGATGATACGTGTGTTTATCAAATATTTCACTCTCGGAAGTTGATGGTAGACGCAGCGTGTTCTGTCTGTGCAACACACCACCGAGTAAGGCACGTAGTTATCCATGGCTCAAGCGGGCAAAATTATTTTGAATTTTTTTCCTCATGCTTCGAAGGAAATTAGTCATTACATTTGATTTGCGTAAGTTTATTTACCTTTCTATACCTTTCTCGTCTTGGTCTGAGTTAAAGATATCGGTGGTTTAGCTTCATTTAGCTGCAAATGACGCTTGATAAGATTGCACAAATGGTTCTTGCCGAGGCATACTCTCGTTCTACCGATATATTCTCTCTGGCTCCATCATAATGAACCATTTTGTACCGTGTAGTCCCCCGGTCCGAGCAGAAGCAGATCTATGTCCTGTTATGTCTGGACGTGTACAGTGCGCCGCCCATGTTACCATGCGTATTATAAAGTGCAGGCTTCGCCAATATCTTTCTTGTACATTGTCCACGTTTAGAGCGTTCGATAAAAAAAATAAATCCTCCACATCAAGTCTTGTTATTTAGTACGCAATAGAATTCTTGAATTGTATGATTAGATTAGGTTCTGCTACGACGGAAAGAAGCTAAATGGTACGTTATTTTTCTTTTATCCTTTAGGCGTGCAGAAAAAGAGCCTTGCTTGTATTTAAAATTGACAGAATTAGGCTTACAACATCGTAAACGCTCAAGACTAAATCGACAAGGCCGTCACAGCCTAGGAAATGTTTTTTCCTTTCATCAGTTTTGCCAGAGGCCTTCAATGCTTTCATTCTGCGCTTCTGGAACGCCATCCACAATGGTTTGCGTCACGACCCTGGTGTTTTTCGGATCACGTCACGAAGTGCAAGTGGCCGTTGGTGGGTTTCAACAGGACTTTCGCTGAAGCGCACTCAGGCCTGTCGGTATGCGTCTTGCTGAAACCCCCCGATACCAGAAGCAGAGAAACGTGCGTGCACAACCTAAGTTCGACCGTTTCAAGGAAAAAAACATGTCTGAAGTCTCAAGCAGGACGACGTAGGGACGCATTGAACTTCTACATTTTTGCTATCGGATCTTCCGTTTTGATTCCAACGATGGCCGTAATGTTATCCACAACTTCTGACTACTCAGACGAGATTATGGGCGCATTTCCCGTGTTTCAAAAACGGGCGGCTGATTGAAGCCAGCGTGCATAGCTTCAAACATTAGAATGGACATCACGTATGAAATTGGTGGATACCTCTTATAAAAAAGCCACGTGAACCGGGGACGTATACTCGTTCGCTGCTTTCCGTACGGGGATCCACCGGCAGCGGCGGGCAAAGGTTGTGTTGTTCGGCGGTCACTGGTCAGCAGTTCGCGACCTTTGCTCTTTGGAAGATGCGCACGCGCGAAAACTGCCCGGTTCGTCGACAGGGGAGCAACTTAGCGCGAACACTCTGCCCTCCCGTGCCCTCTACGCTTGGAACCAAATCAACGCCATGGCGTGGGACCCAGCCGATCGGCATCTTTCTCACATCCCCTGTCGTCTCGTCTGTTTTCATCCCCTTACCCCGACCCAAGGCGTGAGGCGTGCCTTAAATAGCCCGCCGCTTCGTATGCCCGCCGTAAAAGATGCCACCTAGGGTGTAATTGAGCGCGCGTCCACTCGGAGAGAAAATGAAGGGGCTTACTTGCTTGTAGAACGGAAGAATAGCCCGGCTTTGATGGCCACGCGGTGGTGGTAAAAAACATTTTTTATTGAGCAGCCAAGGGAGCTGGAAAGGGACGTTGAAACAAAAAATTAAAGGCAGGAAAATACGGAAATGGACGACAGATGATGAGTATTCTTTGTACTGCGTTGAAGGCCAACGGCTACGGAGGAAGCTGAGCGCACCTCAGGGGAGGGAATCGAGGAGCGCCATCTACCATGCCAGAATGCATTAGACGGCGTGGGGAGACGACGATAGTCAGTATCATGAGCCCGAAGAAAACAAGAATGACTATGAGGTTAAGGGGAAGGCGGGAGAGAAAAAAATGAGAAGAGTACGATGACGATATACAGTAATGAAACATCGAAGCCTGTATGTAGCGACAGATTTCACGAAACCGCGTAACCGGAGAACCAAAATGTTTGTTGGTACTGTTGACTCTTAGTTATGCCAACTTTACACACACACACACACGCACACACACACACACAGAGATATATAATATATATATATATATATATATATATATATATATATATATATATATATATATATATATATATATATATATATATATATATATATATATATATATATATATATATATATAGTAGCCCTCACTATAACGAAGTTGATCTTTTCGCAACTCCTGCACAATTTCACCATCCAGCCATCGCTCTGAAAGTGTTTGTAAATAACTTGTAAATATACCTCTTCGCGCCACGTAGCAGCATCCTACGATGAATCACAGGGGCTGGCTGATTAATTTGTTTCTTAAGGCAAGCAAATCGATAATTGCATATTCGCACTTGATTGTTTCCGTTTTCCCCTACATTTTATCTAACCGTTGATTTGCGCCTATTCCCAACCAACGTATTCCCGCAGTTTCAAGTAAAGACAGAGAGAGCCGTAACAATTCAGTGGGGAGCTGAGATCTAACCTAAAAATTAGGTAGCCACCCGAAACTCGGCAGCATAGAAAGTGTTCAGTTGCAGCGCTGGACGACCAAGAGGTAAAAAAATACATTGTAAAGGACAAACACTGAAAGATCGTGCGTGCCAGGTGTACGATATGCTAGGTACAAAACATACACCTATATACAGTAACAATATGTCAACAGCGTGTGTACATGGATTTTAACAAATTGCCACCCGCACGCTGGCCTGGGGTGTAGGAAAAAATGCAGTGGTTCAGTTTTTACGACTTGGAGCGGTGATCCATACTTGTGAAAGGACCACGTAGTAAAAGATTTGCATGGTTTTAATTATTTTCTTACGTCAGCGGTACTATGATTGCTTCTATATTACGGGCATTACAGTGAAAGTTGCAGTCACATTCCGCCACGCAACTGCAACTGCAGTTGCAGCGCGCGCTTCTTCGGAAAACTGAAATAAAAAAAAATGCTTTCACGCCAGTTACACGTTGTGAATCGAATGTTGTGTTATAACCTAAAATCAAAAACATATTTAGCAAAGACAAGTTTCGCAAAATATTACGTCATTGCAGAATCGTTTGGCGGCCTAATTAGGATGCAATTTCTTCGAATGCATATGAAGTACGCTATGATACCTTTCAGCGAATATGCATCCGGTACGAGGTGAGACAAGGAGAACAAAGTTTGGGCAGCAAAACTTACAACATTAAGCAGATTTGCGAGGTCAGGAACTGTTAGCGTAACTGGAAATACACATTTTAACGCGAAAACGTGATCAAGCTGCTCAGATAAATTTGCGTTAGACTAGTCGGAAAGCCCTTTTCCTGCACGTCGAAACCCTTTAGTACTTCGCACAAAAAAACTGGTGCAAAACTAAAAACAATAACGGTATGAACCACCAGTTCGTACTATGAAAGACGGCGAGAATGTGGCACGGAGATAAGTTCACATTTTGTCGCCAAGTGAGGCGTTGTGTAGCAGCCACAAGAGATTTTAAGCAAAGCGCTGAATAGACGGCGTGTTTATGTTATCTAATCTCTTCGGTTTAGTGGGGAAGTATTCTTTGCCGTGTACCCAGAATACCAAACCTGGGACCCCTTGTATCTGCTTACCGGAAGAAAAAGGCTGAATTGGTGCAGTTAACATATTTAGCGAATATAGTATCGGATATTCACGATTTCAGCGCACGATAAAGATCCTCAGGTGGTCAAAATAAATCCGGAGCCCTCCACTACGGCGCGCCTCATCGCCTGCGTTGCGTCAGTGCGTTAAACACTACAATAAATCAATCTAATCAATCAAATAGGATATGCACATTACTTGTCAGAGAAAATTACGGTACAAAACAAAATTAAATCTGAACAACCCAATAGGCAAATCTGCCTACAAAGAAACTCACAAGTTACAAGAACGGCGGTAGACAGCTTCCGCATTAGTTCAGAACTCTGAAAATTTCTGTAGAGTTTTTTTTCGTTTTATATTGTGTTTTATTGGCCCTCCCTCACTTTGCTCGGGGCGAGTAACTATTATGAATTAGCCCAACGTTGAAATTACGCGCCCAAAACCTGTGCCCTAAAATCTGCAAGAGTTTCAAGTGAAGCTGGTGAATTCAGGTGATTTTTTTTTTCTCAACGACTGCACAAACAAAAACACGTTATCGGATAAAACAATGCAGCGATCCTAAAACGAGAACGCCAAAAAGAAGGATATCGGTCAGGAGTCACTAATTAGTGGATCGATGAGAAGGACAATGGCGCGCTTTTCTGCGACGGCACGGCTGTGTTTGGGTAATTGGTTCGCAAACGAGGCGTTCTCTCCGCGTGCTAAGCCCTTTGTCCGACTGTTGAACCGCGGCTACAAAAAATATCAGATAACCAGCAATGCCGATAATTGTTCGCTCCCTTCGTGTGTAAGAAATCGCTCAGCTCTTCACTCGTACTCGTGTTCGTGAAACGAACCGACAAAAACAAATACCGGGCTTTCATCTCCAATAATTGATTGCGCGATTTTGGCGCGATGCAACAGTCATAGGGTCGTAATTAATGAACAACAAGCAGTTCGTTGATTGCACTTGATTCGACGCCATTCATTGTTTTGTCAGATAATTAGGGACAGATGTTTGTGTGATATTACGAATTACGGCTTATTACGGGCGCGATATGGCTTTGAAGTTCCCAAGACAAACGGTGATAGATTTGCAACCTAGCGTGTATTGCGCATGCTCAGCTCTCATGATTACTGCGCACCCAAAGGCAAAGTAACCTTGTTTGGCAACTCAGACAGCCACACAGCGATTGCGGTATAACCTAGGTGGTGCAACGAGGAAAGGGCTCATTTTCTATCAGAGAGCGTTTTTTAAGGAAAGCAGGCCTGGCTTAGTATACGTGACGAACAGCACTCGAGAGGTACCACATTTCTTTATAACGAGCGATTTGGAAACTCGCAATCATGCTATATAATCAGAAATGGTTTTTGTTAATCAAAGGAAGCCTGTAATTACATTTGGTACAACCTGTGCCCGGTCATATTTTGAGAGAAAACATGAGAGAATGTTATTTCTTCACTTTGATGCCTATATATCCAGTCGCACGTGGTGTTTTTCTGCCCTTTTATTTCGTGTATCATTTCGTGTACCCTTATACCTGTCATCCCCTCCTGTACCGCCTTCAGCGCAACGCTTAGCCACAGAACGACATCCATGGTCACCGAACTTGCCGCTCTGCGGGCTGCTTTCGCCTACATCATCGAGCAACCAGCACGTCAGTGGGCAATCTTCACGGATTCTCGGGCGGCCCTTCAGTGCTTAAAATCGTACCCGAAAGAACAGCTTCTTTTAGACATCCATGCATTGCATTTACAAGCTCTAAATGCACACCATCATGTAGAGCTTCAGTGGATTCCTGCCCACTGAGGTATATCTGTAAACGTCAAGGCGGACACTGCGGCATCGATAGCGTATGATCTGCACGGGCCAGTGATACCGATGCCGCTCTCCAGAAAAAGATGCTTCTGCCCTTGCGTCCAAGGCTGCCTGGAGATTTCAGCGATCCATGTGGGCTATAGCGCCGCATAATTACGCGCCGCTTCACTCCATAGACCCGCACAGGACCTTTAGGATGCCTGAAGGACTTTCCAAGCATGACGAAGCGTTTCTTCACCGTGTGCGGCTAAATGTCGCTTACACCAATTACTTTCGATTCAAGACGAAACAGGCCGCTTCCCCCTTGTGCACTCTTTGTGACGTGTGCGAGGACTTGAACCACGTGCTATGTGAGTGTACGCGGTATAGAGCCGCCAGAACGTCCCTTTTATTGTCCTTGGGTCTTCCGCTTTCTAGAGGACTAACTATAAGTGACGTGCTAGGCCTTTGGCCGAACTCTAAACAAGCATCTCGAGCGACAAAAGTTCTATTGTCTTTCCTGCGAAGCACAGGACTTGATCAGACTCTTTAAACAGGACTCTCCTAATGAGCACGTCATCTTCATCACAGTTATTATCATCATCTGTTTATTGATTTCATTTTTTCATACATCTGGTGTAGCAAGCTAGGCGCCTTGGCCAGGCTAACCTCACCAGTATCATTAAAGATAATTCTCTCTCTCTCTCTCTCTATTTCCGAGGTATCGTATGGACGAAATTCTTCGTGATAGATAATGTGTATAATACATTAAGCATTAATCCTGTCTGAATTCTTTTATAAGCCGTCAAGGCAGGATATTCGGGCCAGTCAGTTGGCAGGCTGATAATCCATACTGCACGTGGTGCTGTAATATGTGGCAAATGAGTATATAGGACATACCTATTTTGTTTGCAAGATTTCTTGGAGGAATTATGCACGCAAATGTTATATTGCTTGGCGAGTTTACTGTGCATGGGTTTCTTTTGTTGTTCTTTATTGCTTGAAATTTTCTAAGGATGTATCACGTTGTTTCACTGTCGTTGTTTTAAAGATTCTAACATAGCGTCATTTCATTACACGTCGCGTCCACTCCACTTATTTTCACTTCGGTGATGGCCTCCATTTATTATGAATGGACAACAATTTCCTTGTGTGCTGGGGCTGGTTTTGAAGCTTCTTGCCAAGAAACTAGTTAACTGAGCTCTTGTGCAAGAAAAGGTTTTAAAGCAGCAGTCGGACAACAATTGTTTCCACTTTATTTTGCCGATGCTTATCGGCGGTGCGCATAGCTCATGAGCTTTCACGTTAAGTAGGTCCTTTCAGAATACCGTAGCACTGAAGGTCTGTATTTTCTTTACATGCTTGTATTGCGGTATTTTATTTTGTGTCACTTAAAGATTTAACGCCGAAAACTTGCAGAAAAAACTAACGAGGATTACAATGAGTCGGTCAAGGCTTGGACGATAGCGAAGCTGCAGGATTTCTTTGTACGCGATCACTCAAGGACACATCACCACGCATTTGTACAATTTTGAAATTGCTTATTTACATGTTCCTTCGTCGCTTTGCACTGTACTAGTAGTAGTCATCGTCATATGCATCGATATCTTCATGTTCCTCATATGCGAAGCATTACATTTGGAGTAGCGCTCGACGGCAGCCGCGGCGCAGCGGTGGCGCGAACGTGCGCGACGGGTGCTGGGCGTTCCTGGAGTCGCGTCGAGGTTCCGCGGTGCAGGTGTTGCGCCGGCTGTCGTGGCGTTATTGGTTGCTCGGCAACGCGGGGCGCTCCTCAAGGTTTCCACCACCTTTTCCTTTTTTTTTTTTTTTGCTAAAGGAACGGTGCGAGCAAGGGACGATGGGCGGTCGCCTCGAGGTTCGCGCTCACGCGCTCATGGGCACACTGGGCATTTTCTTGGTATTTTTAACGTGTTGCGCGCCACATATTACTGGAAGCTACAGCAGCTCCGCTAGTAAAAACAAGTGTCTAATTAGTCCCTGCCGTTAGCACGGTTTTCAGGTGTGCTGAAGCAATATTTTCACATTAAACCACTTTATTCTGCGATGTTTTGTCAAGCTTTATGATCGCCAATCTTTTTCGGTGGTTTTCAATAGTTACACACCACCGTTATTAACAAAATGACCCGAATTGGCTCTTAGCTTTTGTTCTCTCACATAGCACCACATGCCTCTTTGAAGAGTGGAGCCGGTCGTAATAATCTTGCTATGTAAGTCATAGAAAGCACTTCTTGATCTTCAATCAGTCTCGGCTTTGGAACGGACATTTCTGAAGGAAATCATCGCGCGTATAGATGATGGCAACTAGTAAGAAAGGTCCAATTGGACGTGATTGATTGATCGATTGATTTATTGATACTTTATTTGCAAAAGTAAAGGTCTAAGGTGTCATGATTTCGTAACTTCGGCTGGAGGAAGTAAAGGCTCAGAAACTGCAGGTTTGTCTACTGCAGGTATAAACATTGTTTAGCAGCAGTGTTTGCAACAGCAACAGCACGTGGGTCCGCGGTAAAGAGGTAACTATGCTTTACGATAATAAATACCTCACCGTCAGCGTATGTTTGTTTCTTACAGTTCACGCTTCCTTCTGGGCCGCGTTTCGTCAAAACATCGAAGTTGTTGCACCCGTATCGATAGGCCAGTTGCAACGACACCGTTCGGAGTTTCGCCGCGGGGCTCCTCGTTATAGTCGCCTATCCGTTCCCTATCCCGAACGGATTCCCGCACGTCTTTCTTAACTAGAAGAGGAGCAGGCAGGCAAGTAAGAGCACGTCGGGGTCATCACGTTCATGCGGCGGAGACGACGGCCCTTGCTGGTGGTCGCGCGGCTTTCCACCACCCGCGTCCTGCTTTGGAACACCCCCCCCCCCCCCCCATCTCCCCCCTCCCTTCTTTAATGCGCATTCGTCCTCGACGAGTTGACGACGCAAGCCAAGGCAGCGATCGAGGCAAAGCGGTGATGCACCCCGACAGGGCTGTCAGGTAGCCCATTCAGGTCTGTCTTTATCGATCTGGCAAAAAAAAAAAAAAGCTGTCGGAAGCGGTGTAGGTCTCAGCCGCTCTTGGCCGTATCCTCCTGGCTGGAACGGCGGGATAAACGCTGTGGCCGTTGCTGCCGCCTTCACTGGCCGTCACTCGGTGTCGTGCTTGCTGTCGACCCCGTGATTGAATCGAATGTACCGCCAGGCGCGTACAAGCTCTCCTGCGGTGAGCAAGGACCACCCTGAGCGCCCAGATGAAACAAAAGATTGCCGCGGGTGGGCGGGGCGCGTGAGAGCACGCGTGCGTATTCGTGACTACATAGAGACCCCCTGTGGTGTCTCGGCGGGCAGCGCGTGAATCCTAGCTCTTCAGCCACTTCTGCAGCGTTTAACTTTGACAGACATTGTGGAGCTCGGTGTAGGGATGAAAGAAGTGGCGAATGTTCTACTGGAGCGAAAATTTTCTTGGTGGCAGCTGAATCTTTCTGGTTTGCTGAAATGAGCAACGTGCCTTCTTAGTAGCTATCTGGATTGTGCCAGCACATGCGGGATGTATGACATGGTTATCATGTTCAGAAGAAGGTCTAGCGTACATTTCAGTTACTTACGCAGAAGAAGATTTGTTAGGTTACAATTACGGTCTAGTAAGGGAAAGTTATAGAAAATTAACAGTACATGGACAAATAATTTTGTAGCTTCTACCCTAAATTAGTCAGGCGGCTGAAGGAGAGTGCATGGTCACTGAACTTGTTTCAGAACTGTTATTTATTACTAAGCTATGGCATGGAATGAATTTCTGCGCTAATTTCTGGTATTCTTTTTTTTTTCTGGAGACGGAAGTTTAGAATGACAGCCATGTTTTGGGACCATACATCTCCGTCAGAAAGTGCAAGTACTGACGAGGAACCACTTAGAATTCTCAAATGCTTTCAGATCTCATTCCGCTGTGAACAAAGTTTGCTCCAACCTGACATAACTATACTAAGGCAACTTCATTAGATGTCTTGCTTGTCATGCAGGAGGCATCGTCGGTACGTAAACAACAGACGCTGCGTACCTACTGTTTTGGGCTTTTTGAAGACGACTCCCCAGCACGGGAGGATAAACGGGCGATCATATTTTTCCTTTCGCTACATCAGCTTCGAATCCGTTAAAAATTAACAATTTTGGTTCACAGTACCTGTCACACAGATTTTTTTTTCTAATTTCAATTAATACCAGGTTGGTTAGGTTGTCATGGGCCATGTATCTTTTCGGGTACGAGCCGGCCCAAACAACTTTCACGGTTTACCTGCTGAGGGATAACCCCGGTCATTTTAGGCCAGTCACTCATGTGCGTAGCATGAGTATGCAAGCGTGCGGTATCAAGTAACGGCGTGTTGTTTGTGTATTTGCTCCTTTTATTCGTTGGGGGACTGGAGAGGAGGGGAAGGTCCGTGCGGATTTCGGTCGGCCTAAAATCTACACTATAAAACATTTCCGTGGTTAAGCTTCATCCCAATGCCCTCAAGTGACCAATGGACGCCGCTAATAAAGCGAATTCGTCAACTAATGAGGCCCAGGACAGAGTTTGACTGAATTGTTTAGTTACAAGCAATTGAAGAATACCCAAGTGGAAGTCCACGACATTTTGATGCCAGATCGGTACCAGCCCGGCCTTTCCTGTATGGTGCAGAACTTGAGTTAAACTTTTTGTACGAATTTAACCACCGCCCCCAAACCGACTTAAAAGACACCAAACCATTCTTGCTTACCGAAGGAATAGGGTCAATTGAGCTAAGCGACCATTCTATAGAAAAAATAAATCACGGGTTTAAAAAGACGAGATTCTACCTTTCGAATACAGAGGCCGAACAACGGAGCTGTTTTAGCAGTTGCTCAAAAGAATAGATGGGGTGATCTAAGCGAGCCAGTAGATGGCGCTGGTAGCATACAGGAAGCGTCGGGCTTGTACTTGACTGGGAACCTAATGTCCCTGGCGGTCCGCTACCACTCGCTGGCTAAAGCGCAAAAGGTCGCTTTTATCTTCGTGTGGCTATTATTTATTTTTTCCAGAGGGAGTTTCAACGGAAGAGACAGGTTAGGGTTAACAGGTCTGGACAAAAAGTACTTTGTTTCAAGGCAGCATATTTATCGCGTAGCGAATCCCCTTGAACTCCCGATTACATGATTCCCTCACCCTGAGATGTGCCTATAGGCGGTATTCGTTGAAAAGTTTAGCCGTCAATTTCTTCGCTTGGCAACACTGGAAAAGGCCACAGACATGGCCGATGCATGACGGACACAGCGCGGCTTGGGCCACTGCGCCCGCACGCCGAAGAAAACACCGGCGTGCGTCATCTGCTGCGTTCCAATCAGATTATAAACGGTGGCGTCAACAGAGATGTTATTAATCGCACTCACATTGAACTCGAGGCAATACTTTCCGTTCGGTGAGGTAGAGTTTTTAACGTGAAACACAGTCATGTGTTTCACAGTCATGATTATAGCATGGACAAGTACCGCCATCCCGCGGAGCTCGACGTAACGAGTGACGGCGCACTCACACGGTTGCATGGAGGAGAAGAGGGGTGCCTGACCGGCGGGCCGTGCGCACAACATCGGCTAGCAACAGACGCTTGGCTACAGATATGGCGGTGCACACTTGGTTGCCTGCATGCATTCCACGTCATTGAATACCGGCTATATGTTTCGAATACAAGAGCTCGCCGATGGTGTTCAAAATAACGAGAATTTGAGGAATGAGCGCAAGACACAAACGCCAGCTATAGCGGCAATATCGAGCTGGCCTGAGTTTTATACCGCCAGCGCGGAAAGTTTCGAATTTTGCGCCTCGAGACCGCGGTTTCTTTTCGACGGCGTGATAAATGAACGCACGTGCTCCGTAAGAAATGTACGCCAATGCGCATTCCTTACCTCACAGATCCACGGGAAAATCTCCATATGGTAAACGACGCTCACTTTGATCACGGCCGGGCTAGAGCGCCGGCAAGAGCGGCCGGGCTAGAGTGCGCGCCACAGCTCTAACGCGGCCGTATTTTTGACTTACTTTTCTTCCCTCATCTGTTTATTCTCCGAGTGGACTTTCGCAAGTACCACGGGGATACGCAAGATGATGTAGACACTCTCACCTCCTCTACCGCCTACCCATACCTGACGAGACCTTAAGTTACTCCTTCTGAATAAAGAATTATAAGAATAATAATTGGTGTTACCATTTTCCCCTACCGAGAATTCTTTCGCATCGCCTTCATTCCCGAAAAAATGAAAGGATCATCAGAAATGTACAAATCGTGGCAACATAATAGGGCTTTCTTTTATCTTTTCATTTGTTCATTTTGCTATGCTCCAACCAAATCAATGTACTGCAACATCTTGTATTTATCTCTCGCATTCAATCGCTCTGCTTGCATCGAGGTGCCCGAAAAGCCGGTTTCCTTAAGCGCCATACAGTTCAGGCGCCTTCACTGCAGTGACTAATGCATGCGTGATCTGCGGGTGGCGTGCACGTACTAGCGTCATTAAATAAGTTACGGTAAAGAGTACCGCCACTTCGTGCACCCGGAAGCGTCTGGAGGCCATTTTGTTTTTGACTGGCAGTGTTGCCATCTCTCCTAACGAAACCGCCGCCGGTTGTGACGGGCAGAGTGCGACTGGCCGCTCTAGCGTCCGCGCAGCAGAGCGAGAGAGAGAGAGAGAGAGAGAGAGGCGCCCAGAAAAAAAATGGCTTCGCCCATATGTAAACAAACATCACGTAATGCCGACTGACCAATGAAAATCCTGGCGAAACATAAACATGAAAGAAAAGAGTGCCGATACTCTAAAAGCCTTTATTTCGTAACGCTAGCACGTACAGCTCACGTGCGCGTTTGCCGCTGGGGTGGTGGCGTCGTGCGGCGCGCAGAGCGTGGCGTCTTTCTCCGTCGCCGCTGTACTAGAGTGAACTGGAATTCTAGTTCACTCTACCAGTACTGTCTGCTGAGGTCGCGCCGCCCCTTTCGTTGTTACTCGTTTTTGCGGTGGAGGGAAGAAGTAAACTGGTGCCCTTGCTCCACGCTTGCTTTACTAACCCGGAAGCTTGGACTCGATTAATGATCCTCGTAAACTCGACGAGCAAACTGGGGGAATTTCCGCGTGTGGGCGCGCGCGCTTATGTTTCGCGTGGCCCGCTATGGTTCTTGAGGCGCCTAAAAGGTACCGCTCGAAAATACCGTTGCTTTTTTTACGTCTCGGGGCTGGAACAAAATTAGCATGTAATTTCGTGAGCAGCCACCGAGTCTTGCTTGTTGAGCCACTCTTAGTGTTTGTTCCTGTAGCATTTAATTACGATAGCTGTTGTTTCGTAAGCTCTCGTGACAACAGGACTACAAATGATAGACGCCAGCCTTCTTTCCCTTCTTTTGGATTATTCACGCACT
The DNA here is from genome assembly GCF_048455015.1 of Haemaphysalis longicornis. Taxonomy (NCBI): domain Eukaryota; kingdom Metazoa; phylum Arthropoda; class Arachnida; order Ixodida; family Ixodidae; genus Haemaphysalis; species Haemaphysalis longicornis. Next base: position 80,910,127 of record NW_027526361.1, read on the forward strand.
TTTCACCAGCAGAAAAAAAATTAGAAAGAAAAACAACGAGTTCATCGGTCACCCAAACACATTGGAGTGGTTACAGGAGCGTCATTCGGAGAGAGGAATATATAGTGGGCGTCTGACCTTTCGCAACTGTCGCTACACTTGGCGCCCCTACAACTTGCTCAAGCCGACACAGCCTGCGTTGCAGGGGTGGTAGCCAGCGCCGCTCCGACAACCGAGAACTCCTCGGAGTGGCGCTGGCTACCACCCCTGCGAATCAGTAAACACTTTTATGAAAAATTTTTGGGCTTAAGGCGCCGAAGCTACAACGCTTCCGATTTGGCGCAAGGTTGTGTAAAAACAAGGCTGCTATCCCTTCCAGGTTTTTTAACAGCGAAGCTGTTTAGCAGATCTTAATCTTTCATGTCCGCAGTTAAAAATACCAAGAAATGTGTAATACCAAGAAATGTGTAATAAGAAATACCAAGAGGTTGTGTAAAAACAAGGCTGCTATCCCTTCCAGGTTTTTTAACAGCGAAGCTGTTTAGCAGATCTTAATTTTTCATGTCCGCAGTTAAAAATACCAAGAAATGGCCGAGCTTGCGCACGTGAGCGCGGGAGTCGCAGTGACGGCCCGGCCGTTAACAACACCAAGAAAATGCCTAGCACTCGTGTGTGCCCGCCTGGCGGTGACGGCCGCCCCGCGTCCCCTGCGCGGATTTGTCAAGCCAAGCATACCCATTTACTATGATTGGCAAAGATCGGGGAAAAAAAAAACCAGCGTTCGCCGTAGTCGTGGCAACGGCTGCTCGGAACGAAAAAAACGAGTCATAGCATACGCCCCTCCAAGGTGAAGTCCAATGATTATCACTTCCAAGAAAATGAAGGAAGCTCACAATTATAGCAGCAATGATGGAGTAAAGGTCGTTGCGGCAGTGAAGAAGAAGCAAATGAGCTGCAATCGCGGACTCAAACATTGGTGATGGTCGTGAAGGTTGCGTACAGCTTCGCTACCTTCAAGCTTTACGCGTTAGTGGGAGCTTGCTTTATTTTTTTTTCGAGCACTCTCCATAGGTCGGCGTACTCACTCTTGAGTACACTCTTTTGTGTTCATTTTAATCAAACTCATGAGTGAGTACTATGATGAGTGAGTACAGATCCAAATAAAAAATGTGTGAGTACAGACCTAGAAAAAAGTATGATGACAGGTGAGTACACACGCTAGTGCATGTACTGGTGCGTACATTACTCGCGAGTACAGTACTCATGAGTACTGCTGGTGCATGTATGTACTCGTGAGTACATTACTCTACAGTATACTGTACTGTATACTACAGTAAAGTACGAGTATATTGCTCATCAGAACAGCATCCGCGAGTACTGTACTGAGGAGTACCTGCACTCGCGAGTAGTACTTATGAGTACTGTACTTGCGACTACATACTCGTGATTTCGATTACGCACTCGATACGCGACTTGCGTGCACGAGTCTCAGGCATTTGCCGGCGCCCCTTAACTGCGGTTTTCTCCATTCCCTCTTCCACGTTTGTGTCGCGCTCGGCAACCGCTCGTCACGGGGTTGTCACACTGAAAGCCCCGGCAAGCATGGATGGCGTTGCTGCACGGGTAATCAGGCTGCTAGCATGCACAGTGCACACTGAAGCCACTCTTTCTGGGTCTTCCGATTTGGTAACCCAGAATACTGTCGCCAGTTTCAGTTAGACAAAATGGTGATAAGGGAACTAGAAGAACCGACTGGCACAATCTGGAAGTGTTCTCTGTCTTTATTGCTCTGGCTAAGTTGAGTCTGTGCACGTAGTGCGGCGCGTGAATGGGAAAGGTTGATTTCGACAACAAATTACTAACAAAAATTTTTCGATACGAGTAAGTGGGGGTAAGAGTTGAGTGCAGGTGAGTACAGATGAGTCCGAGGGAGTACAGATTGAGTACAGGTTCGAGTAAGTACAGATTGAGTACGAGTAGAAGTGAGTATTGATTGAGGAGGAGTAAAAGTGAGCACACGTACTCAATCTGAGTACGAGTGGGTACAGATTGTGTAAGAGTACTTGCGAGTACAAGTGTGTACAGATTAAGTACGAGCACTCGTGAGGAGTAATGGGTTTTGGTACAAGTGACTACGGTTACAATTGAGTATGTGATTGGTAAATACGAGTGATTTTGAATACACACAAGCTTTTTGAGCCTGGGTTTGAATGAGCACAACCTGAAGGAAAAAAAAAAGTGATTTATTTTGAGTGAGTTCTTTCCGTTTCGCCGATATATGGCCCTGTCTATAGTCGAGTAAGTCTAGTAAATGTGAGCTCGTCGGTTGGGAAGTTAGGACATACTGAATTCAAAGGGTTTTGTATAGTAACGCTGCAGTTGAGATGTTATCTCCTTTTTACATAGCTTTAGGGTCACCATTATATTTCTCGTGAGTTTTTAAGAACAAGTTTTCCGAGTTTTAATGACCATCCGTTCCTTAAAATATAATTCTAAAGCTTGTTCGTCGGTAATCACCAACTTCCAAAATCGTCTCGGGAAACTGAATTGAGAAGGACTCTGTAGGCCAAACAGGAAATGATAGCTGCATCTAATCAGCGGCAACCGGTGCCTTTAAGTTAATCGAATCGCGTATGAGAGTTATAGCTCTGAGAGCCGAAAGGGGACATTTCAGTCGGTCTTCATATACGGCGCCATTTATACGGCACGAAGTTTCGGCGTGGGAGTGAAGGCGAGCCGGCCAGCCCCAAACCGGCATCGATTCGTTTCTCGGTCGCGGGCATCAGGCCGAATTAGACACGCTTAGCCGAGCCTTCTTCCCAGGCCCGTTGGCAGCGGCCCATTCCTCCTTGGCCATGACGCTTTCTAAGCTAATAACTGACGACTAGCTCCGCTCGGAGAGGGTCGTTCGTATTAAGTGTGGGTGCGCCATCTTCCTAACCATGAAGGTTTTGAGTATATACCTTTTGAAGCACGCCTTTTTAAAGGGAAGCTTTATACGACAACGCGAGAGGAACATCCCGTGTTGTCTTGTACGCAGACAACTCCTTCGGCGCAACCCTATCCCCATTCGCGAAATGAACAGGCTGGAGAGGTGTTAAAGGTAAGGAGAGATAGATTGGCTGAGTTTATAGATGACGTCGCTCCACTCTTCGAAATACCGACAACTGTAAGTGGGAACGGAGAATCGGGGGAAGTGAAAAACACCAGCAGCAGCTCGCCACAGCTTCGCATGGACGTATTCTTTGTTAACCACCTGCATAGGACGCATCTTACCGGTACTCGCCTACGGGGGAGAAACCTGGAGGTTGACTAAGGGGGTTCAACTTAAAATGCGGACGACCCAGCGAGCAATGAAACGGAAGATGATAGGTGTAACATTAAGGGACAAGTAGAGAGCGGAGAATGTCAGGAAACAAAAACGTGTTAAGGACATATTAGTAGAAATTAAGAAGAAGAAATGGACATGGGCAGGGCATGTAATGCGCAGGCAGGATAACCGTTGGTCATTAAGGGTAACAGAGTGGATCCCTAGAGAAGGCAAGCGTAGAAGGGGGCGGCAGAAAGTTAGATGGGCAGATGAGATGAAGAAATTTGCGGGGATAAATTGGTCACAGTTGGCACAGGACCGAAGTAATTGGAGAATAACGGGAGAGGCCTTTGCCCTGCAGTGGGCGTAGATAGACTGGTGGTGGTGATGATGATGACGATGATAACTATCTGGCTGCTTTATACAAAAGGGATGTCTACGTAAGGGTCAACCTAACCAATTGATGATGATCATGATGCATAGGACGCAAGGAACCGCTCGGTGCGGCTTAGCCGCCAGGCAGAATAGCAAGTGGGAAAAGGCCGACATGCCTGAATTGCGGTGCCCGGGGCATACTGCATGCAATAATGAGTTCATTTGTTATTAAATATATACAACGTGTTACTGTGCCACTCACAGTTGTCGCATACGCACCCGTCGCGGTGGCTCAGTGGCTAAGGCGTTGTGCTGCTCAGCACAAGGTCGCGGGTTCGATTCCCGGCCGCGGCGGCTGCTTTTCTGATGGAGGCGAAAAGCAAAAACGCCCGTGTGTGCGAGATTTCGGCGCACGTTAAAGATCCCAAGGTGGTCAAAATTAATCCGGAGCCCTCCACTACGGCGCGCCTCATCGCCTGCGTTGCGTCGGCGCGTTAAACCCTACAATCAATCAATCAATCGCATACGCGGCAGCACTTTAACAGGGAAGGTGTAGACGAAAAGCTGATAACATCTACGTGCATTTTTCGAACGATTTTTCTAGCAGCGCAGCGTACTAGACTCGTCTAACCGAATCAGAGCAGCGTGGTCGGCTTTGGCTGCACGCAATGAATACGCGTGCGTTATCGCACCCACGCGGGAACTTTTCGCTGAAGGGTGGCTCATAGAGGCGCCAGTGGGCCCTGCTGCCTCCTGCACCCGCCGTTCCGCCACAGCGCCGATAACTCTTATCTGCCCCTCTGCTCCGTTGGGAGCGTTGACGGCGGCGATGATGTTTCTGCAGCGACTACGCCTAGGCCAGCCCATTCGGGATTTATTGCCGCACCGATGCATCGACCAGCCCCGACACCCAGCACTCATTAATTGAATTGCGTCCTGTTTAGTGAAGTCGGGCGCCGCTATTCTGCACCCGGCTTTTTGTTTGGTGCAGGCCAGCGTGACAGCGTGTTCCTTTCGCGCGCCCGCCGTCGCCGCAGGAAAGGAAGAGTTCAGGGGGGGGGGGGGGGGGGGGGGGGCGCTAATCAACGCCGGGACAAAACACTGCCATGGCTGCATCCACGGGGGGCCGGGTGGTTGTAGATTCGGGAGCCGCTACAGTGAAGTAACTTCGCCCACCGCATCGCCGATTAACGCGTAAGTGGAGCACTTGAAATGTGTGACGATAATTGCGTAGACTGCAAACGTCTATTTATCTGCATTTTCGACGAAGCCTGCGTTGATTTTCTCCCACTCTTGCCTGGCATATTTTAATTTTTTTTGTGTGTGGAAGCCCAATTTGTATGATTGTTTCAGTACTAAACAAATTGTGCGGTGTTTTAATGCCGATTCAGATCATGCCCCTGTTTGTATGTCGGCGTGAAAAGAAAGCTCTATCATCGTGAAGCATAGCGACGGCTTTTAATCATTGCGCGTATGTGGAGGGGGGTCCTCTTCCAAGTTTCTTACCGGGGACTCTTAATTGGCCGTTTTGAACCGCGGAAAGCGGCGGTGTTTTTATCCGCCAAAAGGGAGACGGAATTATGCTAACGAACGGATTATGCAGGAGTTGGTCCGTTTTGTTTCAACGTGTCGCGTATAGGGGTGTGAACGGTCTTTGCGACGTCACGAGAACCTCGCATTTGCAATGCATATCGCGTGTACGGCATGCAGAGGCATGACCGGCCATGTTGGAGCTTCGCAAATGTTGGTGAAAGCAGGTTTAGCCGCTGCGGGGAACAGGCTGTTACGAAGGATCAACGTTGCTGAGTACGAAGTCGGGGGTGCGATTCCCGTGCGTGGAGACTGTGTATATATTGTTCGTAAGGGCGTAATGCGACATCATTCCGCGTGTATGACATACTGGAACGTGGTAAAGAACGGCGGGAAAGGGGAGATGGTTAGTCATACATTACTTTCTACTACACGCGTTTTCTGTCATGTAACTTTGAGTTCCTAAAACTACCGACTTGGTTGCTTAGAATTAGTAGTTGGTTGATTCTGGGCGTTTCTGTTTATGGACACATAGGGTACACCCTTGTTGCGGCAAAAATCACTTTTCTTCGAAATTTTCTATGGTCCTCACTGTACTATATCCAGAGCAAGTAATGTCCGCTTGTAATGTAGTATTCCTTATAACAAACTGCCCCCCCCCCCCCCCTTATGGTGGCATCATATAAGTTTTGTAGGAGAAATTCCATTCCCAGATAGCTACAAGCCCGGTACTTGCCGTGCGCAGCCAAGGCTATCTACTGATTCGCTTGGAACACTCTTTGTATCCTTTTGAATAGGTGCTAAAAAAAAACAAGCTGCTCGCCCTCTTTATAACCTGGGCAAAATCATGGGTCTTGGAGCGAACGCCGTTTGTTCAAGCCCGAGCAATGTCGAAAAGTTTGCAAGGACCGCGATTTACTGCACAATGTTCCCTTCGCCCAATTCTGTGCATTTTTTCGTGAGATGAGGGACTTATACTACCTTTTAAGTAAGCTAAGAGGTTGGGCGCGCTATGTAAACATGTTTAATTAGCGTCCTGCGTCGCTCCCGCTGTACCGGGCTTGTAACTATCTTGGAATAAATTTTTATCGCGGTATCTAGCTAAGCAAAAAAAACAATTAATTGACCATTTGTAAGATCGATCTTCTGAGACATTGGGCTTAAAGACGTGTGCCCCAGGCTGATCCTGGGACGCGATGGCACATACTCACGCAGGCAATTGGAGAACAGTGAGTAAGAGAGACGCTACTTTCTAAAGATTACGTTTTGTTTTCTGGTTCACTTGCTGACAGAAAATTCTCGTTTTCGCATCTCTAACCCCGGCGCCTCTCTCAGCACAGGGGAACGGTAATTTTCTTTTATTCCGTACAGCTGCAACACTGAGCACTGCTCGTGTGTTACAGTAGAAGGTGCAGGTATGAGATGGGGACACATATAAGACTAGATAATTTTCGACCCGCATTGTTCGTGGTGTGGCGTTTATGGTAAAATGTTTATAATAGTTGCGAGATATCGTGCTCAAATAACAAAATAAATGGTCATTGACAGCAAAGACTTAGCGGGGTTACGTTGTCACCGTGGTAATAAGTCTACAGTTTATCTACGCCCGAGTCTGCATCGAAAAAATGGCCAAGTTGGAACATTTCTATACCACGGCATCACGAGCGAACGGAAAGACAATATATAATGACCACAGTGTTTCGTTAAAGTTTGTCGTTGCTTGAAAATTCGCATCCTCGCGTCTGGCGCTATCTACTGGACGAGTGGATCCTGCCTTTCGCTTGAGCCAAAGGGCACGCACTTAGAGCCCAGGCGGAGCCCCACCGCTGATGAGACTGAGGGACCAAGGGGTGGTGAAGCAGCCGTAAAACTCTGTCAAGTCACGTGGTTCGTTTTCGCTGAACCGCACTCGCGGATGGTTCTGCGAGCGCTGAGCAATCGAGCACCGCCGAAGTAGCAGCTTCATTCTCGTCTGTTCGCGTGGTACCCCAGGGGCCAGGATCTCAACGAGCGAAGCGATAATAAAGGAGGGCACCGCTTGCGTGCCTGTAGCTGAAGGTCGCTGCGACTCCATTAATCACCTTGAAAGAAGTAACGTGCTATTGTTTTTCCTCTAAAATATTATGACCGGCTGGGAAGCTCAGTAGATGCTATTTTTACTTCGAGCCTAGGACGAACGTTTCAGGCCAAGGTAGTGGTGTTCCTTGTGGACAAACAACCGCACTTCTGTAACAAGCTAGAAGGCGGAATCGAACCGAAGACGGGCATTGATCCCGCCCTCCCCTTCTCGTGCCCACCACTGTGGCGTTCGGCATCGAGTACGGATTGTTTTTCTTCCTTTCGGCTCACAGTGATGGGAAGCGAACGAGGACTGCTGTTATGATTTACGATGCCAGCCGGGCAGCCCCGGACTTCTATTGCTGGCCGTGCGATAGGAACTTATTTGACTCGGCGCTCGCAACGACGCGGTGGCCGACGATTTCGCACGGCGCCTATTACATTTCCGGGGCGTTATAACTTGACTTGTCACTGCGTGATGTCGATATTGCGCTCCGCCTCGCGCGCATTGTTACGACTGAGATTTATCGACGGACTAGTAAGAAAGCAAACCAAACAAAAATTAGAGATTATCTTTCGCAAAGATGCGTAGTACTTTTCCTGTTTTGTAACAAATTTGTGTTGGCGATCTTCCGAGCTCGCCACCAACAATAGCGGTGAGGGTGTTCGGTCCCCCCCCCCCCCCGTTCAAGTAAATCCAAGTACGCGCCCCGTTTTTTTTTTTTTTTTGAGCGGGAATCATCAACTATTCTACTCTGGTACTTCTTGCACTTGTGACCTATCCTTCTTCTTCTGTACGGCGTTGTCTAGTAGGCCGGCTGGTTACTCCCCCTAGGGAAACACTAGGGATGGCACAGGGGAAATTTATCGGTAGTGCAGTCACTAGTGTTGCTGGGTAACAGGTCACTAGTTGCTGAACTGTAGTAATTGGTAAGCCATGGTTTCTTCGCGGGAGTCCTGCCAGTGACCCACGAGCGATGGCCTACCCTCGAGTGCACGGGTGGTTCACCAGTTTCCCACCAGTAATTTGTGGACCACCGATGACCAGTGACTCGCCATTCACTTAGCAGAAAGTCAGTGACCGATAGCAGATCCGCTATAGTGATCCCACCAGAAACTACTGAAAACATTTTCTGGCTATTGCCTAGCCCAAGAGAAAGTGTCGTCTCTAAAAAGATGTCGTCTAAAAAAGAGGAGCACCGGACTCAAACAAAACGCCTGAGGGGAGCAAAGAACCGTGAGCCGTAAAAACATTCATACAATTTTAAAAAAATTGCCCACTTTATTTATGTTTAGATAAAAAAAAAAGACAGCTTTCTCATTCCACTAAGTATCCTCCGCAATGTACTTCCCTCCGATTCAGATGCTTCACTCGTAGAAGCACGAGAGGAAATGCTTTTTGCTCTCTTGTTCCGTACAGCCCAAGAAGACTACAATGCTGCGTAAAAAATTTTTGCTAGCTTTTGCAGGAGAAATGTTTATGCGTTAATCAAAACACTATGACACAACGTCTTTTCTGTGAAGTTAAAAGCTCACACTGCACCGCTTTCAACAGAAACACGCCGGTGAACTAAGGCGGCCTTTCCTCGTTTCTCCCTGTCCCTCTCTTTAACTGCTCTGTTTCCTCTTTCGCACAATGGAATTTCGTCGCATTTTCTTTCTTCCTGCGATCAAATTTCGCCTCGCCTCGCAAAGAGAGAGCCGCGCCGGCGTCTCGATAGCGGCGTTTCGGTCCCGGGCTGTGACGAATTGCACCCTTAGTCACGATTGAATGGAATTTTTATTTAGCGCTCGGGCGGCCCGCTTATTTCCAAGCGAAGGCTGCTGCGCCGGCCGCAGATTGCCAACGCTGCGCGTCGCCGCTTCTCGCTCGCTGGCAGCTTTTTGATAGCCTCCAAACGACAACTGGCGCGGGGCGACGACACGGTCCTTCTTTGTTGGGGGCCGTTCAGTTCCCGTCGATCGTCGACGTCGGAGACTCGGGGATCAAGAACCCGGCAGCCCGGACGCAGGGGCAGCGTTTTATGTCTTCGGCAGATGGAGCCGCCTTTTCGTTCCCTACAAAGCCGAGCCAAAAAAAAACAAAAAACAATAGTAATATTAAAGGACTCCGGATGCAAAGCCTATATATAAGCGAGTAAAAAGGGCCAATAAAAGAAATAAGTTAGATGGCGTAGATCTTGTATTTCTCCTGTACTGTATACTACTTTCTTTGTCCCTCGCTTGGTGTAGTCCCGCGCTTTTTCGCCGTTGGATCGTTGCACGCGGCGGTTCTTTGATCTCGACTACCCTCACTCATTTGCTGTATCACCCTCGTTCTCTCCCCCAGTGAACAGTTCTCACGTCTCTCAAACATGTACCCACACGCACGGACTTTCTTGGCTGTAATCCATCGTTTAAATTTCTGAGCACTATGTATGTTATGTTTCAATTACGCCCCTGAACTTTTAGCTTTTTTGGCGAGTGTAGACGGGGAAAAATACATCAGCGCGGGGCTGTTTTTTTTTTTTCAGCCTCTGAATGGTGTAAAATAAGGCAGGGCAGGTTAAGGGTACGACATTAAAAAAAAACGAAACATGGCCATTCAAGACATTTCAGCCAACTCAGGAAATGCGAACTACACACAAAATGGCAGAAAAAATATATAGACGATGGGAGTGGGAACTTTATTGCCTTAATTTTTTAACAATTGTCAGCAGTTTGTGAAACTGAGAAGGGGGATCTTCATAGCGTTGCTGTCTTCTTGCTTTTCGTCGCTTTACCGCAGTCCTCAGCACACGCAATCCCAAGTCTTGCGTGAAGAAGGATAAGCCCCGAAAGAATTTTGACTTCTGTATACATCAGCTTTGTGCTTCAAAGTGTTGAGAAATAATCGAGCGAGGGCCGTCACCTGTTTTTCGTGCTTTTTTCTCAATTTTGGAACTTGCTTTCCAGCCTCACCGTAAGGAAAAATAATAAAAGCAATTACCGGAAGCCGCTGAATTTCGTGGATTTTTCATTTTTAGCGAGCATAGTTGAATATGATACAAAATGTGTCAAAGGTCGTCTTAAAGCTTCTATCGGCCACTTCGGTCCTCCTGCGGGCCTGGTTTGATATAATTGATTCTTATATGACTTAATTTCACAACCAAACGCCGCATTGACAGTGATAACGGTTAGATTGTCATTTTTTCCCCAGCCTTAAATCAGTCTTATGAAAGCTGATGCCGAGTTCTTTCTGGGCTAAGTATGTCCAACGTAACTGAGCAGAAAATGCAAGCAGAGAACTTCTGGAGGGAAACGACGTCCTGAACGCTTTGTCGAAACTATACGGAAAACTAGGTCAAAAGTAAGTAGCAAAACTCGCCAGAAAAACTAAGCCAGAAAACCAAGTCGGAACCTTCTCGAAACGTTTGGTCGAAATATACAGATCACGTGCATATAAAAGAAAAATAGCGCGAGGAACAGCTACACCCTATAACCTTTTAACCCGTACCGTCAAGCTATAGCCGGAAATAATTTTTAAAAAGTGTTGATATAGATCCGAATTGGGGTAAAAAAGGATTATTGCGAGACACGTTCTTTATTTGACAGCAAGTGCGAGCCTATTATAGCCTTAATGTTTAAAATACGCCAGCTGGGTCTGAAAACCTGGCTCTTACGTTATTAAGTTAAAGATTAAATTAATATTTCTGGTAAGAGAAAAGGTCGATACTCTGCCCCATCTGTGAGCCGAAGTAGATGGAATATCATACGAATATTTCGTGGATACAGTATGTTCCACTTACACGTCTTTAGTTAAGTTCCTAAGCGGGTGGATCGAAATCTTTGCCGTGTGGAAAGGGCAAGAGATCATGCGATATCAGAACACATCGTCGCTCGGGCAGCAAAAATCACGGGGGCCTTCCTCCCCCGGTCACCACCACCTCGCTCCTAAATTAGCCTTCGGGGCAATAAAAGTTCCTAGCTCTCTCTCTCTCTCTCTCTCTCTCTCTCTCTCTCTCTCTCTCTCTCTCTCTCTCTCTCTCTCTCTCTCTCTATCTATCTATCTATCTATCTATCTATCTATCTATCTATCTATCTATCTATCTATCTATCTATCTATCTATCTCTCTCTCGCTCTCGCTCTCGCTCTCGCTCTCGCTCTCGCTCTCTCTCTTTCTCTCTCTCCTTGTCTAACGGCGGCGATGAATCAACACAAATCTTTTTTTGTTAGCAATTATTTGGTTGTCGTCTGAGTGTGGACTTCGACTCGCAGACGGTTTGGACTTTGACTCCTTGAGGTTTGACTTTGTCTCGCGCACACTTTGGACTTCTGATCGCGGTGGCTTTGGTGTTGACCATTCACCATTTGATTTTGCACGAAGAGCTTCATATTCAACTATCGTCGTCGTCAAACTGAGGGGTGCGTGCATTTTCTGTCTAATTTTCCGCGTCCATGCACCCCTCTTCAAATCCAAACTGCTTCGACCGTGCCGCAATGGCTAAATCGAATAGACTGCTTCATAAAGCGGGGGACCCAGGTTCGATTCTGACCACGGGGAGAGTTTTTTTTTCCTTACTTCAGCCACAATAATAATCATCGTCAGAGAAAGTTGGCTTTCCTACAGTTCGTTTTTAAAGCGACACACGCCATCAGTGAGACATAGAAATCTACGCCTTAAAAACTTGTGAGCCAAAGCCGACTATGATTCAACGTCAGATGCTCCTCTAAATTTAGGCCAGCTGACGATCCGGAAGTCAGGGGCCACCCCTGGTCCTTCTGTGTCGACTGAAATAGGAACCATCTGAAGCAGCATCGATTCTAATCCGGGGGCTACCAACCAACACGAGAAGTTGCATACGGCTAGGCGCTCATAGTACTCGTGCATTATTTTTGGTTTAATTTTTTTCTGCGAACTTATTCGCCTCCGAGGTTAGCGTAATTCTCCAGCGCGCGATGTGATATTCCGAAGCGGAAATGGTGTGCAAGTGTGTTCAGAGCATGATGAAAACGCGGGCCAGGCATGGACACGTTCTGTTATTCGGTAGAAAGAAACAGTTTCCTCCAAGAGCTAAATTCAGGGTGAGTGATTCGAACTTGCTTAAGCCTGTATTTCAACGGGCCCAATATTCGTGTTCTATTTAAGGTAGCAGTCATGGATACGAAGTGTACGAAGTTGGGCGGTTTGGTTAGTTTTTTTTTCCTCGTAGTGGGGCAGATAGGATTAAAAGGCTTGCTGAGTCCAAGGACGGGGGTTCGATTCGCGGCCGCGGCAGCCGGTTTTCTGATGGAGGCGAAAAGCGAAAACGCCCGTGTGTTCGAGATTCGGGCGCACGTTAAAGATCCCCAGCTGGCTAAAATAAATTCGGGGCCCTCCACTACGGCGCGCCTCGTCACCTGTGTAGCGCCGGTGCGTTAAACACCCACAATGAATAAAATCAGGATTAAATAGCTCCAAAACAGTCAGGACGAGGGCTGACTTTTCATTGGCGTTGACCGTTGAGCAAAAGTCCTACCATGCACGTCTGCCAATTGTAACGTAGCGGGAAATTGGGCGTTTTATGTTCACAAGCAGTTACCTGTTTTTTCCGTTCCCACGAGAAGTTGTAGTCGGAGAAGTTGGCGGTATAACGCTACTACGAATTTCGCTCCAGAAAGCTTTCAGAATTATTTAAAGCGTATATTCCTAACAAACTGAATGAGTCCCCGGTGTGGGATACAGTACAACAACAGTACAGCCGGTAAAAGGCTTGTCTATAACACAGCGTTCGTACTCTCAGCCCTATCCTGCCCCGCCGGAGCGGGATTTGAATATAACTACTGCGGAATTCTGAAGTCTTAGCCCTTCGCTTTTGCCTCCGACATGTTTGGAACGAGTATGTTTCGGCAGTTTTCGGTTGTAGCTGGTTGAAGTTGAAATCGCTGTTATAGACAAGCGTTTTACCGGCTGTACGTAATAAATATAACCAAATATTAGAGCATTAACGATTTAATGTCCCCACCGTATGACAAAAAAGAAACGAACACTGCGTTAACGATTAAGAGGAGGCCCATGCCAGAATAACATGGTAAAATACCGTCCTTAAAGCGCTGATTTACCACAACCGACAGCCTAACCGCGGTGATCTCTCGGCGGGAGATTCTAGATTTAAATCCACATGTTTTTGGTTCAAAACACCCACCAGCTGTGCAGTGGGGATACCCTGTGCAGCGTGGGGTTTGGGGTGGGGAGCGGCGCGAGAAGGTTGTTTCCCAGTCAAACCTGATGCAGGGGCTATGGTGAATGTGAGCGCCTCCGTGCGTTCGCTGCCTTGTGTGCTTGCGCCTGGGTGTCTGCATCTTTCCCCTTCCTCTCTTCGGTCGTGAAAAACCTTAGCATACTTCCGCGGCCAACGTCGCCTCTATGGATTATAATGTTCCGTCTCTTCCTCTGGCCCATGCCCCTTTTTTTCCACAACGGAATGCATTTCTTAAGATTACGGTAAATTGACCGTTCTGCGACCACTGGTACGCTGGCCGCCGTGACCACGGCTAGCGTCGCCTCTACGTGCCCCCTGTGGCGAGTTGAAGCCCAACTTAAACTGGTTTTCGGCGTCCTTGGCCATCTCGACCCGCGTCGAGATGGCCAAGCGGCGATCGCGCCGCTTCCTTTCGGCCAGCCTGCAAGCAATTAGGCACGCGATGGCCTGGTGCACACGCGCAGTCAATGGAAAGCACGACGTGTGTCCTTCGGCGGGAGCAGGTATATACACTTACGTGTTCACCCTATTAGTGCACGCGGGGACAGGCAACCCCGCTGTTTCCATCCTCTAACTACCCACAGAAATCCTCTGGTCTGTTTAATGTTCATGCGGCACGCACGCGCGCTTATCAACGTTATCACTTAAGTTTAGGCCCTCCTCAGTGCCTCCAGTGCTACTTAGTCGATGTCCATACCGCGAGTTTTTCCTGTGCAGTGCGCTCGCATATGGAACGAACAGAAGATATTACCGTATTTGCACGGTTCTAACGCGCGCCCGTTTTTGGTAAAAGGATCCTTCAAATTTGTGTGCGCGTTACAATCGGGCTCAAAGCGGCCAGCAGCATTGCCGTGGACACGATCCTCTACTTATATCTAAATCCAATCAAAAACAACCCGCCAACATTCCGTGAGTAAATTTTGCCGGACCCAATACCCAATGGGCATAGCTGAGTCGGCAGTTGAACATTTTTCTGCTGCTGCAGGTAGCATGTCACGTGTAAAGTTATGAAGGTCAAGGCAGTTAAAATAGCAACCAGCAGGAGCTCGATGCTCAAGAATATGCATCACAAGTTAATTTTGCTGCCACAGTTGCATGCATCGAAAAAACTGTCTTCTGCCAGAGACGTGGTGACATGTATTTTTCATCTGCGCGGTAGAATCGGCCTTAAATATTTGTTTAGAAATTTAACCGCCGCGATGGCTCAGATGCTATGGCGTTGTGCTGCTGATTCTGAGCCCAAAGAAGCAGGCTCGATTCCCGGCCGCGGAAGCCGCTCTTCTGGTGGAGGCGAAAAGTGAAAACGACCGGGTGTTTGAGATTTTAGGCACGTTAAAGATCCCCAGGGGATCAAAATTAATCCGGAGCCATTCACAACGGCGCGCCTCATTTCCATGTGTAGCGTTGGCTCGTTAAACCTCATACTTAACTATTTATTTATTTATTTATTGAATAAGTTATTGTTTGGAATTTTCCCGCAGGAACGTACCGGCGTGGTACAATCAGACGCGCGTTAGAACCGTGAAAATACGGTAGTACCCAACCTAGTGGGAGGTGCAGTTCTCGGTTGCGTGTAGAGCATTCTCCAAATATAAACGCAATAAAAAAGATATGAATTAAAAGCAAATGTCCCCTCCTCTGCGTACTCTTCAGCGAAGAGCTCAACGGGATATGACGTTACGGGAAAGATCCATTACGTGTTTCTAGTACTCTTGAGTCGTTGTCGTAATCATCGTCGTTGTCATCGTCCCCTGCGGCTAAATTGGGTATCCCGCCGCGAAAGGCATCCTGCGTAGGTTTTCAGAGTTGCCAAATTGCAGAGCATCCGCAAGTTCGTTTTTACGAAATGAGAACGACGAAGCGCGCGGCCAATAAAACTTTCTACGCCGACTACCTCATAGCGCAGGCAGTGCTGCAACGTCTATCATACAATGCGTTTATATACGTATGGTTCAAACTACGCGCCTTCCGCCATCTTGCAACATCTGGTAAATCGCCAGCGAAGGTGCGCAGCGCCCAACCACATGCATATTTATTTATTTATTTATACATACTGCAGCCCTTCTCAGGGCTATTGCAGCCGTGGACATGCAAATGATCAAGTGATAAAAAGCAGAAATAAAAACACGAGCGCATGACGCCGATTGTCTGGTTCACAATACTAGACAAGATACAGAATCAACAAAGGCAAGACCAAAGAAAGTAAGAGTACATAGAAATCTCTATTTAACGCGCATTTGATATTGCACTCAGAAACTGGTCTAAAGGGAGCCCGCGAATATCACCGGGTAGCTAGTTTCAGACCTCAATAGTAAAAGGAAAAATAAAACTATATCTCAACCAACCTGCTTTGGGGGGAAATGAAATATTTGTTAGCGCATGTTGGCTTCTGGTGTGTACAGAGGATGGTGTGGGAAGCTGCAGATACCTGTCAAGTGATGGCAAGCGCGGTGAATTAATCAAGGTGTACAGGAATTTTAAGCACTCTGAGCGGCGCCGAGCCGATAACGGAGTGAAACCCAAAGGCAGTAAGTTGGATGAAGGCGCATAATCGCGGTCATATCAGCGGCAGATAAAACGGACTGCTTTTTTTTGTATGGATTGTAATTTTGCGATGTCGGACGCTTTGTGAGGATTCTAAACAACAGAACCGCATTCAAGTAATGGCCATACTAAAGTTTTAGAAGTTAATGGCTTGGTTTCTTTTGGCGCTACACGGAGAACGCGCTGTAGGTAACCTAATCTCTTCAGGGCTTTGTTATATGTGATATCAATGTGCTTGCCCCAGAACATGTTATGAGCAAATTGGAGGCCGAGCTACATATATTCCGTTATGCACGTCGGCATGTTTCTGTTCCTCTATTTTGAAAGGGAGGCGCGCATCATGTACATTTCTGACGCGCACGATATGGAGCCACGAGAAGTGCGAACTTCGTTTATTTGTGTTTTATTTTTATTTTTGGCACCCTCCCGTCAACAACAATAAATTTTGAACACCGTGTTTTATGTGAGGTCATCGTGGAGGTCATCGTGGGTCGCGCGCATGTTTAGATTTCATACATGCCCTTGCTAAAGTTTTGTTACTTAGATGTAATTTGGTGCGAGGCATGTGTCACCTTTTGTGGGCACCTCTTGCTAACGCCATTTCGGTACGCGCTTTCGCAAACTGGTGAAGTAACGCTTCCGAATTACAGTGGCGCAGCTTCTCAGAGTAAATGCGCATTCGTGCTATTATGAATGACCTGCTATAGAAATCAAACCGGCCCCTTTTGATGCTGACCTTGCGGGGAAAAACTACATGGTGAGCCCGACCAGTTCAAGGTCAATGGGCACGTAATGGCTTGACCCTCATGGAAAGCCAACCCCAGCGCTCAATGTCGTACAGAGGGGCAAGTGCAGTCGCGAAGCATACCTTGCAACCAAAGCTCAAGGGTTGCTCTCAGTCAGCCTGATATGGCTGGTGTATAATGATGTGCAGTGTCTGAACAACCTTGCACGGAAAGTGGCTATAGCGATTGTGTACAGGGAAACTTGAATCGAGTTAACTTGAAGGAGTCAGAATTACTTTGTGAATTCCCATTAGGCGCCACTCAAGAGCATCCTCTGGCAGGCCGAAGTTAGCTTGAGTCATTTAAACGTAATCATAAGCATTTATTTCAGGAAACCTGCATTATGGGACCTATTCTGTACATCAAAACGTTTTGAAAAAGAGCGGCGGTATAATTATACACAGAAGCGTTCGGCAAGACGCGTACAGTATAAAGGTGACGCCGTAACTCTAAGCTCCTCTTCTGGCGCTACTAGACTATGCTGGAAAACGCCCTGCTCCTTCTCAATATCAAGCGGGCATTGCCGGAAATGTAACCGTCCTTGAATTTTTAATTCGCTTTGCAAACTAAAAAAAACCAAACAATTGCTGTGCATGCAACCTCATAACACAAGGAATATACCCTTGGCGATTACGTTGCGTCTGCAACGATTAAAACTGGATAAACAGCTGAAAATGTCGGACTAGACGGCAAAGCGGGCTTAGCTGATCTCAGTCTTACTATCTCTCCCGCTATCGCTGAGCTGAAGCCTTTTGAACGTCCCAGCTTGTGCGCTGTCTGGCCTCTCGCCATGTGCAGTCAGCTTCGTAAGCCGGTTTCGTAAGCTGTTCAAAAACAGAACTTGCTCTATTTTATAAACATTGCGTTAATTTGTGATCACTATTGTCTAAAAACATAATTTAACAAACCTATCGTTTATGAAGTACAATTTGCTGTGATCGCTCCAAGTGCCGTAGGTGGCGCACCACCTCTGACATTTCTGATGTTATTTCTTCCGCAAAGCAATGCGATTAGTCTTGGTACCTTTATATAGAGGACAGGACAGCTCGACTCCCCGGAGGAACGTTAGCGTGGTTCCGTAGTTATTTCGATCGAATGGCAGCTTTGACTTCAGTACGTTCATAAACACACTGGCCTCACGTCATGTCAGTGTTAATGGGAGTTTAATGCACTTTGGTGCTTTGAAACGCCATTTAAAAATCTTTACCTCGGCTCTCACCTTCGGTGCGAACCATTCCTACTGCATTTCCACAGGCAAGCACACGGCACAAATTCACCGACAATGAGGGTATTTCCGATTTCGTGCGTCATATGTTACTGATACCCCGGGACGCAGCAGAAACTAGGCTTTCATCGAACGGCTGTAAGTGCTGTGCCGCACCGTGTTTGCTAGCGCAAGCACAGCAGTCGGCTAAGCGGCTGCCACTTTCACACGCACGGCACGTGCCAAGTGCAAAATGGCACCGTCGAACCAAACCCGTCCCTCGTGAAAAGGTGGATGTGGAGTACACACAAAGCGACGCTCCTGTTGTCTCTGGTGATTCGACAAACCCCCGTGAAATGTGCGGACGTACCCCGTGGAGCCGTTTCAATGCATAATAAAAGCTTCTGTGTTCCATCCCCTTCGGCTGATGTTTTGCTGCTTTGAAGGCCTTCACAACGCTTGCGTTTCCTAAACGCATTAAACATTAGAACCGCGATCTATTAGTTGATGTATGCAGGCAGAGGCTGAAACGATCAAATCGCTGAGCCGTTTCTTGGGTAGTTATTTTCTTCGCGCTGCTTGATATCGCTGACACAGCAAACTTTTTGGCATGGCGGCAGCTTTCCGTATTATATCTTGATTTTTTTTTCCAGCTTGCCGCCAGCTACCTCCCGACTCCTCACTAAGCCCTCGCTGAACTGGCTTAACTCGCACACGTTTCGGTCGAACTCCGGCGACTAAGCCCTTAACGTATCAGTTCACGTCACGCACGTTTCTACGAGATAATTTATACCATAAGAAGACAGCAACCTCTGACGTAGAGCTCTTGTTATGTAATGTAATGTCTTGGTAATATCTGATGTTAAGGTCTTCGTACCGCAAGAATGATCGACGTACAATGCGCTGCATTACGTCATTGTAGGTTTGCTAGTAAGAATTCAAGTATTTCACATGGTTTAAAACTACTCTTTGACCAACACTGCTCCTCACCATACGAAGTTTCACGCTACACATCCACCTACCCTCACCGTGGAGAGCCCTCGAACCTGTATTCCGTAGTCTGCGCTTGTCAGCAGAATAAGAGTATCAAACTACACGAAATGCACATTTGGAGCACTGGGAGCGAGAACTGGCCAGTTCTAATCCTGATCGGCAGCTTCGGCTAGTCGAGAGGGAAGCCAAATACGGCAGCAAGCGCTGCGGTGGTCCTAGACTAAGGATTCCACTGAGCCCAGCACTGTTATCTGACTTTAAAAAAAATTTCCTCCTCCTGTTCCAAGGACGCTTGCGTTACGTGGCCCTTAATACCGTACCTTGGGTGTATGCTGAAAGTTGCAAAAATGGAAATCTCCGCGTTTTCATAGGTTTGAAAGTACAAAAAGCCGCATGGAAAAAGCAAAAAACAAAACAAAAAAACAACTTATGTTATATTCTGTAGGTCAGAATAAGCTTAAGCATCTGTAAAATTGGAATGTGAAGCCGCACATTTAAGTCGCTCCCAAGTGCATTACATCGTAAAAGGATTTGGCAGTTCTTTGACTCCGTGTTTTTATTTGCTCGGCACGAATGTGGTATCAGCAAACCCGACAACCTCCTGCTCGCTCAAAACGAAGGTCGTCAAGTTTTGTGGTACTTAAAACTGGGCCCCAAAACGGGGAGAAAGAACTCTTCACGGCCGGAGCGAACGACGGGGTTACCTGCAGCCTCAATCGCTACGATCAAAGCGCTCCGCAAACAACTGGTTGTAAAATGGCCCTCTTTCATCAAATGCGCGCACAGGCACTGAGTTTCTTCGAAAGACGGAACGAATCCCTTCAAACCATCGAATAGGAGCCGGGGAACGACCGCATCCGTACGACCATAAACGGGTTCGAAAAAATGAGCCGTAAACGGAATATGGATATGACTGCTCGCGTATTCTTTTTTCAAGAAGAAAGGGGTCAGTTTAGGCAGCTTTCCATTAAGCCAATCAAGGAGAAAACACACGCATGCATCTGAGATACGCGTACAGTAGAAATGATAAAACACAGGGGGACGCCTAATGTGTGCAATCAAGTAGAGATGGGAAAAGTACGATGTACAAGAGGCCGCCGACACGCGTGCCCAATTTTCAATGTGCGGCCGTACGGCAAGCGAGAAAGCGTTTCGCTTATTCGGAGGGCGTTCCATGCAGGAACGACAGCATGGAGAGCGCTTTGGGAGCGATAAGGGCCGACCGGCAAGTAGCCGTGCCTGCGGCCTCCGTTTACGGCTTTTCGTTGAACGACGCTCGCCAGCGTGACTTTTTTGGAGGACGAAAGGAGCACGCGCGGGGAGGCAAATACTAAATCAAGATGGTTTGCCAGACGACACAAATTTCCATCTTCATTTGATGCTTTCCGGGCCATCGGTGGCGTTTGCGGGCGGCGAAACTGTCTGGGGGTGCTGGTAATAACTGACGGGAAAGCCGCTTATGCTACCTTTGGTATTAAGGCTTCCACAACCCAGGACCGCGTAACGGTTGCAGCTGAACATGCTTAGACACGAGGGGCTCTTTGAAGGAATACAGAAACGAAAGCCAGCAGTCTAGAACGCCAAGAAAAGCGTAAGGGAAGCGTTTGATTTTTTTTTGTTTTGATATTATGATTGGGGAAGCTAACATTGTAAGGTAGCATAAGAGGATTTCCCGCCAGTCTACTGCTCTTGACAGAATGTGGACGCTAGAGACAGGGTTCGCCGGGTAAAAAGAGGGTCCCCTTCAACCCGTGTGGTAAAGGCGGCGCTGATTATCACCCGCAAGCGTCAGATATATTATGCATAACATAAATACTCCGGAATATGTTGCTATTTCCGTTGGCATGAAATTGTCAATGTTAGTTTTGTTAGTTGTCTATGATAGAGGCAACAACTGTGTAGATTTGTGTTAAGCCTTTGTATATATATGCGTACTGCTGCATACTTATCGGTTTATTGTTTGTGCATTTGTTTCATATGTATGCAATTTTCGTACAGTTTGAACATCATGACGTACCACTCCCCTCGGTAATGCCCTTCGGGCCATAAGGGTACCTGAAATAAATAAACACACTCCCCCAGATAGCGGAATTAGTAAGGCATCCGACATGCAATCGGAAGGCGTGGGCTCGGCCCCAAGGTGGACACATGCTTCTCTCCGCTATCTTTGCCAACACAAACATTAAAAAAAATGTATAAAACTTCACTAAGCATAGTACCCAAACAAAGTCTAATTCTTCACCTACGCATTCCTCGAATAACTATAGTTCACTATACTTCACTGGTTAACCTGCCTCTCTCTCCTGCACTGTTCCTTCGTTCGTAATACGCGCATGCACGCACGCACGCACACACACACACAAACGCACACACGCACGCACACACGCACGCAGCACACTCACACGCGCACACGCACACGCACACGCGCACGCGCACACGCACACGCACACGCGCACGCGCACGCGCACGCGCACACGCACACGCACACGCGCACACGCACACGCACACGCGCACACGCACACGCACACGCACACACACGCTCACGCTCACACGCACACGCGCACGCGCACACGCACACACACGCACACGCACACACGCGCACACGCACACACATACGCACACGCACACGCACACACACACGCACACGCACACGCACACGCACACGCACACGCACACGCACACGCACACACACAAACACACGCACGCACACACGCACGCACACGCATACGCACACACACTCACACGTACACGCACACACACACGCACAGACACACACAGGCACACGCACACGCGCACACACACTCGCACGCGCAAACGCACACACGCACACACACACGCACACACGCACACGCACGCATTTATATATATGCTTGTGGGGGTTCCGACCTTTGTGGTCTTGCAAAATACTTTCGGCTATGTAAAGTTTAGTCGTGCTAGCTCTGCGCGCTACCAGATTTCTTTGCCCTGGCAAACAACGAAACGGAAGGAACGAGCCCTTTCGCAATGATTCTTGTTTTTATGTGACGTTTATCTGCGCGTTTCCTAGCTGGTAATTTTACCGCCCACTTGCATATCCCACCTTCGCATAAATTCTTGCTGCCTTCGTCGCCTCGGGCGCCAAGTGTCCTTTTGTATGCCTGCTCTCTGTATGTTCCCATGGTCGACCGCCATGGCTCGAAGTGTGCGAATGGGGCGAAGTCACGAAAACCACTAGGGAGACGGCGCCAATTCAAAAACCCGGGTACGTGCGCGAGCACCTGATAATCGCCTGGGGCCTGAAAAAGAAATATTGTGAGTCGAGCATCCGCTGTCATCGCTGCTGAGGCAATAACTAGCCACTTGGGCATGCCTTCAGGTTATTTGGCGCTAGAGGAGCATCTAGCAGTTCGGAGTGTTTTTATTATTAATCTCCACGCGATGTTTTTTTAAACCCTTTTTCTGTAACTTGCTCCTGCGTAAGCTACGAATACGTTTTCAGCGTTAGCCCTCAAATTAACGGCATTTTTATCGCGCATCTGTATACTGCCAGAAAGAGAAAAAAAAAAAAGTTTGCGCTCTCCCTACTAAATTAATAAAATCCAGAAGAGGCCAGAAATTCTTCGCGGACTTCAATTCACCAGGCCAAATGTGAGCCGTGAAAATATTTCTGAAATTTTTATGAACTAGAATTAAAAGTTTACACGTAAACGCTCACACTATCCAACCGACAGATAACATTGCGCCTTGCCTTGAGCTACTGGAGACCGTAATCTCCGCTGCAACTAATGTATATGTTGTTCCTAGGAACAACGACGCAGATGGGAAGGGGAGAGGCGGGAGTTTGTCTATTGCTTTGCTTTTTATAACTCCACCGCATATCCGTATAACGAAACACGTGTACATATTTTCCACAGGTGTGAAATAAATTCACCTGCGAAAAGTTATCAGTGCTGATAGAAGACAGGTGAGAGAAATTAGTTGTAGAATTAGTACGGGATGGGGTAGACTCGGCTAGCACGCTGACGTGATGAGCAGAGGGTCGTCTGTGTCATTTTAATGCAAGGTATAGAGCCAGTGGGTACACTCCGTGATAACGTATGCGGTGGGAACTTGGGGACTTACTGAACATTTCGAAAGGAAACTTCGTTCATCTCAACAAGCCATCGGAAAAAGGATGGTAGGAGTGACGCTTATGGTCAGAAATCGAGCAACTGAGATTTTGAGAAAACTCTGATGGAAAACTCACGGCACAAGCCAACAGAAACAAGTGGTCGTGGGCCGGACATGTACTGCGAAAATACAACAGATGACAGTTCGGGGTACTGAGTGTACACCGGGAGGCGGGATTAGAAGTTGGGGAAGCTATCAAACCCGATGGATGGGGGAAACCAGGATATTCGGATCAGGAAATGGATTCCGATTACGCAGGACCGGAGCGGTTGGAAATGCATGGAAAATTGCTTCGCCTGGTAGTGGACGTAGATGTGATTATTGTTGGTAATGAAGGGGATAGTAACAGTGGCTGTAAGCAAATTACGAGGTTAGAAGCCAGATAAGTGTGAATTGATCATTATTTAACGTTAATTCAATGAAGCTGACCATAAATTGATGGTAGAATATCAACAACCCAATGGAGAGATCAGAAGTAGTAGTGGAGGTCATACCGGTACAGTGCCGAGTCCTCAGTAAAAAGGATCATATTGCGAAATGCTGAATTTCCTTTCTTTTTGACCAAGTGTCTTTAGGCAGCGTTCTTTAGGAATACTGACCGTCAGATTACGAACTTTGGGTTTATCCACTTGGAGCCCCAGCTCTGCTGATTTTCATCAGAGAAGCCGGCATCGAGGACTGCTTCTAGGTGCCTTTCTTTCCCTATTCTCCCCACTCCTTACTTCCTATACCTTTTCCGACCCTTGACCGAGGCTTCCGGTCATGTCAAGAGGGCTTCCCTCCCTCTCTTTTATTCTTTCAATAAACGTGTGTTCGTTCATTCATTCCTTTCTTTTTGGCTGCAGACGAAGAGACCGTTTGTCTACGCAAAGTATTGTCGCGAATATTCCGTCAAAGATACCGCTAAGAGATGGGCTGAAGAACGTGGCCCGTTTCCATTGACTGTTGACGAAGACTGTAAGGAGCGTTTTTAAAAGGGCCATGAAGAGATGACACAAGTTTTGTTCATTAGAAAGACTGTGCGGATGCACGAGCAATGGTATAAATTTCAACAAGAACATCCAAGAACTAAGTTTGTTATTATGGAAAACATATGAAGCAGTAGCGGCCGTCAGCCACTTTTTAGCTGCCGCCCATGACATCGACGAGGCCTATTGTGTCAGTGGCGGCCGACGAACAAAGCCGCGTCTAAGAAACATGACTGTGCGATTCTAGAGGTGCTTCTATTTCGGTTTGTTCGTACCACTTGAACGCTAACTGATGTGAACACACTTATGATTAGGGCATGTTTTTAGCGCAAAAAAGACGGGGACTTGGAGAAGAATAGGGACGGGAGAAACGCTATTTTCTCCAGGTCCCCGTCCTTTTTGTGCTCTAAAACATACCCCATTTATTCCAGTACCAACTTGCCCAACTTTCCGCACTAACACTGATGATTGTGTTCTTTGTATTTCCAATATTACTGCGGCTCCTTGGATGCAAATGGATACTATTAGAGAACCAGGTGGATGGCGTGGCAGAGAAACTGGAAGTTACGAACCATGTAATCCAATTGTGCTGTCGTTATTCGTCGGTGTATAATGCGTCACACGTATTCTAGAGAAGTCCCTGTGGCGCAGCGCAATTTAAAAAAAAATATTGCCAAAGAAAGCTTCACGGAACGCGGCGAGCTGGTCGGTGGCGGTGGGCCACAATATGGTGGGGCAAAGATTGCGTTTATTTAAATTCCCATCACTTGTCGATATTCTTTTACAATTTGGGATGGTTTCTATTGTAAAATAAAATGTTGCGAGTAACCTGAGCCTACGCCTTATTGTAAGAAAAAGTTGACGTGAATAAATAACAGTTACTATTTTGAAGCTATAATGAGTTCTAGCATTACAAATTTACCGAAAAGGTAAGCCTTGACGGGTACTGCCTTTTCTTGTAACGCCACATCTGCTTGTCTGGGGCGTGTTGGCCTAGGCTGGTTTGCCTAACTTTACTTACGTCCTAACTTAACTTACTCGAGTGACGACGCAACCGACATATCGTAGGATATAGATGAAAGAAACGCCGCTTCACGGTAGTCGGTTGGCCGAGTTGCCAGATGAAGTCATTGTTTAGATGTCTTGCAACAGTTGCGACTACATGTTGAGCCTGGTGCTACTTTTCCCACGCTGAACTTGTGCCCTTTGGTCGTTGAACGGAAGAAGAAAGAAAAGGAGAAGGAAACGGGAACGCAAACTTAGAAGGAGTACGCAAGTAGGAAGTTTGTCGACACTAGCAGGCTTAAAGACATGCCCAAATAATATGGGTGTCCAAAGAATCGGACGTCAGTGGGAACAACGAGTCGTCGCTTTTTTTATCCCCTGGGAGGATCCGTATTGCCCCATACCAGTTACCTCCACGGTGTGGGCGAGAATTTTCCGCACCGAGAAGGCTGGTCAATACAGAGGCCCGGTATACCCGCATCGTGGCCGATAGTTTCGGCGCGCGTAAAGGCCAACACGGCTGCTGGCTTTTTTGTTTTGCCGATTCCTGCCGTGGTACACAAGCCTGGATTCCCAATCTAAATGTGCTCGCGCGAGATTGAGAGAGCTTAAGCAGGCCAGGCTCCGTTTTTCGCTGTGTCTCGAATACGGCGGCCAGTTTTCGACGCAGTCAAGCGTACGTGCGGACTTAGGCTACCGAGCAATGGCTCTGGGGGGTTATTTAAGCCCCTCGTTGAAGTAGAAAATATGCGGTGCAGGTTTCCATCTCCGTTTTTCTTGGTGGTTTTTGATGAAAGGGAACAGGTGAGTTGGATTTTTGCCGCTAAGGTGAGGTAACAAATGGCTCGATAATGTTCCTTCACTTTCGTTTTGTTGATTTACTTTATATTACTTTATTCTCGCTTTTTGCTTTTCCTTTACTTGGTTTCATGATGTTGTCTTCTCGCTTTGATTTTAACTCCTTTTTTTGTTTTTCTCTGGTCAAAGCAGCTTTTAGTGCAACTTTCATAGACTCATGCGGGGAATAACTGTAATTTCGGAATCGGCACGCAAACTTTGCCTTTCTTCCAATCGTATCACTCTCGTAGGTCATCTCCAATACTAATAATATTGTCGCATGACACCGAAGAGGTAGAATTTCGGAAGGAAGGTGTATTTACAAAGCAGACACCGTAGTCATCGGCACAATGGCATGTTCCGACATTCTACATCTTCGGTGTCATGTGACAATATTATCAGTAGTGGAGATGACCTACGAGAGTGATAAGATTGGAAGAAAAGCAAATGTCGCGTGCCGATTCTCAAATTACAGTTATTCCACGAACGGGTCCACGGAAATCGCAATAAAAGCTGCTTTAACCACGGTAGACCTTTAAAAAAGAGTTGAAATCAAAGTGGGAGGAAAACATCATGAAACGAAGTAAATGGAAAGCAAAAAGTTAGAATAAAATAAAATAAACTAACTCAAGAAAACGAAAGTGAAAGAACATTATCGTGCAAATCGCAACCTCGCCCTAGCAGCACAAATTCCACCTACCTGTTTCCTTTTATTAAATACACCAAGAAAACCCGAGGTGAAAACCTGCAGCGGGCATTTTCATTTTATCGGGTGGCCTAAACCACACCCACGGACACATTGCTCGATTGCATAGGTCCGCACGCACGCTAGACTGCGTCGAAAACAGTGCCGTATTCGAGGCACAGCTAAAAACGGAGCCTGGTCCACGTAACCTCGCTCGATCTCGCACGAGCACATTTCGATTGGAAATCCAGGCGCATGTCCCACGGCTGGAATCGGCAAAAGAAAAAAAGCCAGCAGCCGTGTTGGCCTTTACGTGCGCCGAAACTATCGGCCGTGATGCGGGTATACCGGGCCTCTGTATTGACCAGCCGACTCGGCGCGGCGGATCCTCGCCCACACCGAGGAGATAACTGGTATAGGGCAATACGCAGCCTACCAGGGGATAAAAAAAAAAAAAACGACGACTGCTTATACCCAGCGACGGTCCGCTTCTTTGGACGCCGAAGGGAATTGGGCAGCTCTTCAAGCCTGCTAGCGTCCACACGTGCGGACTCGTTCTAAATTTACGTTCCCATTTTATTTTCCCTTTTTATTTCTTCTTGCGTTAAACGAGCAAAGGGCAGAATTTCAGCGTGGGAAAAATAGCACCAGGCTTAACCTGTAGTAGCAACTGTTGCAACACATCTAAACAATGACTTAATTTGACAACTCGGCTAACCGACTACCGTGAAGCGGCGTTTCTTTCATATATAGCTAGCGATTTGTCGGTTGCGTCACTCTAGTAAGTTAAGTTAGGACGTAAGTAAAGTTAGGCAAACCAACCTAGGCCAGAACGCCACAGACAAGCAGAGGTTGCTTTGCAAGCCAAGGCAGTACTCGTCAAGGCTTACTTTTTCGGTACTTTGTAATGCTAGAACTCGTTATAGCTTCAAAATAGTAACTGTTATTTACTCACGTCAACTTTTTCTCAGAATAAGGTCTTAGTTCACGTTACTCGCTACATTTTATTTGAAAATAAAACCCATCGAAATTGTATAAAAATATCGACAACTGAGGGGAATTTGAATAATGTACTGGATAACCACAGTTTATTTTAAAGTGGTCGGTGACGTTGGGGGAAAGCAGGCTTTTCTTTTTGAGGGGTCAGGCATAAGTGCAGGCCTGAGACTCATTCGAAGTTTGGAGATTGTGCTTGGGTGCTAGAACACTTTTTTAGTGGGGTTCCTCGAAAATGGCACAATATTTGCAGACATCAAGCAACCCGTCTCGGTACCTAAAGTACGACACAATCTTCCGCTCTGCCTTTTGCACGCTATTCCAAACCGTTCATTACTTGGGGAGGACTGGATGCCTTTCCCTACAGCCTTTATTCTCGTATTTCGTTTTCTTACATCTTTTCGTGGCAAATTCTTTTGAGTTTATTTTGGCCGCTGCGGATCCTAGAGAAACCGTTAATAGGAATTGTTAGTACAGCGTTTCCTTTGCGTATGCTAAACGCGAAATTTTTGCGTCACGCTACATAAACACCGCAGGGGAAGTTTTAGTAGAGCGTCTCATCAGTTTTGCGTACCGACACGCTAATGCTTACGGCGACGTCTGTCGAATGTTTTGTGAAATGAGTGACCGGCTGATCTGCCAACTGAGTGTCGGAGTGCCTCGACATTTTACGACTATCCAAACAAGTGGAAACAAACGATTTCACGTTAGTATTGAATGAAACACGTCCATAACATGATATAAGTATTAAATTACCTGAGTACGTTCCATAAAGGAAATGTTGAAGCCCCGTGGCACTTCTTTCGCGCTATCCTACAGAACGCCCTCAACCGAATGCCCTGGTTTGATGCATACATTTTATTCAACTTCAAAACAATCCTGAGATGCGTTTCGAATGAACGTAACGTCAAGACGTACAGCCGTGAGCGGAAGTAAACGGACCATGGGAGCGGTGGCCAAAACTAATCGCTGCGCCGTCTGGTTGCGCGGAGCCTGCTGTCGAGACCGCGCACAGCGCATGCGCGACCAACCAGTTTTGCATGCATGCCACTATCACTTGCTCCTTCGCGACTGATTCTTGCTTCGATAAATCAGCGCCAGGGGAATCACGCCGCGCTGTTAGGGGAACACTGCCGGACACTACCCTATCGTTGAAACCGGTGCGACTCAGCTGATATGCGGGAATGGTTATACGCTGTCACATACAGCCTGCTGTGGCTGCGTATACGGCCCGTACCCTTTCTGTTCTTCGGTATCGAGGTCGCAGCGCGAAAGCATTGCAGTAATACATCAAAAAAAAAAAAAGGAACGACCAACGTGGCTGCTTTCTCTTAGCTCAAGATGGTGTACGGGCTAGTTTGCTTGTTTTGATTGTTTGTTTATTTGCTTTTATGACGGCTGGGCTGATGTGCGTTCGGGGTGCGGAGCACACGTGTAGGAACGTTTTTTGCCTTCCGTCGATTTTAGGAAAGTCTGGATGTCGCGTATTATGCCCTAATCGGGCGAAGGTGAGCTGGCAAAGTGTAAAACATTTTTACCAGTGTTTTTGTCACCTAAGCGGCACCATTTTTGTTCCGGGTTAGGGAGGCGACGATAATTGTTTTTGATGGTGTTATAAGGGTCATGGTAGATAGAAGCTCCCAGTAAAGGCACGAGAACTCTGGGGTCAGTCGATGGGTCAGGAGGTTTAAACGGGTTGAACGCGAAAATGTGTCCACGGGGATTATGTTGTTAAAACTACGCAGTCGCGTTTCGATTCGACGCGGATCTACGGCTGTAGCCACTACCGCAGAGATATGTTGACGAAGGAGTGAGTGATGGCTCTTTTGTAATGCATGCGCAGCCCGTCTTCTTCGAATACCGGCGCAGGCTATCAAAGAAGGGAATATTCTGCGCATAGCTTAATTTTAGGCGTGCATTGCATGGCTGGGAATTCATATGGAGCACCCGAGGTTTGGTTGTTGAGCGGTGCAAGTCTCTCAGTTGAGATCTGTTGTCTTGTTGTTTCTTCGGTAGCATGTTTTCGATAAACACATTGGAGTTTCCGCATGAGAGTGCAAGCTAGAATTGGGTCATATGGCTATCTATGTACACAACAATTGACTGTATTTGTAGCCGATCAGCGGCCTAGAATACGGGTAATTGATAGGTCCTCCTCACTCTCCGTTGTGACGTCTCTTTTGGAGGCAGGTCTTTTGTAATTCAACCTAAGTGCATGGCGTTGTGAAGGAAATAGGGCTGGCCGCAGAACTTGGGATTTGTCCGACCTCCGATCTTTTATGTCAGTGGTACTCGGCCGATAGTGCGCCGAGGACTCCTTCTGGGCTTGCAAAAGCGGTGGGGTACCCCACGATGAAATATGGTGGTACGTGTCGTATTGTCACATCATTAACCCTTGCAGCGAAAGTCGCTCATACACATCTCTCTATGCCCGCGTTTTGAGTGTGGCTTTTCTGCATAATTGAAGCGTTGTGCAAAAAGCCAGCTTTAAAAATTGTGCTGTGTGGAGAAGTTTTTCTGGCATCTCATGCGGCAAATCCCCTTTTTTTTTAGTTCACGGCAAGGTTTGGAAAAAAAAAGGAACTTGGTACTATCGCGGAGGGACCCACGGAGTCCGAAGTGTCTTCACGCACCTTTTTTTCTCTGCGAACCCCCATCTGAGAACGACGGCTCTGTGCAATGCTTAGTAAAATAATGCATGTAAATAAACTTGTTTTTTAATTATACCATCGTTTGTTTGCCGTATGCCGTCCACCATAAGCTGGCAATCTTTTTATCTTAAATAATCGACTGACCGATCCCTCTTTGGATCAAATCCTGCAATTTCAACTCGTGTCACAGAAGTGCGCAAGGACTGTAAATACTGTTTTCAAGTGCAAATAAAACTAATTTAAAACTGTAGTTTGTATGCGTTTCGATAGTCGCTGGGCGTTCAAAGCGGGGTTCAATAGTACCCCACATCGCAACAGAGTTTTTGAACATTAAATGTATGTGTCAGTGCCCCGAACTTGAAAAAACTGCGAAGCTGTATTTTCCCGAGCACTTGCGAAATGACACATATCCCACGTATGGCAAACAAAGTTTCATAAAGCAATGTAGTACATACCTAAACACAGCAGTATTTGTTATAACCTCATGTAAGCGTACCATCAATAATTTTTCAACTTCGCTGACATTCTCAGGACGCCTATAATTTCGCATCTATCCTCAAAACCGACAAAGATGATATTTTGCCATATTTTCTTTGACTGCATAGTGATTTTTTCCTGCTTCATTATCTGCTTCAATATATGGCGCGGTGGGATAGGGAATGCGAAAAAAAAAAAAGCTACAAACCCGAGATAATCACCAGCGCGCCAACTCTGGCAGCGGGGCCGCCTTGCCGCCGATTGCCCCAGCGCGCCATTTCCATAGCAGGCAGCAAAAGGGCCGCGCGGTTCCCCTGGCGTCAATTTATCGGGGCGCGAGGCAATCGCGAAGAAGCGAGTGATAGCGACATGTGTGCTGTGGTGCTAGGCCGCGCCTGCGCTGTGCGCGGTCTCGACAGCAGGCGCCGCGCAACCAGACGGAGCAGCGATTAGTTTTGGCTACCGCTCCCGTGGTCCGTTTACTTCAGCTCACGGCTGTACGTTGCTTGTCTGAACCGCGATTAACAGGCGACCAGTTGCCTCTTCCTGCCCGTCGTAAATTGGGCACTCAGCTCTCGCGGTTTGTGGCGATGAACAGCAAGTCACTTAACTCTGGCGCGCAAGCCGAGAAGGCTCTTGGCAACGCGCACTGTACTATCGGCGTCAAATGAAACGGGAACACGAAAATATGAACCTGAGCGCACAAATAGCGCGGTTTCTTTCCATGCAAGCCAAAATGACGCGTGGCTTAGTTACAAAAACCAAAGTTGGAAAACTGGATATCCAAATATACTAATAGCGTGCCATTATATGAACCTTACGAACAGTATTTTTCAGTTTGCACGTTCTGGTCCATATTTTCGTGTTCGCGTTTCATTTCACGCCGATAGTACATACCCGATGCGAGGTAGAGTCGCACGTCGGTCGAGAAAGATAATCCCGAGCATGGGAAGAACTGTCCACCCGCAGATGCACAACGCCGCATTTCATCGCGAAGCGAACGCGTCCACAACACACACACAGCTTCGGTCATTGGCCTGGCTACAAAGCTTCGTTCGGACAGTCAGCGATGTCACGAAGATACAGAGCTGCGCGAGGGCGACATTCTAAGCGTGCGACGTATTAAGTGCAATGCACTTCTTAAGCGACCCTGAACCTGCGTCCACCGGCGATGTCCGCGCACGTGGAGATGGGCGCGCGCAGCCTGGCCGCTGACATGGCACATACCTACGTGGGGGATTGGCCAGGAACCTCCTCGTCTTCCTTGGCAACGGGGGGAAATGGGCGTGCGCTGCCTGGCCGCTGACACGGCACATACCCACGTGGGGGATTGGCCAAGAATCGGGCGTGAGAAGGGCTAATGCACCTGCTTAAAGGAGTACTGACACGAAATTGCAAAGCTGAGATCCGCTCTAGCAATCAAGTACAACGACAACACAAATAGGTGTCTGCGAATAAATGCATCTTTCTTTCTTTGTAGTTGTGTGTGTGTGTGTGATCTCTCTTTCGCGAACATTACCGAACCGCGCAAATTCAACTCGTGCATTCGCACTTCCACATTCTTTCCCTCGGGGAAATGCGGGGAATTTTTTAAAAACACAGGAGCACAGAATGTGGTCCATCGGAAGCCGATGTCTGCCCACATAAGAGTGAAACCGTGGATGGTTGTCGCGCTACTTGCCGCCATGTTGGAAACGCAAGCGGCCTCGCGTACGCACGCTATTTTGCTGAAATAGCGTCCGCTCGTCTTCCGTCCACTAAACGCATGCAGAACCGGCTTAGCGTACGGCGCATGCGCCGTGCGAACGACGCAAAGAAATAGCGTTTGGTAACTGTTTGCGTACGGCTGGGTACATTATTCTAAATCTCTCTAATATCCCCAGCGCTCTTTCACAGCGGAACGCCGGCAAGCGAGCACGCTCCAGTCTGTTTCCTCGTGAAACAACAGCCCTTCCAACATACGTCGGTCCCCTCTAAAAAATGTTTCAAAATTAAGATGGACAAGCTTCCTGTTTAAGTAGCGGAAATTTATAATGGGTTTTTCGGTTTAGCTTCAAACGCAACTCATTTCAGGGGCCAAATAAATAAGTCAAGACTAAACGGAAGAACTCGCGTGCTGGCACTGTAAATGATTTCGGGAAAATTATCGCTGAGATATCACATTTTAAAAAAAGATGAAGGAGGAGATTTATTTGGTAAAACTGCTAACGGTATCCTCCTCGAATACTAAAACACGGCCGAATCAACCGCAACTGGCTGGCTCGAACAAGGCACTATAATACAGGGATGCAATTTCTCGTCAACTAATGTGTTTTTTCTGCACCCGACATCCGCAGCATCTGTAAACATGTTGTTCTCTTCTCGGTCTTGCGTGACAAAAGCAGTGGCTCCACCAGCCTATTCGCTCAGGCGCACTCAACGCCGCCTGTATAAACAGTGCCTAACGCGTGAGCGAAAAATGGCCAAACAGGCACTCTCCTGTTGCTCTCTCCTACCCTTCCCCGCTCCGTAGCCTTCCAGTGTGCTTTCGTGTCCGCCAGCCAGCGCCGCTTCTCGGAAACTATGCAAAATAGTGGAAAGTTTGTTTAGCCTTCCCGAGGCGGCGCTCCAACGCCTTCTTGTTTTTCACCATGCCTGTCTGTGTTGGTCTGTCACTGATAAAACTTCCTTTGTCACGAAGCAAAATCCCTTGCGCTGCCGCAGGCTGATGCCGGCTTTGCGCGCTTATCTACTGGGATCACAGGCCCTGAAATTTTCTGAGTGGGGCATCCCCCCTCTATCCCCTCCCCATTTAGGTATTGTTTTGACCCCCCTGTTCGCACTTCGCATCGGTACGCACTTCTAAAATTGATGACTGTACTGTAGAAGCGCCCGCACAGCGTGGCGGGATCGCAGCTGCTTATCCTTTTGTTTCCCATAATTATCTGAATTTTACAAGCACGTGATATTATTGGAAAGTAATCGTAGAAGTGAGCGCCTGAACAAAAAACAGGCAGGCATTTTTTTCTTCTCTAAATACTCCAGAAAGAAAAATATCAGTAAAATAATGGCTCCCCCATCCGAAAATATCGTTTTCTGTTAGCTATATGTCGACCCAACAATCAGTACGTTCTTAGACTATTTCAGTCCGCCTACGTCTTTATCTATGGAAAAATGCAGCAAGTATGAAGCGAGCGACACGCTGAACGAGAACCCCAGTGCGCCACAGAACTAGCGCCCCGTCACGGCTAAGATGTAAGCGAAACGGCTCTTGAAGCCCAACAGGCAAGCTGACAGACACACGTCGTAGAAGTGGGTGCAGCGTTCGCGACTCGCGAGCAGTGACGTAAGGCGAGATGTCCGCCGGCACGCACCACATAGCGGATCAGTGCCTGAACTAAGCGTCCCTACCCTTCCCATTGAAAAGCGCGCGACGCGTCAGGCAATGTTAATACAGGCGGCGTTGGGCGCACTGAAGGGAATTCAAAACTATCACGTTTTGCAAAGGACACGTTGACGGCGCATATCTGCATTAGGCAAAGCTATGCAGTCGGAAGTGCACACCGTAACAAATTTCAACTCGATAGCCTTGCGCTGACTACGGAGCGCGCACGGCATTTCCACCGCAAACCATGAAGGACAACACCCATTTAGATACTACGGGGGTGCAGCCATGGTTGCTCGGCGTTATTTTTTTACGAACACTTTTATGCAGTTTCTTTAGGAAAAGAAAGGACCGCGACAAAAGGACAAAAGAATGGGTGGTGCGCATCAGCCTCCAAAGTGACGTGCCGAGTGAGCGGGGTTTCAATATAGAATAGCGCGCTCTATTTGCGGTGTTTTCTTTGCTGCTACTATCCGTGGCTCTTGGGGAGGGCATTGTCGTCTTCGGGTAGTATTGGAGTCACGGAAGAGCTATACTGCGACCAGCACATACTCTGATTTTGCGTCGGCATCGGGGAAGCCTTCGAAGCAGCACACAAGAAGGAAGAACGGCGAGCGTTGATACATGAATTTCAGCGAATACGCACTTTGCGGCAGCCTCAGCAAGCTGTTTGCCATAGCGCAGTGAAGTGGAGGGGGAAGATGTACTAGAAAGAGTTGAATCGTGCTTCCTTTTTTTTTTTAATTCGCGTATTTTACGCTGCTGGGAATAAGGTAGAAAAAGAAGTTGAGGATGGCTATTGTGGTAATAAAGGCAATCAGAAAGTGGTCCGGAAAACAAATTTATTTATTTATTTATTTACTCTCAAGGCAATGCATTACAGATAGGAGTGGTGAAAAACGTTTTACAAACAATACAACAAAATGGAGCAACATCAAAACGTGTACGCGTGTAAGGTGACCTTGAAGTTAGTCGTGTCGATGATTGTTGCGATGGAAGCAGGTAGGTGGTTCCAATCCGAGCTTGTAGTGGGCACGAATGAGTTAAAATGAAGATTTGCCCTTCTGCTAGGAATTCCAACTCTGAAGTGGTGATCGCTGCGGAATGAAATGTAAGATGGCGGCGAAAAAAACGAGTTACTTAGCGAAGGCATATAATGAGAAATCTTGTGGAAGAGGCACAGGCGTGACATTATGCGGCGAAGTGATAAGCTGGGTAGATTCAAAGTTTATTTCATGTGAGTTACGCTTGCCATACGGGGGTGATTTGACAAAATGAAGCGTACGGCGCAATTTTGAATGGATTCTAAGCTTATTATATGAATGTTAACCGGTGGATGCCATAGAGATGACAAATATTCAAGCTTAGGCCTCACTAACGTTTTATAAAGAAGAAGTTTCAACTGAATCGGTGCAAGATAGAAGTTACGTCGTAAATAACCAAGCGTACGGTTAGCATTATTTTTAATATTGTCAATGTGAGTCTGCCAGGAAAGGTCGTCAGAAATTGTAACACCAAGATATTTTTAAGAGGTAACTTTGCTAAGAGAAAAAATATTCAGTAGGTAGTCAGAAGAAATATTGCAGGTTCGACGTGAAACTCCCATAATCTTGTATTTAGAAGTGTTAAGGTTCATTAGCCAAGTATTACCCCAAGAAGAAACGTTATCAAGATCAGTCTGCAAAATAAGCTTTTTAGCAGGTAAGTATTTTAGTAAGTAAGCAGGGTTTTTAATTTCACTGGAGATCACACAGTCATTAGCAACCAATTTTATGTTAGAGGAAATGTTATCAGGTAAGTTATTATTGCAGATTAGGAACAGTAATGACCCAAGAACGGATCCTTGCGGGACGCCAGAAGTTACGGGTGAGGAAGCGGAGTTGCATTTATTAGCAGTTACAAATTGGGAGTGTTCTGTGAGAAAACATTCGATCCATGTTATAATGTTAGTATCAAGATTAAGTTTACTTAATTTCAACAGAGGTAGTTTATGGCATATGGTGTCAAATGCGTTGGCAAAGTAAAAACAAATAGTCAACAACAGGACAAGCATCAAGAAGCGCTAGATTCGTTAAAAATTTCTGAGCTTGAAAGCTTATTCATTCGATAACATCTGTATTACACATGAGGCGGGGTAATGCACTCTTCACAGAGCTTGAGCGGTTTGGTTTACCGTTTATCTTTCCCTTGAGCCTGCAAAGTCGGCGAGAAGGGTTACTGTGTTGCTGAATGCGTCTTTAGTGAAAATTAGAAAACATATTTTGTTAGTTCTGAAAAAAAAAATGGTTGTAAGAAACATACATATAGAACAAACCCCACAACAGCGCTACTAGACCACATCTTTCTGTCCGAGCCGCATTGCCCCTTTGCACTGGTGCGTATATTTCAAGGTAAAAGCACAACAAAAAGACTCATTTGATACAGTATTATTTTGATTACATGCCTGGCATAAAAGCTCTACCATGAGTCTCGCTCGCCGGCTACATTTGTGTTGGTGTATTTGAAATCCTTAGGGGCGACGGGAGGAGCATTCACAACCCTTTGTTCCAAGCACTACGCTTTTTTAACAGCGAAGCTGTGGAGAAAATCGTTTGTGTGGGGTGTCCGCAGTTAAAAATACAAAAGAAGCGCTCGTGCACGCGTGCGTCGAGCGCACGTTCGTCAAGCCAAGCATACGCACTTCGGGAGATTGGCAAACATTGGGCACAAAATACTCCAGCGTTCGCCGGATCGTAACAACACTTTCTCGGAACAAGAAAGACCCGTCATAGAGTACGCCCCTCGTTCGTTCGTCCTCGTGTCGTCGTGCGCCTGCGCTCTGCACCGTAGAACAGCCGCGACTTGAATGCCGAAGCTGGTGTAGGTGATCAAGGATTCCACATGGCCCGGCCGCGGATAGTTCGCCCGGCCGAGGAAGAGGCCGCGCTTCGAGAGGCGCGGCATGCAAAGCATCCGCTAGAGACGATAAGTCGCACTTGAAGAGTGGCGTTCGAAAACGTCGACCAAAATGACGAGCTCACCCTGGCCTTGCTCAATATAATTTCGTTGAAATGCCATACCGCCGACCTCAACCACGTCACCACATAGATACTAAAACTTGACCTTGTGTCCATCAATGTCCACCTACAACAGCTTTGCCATTCAAGTCCTGCGTTTGGGTGCAAGCTTCCCTGAATAGTTTTAGATTTATGTGCCTCTATTTATCACGGTAGCATTATGAGAAAACAGTGCGACGAATCTTCTTCCTCGGTCATTTACGGGCTATCGTTATATCTAGCATTGCGACACACTTAGCGTGTTTTTGAAAGATACACAGGAACAAAGTAATAAAAGAGAAGCGTGTGTGAGCAAGGAGTGGTCCTTATGCAAGTCGTGTATGCTAGCATAATACAGTCACGGTAACAGGTTTAGTTAAATACTATTGTGTTAGAAAAAGGGCAGCCTATAAACTCCAGAGTGGTTGAAAGTGAAAGGCACATACAAGAATCGTTAACCTTTGTCTCAAACCGCCACGAAGCTTTGCAGAAAACTGCGTCGTATTGTGATGCACATTGAGATCAAGTGCTCGTATAAATCATACCCAGAAGCGTAAGTCATCCAGGAACTATTTCATTCTCCATCTGTTTGTCTCCGCGAAGCACCGTTCTCAAAGGTAGAACGAGTGCTTTCTTTACAATGCTGTCAAAATCTACCCTCGCTGTTAAAAAAGACATTGGGAGCGGCTTTTGACAAAACCATCCGCTGTCGCCGCGTTCTAAAACATGACCAATTTCTATGGAACGCTAGACAATAATGCTGCAGTTCAATCTGATAACTGTCATTTTCCCCGCCTCCTTCAAGGAACTAAATCGAATAATGCCGTGGTAGCTTCAAACTTCAGTGGAATCACACTATGTCTGACGCAAGAATAGTTGCGATGGCAGTTAACGCTCTTCAAACTACTCACCCCGGGACAAGCGTGCGTTTTCAGGAAAGCAGGGGCGTAACAGGCGACAGGTCGAGCGTAACGATTATGATTTTTCCCCAGGATTGACAGGATAAGCTGCCCCCACAGCTTTGTCCTTCCGCTATACACCCTTTGCGAAACGTTTCTTTCTGGCCAATTTTTACTCATAGGCCGTCCCTCATCGAAAGCTCCCCGCATATTTCGGTCACGCCGGTTCATGGTAGCACACTGAGGAGGTGATGGGACAAAGAGAGGGAGATAGCGAGAAGGCGATGGGGGTAGCGCTTTGGCGGACACCCAAAGGCCATGTTTCATCGGCTGAGCCAGAAGGCGACGGCTCGGTGCTCCCGCCAGGGCGGGCCGCATCGTTGTGGTGTTGTTATCCTCGCTTGCAGCTGGCCCCTTTGTTTACTCGTGGGCCCCTGTTACAAAGTGCGGCGACCCGCTGTTACAAGGTGCACGTCAGAAGAGGCTCCTTTTGGTCGAGTTGCGCGAAGTTGTGCCAGGAGGGGTGAGAGAGGGGGAAAAGTGGTGAGATAAATAGAACCGATCTTCGAAGTTTGCGCAGGTTCAGTTATTACTGTCGCAGCTTCCGCGGTCACTGGGGGGCTGTTGATACGCCTTCATCGGAGGCAGAGAAATGAAAAGGTTAAGATACGAAAGCAGAGCAAGGCACGATCGATGAACGGTGTCTTCGGAGCCGCCGTCGGTGTTTGGATGGAAGCGCTTCGTCGCTGGGTCGCACTATTTACGCTTGCTTGCCACCGCTGCTAGCTTGTCGGAGAGCGGAATTGCGAACAGCTGGGACGCTCCATGCCCCACCAGTGCGAAAGTGAGGGGCGGTGGACGCGTAGTACGGGTAAACGCAGGCGAAAAGCTAAGTTGTGTGCGGAATTAAGGTATACGTGAGTCTGCAGCCCGCATTTACAGCCGCAGCCCTGCTTCGGCGAGACAGGTGAGATATAGGTTGAGAGGTAGCTGTGATGATGCGACAGAAATAAAATCATAGGGATCAATATTTTCTTTTTCGTGGCCGCTTTAGGCTGTTCTTTACAGTTAATTTTTATTGCTGAGAGACACAAAGGCAGAGAATTCGCTGTTTATTTCTTTATTTATTTCGTAATGAGAGTCGTACTGCGTGTATACGCCGAAATAGTGTTTGAGTATGTAGTTGCTGTCAGGTTTGGATAAAGGCTGCAGCTCTCGTTGCTGCTATAGTAAGGGAGGAATACTAAGCAGAGATTCGTACCATTTGGTTTGTGCGTGCACTTCAAGGGTAATGTAAAATAATTTATGAGCGAAGTTGCCTTGTGTAAGCTCGTAATCAGGTGTTCTTCAATTGTTCTGGAATCTACTTAGTTTGTTTCTCTCGCATTGACAGTTATAAAAAGCAATGCATCGTATGAACCTGCGAAACTTTAAACGTTTATGCGTTAACAAAAGGCTGCAATCCCTTCCTTATAATATTGCGACGACGGTTGAAACGCGAAGCTTTCTTGCGTGCGAAAATCAAACGGCGAACTGCCAAAGTCAAAGCCGCTGCAGTCGAAGCGGCGTCGGTCAAAGTGCAAACTGTCCGCGAATCATAGTCCAAACTCAGGCGACAGCAAACAAATTCGTCACGAGAAAGCTGCACGCCCCCCTCCTACGCACCGTCGTCGTTAGTTTATCGCCGTCTGTAGACGCGGGGAATTCGGTATTTGAACTTTCTTTGAAGAAAGAATGCAATAAAGCTGTACTGTGTCGTTTTGTTTGAATGAAGAGACGTCACGTATTAAAAGACTTGCATTTTATTACCTTCGAGTATTTGTCTTTGCTTCGCTTTAAAATGCACGCTCCCTAAGACCAAAATCCTAACTACCGAAATCCAAGCTGCCAAACTCCAAAGCCAACGCCGGCACAACAAACCCAATGGAAATGCTTAGCTACCCGAATGCCATGATGGCGCAATGGGATAGACGTCAGCTTCATAACGCGAGGGAAGCTGGTTCGATTCCGACCACACAAAACGTTTTCTTTCTTGTTTCATCATACTCATCATCCAATTGTGTCAAGTTATCTTTCCTGCAGTGATTTGAGTTTACAGCACCGCCTACAGTGAGACCAAAAAGTCTGCGCTGTAAAATGTAATAAGGGAAAAAAAGACGCGGTTCTGCAGGATGGGAACAGGACGGAAAGTCGATTCCCGTAATTTTATCGAAGTGCCAACGAGTGAACGCCAACAAAATAGTTGTGCTTGTCACTACTAAGGTACATCACATCCTCGCTGACGGGTACACCAAGCTTCCCTGTTTCGAGAGATGCCTTGATGCCATATCAGTACAATATATGCTCCTGGAAGCACACAAGGCCTGCACTGTTTCAGAGCGCGAAAGCAACGCGGTCAATCAAGGGTTTCAGTGGTTTCTAGAAGCACTAGTCAGTCCTATTTGCTTCCATAAGATATTGAAGAGGGTTCCAACTAGAATGTTCTCTGAGAGCACTGAGCCACTTCTGCAATAGCCGCAGCGATGAAAGCCAGCACTCAATTTTCGAGAGCACTCAAAAAAAGGAAAAAAAGGCAACGCGATTCCGCTGCGGTCTGTAGTAAAAAAGATGGAATGTGTGAAGATTTGCCAACCGGTTTTCCGTCTAGCTAAATGAAGGTGAAGGAAGTGAGGACGGAACTAAAAGTGTCGAACAATTAGGAAGCATGGTTGTCCCATAATTTTATTGATCGGCAGAAGAGCTGCTAGAGCATGAAGACATTAAAACGAACGACGAAATAACGGATGAAAAGCAATATGAAGGTCGCGGCTTCCCGCAAAAATAGAAATAACGTAAATGGTACGAAAGTAGCAAGTTTGAGTCGTCCAGCTTATGTGGGATTTTACGGTAGTTTCCTTACCCCAATCGGTGAGAAGGAATCGTGCTTATTTTTTCTTCGTTATAATGAATATTCATCCTTTTAAAGAACACCCGCTTAGGGTTAACAAAGGCTCAACAGTGATTATCACCGAAAACCACCATTAATGTTTTTAGTACTGTAATGAGGAAAAATGTTTGCCCTTCCTGTTTAGCACTGCAGGCAGGGAGTTAATTGTTTAGCCGCGAAAAAAGGGCGGATAGGCCTAATTAGCCAACAAAAGGGACGAACGCTGATTGAGCTCTTTTATACTTCACCAGTGGCGTAGAGGAAAGAACAACTTGAGAGAGGACATGCAGACCAGTTTTGTGGCGCCGCAAACGCCATCTTTGAGAATTCTACTTCCCCCTGTGTTGCGTACATTCCCAACACCTCCTCTGCGCTTACTCGAAGCCCCTGGTGCCTGCTTTCACCAACCATTTGGTACTGGCCGGCCCGACGCAATGACGGCGGGCCTTGGACGTCGACTTGAAGGCGGTGCGGATGAAGATTCGTGGCACAATTTTCACCCTCATTATCTGTTCTTTTCCCGCATTAGCAACTTTGCCTGCACCGCGTCATCAATCTTGGCGGCGTTAAAGGAGCCATGAAGAGAAAACGCAAGTTTGTTTCATTCAAAAGATTGCCTCATTAGAATCTTACTGACACCACTTTTAACGTAAACTTCGTTCAAATAAGCTACATAATTAGGAAAAAAGGGAATGGCCATGCGACCCAATAGCTCATTTCCCGCAACAGAACATATGATGTCATACCAGACAGCCCTGCGATTGGCGGAGGGTGGCAAAAGCAAACGCAAATTAGGCAGAGCTTGTAAGCTTGCCGAACGAGCTATTTGCGCTTAAATTTAGGGCACATTCTTTTTAAAGCCCTCAGAATGGCGGGGCAAACAGTGGAAGTTACGAAACCACACCTGAACATAGGAGTAGCGATGCGTATACTCCTGTGTTCTGCGCGCACTATGCTTGGTTTAGCTGCACAGGACTGCGGGGCTTTGGGGTTGTTTCAGACGACACTGGCCGATTGACGCAAGCGACGATGTCTTACGTGACCGTATTTTTCGAGCCAGCACCATGTTTCACAAAACGATTGTCTCCATGAACAAAACAAGCCAGGTACAAATACGTTCCCAAACAAATCAAAGGCAGAAAACGGCTTGCAGCGGTGTGGTGGCGCCATCTTGGTTCACTAACGGTAAATAAGGCCCTGTGATGTCATTGCAGACCCCGAAAATGCACGACTTAGCAGGAAAATCAAAATTTCGACTTAATTAATTTCTCAGTGAATAAAGCATCTTTTGCATTCGCACAAGCGTTGGGGGAATTATAAAACACGAAATCTTTCGAATAACACAAACTTCTGTATTGCCTTCATGGCTCCTTTAAGGAGCTATCCTTGCTCGCCGTGCACCACCCACCGTTTGTGTTGCATGCGGCGCTGCTTGGGTGCAACCACCGCAGGCATGCTTCATGTTCCCGTGCAGGAAACGCTTGGTGGGGCAGGGAAGCGCTTGGCCGAGAAAGATAATATCCAAGTTCCGGCGCATTGTAAAACGTGTGGGTGTCACCCTTTGTTTTATCCTGTACAGGCATAATGATCAGATTCTCAGCGAACTGGCCCCGCACGGGGCACCTTGAACAATCTTGGTGACGGTACTGGCGATACCGCGGACCCCGAGCCCCCAAACATAAGCTGGATTTAACCGTGGCGATGTCTTTATAGGTGGAGGGTTAGAAACCACGAACGGTGGCCGTCGGAGCCCAGGTCAAGCTCCGGCGGATGGGCTCCCTGTCTGTTTACCAGGCAGGGAGCTCCGGGACCTCTTTGGCTACCAGGGTAAGGTCAAAGAAGAAAGTACCCCCGTCTCCCTGCTTTTATACTATGCTTTATGGTATTGTATAAAACCCCCCCCAACCGTGATCGGCCCCCCAAAAGGGGCCGCACCGAAGTATCGTTTCCCCCATTGCCATCTTTGACATTTCCTGAACCAGATAATTTTTCTCGATTTCTTGTGATGGAATCGCTCAATCCAACCCACCCTCTTGCATCTCAGTCAGTCTTCTTGATTGCCAAGTATCTTGAAGCCATAATAGGAAAATCGTATAAGTGCAAAAAACAAAGGTCTGGTGAACTCCTAATCGAAATAAATGACGAGCAGCAGTCTGCAAAGCTTCTAGCTCAGACTAGACTGGCTGATCTAGACATCAGGGTCACACCCCATCGGAGCCTCAACAGCTCGCAGGGTGTGGTATCCGAGACAGACCTCCTGAACGAAACGGATGCGGATCTCCTTGCCGGCTTGAAGGATCAGGGCGTCACTGCCGTGAGACGCATCACTATCCGTAGAGACGACAAGGAGATTCCCACCAAGCACATCATTTTGACCTTTGACCGCGCAGTTCTCCCACAACATATATATGCAGGTTTTATCCGGTGCTCAATACGTCCGTACATCCCGAACCCGCGGCGCTGTTTTAAGTGCCAGCGGTTCGGGCACGGTACCAACTCTTGCCGTGGCCGAACGACGTGTGCAAAATGCGCGGCGCACGATCATCCTAGTGACAACTGCCAATCCGAAACCCTCACTTGTGTAAACTGCGGTGGGCCGCATGCAGCGTACTCCCGCAAGTGTGAAAAGTTCCAACTTGAAAAAAAGATAATCAACATCAAGGTAACTGAGAACATCACCTTCCCGGAGGCGAGAAAGAGGTTCGCCTCTTTCCCTCTGGGGAGGTACGCTGACGCGGCTCGCCGGGGGGCGGAGCGGCGTCTGGTGTCTACAGGGACCCAGTTCAGCGAGTCTGACCTGGTCCCGCCCTCGCCCCCCCCCCCCTGGGTTGCCTCTGGCAGCCCAACCCGCCATCACGCCGCTTGCTGAGGCAGCAGCGGTTGTGGTGGCAACCTCTTCCGTCGGGACCGGTGCCGCTCCCGCCTCTGTCTCCCCGTCCTCCAGTGCGTTGGAGGGTACCGAGGTGATGGACACCACTGGCCCCGCACCGGTTCCCACCGCACCGCCCGTGCCACCTTTGGCGCCCCGGATGCCCTCGGCGGTGGCGGCTC
Organism: Haemaphysalis longicornis; assembly: GCF_048455015.1. Classification (NCBI taxonomy): domain Eukaryota; kingdom Metazoa; phylum Arthropoda; class Arachnida; order Ixodida; family Ixodidae; genus Haemaphysalis; species Haemaphysalis longicornis. The sequence goes on from NW_027526361.1 coordinate 80,954,149, forward strand.
AAACAAAGGGCTCCCGAGGGGGGGCCAAGTCCGGAGGGCCCGGTCCGTCGGGCACCCCTCGGACATCCGACGACGAAATGGATGTCGGGCCATTCCTGCCTGCAACGCAGCGCAAGGAACGCGTCCCGACGCCAAAGCCTCCCGACAAGCCAAAAAAGGCGAGAGTCACAGCCCCGAAAGACGACACATAAACAAACACACACACTCCAGTAGCTCCCACACTAAATAATGGGAAGAGAAAACATAATTCAATGGAACTGTAGAGGACTTCTTAAAAATCGTGACGATGTATACGAAATACTGCATGCTAATCAGCCAAGTGTAATGTGTGTTCAGGAAACACATTTGAATTCCAAGCACACAAATTTCTTGAATAGTTAAATGGTCTTCAGAAAGGACAGGGATGGCTGCACACACTCTTCTGGCGGTGTGGCCATAATTGCCCGGAAATCCTTAGCTTGCCACCCTGTCACTCTAAACACTGTCCTTGAGGCTGTAGCAATTCGAACAATATTATTTAATAGGTTGATAACGGTATGCTCAATATATATTCCTCCTGATCATGCACTTTCGAGCTCTGATTTCGAGGCGCTGGTCGACCAGCTGCCCGAACCATACATACTAACAGGCGACCTTAATGCGCACAACTCTCTTTGGGGCTCCTCCAGAACGGATGCCCGAGGTCGCCTGATAGAGAAGTTTATTACATCCTCCGGAGCATGCCTCTTCAACAAAAAACAGCCTACATACCATAACTTAGGACACAATACATACTCTCATCTTGACTTAACGATTGGTTCCGCAGTTCTCTTTCCATATCTTGAGTGGGGTGTGGGCACAGACCCATATGGTAGTGACCATTTCCCCACTTCATTAATGTAGGTAGGTATAGGCCCGAGCAGTCCATCTTCCCATAACAGGTTTAATGAATCAAAAGCAAACTGGAGTACATTTACAGAAACATCTAAACTACACCACACAACCATAAAACACCTACACGTGGAGGAAGCAGCCAAACTCGTCGCGGCACACATACTCGACGCCGCCGAAAAGTCCATGCCCCAGGCCTCCAGTGCGTCCCGCACCCCAAGGAGGCCCTGGTGGAACGAGGACTGTAGGCGGGCGCGGGAGGCCCAGAACAAGGCGTGGGGTGTCCTTCGCCGGTACCCCACGCCAGATAATCTCATTTCCTTTAAACGGGCAAAGGCTCTTGGGAAGCGTGTGCGTCGTGAGGCGAAAAGGGAGAGTTGGCGCGCCTTCCTCACTTCCATCAACTCATACACCGACACTCACAAAGTCTGGACACGAATACGCAAGCTAAAAGGGCAACAGACACACAGCCTGCCCCTGGTTAGCACAACAGGGGACACACTCGAAGACCAGGCCAACACGCTTGCACAACACTTCGAACACGTGTCCAGCTCAGCACACTACACCAACACTTTCATTAAACACAAAGCATCATGTGAGAAGAAGTCCTTGCGAGACACCAATAAGTCGAACTCATCCTATAACACCCCCTTTTCACTTCATGAGCTGAAGATCGCACTTGGTACTTGTAAACCTTCAGCTCCAGGTGCAGACAGGATTTCATACACAATGATACAACACTTACATGCAGACACGCTTGAAACACTTCTTCACCTCTACAATAAAATATTTCTTTCGGGGCACTTCCCACGCTCTTGGAGGGAGGCCATAGTAGTGACTTTCCTAAAGGAAGGGAAGGACCCTTCCTCTCCCGCCAGTTATCGCCCCATTGCCCTGACAAGCTGCCTGTGTAAGCTCTTCGAGAAGATGGTAAACAGGAGACTCGTGTACTTCTTAGAGTACAACGGTCTTCTCGAGAGCTGCCAGGCGGGCTTTAGGGCGGGGCGATCTACGAACGATCAACTCGTTGCGTTAGAGTCATATATTAAAGATGCTTTCATCCATAAGCAGTACTGTATGACAGTATTCTTTGATCTTGAAAAGGCGTACGACACTGCTTGGCGGTACGGCATCCTCAGCGATTTGAAGTCCTTTGGTATGTCGGGTAACATGTGGAACACGCTTTCCAGTTACCTCTCTGAAAGAACGTTTCGCGTGCGAGTTGGAACTGCACTCTCTAGAGTTCATGCACAGGAAAACGGTGTTCCGCAAGGTGGAGTTTTGAGTTGCACGTTGTTTATTGTAAAAATGAACTCTCTTCGGAAGGCTCTGCCACCAACCATTTCCTGCTCAATCTATGTAGACGACGTGCAATTATCCTTTAAGTATTGTAACCTGTCTATCTGCAAGCGCCAAGTCCAGCTTGGTGTTAACAAGCTAGCTGGCTGTGCAGATAGCAACGGTTTTAAATTTAATCCAGTGAAGTGTACTTGTGTTTTGTTTTCGAAAAGGCGTGGCATCCAGCCGGATCCAGACATCAAACTCAATGGTGTCTCAATTCCAGTCAGAAATGAACACAGGTTTTTAGGTGTAGTCCTTGACGAAAAGCTCTCGTTCATTCCACATATAAAACAACTTAAACATAAATGCTTAAAGGCCATGAATATACTCAAGGTTCTCTCCCACTCTTCATATGGTGCTGACAAACAACTCCTTTTACGTGTTTTTACTAGCCTGATAGGTTCACGATTAGACTATGGAAGTGTTGTTAATGGGTCAGCAAGTAAGACATCCCTCAAAATGTTGGACCCAGTGCTTCATCTGGGGCTCCGGCTGGCATGTGGCGCTTTCCGGACTAGCCCGGTCGAAAGCCTCTATGTGGAGTGTTATAAGTGGAACCTACAACGTCAGCGAGCATACACAGATCTCCTTTTTGCTTTTAAAATTTCATCTATGCCACACCATCATTTTAAATCAGCTTTTTATGATACGTCTATGACTGCACTACTCCTAAACCGACCATCGTTCTCTGCGCCCTTCTCTTACAGAGTTAGAGAGGAAGCGTCAGAGCTTTCTGTCTCCTTTTTAGACACCATACAAAGTTCTCAAACAGATTTTATAGCACCATGGCATCTCCGCCCTGTCTTATGCGACACATCTTTCACACATGTAGATAAAAACCGAGCTCCCACATGTGCGATTCTGCAGCACTTCTTGTATTTGCAGCAGAAGTATCAATTTTCTTAATTTTATACGGACGCCTCTAAAACTGCCACCTCTGTGTCCTGCGCGGCGCATGGGCCCGGCCTTAATGTCACTAGAACTCTTAATAGCAATACCAGTATCTTTACGGCAGAGGCTTATGGTGTACTTCTTGTCGTTAATCATATCCTTCAAAGTCACATCCCACAATCCATTATATATACAGACTCCCTCAGTGTCGTGCGGGCTTTGTCGTCAACAAAGTCTTCAGAAAATCACGTTGTAAATCTAATAGTCAAGGGTATTATGTCTGTGTATGTCCACAAACTTGAACTAGTCCTTTGCTGGGTCCCTGGCCACTGTGGTATAGCCGGGAACGAAGCAGCGGATCGAATGGCTGCTGCTGCTACACTCTTGAATACAGTAGACATAACCACATTACCCTACACCGACGTGAAACCGCACATGAGACAACAACTTCGCAAAACATGGCAAACACACTGGAGCGAACAAACAGACAACAAGTTACACGTAATAAAACCACACTTGGGACCATACACCACCGACACACGCAATAGATACACTGAAGTCGCCTTGGCTAGATTACGGATAGGGCACACTCATGCAACACACTCGCACCTTCTCACTGGATCTCCAAGACCTCTGTGCAGCAGTTGCGGAGAGGCCCTATCCGTGATGCACGTCCTCATACAATGTAAGGCACTCGACACTACACGACGCAAACACTTCCCTCAACTACACACACGACATATTCCACCACACCCATCATACTTCTTAGGAGATGATGCCATGTTTTCTGTTAAGCGCACCTTTAGGTTCCTATCAGAAGTTCACTTTTTACAACTCATCTCATACTACCCATCGCTTTACCCCTGGTCCTATACCCCAGAAACCTTATTTATTTTTTAACCACTCTTGTTCTTCACCCTGGCCCTTTACACCAGCCATGCTCATAGTTTTTAACTGATTTTTTTTGTTCTCTCCTCATCAAATCACTTTGTGTTTGGGGCTCTTTGCCCATGTCGGCTTTGCGCCAATAAAATCAAACCATCATCATCATCAGCGAACTGGTCGAGGCCTGTTTTATCAAGGAACATAATAAAAAATGTGTAAGCAAATCGTCTATCACTCTACACGGGGAGGAGCCCACGCTAAGCGTCACCATGTTTCTGTAATTTATGATTTGTGGTCATGTATAAATTTTGCGTTCTTTCAATAAAGCGGCAGTTGCGAATAAGCGCTTTTGTGTGTCGCTCCTATTTGTCCCCGTTATTTGTGCGCTTTGAAGGTTTCAATCATGCACCAAGCCCAACTTGCGGTATTGCTTAATAGCCAAACTTCCAACCAACCCCACGTATCACCTTCTGACACTTGAAGACTGGCGCTGCGTAATAATTGTGGGGGGGGGGGGGGTTGGGGGGAGGAAGAAAGGATGATCGTTTCGCCCTGTCTCTCGACCAAGAACTTTGTCTGGTCGTAGTGTGCACACCTGTCTTTGAAGGCGACGCTCATCAGGAACCTTCGCTTGGCTGCATACATTTTGCATGAAATCTGAAGAACGCCGAATTGAAAGCGTGTGCGTACGTATGAGCAATTGTACTTCCTTTTAAAGATTTCTTCTTGCTGTGAAACTGAGAAATCAACACAGAAAAAGGTAATCAATGTTGAATGGAAAATTTCCATAAAATCATGTCCAGCGACTATTAATCCAAAGTGGAAATGACGTGATTTAGTGCTTGCGGAGAAAGAGGGGCCGATAGACATCAGAACCGCCTTTAAAAAAGGTTTAATTACGTAATGGATAAAAGGTGAGACAATCCTGCGAAATCAGCGCCTTGGGCACCGGAAGCGCTCAGCCCCCGAATGGGTAATAGTTATATGTTTTACCCGCTCCGTTTTGACCACATGCCATCCCAGTTGGGTGAGTCGTGGTTTCCGAACCTCTCTTGAAATAGACGGCCTGACGTCTGGAGCAAAGGATAATACGACGTGCTCCAAGTATTGAAGGAAATTATGCATATTATTGCTTCAAGCATGAAATATTTTGATATTTGTTGACGTCTCTTGTGGCGATGACGAAGGAATCCTGGATACGATTGCTATTTCGCCTCTTTTCTGATGAGAACGCCATTGCTTCGCAGGCCATGCCGCTCGCAGCCATATGCACCCACCATTACGAAGTCGAATGTAGGAACTACACCATTCCCTCAAAAACAAAAAAAAAATACCTTTCTCTCTTATCCAACAACCATGTGAGGCCTTTAGCATTGCGAACCCTTGCTTGTCTCCAGTGTTGCAAACAGCCGTCTCTGTCGAGAGGCCATCCGAACACCAACAGATTAACTGTCATGACTAGAGGCCGGATTTTGAGGTATTGAAAAGGCCGTTTTAGGCACCAAAAACAGACAGGCAAAAAAGCATTTCAGGCTTCTTAGGTCGGAAATATAGGTGCCATAAATTTCTACATAAATGGAAATATTTTCGAAAGAAGACGGGCACGACCTTTATGTACCACAGGTAAACAAAAATGTTATTGTTTATCGTGGCACAAATTTCTCCAAGAGTTTCAAATAGCCGTTAAATTGTCCCATAAAACTCACTAATGCCAATAAACTGGCTTAATTCAACAAGCGCGCTGCTCAGATTCCTGTTCAATGGCCACTGTCGCTTGCTCGAGCCTCGCATACAGTGAAACGGGCATAAAATGGCTTATTGGAGGGTTGGGATTACGTATTTAAAAAAGCGCTATGCTCGCGGTATAAGATAAGAACGGCAATAGCTCAAGCAGTGTATCGGTCAGCCGAAGCGGGAGTGCGTTTTTAAGGCACGTTCCTTTTAATACGTGACATCACCTGCTTTTTTTTTTCACTTAGTTTGTTTGTCGTCGCTGCAGTAATTTAAAAGCAGATTAATATGAAAAATCACTGAAATGACTGGCTTAATGTTCGAAATACTCGCAGGAAGACGGCCTTTGCGCGTCGCGGCAGAACAGCCGGCTGCGGTGATGAGGCGCAGTGGCAACCTCTGTTGTCGTTCTTAAGTTGTGCCTAAGTAATTTTGACATCTGCCTGTCGCAATTTGACAACGAATCAACAGCAACAGATAAACGTAATAAATGCAAGATAAGCAACGATTGATGAAAAGTTTGTACGCTCTTGCATGAGAACTGTTAGTTTCAACTAGCGATTTGCTCTTCCTCAATGTTTTTCGAGTTGAACAAGCAAGACTTCTCAACGCTACCAGATACACTTCCAAACGTTTGAAGAGCATTTTTCAAAAGGTGTCTGACAGCTGAACAGATTTTTGATGGGAAAGCATGTTTTAAAGCGCACCGGCAGTGTGAATTTTAAGGCAAAGGAAATGCATCTTCGCACTGCTGTTTCCCAGTTGGCTCTTCAATATATGAATGATCTGCTAACAAAGGCATGTTTCATGCGCACCGTTGCGTTTAAAATAGAATGGGATTTGAGTATGCTTGTGGAAGCGAGGATGCGACTGCTTATGTTTGAAGAACTCTGTTTGGAGAGCGCGGAACATATTTTAAGAATCACAGTAAAAATTGTGAAACAGTGGCAAAATACCACCATCACCACATTTTTTTACTCAAAAGTCTGCCTCTTGTCACTCAGAATGAGCGTCCCATTCTAAAGGTTCTAGCAGTTGTTTTCCGAAAGTTGGTTCAACTAGAGGACCAGGTGAGAACCCTATGGGTTTCGAGTAGTCAATGCTATCTGATAAAAAGAATACCATTCTGAAAGTGCACCCGAAAGCGAAAATTGAGGCTAAATACAGTTTATATCAGCGCAGGTGTGGAAAATAGCATTGAGAATAGGCATTTATAGTGATTTCCAGGAATTTAGGCACGAACACAATATAGGCCTTTGTAAGCAGTACAAAAACACAAGAAAAGCATTTTTTAATGTTTAATTCCTGCTCATCAATCAAAACGGCGTGATAGGAACGCAAGGAACAGATTAGGCATTTGCCTAAAAGCCGGTCTCAGGATGAGGATCAACACTGCAAACAGACCAACCGAGCAAAAAATAGAAATATCTGCCATCGTGTTTTGCTGCGATGTTTCCTGTTAATACGTTGAGCCAGTTTTCTGGCACTGATTGCTTTCTTTTTTAGCAGCGTCTTACCAGAATCATTACGCGTGAACAACTCGGAATATGGTTTCAGCATTAGCTGCTTCGCGCTCTTTTCTGTTTCTGCCAAGTTTCTTGAACAACAAGGAGAAAAAAAGCCAATGTTTGCTGACGCATGCCCATATAGCGTTCGTGTTATTATATCCGTGCTCCGCTCAGCTTGCTTCCGATCGATGAACACTGCTGGTGACATGTTTTCCGGGGCTGCATGTCGTTAGAGGTTGTGCCTCAGTGGGTCTTCCCATTACGCCCCTTTTCTTTTATTTTTTTTTTGCTGGTACGGGATGGAAACCAGCGAAGCATGTCTGCAGATCATAGGCGTGACAAAGAAGCATAGTGCGAGACACACATCAATGGATAGCTTTTTTCCCTGAGCATCGAAATACGAATTCTTCGCTTAAACGGACATAGGAGGGTTCAAAGGACAGAGACAGTAGTTTCTGATGGTTTTAGCAATTTTTGTTACTCTAGCATCTTTCGTGCTAAGGGTGGAAGACAAGTTTCTGGACCAAGAAAAATTGGTAGAAGATGCTTCGTTGTCTGTCTTCTTATTTTTCCTGCTGTTTTTGTTGTTATTGCTGTTTGTGTAGTTGTTTTTGTTGTTGTTCTTGGCTTTGGGTACCATTGTCGCTGTCGTTGTCGCTGTCGTTGTCTTTGTCATTGTCGTGGTCGTTGTCGTTGTCGTTTTTGCTGCTGTTTCGAATGTGTCCTCACCTGTTCGCTCATTAGTCATACACATATCCAATATCGTTGCATTCTAGCGTGAAAGGGATAGAGGAACGGATAGAATCATGATGACGATCGCCACTTGTCGCAAAAGGGGACCATTCACCGACTGATATACGCTAGTTAGTCGTCTTAGTTTCTCCACAGCCACCCTCGCCTCAGGCGCACACATAAATGTACTTATAGGCATACATAAAATACGCGAACACGAAGATATGAACCAGAACACGCAAAAAGCGCGATTACCTAACATGCATTTCAAAACGACCCGTGCTCAGTTACAAAAACGAAGTTTGGAAATTTGGCTTTTCACCAATAATGCGCCATTTTTGGGCCTCAATGACCACTATGTTTTAGTATTGCGTGTTCTCATTCATATTTTTGTGTTCGAATTTCATTTGTCTGTGACTGTAAGCAAGGGCAAAAGCGTACGCCAACGCATACTTCGGATTCTTTTGCAACTGCCTCCAGCAACGTCCCTAGCATAGCAGGCATACGGGAAATCTCGGTACTGGCCAGCAGCGGATTTCGGCGGTTCCTATTGCTCGCAGGCAGCCAGCCGTCTCGGCAGCTCCTGCAGAGTGATGATAACCGTCCTCGGTGTTTGTAACCGTGTCCTTCGAGTAAAGCCGCGTCATTCTGCTCGGAATTGGCGTCGCTGATAACTAGACGCGCGCACAGGCACAAACAATACCGGGAAGCAATGAGCTGGACACACACCACGCCCTGGGGGAAGATAGAGGAAGGAACTTCATTTCCAAACAATTGTTTCATCATTTTTTTAGCCCTTTCATTTGACCCACCACGGAATGCGCCAGAAAAATGTGGCTCCCGGGCGACGTCCACTTCTTTCTGCAGTATATTAGTGTGCCAACAGCCTGGGATCACACAAAGGGCTTGTGACTACAACGTCCGCGCTTGCTTATTGTTTACGCTGGTATGTAACGTTCGCAGCCTTTCGGCGACAACCCATGGCCAGTCGGCCGCACGACTGCGGGGGCCAGATATGCCATTACCATGTCCCAACCACGTGTCTCTATCCGTGCGGCGCAGCGAAAATTTCCTGATTACCTTTTGTTCTTTTTTAGATGCGACTGCATCTCATTCACTCCCCTTGTCCATGCAGCGTCATCGGCGTTGTTGTCGTCCGCCCCTCCCCCATTCTCCTCGCCGCGCGAGCTGCGCTCTCCGCCGCTCACACCCTCTCCTCTCCGATGCCCCTCTCTCGCGAGGGGCATTGGATTGGATTCGAACGGATTGGCTTGGCCTGACTTGGATTGGATTGGATTGGATTGGATTAGATTGGATTGGGTTGGATTGGATTGAATTGGATTTGAATTCGATTGGATTAAAGTGGATTGTGTTGGATTGTGTTGCGTCATAGCTGCGGCAGACACACTGGCGCCGGCGCATGCGCAGTACTCTCTCTTCCGCGGCCTCCTCTCCTTCGGGCGCGCTGCGCATTTAACCGGTGTGCCGCTCTCCGGCGGCCTTTCGGCCGACGGTTGCTCTCCGCTTGCGCTTGAACCCCCCTCAGCGTCGCATCACACCAGGGTTCCCGCGAGGGGAGTTGGGCGTAATTTCTTCGGTTCTTGTTTTTTTTTTTTTACAACGGTATTTCTCTAGTTTCTATTTCGGTTTTTCTATCATCCCGTCCAAAGCCATGGTGTCTCTGGCATTGCCTCACGGTATGCGGCTGCGTGGTCAACGAGGCCATCTCTTATGAGCAATCACACTCGCGACAGTCTTCGAGCCGAGTGCCCCGTAATTGTGGGCAGTTTAGTAACGGTGGTATAAAATGCTGCGGCTTAGTGCGCCTTTTAAATACGGTACTCTTCCTTGGGCTACTTAAACGCAGAAATTTTGGTCTGTCTGTCTTTCTGTCTGTCTGTGTCTTGATTCAGCCTCCCGGCCAAAGGGAAACAGGAGCTTTATAGTCTTATATACTCACAGACAAATCTAAAGTCTAAGTCCGGTGTCAGTGTTCGTACTTGTCAACAATGTTGAACAAGAACGAGACATTACGCAAGTATAAGACAGAAAAATCAATACATAAGTGATATTTGCAGTGTTCATTTATTAAAAAATTTATGAATGCTTGGTTTTTGCGATAGCAAATGAAATACTACATCACCGGTAGAAAACCGTGGCCAGCTGTTGCCAGCGCTACCTCCTGGAGTAATTTAAAAAAATCAAACAAAAATAGCAACGAAAGGTTCCACAAGATGGGATCTAGGTACGTTCCTCTTGGAACGCTCGTGGAGTACGGCAACGTGGTTCTATAAACGTTGTAGTACGGTGCCTCAATTCACGCGCGTCGCCGCCGTACGGCAGCGCTGACATCGAGACACCCTACTTGTAGAAGTGCAACGCAGTAAATTTAAATTGACTTGAGCAAACCTCTAGCGTGTTATCTTGGGAGGAGCGAGACGTGAGAGGAACAGCGTGAGAGGTGAGCGGGAAAGAGTAGGGATGCATTTACTTGCCAGGGGCGCCAGTCGACTATCGTCTTTCGGCGGCATTTGCAACAAAAGGAGCAGATACGCCTCCATTTCCCGTTGTTTCTTAGCGTCATGTCATGAGCGCGCACATAGAGGTGCTGGGTGGTCGTTTCTAGCAGCGCCCAACCACCGTATTTTCATTTTCGTTTTCCGTCGTTGCTGTCTTCAGGTGTTCTTCATATTCAATGCTGAATAGGTTTTAAGAGTGGACCTGTTTATGCCGAGTGGTTAAGATAGCCCGGTGTAGCTAACTCGCTCAGTACTTAGATCATCATGACGAGTGTTGCCGTCGTTTTCGTCTACACAAAAGCTACGAAAAAACATATCAGCAGATTAAATACAATGGAGCGCCCTCACTCGATTTAAATCCGCGTCATCATCGTCGTAGCCATTGTCATTGACCTTTGCCAAAAAAGTAAACCAGCGTAATATTAGAGGGGTCGTTATCGACGCAGGGTAGTCAGCAGTATTGAACATCTTTCCCTGTCTGCTCCTTATGGTCTGCGCAGTATACCCGTAAGCTTTTATGGCCTATGAATGGATTTCATCAACATTGAGATTACGTTAAACAATAAAACTAATATAAAATTGATTGATTGATCGTTGGTTTAAAGCCCCGACGACGCGCAGGTCATGAGGCGCGCCGTAGTGGAGGGCTCCGGATTAATTTTAACTACCTGGGGATTGTTAACGTGCGCCGAAATCTCGTACACACGGGCGTTTTTGCTTTTCGTCTCTACCAGAAAAGTGGCCTCCAGACTAGTATAAAAAAGCGATTTACGTTTAAGATATTAGCAACAAAAGGTATTAACCCTGCAAAACCAGTGGTTGCACTATTTGCCACGAAGGTAGCAGGGATTACACTTGTTTCCCCGATTGTTCCGAGACATCAAGAAGGGGTCGTGCCTCGGGGGAAGCTAAGCCGTTATTCATGTTCGTCAATGGTGGTAGTATTTTTAGGGGCACTTTTGTGGGCATCACGCTTGCTTTTTTTTTGGAGGCCACTTTTATGAAGTCGAGTTTTGCTTCGTAAGTTCTAACGGAACTTGTGCGGTTGAGGTGGCAGAGGTGCCGCAGTGCCAAACCAACCAAGAACAAAAAAAATCAGCTTCTCAACCTAATTGTATGTGCGCAAGAGAGATCAAAAACTTTGTCGGTCTCTTTTTCTGCAATATACACCCTGGGCGAACCGAAGAAGAACAATTGCACGGAAATCGTTTAGCTGCAGCTTAAGTTTTAGTGCGCTTCTGCTTTTAGGTATAATTTGTTCGCATAGTTGAGGCCAGGAGCTGCAACCTTCTGTTGGGGCTTAAAGGGAAGAAAAATAATTATCAATTGGTTCCTTTGTTTCTTTGATAACCTAATGATAGGTTTCGTGATGTTCGTGTTCCTGCGATCGCTTTCCTTTTTCTGTTGCTCCAAATATATAGACGGTTTTTGAAAGTTTTCATCTGCTCTTCGGGAGTTTCATTGATCCATGGGTACGAACAGGAAGCGTACGGGGACCAGAAACAAAGAATAGTCTTGTTTTTGTTTTTTTACAAAACGACAAAACAAACTTCATTACATTTCAACGCTACGTCTCATTTCAACATTGGGCTGACTGAGTAACACGATCTTTCATTTTTAATTAACGGCTGCATCAATTCGTCGTTTCTCGCTGCTCTCGGAATGCGTGCATGTATAATTGTGGAGAAGAAGTTCTAGTTCTTGTTTAGTGCTTTGATGTACATTTACATTTACAAATTACATCACGTGGCGGCTCCTAATATAGTCTAAAAATGTTCAAGATTTGTAAAACCTTGGTAACCTTGGTGCGCAGTGCGTTCAGTCGAAATGCAATAGCGATGCTCGTTTTTCGCTGGATGACTGTCTTGTGATAAGCGCCGATGTTCCATCTTTGATATCAAGCTCGGGCGTGCAGGTAAGGTCGACAAGCCCTGGTCATAGTGTACGCGCTGGCTATCATTGAAATGCATAAGAAACATTGCTCACTTTTCTCTACTCAGTAATCATAGGCTTCGAATGAGTTGAACAGCCCTGAATTGTATCTCCGGGTATTTCGCTTACACAGCATAGAGTGCTACCTCAATGGTGTAGGACTCAAGGGCAGAAAAGGAGGACGGTAAAGGAACAAACAACGAAACATCAATAGAGGCCTGAATGTGAATAATAATCATGCAATCATTGGGTTACCCTCAGCAAAGGAAAAAGAGAAAACTAAGTCATTTATTAATTCTCTAAGCAGTCATAATCACAAGTGGGCGAACGGTTGCAGTAAATTTGACGACACTTGAAGCTACATTATTTTTTTGCTACCTTACTTCGACCTCAATCTCACGTTAGAGGTTGATGATCGCTGGGCCGAGCTCACATCAATATTGCTTGTAAAAGTAATCCTTCGTGCTGCCCAGTCAGATGAGATCCATGGCATCAGAAGTTGGAATCTCCATGGCTTGGAAGAGTGGCCGCGCTTGCTGCTCTGGGCTTCGCTGCTTCCGCAGATGCGGAATACTACGGTAGTTACGCAGATCAGTCCTTTTGTCGCACCTTAGGTGCCGGCGCCGCAAACTTTTTTCCTGTCCAGAGCTTCTGATTATTACTGCGAGTGATCACTCTCATCCGCGAGTTAACAAGAGCCACCGAACACATAAGGACAGCGACTGGCTCCTTTGGTTGCAGTGATTCTGGTTCAAGAGCCGGCTAGGCTGTAGGTCGCAGCATACACGATCAGAAACTCAACCCCTTAAATTCCCACTCCCTTCCTGGAAAAAGCGCATAATTCAATTCTCATTTCGTTCCTCCAAGCCTTGTCGGCATTCCATTCCGGAGTCGCGAAAAGAGCACTGCATGAATCCGGAGTCATCTCAATTTCCTAGTGGCAACTCGCCACTCTAATGCACAAAATTGTAGAGATATGCAAATTGGCAAAATTTCTTGCTTCCACGCCTAAAACCAACGGCATTTCTTCCCCTGTAGCCTCCTTTAGGTTTTTTGCTGGCTCTCCTCTTTCTCTAACACACACACACACACACACACACACACACACACACACACACACACACACACACACACACACACACACACACACACACACACACACACACACACACACACACACACACACACACACACACACACACACACACACACACACACACACACACACACACACACACACACACACACACACACACACACACACACACACACACACACACACACACACACACACACACACACACACACACACACACACACACACACACACACACACACACACACACACACACACACACACACACACACACACACACACACACACACACACACACACACACACACACACACACACACACACACACACACACACACACACACACACACACACACACACACACACACACACACACACACACACACACACACACACACACACACACACACACACACACACACACACACACACACACACACACACACACACACACACACACACACACACACACACACACACACACACACACACACACACACACACACACACACACACACACACACACACACACACACACACACACACACACACACACACACACACACACACACACACACACACACACACACACACACACACACACACACACACACACACACACACACACACACACACACACACACACACACACACACACACACACACACACACACACACACACACACACACACACACACACACACACACACACACACACACACACACACACACACACACACACACACACACACACACACACACACACACACACACACACACACACACACACACACACACACACACACACACACACACACACACACACACACACACACACACACACACACACACACACACACACACACACACACACACACACACACACACACACACACACACACACACACACACACACACACACACACACACACACACACACACACACACACACACACACACACACACACACACACACACACACACACACACACACACACACACACACACACACACACACACACACACACACACACACACACACACACACACACACACACACACACACACACACACACACACACACACACACACACACACACACACACACACACACACACACACACACACACACACACACACACACACACACACACACACACACACACACACACACACACACACACACACACACACACACACACACACACACACACACACACACACACACACACACACACACACACACACACACACACACACACACACACACACACACACACACACACACACACACACACACACACACACACACACACACACACACACACACACACACACACACACACACACACACACACACACACACACACACACACACACACACACACACACACACACACACACACACACACACACACACACACACACACACACACACACACACACACACACACACACACACACACACACACACACACACACACACACACACACACACACACACACACACACACACACACACACACACACACACACACACACACACACACACACACACACACACACACACACACACACACACACACACACACACACACACACACACACACACACACACACACACACACACACACACACACACACACACACACACACACACACACACACACACACACACACACACACACACACACACACACACACACACACACACACACACACACACACACACACACACACACACACACACACACACACACACACACACACACACACACACACACACACACACACACACACACACACACACACACACACACACACACACACACACACACACACACACACACACACACACACACACACACACACACACACACACACACACACACACACACACACACACACACACACACACACACACACACACACACACACACACACACACACACACACACACACACACACACACACACACACACACACACACACACATATATATATATATATAGCGAATCACAATAGGAAATGAGGGGCTCGTTTTCTTTCTTTTTTTCTCCATTTCTTTCTTTTCAAATTCTTTATCTGTTTCGATGACCTACCGCATCCTCCACTTTGCTTGCCGAGGTTTTCTTGACTGCCAACCCATGTTTCTATCTTATATATATATATATATATATATATATATATATATATATATATATATATATATATATATATATATATATATATATCGCAGACAGAGAAAAACAGGGAGAAGTACAGCGCGGTCTTACTAATGACGAATGCCAAATCCTGTGAGTCTTCTTCCAGATATGTTTTTATAGCGTATATACTTTTTATTTCAGTAGACATCTGTGGACATATTAGTAGAAATTAAGAAGAAGAAATGGACGTGGGAAGGGCATGTAATGCGAAGGCAAGATAACCGTTGGTCATTAAGGGTAACAGTGTGGGTCCCTAGAGAGAAGGCAAGCGCTGCAGGGGGCGGCAGAAAGTTAGATGGGCAGGTGATATCGAGAAGTTTGCGGGGATAAATTGGTCGCAGTGAGCACAGGACCGGGGTGATTGGAGATTAATGGGAGAGGCCTTTGCCCTGCAGTGGATCTAGATAGGGTGCTCATGATGATGACGACTGTTAATTTCACCTAAAGCACCCAAAGAATTAAGGAAGCTGACAGCAACACGTAAGACTTGAAGGTAGCGAAGCTGTACGCAACCTTCACGACTATCCCGACGGTTTAAGTTCAGGATTGCAGCCGATTGAGCTTCATTCCTTTTTTTTTTGGAAGTGATAATCATTGGACATACGTTGGAGAGGCGCGCGCAGAGACGTGCCTTTCTCGTTCCGAGCAAGTGTTACCATGATTGAGGCGACCGCTCCAGTTTTAAATGCAGAGCATTTCAGTAAGTCACGATGTCACCCGCGTTGACGTCCGTAGTCGTAGTCCGCACCCCTCCCCCTACACTATACAGGGTGTCCCAGCTATCATGCACCAAGAGTTAAAAAAAGAGAAATTAGGTAACTCGAAGAAAACCTAGTGCATAATGTTTGCAGTACTGTGAAGAAGCGGAGAGTAATTTTTCGTTAATGAGACCTAATTAATTAATTGTAATTATTTATATAACTCGAGAAATACTGTCCTAATCACTAAAGTGTCAATGAGGCACTTGTAGGAAACCACGAGGGGCATCTAACTGCGGTATTTCCAGCGACGAACTAATTGCGTACTCATTTATGCTGACTGATAAAGGAAACCCGCGAAATATGAAAAATACCACGTGACGACGCTTACGCGCGCATTGTAAAGCAGCGTCCCCAAACAAAGCTGATTGAAAGCAACGGCTTCCCGTGTTACCCGCCCGAAGAGACAGCGCATCACCTTGATAATGGCGTGCATGGAAGGAGCAGCAGCAGCAACATTCGCGGGACGCGTGTGCAGATAAGGAACAAAATCGGTCGCTATTTCTTCTTTCTTTCTTTTGTATATTTCATTCTGGCTAACTTAGAGGCAGCCTGTTTGAGGGCGTTGCTTTACGGTGCGGGCGGAGGCGCCGTCACGTGGTATTTTTCATATTTCGCGGGTTTCGTTTATCAGTCAGAATAAATGTGTACGCAATTAGTTCGTCGCTGAAAACAACGCAGTTAGATGCCCGTCGCGGTTACCTACAAGTGCCTTATTGACACTTTAGTGATTAGGACAGTATTTCTCGAGTTAGATAATTAATTACAATTATTTAATTAAGTCTCATTATATAAAAAATACTGTCCGCTTTTTCACAGTACTGCAAACTTGATGCACCTGGTTTCCTTCGAGTTACGCCTTTACTTTTTTTTAAATCTTGGTGCATGATAGCTGGGACACCCTGTATATAAAACAAATACTATCCGGTGCCCGGTTTCGATCCCTCGACCCTGCGGGCGGAACGCAATGTACATGGTGCTCTACCCACTGCGCCACAAAGCCGACAGAGAATGGGAGGCTACGGGAGGCTATATCCTTGACTCATTCAAACTACGTCAAGAAGCTGCTGATACAACGCATTCACTACCACCAACTCCCCAAACACTAAACGTTAACGCAATACACCCACCTCCTATGCGACGCATTTACTCGAGTCCCCCCCGCACGGGGCACCTTGAGCAATCTTGGTGACGGTACTGGCGATACCGCGGACCCCGAGCCCCCAAACATAAGCTGGATCCAACCGTGGTGATGTGTTTTCAAGGTGAAGGGTAGAAACCTCTAACGGTGGCCGTCGGAGCCCAGGTCAAGCTCCGGCGGATGGGCTCCCTGTCTGTTTACCAGGCAGGGAGCTCCGGGACCTCCTCAGCTATCAGGGTAAGGTTGTGGAAGAAAGTACCCCCGTCTCCCTGCTTTTATACTATGCTTTATGGTATTGTCTAAAACCCCCCCCAACCGTGATCGGTCCCTGAAAAGGGGCCGCACCGAAGTATCCTTTCCTCCGTTGCCGTCGTTAACCTTTCCTTAACCGGACCATTTTTCTCGATTTCTTGTGATGGAATCCCTCAATCCAACCCACCCTCTTGCATCTCAGTCAGTCTTCTTGATCGCCAAGTATCTTGAAGCCATAGTAGGAAAATCGTATAAATGCAAAAACAAAGGTCTGGTGAACTCTTAATTGAAATAAATGACAAGCAGCAGTCTGAAAAGCTTCTAGCTCAGACTAGACTGGCTGATCTTGACATCCGGGTCACACCCCATCGGAGCCTCAACAGCTCGCAGGGTGTGATATCCGAGACAGACCTCCTGAACGAAACCGATGTGGATCTCCTTGCCGGCTTGAAGGATCAGGGCGTCACTGCCGTGAGACGCATCACCATCCGCAGAGACGACAAGGAGATTCCCACCAAACACATTATCTTGACTTTCGACCGCGCAATTCTTCCACAATACATAAATGCAGGTTTTATCCGTTGCTCCATCCGTCCGTACATCCCGAACCCGCGGCGCTGTTTTAAGTGCCAGCGGTTCGGGCACGGTACGAACTCTTGCCGTGGCCGAACGACGTGTGCAAAGTGCGCGGCGCACGATCATCCGAGCGAGAACTGCTCAGCCGAAACTCTCACTTGTGTAAACTGCGGGGGGCCGCATGCGGCATACTCCCGCAAGTGCGAAAAATTTCAACTAGAAAAGAAAATCATCAACATCAAAGTCACTGAAAACATCACCTTCCCAGAGGCGCGAAAGAGGTTCGCCTCTTTCCCCCTGGGGAGGTACGCCGACGCGGCTCGCCGGGGGGCGGAGCGGCGTCTCGTTTCCACAGGGACCCAGTTCAGCGAGTCTGACCTGGTCCCTCGCCCGCCCCCCCCTGGGTTGCCTCTGGCAGCCCAACCCGCCACCACGCCGCTTGCTGAGGCAGCAGCGGTTGTGGTAGCAACCTCTTCCGTCGGGACCGGTGCCGCTCCCGCCTCTGTCTCCCCGCCCTCCAGTGCGTTGGAGGGTACAGAGGTGATGGACACCACGGGCCCCGCACCGGTTCCCACCGCCACCGCACCGCCTGTGCCACCTCTTTCGCCCCGGACGCCCTCGGCGGTGGCGGCTCAAACAAAGGGCTCCCGAGGGGGGGCCAAGTCCAGGGGGCCCGGTCCGTCGGGCACCCCTCGGACATCCGACGACGAGATGGATGTCGGGCCGTTCCTGCCTGCAACGCAGCGCAAGGAACGCGTCCCGACGCCAAAGCGTCCTGACAAGCCAAAAAAGGCGAGAGTCACAGCCCCGAAAGACGACACATAAACAAACACACACACTCCAGTAGCTCTCACACTAAATAATGGGAAGAGAAAACATAATTCAATGGAACTGTAGAGGCCTTCTTAAAAATCTTGACGATG
Source organism: Haemaphysalis longicornis (assembly GCF_048455015.1). Classification (NCBI taxonomy): domain Eukaryota; kingdom Metazoa; phylum Arthropoda; class Arachnida; order Ixodida; family Ixodidae; genus Haemaphysalis; species Haemaphysalis longicornis. Next base: position 80,973,511 of record NW_027526361.1, read on the forward strand.
TATACGAAATACTGCATGCTAATCAGCCAAGTGTGATGTGTCTTCAGGAGACGCATTTGAATTCCAAGCACACAAATTTCTTAAATAGGTACATGGTCTTCAGAAAGGACAGGGATGGCTGCACACACTCTTCGGGCGGTGTAGCCATAATAGCCCGGAAATCCCTAGCATGCCATCCTGTCGCTCTCAACACCGTCCTTGAGGCTGTAGCAATACGCACAATAATTTTTAATAGGTTGATAACCGTATGCTCCATATACATTCCTCCTGATGTCACACTTTTGAGCTCTGACTTCGAGGCGATGGTCGACCAGCTGCCCGAACCGTACATCCTAACAGGCGACCTTAATGCACACAACTCTCTTTGGGGCTCCTCCAGAACGGATGCCCGAGGTCGCCTGTTGGAGAAGTTTCTTACATCCTCCGGAGCATGCCTTTTCAACAAAAAACAGCCTACATATCATAACTTAGGACACAATACATACTCTCATCTTGACTTGGCTATTGGTTCCGCAGTTCTCTTTCCATGTCTTGAGTGGGGTGTGGGCACGGACCCATATGGTAGTGACCATTTCCCCACTTCATTAACGTATATAGGTATAGGCCCGAGCAGTCCATCTTCCCATAACAGGTTTAATGAATCCAAAGCAAACTGGAGTACATTCACAGAAACATCTAAACTACACCACACAACCATAAAACACCTACACGTGGAGGAAGCCGCCCAACTCGTCACGGCGCACATCCTCGACGCCGCCGAAAAGTCCATTCCCCAGGCCTCCAGTGGGTCCCGCAGCCCAAGGAGGCCCTGGTGGAACGAGGACTGCAGGCGGGCGCGAGAGGCCCAGAACAAGGCGTGGGGTGTCCTTCGCCGGTACCCCACGTCAGATAACATCATTTCTTTTAAACGGGCAAAGGCTTTTGGAAAGCGAGTGCGTCGTGAGGCGAAAAGGGAGAGTTGGCGCACCTTCCTCACTTCCATCAACTCGTACACTGACACACATAAAGTCTGGACACGAATACGAAAACTAAAAGGACAACAGACACACAGCCTGCCCCTGGTTAGTACAACAGGGGACACACTGGAAGACCAGGCTAACACACTTGCACAACACTTCGAACACGTGTCCAGTTCAGCACACTACACAAACACTTTCATGAAACACAAAACATCTGTAGAAAAGAAGTCCCTGCGTGATAACAACAAGTCGCACACTTCTTACAATTCTCCTTTTTCAATTCATGAGCTGAAGGTTGCTCTGAGCACATGTAAGCCTTCAGCTCCAGGTGCAGACAAAATCACATACACCATGATACAACACCTACACCCAGACACTCTTGAAACACTCCTACATCTATACAACAACATATGGCTTTCGGGGCACATTCCTCGCTCTTGGAGGGAGGCTATAGTAGTGGCTTTCCTGAAGGAAGGAAAGGACCCTTCCTCTCCCGCCAGTTATCGCCCCATTGCCCTGACAAGCTGCCTGTGCAAGCTCCTCGAGAAGATGATAAACAGGAGACTCGTGTACTTCTTAGAGTACAACGGTCTTCTCGAGAGCTGCCAGGCGGGCTTTAGGGCGGGGCGATCTACGAATGATCAACTTGTTGCGTTAGAGTCGTATATTAAAGATGCTTTCCTGCATAAGCAGTACTGTATGACAGTATTCTTTGATCTTGAAAAGGCGTACGACACTGCTTGGCGGTACGGCATCCTCAGCGATTTGAAGTCCTTTGGTATGTCGGGTAACATGTGGAACACGCTTGCCAGTTACCTCTCTGAAAGAACGTTTCGCGTGCGAGTTGGAACTGCACTCTCTAGAGTTCATGTGCAGGAAAACGGTGTTCCGCAAGGTGGAGTTTTGAGTTGCACGTTGTTTATTGTAAAAATGAACTCTCTTCGGAAGGCTCTGCCACCAACCATTTCCTGCTCAATCTATGTAGACGACGTGCAATTATCCTTTAAGTCTTGTAACCTGTCTATCTGCGAGCGCCAAGTCCAGCTTGGTGTTAACAAGCTAGCTGGCTGGGCAGATAGCAACGGTTTTAAATTTAATCCAGTGAAGTGTACTTGTGTTTTGTTTTCGAAAAGGCGCGGCATTGGGCCGGATCCAGACATAAAACTCAATGGTGTCTCAATTCCAGTCAGAAATGAACACAAGTTTTTAGGTGTAGTCCTTGACGAAAAGCTCTCGTTAATTCAACACATAAAACAACTTAAACATAAATGCTTAAAGGCCATGAATATACTCAAGGTTCTCTCCCACTCTTCATATGGGGCTGACAAACAACTTCTTTTACGTGTTTTTACCAGCCTGATAGGTTCACGATTAGACTATGGAAGCGTTGTTTATGGGTCAGCAAGTAAGACATCCCTCAAAATGCTGGACCCAGTGCTTCATCTGGGGCTCCGGTTGGCATGTGGCGCCTTCCGGACTAGCCCGGTCGAAAGCCTCTATGTGGAGTGTAATAAGTGGAACCTACAACGTCAACGAGCATACACAGATCTTCTTTTTGCTTTTAAAATTTCATCTATGCCACACCATCCTTTTAAATCAACTTTTTATGATACGTCTCAGACTGCACTACTCCTAAACCGACCATCGTTCTCTGCGCCCTTCTCTTACAGAGTTAGAGAGGAAGCGTCAGAGCTTTCTGTCTCCTTTTTAGACACCATACAAAGTTCTCAAACAGATTTTATAGCACCATGGCATCTCCGCCCTGTATCATGCGACACATCCTTCACACATGTAGATAAAAACCGAGCTCCCACATGTGCAATTCTGCAGCACTTCTTGTATTTGCAGCAGAAGTATCAATTTTCTGAATTTTATACGGACGCCTCTAAAACTGCCACCTCTGTGTCCTGCGCGGCGCATGGGCCCGGCCTTAAAGGAGCCATGGAGAGAAAACAAAAGTTTGTTTTATTCGAAAGATTAGGTGTTTCATAGTACCCCAAGCGCTTTCCCGGAAGCAAATGATGCTTTATTCACTGAGAAATAAGGCAATTTAAGTCAAAATTTTAAATCTCCCGCTAAAATTGCACATTTGGTGACGTGAGCAATGGCGTCACACGGGCCGGTCCATGAAACAGATACTTAGTATGCCGACTCCATATAGCACCCACACGCGGGAGTCGACCGAGACGGCGGCCATTTTAAAAATACTAGTAAAACCTAGTGCACCCGCAGCCCTAGTCATGGAATCGCTTGATCCGGAGAACAAAACTCTCGCCGAGGAGCTCGGGCTTGCATTTAACAACCTCACACCACTTGAACGCTCAATGCTTCTAAGTGCACGAGCGGCAAGAGTTGTGGGATACGCGGTGGACGGGAAAGCGACCATTCCGCGATAGCCACAACAGACGAACGCCCTGCCGTCGGCACCGCTGCCTCGTCAGCCCCGTCGCGACGGACGAATACAGACTGGTACGTATATGCCGTATTTGTATTACGGTTAATAATAATTCAACTTCAGTAGCAATATCGCTTATGCCAGTTGGCCGGTGTCGTGTATGGAAAGCCGTTCGAGCGAGCTCTCTGCTTCGACCAGAAAGATACGAGCGTCAATGCGCGGTGTTTACGGCATTTTTTCCCCCAAGGTCAGAGCGCCTCGAACCCGAAAATTCGTCTGCGCTACGGCGAGATGTCGAGCTCGGCCAGGCAGTAGTTTCGTACGCATTGGCGCACACGCTTGCGTGTTCGTTCGGAACTTCAACCGTTTACTCCACCGTTCTTTGTCAGTGCAGTATGTGCAGTATGTTTCACGGATGTGCAGTATGTTTCACGGGCATTTAGCTCGCTATGCAAACTGTAAGCCCTGCCTAACATGCGTTTGCTTTTGCCGGCCTCCGCCAATCGCAGAGCATTCCCAAGTGACATCACAGGTTCTGTTGCGGAAAATGAGCTGGTGGGTCGCATGGTCATTTCCTTTTTTCTAATTATGTAGCTTATTTGAGCGAAGTTTGCGTTATAAGTGGTGTCGTTATGGTTCTAACGAGGCAATCTTTCGAATGAACCAAACTTGTGTTTTCTCTTCATGGCTCCTTTAATGTCACTAGAACTCTTAACAGTAATACCAGTATCTTTACGGCAGAGGCTAATGGTGTACTTCTTGTTGTCAATCATATCCTTCAAAGTCACATCCCACAATCCATTATATATACAGACTCCCTCAGTGTCGTGCGGGCGTTGTCGTCATCAACGTCTTCAAAAAATCACGTGGTAAATCTAATAGTCAAGGGTATTATGTCGGTGTATGTACGCAAATTTGAACTGGTTCTTTGCTGGGTCCCTGGCCACAGTGGTATAGCCGGGAATGAAGCAGCGGACCGAATGGCTGCTGCTGCTACACTCTCGAATACAGTAGACATAACCACATTACCCTACACCGACGTGAAACCACACATCAGACAACAACTTCGCAAAACATGGCAAACACACTGGAGTGAACAAACAGACAACAAGTTACACGTAATAAAACCACACTTGGGACCATACACCACCGACACACGCAATAGATACACTGAAGTCGCCTTGGCCAGATTACGGATAGGGCACACTCATGCAACACACTCGCACCTTCTCACTGGGTCTCCAAGACCTCTGTGCAGTAGGTGCGGAGAGGCCCTATCCGTGATGCACATCCTCATACAATGTAAGGCACTCGACACTACACGACGCAAACACTTCCCTCAACTACACACACGACATATTCCACCACACCCGTCACTCTTCTTAGGAGACGAAGCCCTGTTCTCAATCAAACGCGTTTTCCAGTTTCTCACCGACGTAAAATTTTTACATCTCATTTCTTATCATGCTTGTTGAACCTGGCCCTTTACACCAGTCATCTTCATTACGTTGTGTTTTACTTTGTTTATTTTTACTAAAGTGTTCTTTTACTTCCATGTCAATTTCATGTAATCACTTTTGTTTGGCGCTCTTTGCCCTTAGACGGCCTTGCGCCATTAAACTCTAAACATCATCATCATACTCGAGTCCCCCTCGCGGGGAGATGGGCCCAATTTTTTTACTTGTTTTTGGCCAATATTGTAGAGCCTCCCTCAGTGGATATCTTTGGCTTGTCAAATGGGCCCACGGGACGCTGGGCAGTCACCGCGTGGCACACACACGTGAGCGCTGGGCATTTGTTTGTATTTTTAACTGCCGGGTGGTCGCCGCAATCTCGGTCCCTCTCCATAAGTGGGTATGCTTGGTTTGACAAAAGTGCGCCGGGGACGCCGGGAGGCACGCACACACGAGCGCTCGGCATATTCTTGTTTTTTTTAACAGGGGGCGATCGCCGCGAGGCACGTGCTCACGTGTGCTCGGACGTTTCTGAGAAATTCAAACTGCGGATCGGACAAATAACTATTTACTAAACAGCTTCGCTGTTAAAATGCGTTCAACCATGCGAGCCCTTTCATCGTCATCCTTCAGTTTTAACCGCGATGGCAAAGTTTCGCTGCTTGATTTTCTTTTCGGGATAGTGAAAGGGATTCATGTGAAGCGGAAATTAACGCGTCTTTTATTTCAAAAGCAAGCTATGAAGGCGGCAGCCATTGGTAATCATGCACCGTTTATAACAATAGAGGGAATTTCATTGATGCAAGAGCAAGGCTTGAAAGGCATGTGCAAGAATTATTCGACACAAATGCTTGTTCAGAGTTCCGACGAGTTCCTCATTTATCATGACGAGTAGAAGTTCTTCTGGATGCGCTTCCTTAAGCCTGCAGACAAAAAAGATTTGTTTTATTCGAAAGATTTCGTGATTGATAGGGCCCCAGCGCTTTTCCGTTAGCAAACGGTGCTTCATTCAGTGAGGAAGAAATCATTTTAAGTTAAAATGTTGATTCTCCCGCCAAATCATGGGTTTCTATGACGCCTGCAATAAAATTACAAGAACAGGTCTTCAAGCTAAACTTGTTGTGCAAAGGAGCCGTGTTTCCTTTTAGTCAACCTAGATGACGCCACCATGGCGCTGCGCGCCGTTTTCTGCCTTTGCATTGTTTTTGACCGCATTTGTGGCTGGCTTGCTTTTGTTCCGGTAGAAAATAATTGTTTCGTGAAACGTGGTGTTCGCTCGATAAATATGGCCACGTAAGACACCGCCGCGTACGCCAATCGACTAGTGTCGTCTGAGACAAACCAAAAGCGCCGCAATGCTGTTTAGCTAAAACAAGCACAGTGCGCCCAGTACCAACAGCAGTACGCTTCGGTACCTGTATGGTTACGTGTAGTTTCGTAACTTTCACTGTTTATCCCACCATTCTTACTGCTATTAAAAGAAAGTTCCCTAAATTTAAGCGCAAATATCTCATTCGGCAAGCTTGTAAGCTCTGCCTAATTTGCATTTGCTTTTGCTGGCCTCAGCCAATCGCAGGGACGGCACTTATGACATGATAGGTTCTGTTGCGTGAAAAGATGTAGTGGGTCGCATGACCATTGCCTTTTTTCGTAATGATGTAGCCTAGTTGAGCTAATCTACAATAAAATTGGTTTCAATATGATTATAATGAGGCAATCTTTTCCGATGAACCAAACTTTCGTTTTTCTGCATGTCCCCTTTAAGGGCGGGAAGCTTCAAATTGGTTTGGTTCGAGAATACGTTTCGAAAATATAATTGTGAAAGAGAATGTCGAGAAGGGAATAGCAGAGGGGGATGTAACTTGCGTCTAGAAAGTCGCAAATGAAAGTCTTCTTTTATATAAAATACCAATAAAAACTTCTCGTTGTGACTTCGGCTACGGCATTTTCGATACAAAGCAGGCTCATTTCTTATAAAGTACGCCTTCCTAAAGTTTTTGTTTGTCCATGTTGAACAAACCAATACAACGTGGTCTATAATGACAGTTTGCGCAATTCAGCCGATATGCTTTTCAAAAATCCTTGTGAGCCTGGACTGTTTCGTAGCGTCTCAAGGATATTGCTTCTTGCGAAAAATGCGGCGGCCGCCCAAACGGGACTCTGGTTGAAGATTCAAACTAGTTCTTGCTCAACGCGAACCCGTCTTTTGTTTCGCTCCGTTAACGTCAGGAATCGTTCCTCCTTTTTGCCCTCGTTGCTGATGAAAATGCAAACTGTGGACCGCTCGATCCAAAGCTCCATTACCGCAGTCGGTCAGTCGGTCAGCCCCGGGCGGTCGCCCTGTGGTTACGAAAGCGCAAACGGAGGCATGAAACGCGTATTCAACGAGGTGGACTACATCCTATTTGGCAAGGTATAGGTTTTCCGTTGAAGATTTGTACCGAACCATATTTGCTTGTTCAGCGATGTGACACCGTTTAATTGTGTCCACATCATGCACAGTTTTAATATTCTGGCATGGGCGAAAAATGCGGTCGTACTTTTCCTTCCTGGCACACTTTCCACCCAGCCTGCTGGGACATTTCAGCATCTTTCTGCTCATTCAGTGGTGCCAGCAGAAGCTCACTATTGTACTTCTCGTTCGCGCCACGCGGACTAGGCTTTCCGAGCATACGCACACCGACCGAAATGCAACAAAGAGGTACCGTCTGTTACTTCATTTCGTGGCTTGAATGCTTGCGCAATCGGTTTCGAGGGGTCGGGGAGAAAAAAAGGAGGCGGCATTAGTATGCGCAGCACGGAACAATGGAGGCGAAATGGAAACGAGAGAGCAACAGCCTGGCAGTTTAAGCCCCTTTGTTGCCATTCGTCGCTCGTAAAGATAGCGGAATGGCGGGTGCGCGACTTAATCTGCCTCTGGGCCTGTCGATGTAGCCTATATACCGCTGTCACAGATACCGTCCGGGTCACGCACGAGCGCTGCCGACGCTCCGCAGTGGGAACGTTCCCGCGTCTTCTTTTTTTAGCTGGACTGCGCCACATGTCGTGCCTTTTTCTCCTTTGTATCACCTCGCAACAGAGAGCGGTAGAAAGCCTAGCCCCCTCTATTTCCTGTGTTTGTGAGAATTAGCTGCCACGTTTCTATGTGTTCGAACCGTTTAATCTATTTCTGCTATTAATTGGACCAGGCCTGTTGGCTGCCTCTAAATATTCAGACACCGTGATGTACGCCTCGTTCTCGCGCCAATTTTTTCGGGCACTATTAGAGAGGCGAGAAATACAATTACACAGCTCGCCTAGACCTCCCTTTGCAGCAGTTTCGCAGTTTAGGCTAAAGTGGACAAAAAACAAGGGAGAATAGACCAGTGGAAGTGAACGGGGGATGAAACAGGCATGGGTTTCGGCCGCAGAGCGGCGAGAGTTAGCGGAGCATTGGCCGTCACGCAGCCGGACCAATCTGCGACGGGATTTCGCTATTCATCTTCCGGCTTATCTACTCTCGCACAGCCCGGCATTTTCCCGGAAACGTGAGCTGTGAAAGAAAGGAACGTTTTTGCGGATGAACGCCGGCGCTGGCCAGTTGAGGGGTTGGGGATCTGCAGCGGGATGAAGAAACGCAAGGAGGCCGTCTGAGGAGTCAGTTCCGTCTTTAGAGACGAAGCCCAAGAATCGTTGCGCATCAAGTTGCGCTCTCCTTTCCGGGAACGCCGCTTGACGAAGCATGCGAAGAACTCCTCGATGATACAGAGTTGGTGTGGAGGAACAAAAAACAAAGTGAGGTATGAATGGTCCGGGATGGACCATGAATAAATGTAGGGTTGGTTTACATTTATTTTCTGGTCTTCGTGCCGGCGAAGGCGAGCACCCGGGATTTGAAGCTTTCTTGTAGAGATCGAAGAGCACAGTGGGAATTCTTTCTTGCGTGAGATTGTACGTGACTTTGAGCGTGTGCAGCAAGTGCGCGCACTGTCTTCCCAAGTGAACTCATGTGGGTAGCGAGAGGCAAACTTTGTCGGCCTTTGGCTGCAAGAAAAGAACGTCGCCCATCGAGATAGCTTTAGGTAGGCGGTTGCGGAAATTGTGCCTCATATTGTTCAGGAACCGGGACAGTCTAAGTTTCCCCTCGACTTACGCAGTTTTTCTTTTCTTGAAGTTACAACTTTGGTTTTACCCGCCCGAGTACACCCATGCAATCCGCAGCTCCCCGCGAGGGGCGCGTGCAGTAGTAGGGGGCTTCGGATTGAGACAGCCTGGGAGTCTTTAGCGCACTGGGATACGTCGACAACCGGTCGTTAATAACAAAAAATATATACACGTGGGTTTAGATGAGCTAACCAACATATCCGATCGTCACCTTCGAGCGAAGTACTCCGATCACCTCGTCGCAAAAAGCATGGCTTCGGAATGTCGCGATGGCGACTAAGTATGTAAACTTAACTGTATGAGTTATGACTGATAACTAAGTTAAATTTATCACGTCACTTTGTATTGGTACAGAAGAGGCCAGTTCTTAGGCAACTAAATAATGCTTTACCTTAAAATGCAGTAGTTTGCGATCATCCGAGACTTTCGCAAATCTGTCGTTTTTTTTTAATGTAAATCGGTAGACAGTCTCGATTATACAGGACATTTTATTGCCTAAACGTCCTTGCCGTGTTTTGAGCAACCAGTATCACGTCAGGCTGGAACCAACTAAAAGAGAATGAGGAAGTACCCTTTAAATCACTTTCAAAAATTTTATTTTACTATAGTTCAATCTGGCTGCTTTTCCCGATAGTCGCGTAAATTTGGAAAGGCCGTCAGCAAAGGATACTGACTTGTTATGTGCACCTGCATTTAATGTCTCATATTTACGCTATTTGCAGTATCCTGACATAATTTTTCACGCTTTCACCTCCGTGCCGCCATATTTCACAACATGGCCACGTCATTTGTATCTGTAAATTGTGCATATAATATGAACAAGCCCTTGCAAATGTGCCTAAACATTTTGCTAAAAAAAAAACAATCGTGCACCCCTCCGTTCAACGACGAAGATGGTTGAAAGCGAAGCTTTCTCGTGATGTATTATTTTGTTGGCGAATCGTATCCTCCGAGTATGCCCTACTCTGGATGTAGGCACCACTTTTCTAGAATGCCCACAACAACCTTCAGGTGTGGCCTCCTTAAACCTAACATTTGGGTTTGGGGTGTACGGCGCAAATCGGCACCTGCTGGTTGGCGATCGCTTCGACCATGTCGAAATGGAGCGACTGGATAGACGCCGGCTTCATAAATCGAGGCACCAATGATCGATTCCGGCCAATGGAAGCGTTTTTTAAAGCGAAGTTACATTGTTCTCACCGGGGCCGTTTACGCCAATAAGCCCTGGCTAACGTTCTCTAACGATAACAATGAATGATCGTTGGTGGAGTGAAAGAAAAAAACCGGGTCATCTCCACCAGCCTGATAACTGCGTAGGGGTCAAACATACAGTGATTAAGTGTATTCTTGGCGCGTTGGCGTTTTTGTCCACGGAGATGAAACCGTTGGGGGTAGAGGTATACAGCATTGATGAAAAAGTCTCATGTATTGGAAGCACAAAGTGCTCTAGCGCGAAGCGTTGTAAAACGAGTTTCCCCGTGTGTAAGCGTTTTTGCCCACGGAGATGAAATGTTCTAGCCCGAGGTGTCGGAAAGCGAGTGCCCCGGTGTGTTCTTATGCGTTACGTTCTAATGAGGTGCGTTGGAAAATGAGTGTCCCGGTGTTGTTGTACCGTGACTACATGAAACAACGACTATGGCGACAGGAGACGCGGACAGACCAAAGCACCTCAGGGGCTTCGCCCCTGAAAAATACAACCGTTTTAACTCAACCTAGGATACCGCGAAACATGCTTGCTTATTGCTGTGCCTGGACTTAAAGGCAGAGGCTAAACTTCTTTCCGTTCTGTCGCGTTCAGCTGTTCTTCCAGTTGAATACTCGCTTTGGATTGTGTAGTTTATTGTCTCAGAACTTTCGGTGACGTTAATGAAGCCGGAACGGCGAAAATGTTACGCCGCCTCGTATTAGGTAATTAGAGATCCCGAGTGCTTCGGCGCGATTAATAGGTCCTTTTATTACTTGGTTTCTACGCGGAAGGTAGAACTAACGCACCGGAACTGCGTGAACCAATAAAACATACTAGGAGGGCACTCCAGGGAACCCCCTAATTGCTTCCCGGAGAATATAAACGTTAATCATTCAGTGGAATAAAAGAAAACTCCGGGAGCAAGGATCGTCTTTGGGCATATTAGTTGTGATGGATGCAAATAGAAGGTGGCGTTATTAATTGCGCTCCGAGGAACGCCCGTACGCGAAGGCCGGATGCCCACACAGCGCGTTGCAACGGGAAACACTTGCATTGGTCTGGCAGGTTGGCCGCTCTCATGGTGCAGGCTAGCACTGCTGTTTCGTCCAGGTAACATAGCTTCTTACGCACAGAAAGTTCAACGTAGAGTAAATGAGCCCGTTTCCACTTTTGATAACAATTTATGTTAGGAACAAACCGCATACTTTCCCCAGTAATGTTGATGCATGGTGTACCATTTTGGTCGGAATAGTTTATATATAGCGGAAAATTGGCTTTGCATTTGTATGGCCAGTACGACGCGTGTGATTAAAATGTGGGCATGAATCCGGAACACGAGTGGAACACTTCAATGGAGCTCGTAGATGCGGCGAATGGTCAAGCCACAATGATTTTATTTTTCCGGGTTAGATCCTTGAAGTTCTTATTCGAATTACAACTTGTTCCACGGGCGTTATATTTTTTTATAGGACGGCCACAATGGCAATCCCTGGCGTAACATCATTGCTTGTAAACGGCGATTGCTAATTATCGGTGCTGATAAATGAAAGAAAACTCAGGATGGGCATTAAGCCGTAGAAGTGGACAAATGTGGCATAACCTGTTACAAAATTATTCGCCGAAGCGTTAGTTACAGCGGTTTTACGCATCGTACTCCTACCCGACAAGCGCATGCGACATGCTCGCAATATTCACCACCCTCATCCAACAACCACCATGTAAAATTTCTAACCACGTAAACCCTGCAATCCTTCGCCTCTACAATTTCTCCCGTAGAAGCAGAGCACCCTCGTAACGCAGGAAACGCTGTACAGTATACGCGGTACAGCTGCCCGGCTCTAACGCTGCTGCTGGGATCTGCCCGGTATTCGCAGCTAACACTTACGCTGAGGGGAGCTCCTCCACCTCACAGTGAACGAGTCCAAGCGAGAACAAAAAGCGACGAGTAACCGGCTCGCTCTCAAGAGAGAAACCAGAGTCAAATTAATGACCGACCGGAAAGCGGCCGTACAACAGGGCGGGGCCCTCCTCCACGGCTGCATAGTTGCGGCACTCACGAATACCGCCGAGGCAGCGTTTATTTAAAGCCCTCCCAGTCCTCTCTGAGTCTTTCTCCAGCAGTGCTGTCTGGGTCCTTCTCGATTCTGCTTTGTAAGGCGGCCCCAACAGCGGGAAGTATTGTTTGCTGACAAATGCCATTGCAAAGCGGTCCTTCTTTATGCCGCGGCTAAAGCGTTGTTTCCTGTCAAACGGCGTTGCCCCCCGCAGGGCGGGCCTGGGTTCCGGACCGCGGCAATTAAATGCGACCGCCGCAGCAGCTCGTAAATGGCGCGGCCGTCGCACTGGCCAGTCGTAAGAACTGATGGCAATCCGTAAGGAAATAACGGAGGGGATTGCACGTCAGTGGGGAAAAGAGCGGGTTCCGGGTAGAAAGGGGTTCAATGCAGTCGAGGCTGTCTTATTTAGCGGGGTGTAGCTGCCCGCTACAAGTTACGATAAGTTACGTCACAGGCAAGGACTGTTGGAGAAATATTATTGAGATTTCCCTCGCTTGCTCCTCGCTCCCACCGAAGTAGTTTCGACCTACACGAGGTTTACAATCAATCAATCAATCAATCAATCAATCAATCAATCAATCAATCAATCAATCAATCAATCAATCGATCGATCGATCGATCGATCGATCGATCGATCGATCGATCAATCAATCAATCAATCAATCAATCAATCAATCAATCAATCAATCAATCAATCAATCAATCAATCAATCAATCAATCAATCAATCAATCAATCAATCAATCAATCAATCAATCAATCAATCAATAAATCAATAAATCAATCAATCAATCAATCAATCAATCAATCAATCAATCAATCAATCAATCAATCAATCAATCAATCAATCAATCAATCAATCAATCAATCAATCAATCAATCAATCAATCGATCAATCGATCGATCGATCAATCGATCAATCGATCGATCGATCGATCGATCGATCGATCGATCGATCGATCGATCGATCAAGAATTCAATCGATCAATCAATCAAGAATTCTATAACAATTGCTGGAACAGAAGATAGGTCTTTGTGCTAACGCAGGTGCAAAAAAAAACACGACCATGTGTCCAATACAGAAAATGAAACAGACTGACACAAAGCGTAATGATGAAAAAGAAAGCACATGGTTTTCTAGAGATAAATGACGACATATATTCAAGAGATAAACGCATACGTGAAAACAATAGTCGTGATTATGGGAAGATTACGACAAAAAGACCAAGACCACACGATGAAACCGCAGAACCACTGGCCAACTACTCCTATAAAAATAGTTTACATCGGGTGAAAGAAAAAAAAATGCACTGTACTGTTTAAGAGACAAGAAACAGATTTTACCCGATAAATTTCAGAAATGAACCGACTGAGTGAGCGGTTAAACATAACATAATCTACCGAATACAAGCTACAAGTGCTTTGCAACCTTAACAACGGACAATGCCTAATTACAAAAGCTGAAACTATGAAAGGGTGATTTTCGCGTATCCTGTGGGAACATATAACAGCTTCACCACCCTAATCTCGCCTGTCCGAGTTCTAAATTGATAACACTCGACATGCCTGTAAAATCAATGATTCTATGCATACGTTTATACGGAAATAGCAAGTCATCCTTGACCCTCCGGGAGCGTAACGCGTAAATTATACGCAAGGGGGAGGGATCGATTACAGAATCGTATCTGCACTTCGCACTAGCGTATCTATGCGTCCGTATAGATGGAAATATTGTTTGCACTCGTTCGATGGCTGAAACGTTAGATTGGGACGTTAGTTTTCGTACAATCGATTCATATTGCAACAAAAGACGACATAGCGAAGTATAGAGCTGCAAGAATGTGTTTGGTCGATTTAACTGTTTTAAACGCTATTGCGTCCTCGCCCTTGCTGATAGGCCGTGGGACTTGCAGACAGAGCGCACTGTGGTTTTGCTGCCCGTGTAGTGTAGCCGAACTTCTGATACATTTCGCAAAGTTGTTTAGGTGGAAATCTATATTAAGTGCCAAACACTTTAGGGGCCCGACCTGTCGCCGTAGCTTGTTCGCTGTCACAGATGTCTAGCCACTGCCGGAATAAGGCGGCGCAGCGAGATAACGGACCCAAGTGGAACCCGAAAGCGCAACAACGCCCCCAAACAGTGGCTTTGAAAAAAAAATCACGCCAATCCACCCCGTGAATCTGGTTGCAAAGCAAAGCTGTAAACGGCACCCACAATGATTACCCATGCAACGTCACTTAAATTTACTCACGTCGGTGTACAAAAAGTGAAACCAGAGGGAAGTGAAATGCACTGAACCACACCATTTATTGCTTCAAAGAGATATTCTTGGTAAGGTTAACTCAATGCATGATGCATGAACGCTGGTTGGTTGAGTTGTATTGGTGTAGCACGTGAGTGGAAACTCTTTTTTTATAAAATTAAAGGAAGCTGAAACCCGGTGTTACACGATCTTGCTTCTCCGTCTCTGCGCCGCGGACGGAGGCGACGATATTTGCGGCAGAAACGCAGGAGGAGGAGGAGCTGGAGGAGGAAATACTTCGATTCATAGTTATGCACGGCCCAGAGTGCGAGCCGGGGGAGTGGTTCTTTTTTCACTAAACCCATATGCAGTCCACGCCGCCTGTGCTCTGTCCACCAGCTGAAGCTGGGTAGGCAGAGAGGTGCTGGACAGCAGCATCTCCCTTCTCTTGTTGGGTAGTTGACTAATTGACGGAAAGAGAGGAGGGAGCTCAGGGCTAAAGTCGCACACCCTGATTATGTGGCGGAGTGTTCCTACTTCTGAGCAAAATTTACATTCAGCGTCGTAGCGATCCGGGTGCATTTAGTGAAGACGCGTCGGGTGTGGGAAGGAGCCGGATTGTTTGAGCCGTAGGGTAGTTTGTTGTTCTCTGGAAAGGTGAGGGTAAGGCGAAGGTAGGGTCCGTCTCTAAAGGCGACAATGCTGGGTTATCTCCCTGAACGTGACAAGCGGGTGACTGTCCTCGTGCAGCTCCATAGCATGAGAGGTAAAAGCGTAGGCTTGTTGGTGGGCGTATTCGCTGCCCTCCATGAAAGCGTGAGCGGGTGTCCGGATGTGCTGAATGGAACCGTTTCGGGAGTGGTTTTTTAACACACACAGTGCAGGTCGGTACACCCAACCCGACTGGTAATTCCGGTAGGCTTGCTGGGAATCGGTGACTACCTTCCGAACCCCTGGTTGAGTGAGAGCCAGGATGATGGCTGCCTCTTTTGCTGCCGTCATTTCTTGGTCTTGAGTGAGGTACACGCAAGGAGGTTGGTTCTGGAGGTAGCCACGATGATGGCGTATTGCTGCCCTCAATGTTGGGAGGCGTCTGTGTAGATAACTGCATGATGCCCCCGAGGGTGGTGTTGAGCGCTTGAGCCCGTGCTTGTTGGCGACCCTCGTCGTGTGAGGGCTTCAAATTTCTAAGCAAAGGGAGCATCTTTAGTTTTAGTCGCCAAAAGTCCGGGAGTACATCAAGCGGAGTGACATTCTGTGCTGCCCAGCCAATGTGGTGAAGCATGCGGCGACCCACCGCAGTTCTGAGTCGGAGCTTCTGGTTAGAAAGATGGCCTTCTATCAGCTCTTCCATCGTGTTGTGGAGCCCCGTGCTAAGCAGCCCATCTGTGGACGCACTCATGGGAAGACCAATGCGCTGCTCAACCGCCTTTCTAATCATTATATAAAGCATTCTATGTCCTCCTTGCTGAGAACAAGACAGGTGGCTGACGTAAGTGATTCTCGAGAGGACAAGGGCTTCAATTAAGAGATCGGATTCCTTGAGGCCTCATTTCTTGGTGGCAACTCGCCTGATCATGTGTATGATTTGATTAACGCTGTGTTTGAGGCGCTGCAAGGATACGTCACTCTTGGTGTTGGCCTAGAGATGTAGGCCCAGAATCTTTATGCTGGTGCTTGGAGTAATGGCTTGGCCATCAAGGAGTATTTGAATGTGTTCCTTGATTTGGCGTGAGGGCGGGCGACAAGGAGCTGTGATTTTTTACGTGAACACTTAAGGTCACAGGCTTTAGCACATTGGCGAAATAGAAGTGAGATGCCATGCATTGGTGTGAGCTTCCTTTATTTTTTTAACTCGTAGCACATGCGCAAGGCGCGCACAGGGCCGCTACACGGGCCGTGGGTGGACCGCACAGCGGCGCGAGAGGTGGCGTGACTCTTTCACGTGGCATTCAGCGAGAATGCAGGGGGTTAACCCGTAGATGTGCTAGGTGAGTACACCACGTGTCTTCCCCGTGCTTGCGTGGGCTCGTAGGTAAATCGATAAGACAACGGGCTCTCGCTTTATTAGTGTACTAGTTTCAGGTTCGATTCCCAGCGGTGACATTAAATTCTTTTATTTGCTCGCTGGAGTTTCCTGTTGACACCAACGGTCGCGAAAGAACCCTTGGGGGGTAGAGGCAAAAAGCTTCGCTTTAAAACAAGTGGTTTATATAGCCAGAACTGCTCGAAACTCCTCAACCGCTGGTGCATGTCATACATGTCCCCGTTGTTTAGCGCAAACAAAGCTGCAGGTACATTTGAAGTAAATCTGTGTGTATAACCCACAGCCCCCGCGTCTATTTATTTGGCAACGCCCGTTGGGTTCATTTTTACAATAGTAAGCGTGAAAAGCGGACGCCAGAAACGACGCATTCCAAACTCCGCAGTAAGGCGCCGACACGCGTGCGAGATGACAGCAAGCAATAAAAGAACAGGACTCTGGCTCGCTCTCTTTCAGGCTGGGGACGGGCGAACACGGCGAAGGCGGGAAAGTTGAATTGTATTGGATAAACGTAAGTTCAATTCATCGAGAGATTGCTGAGGCAGGGAGGCGAAGAGCGTGATGGGTGGTACTAGTGATCGGATAACGGCGCCACAGTCCACTATGGTGAATCATTGCTGTGCACTTCCGTCAGCTTTCACGTTGAGTGGAACGGCTTTAAATCTTTTGTATTTGCTGACGTAACTTTGCCTATTTATTTATTTATTTACTTGTTTATTTATTAATTTATTTATTATTCGCGGAATATCCTTCTGTGTCTACTTAACAGGCTTTCCTATATCTGACTGACTGCTGCTCATGGTGGCGGTAGAGCATTTGTTAAGGCGTAGCATCCTTTGCCTGGTGCCCCCACAACCAGGAGCATGTAACGCCCTGCATTTCCGTCGGATGCAGATTTGGCGAAAGTAAGACCTTTAAGCGTTTTAATAGCGTAAATAGATATATTTGGTCAGACACAATTTTCAAAACCCCCCCAAAATTAGAAAAGTAGAAAAAAAATGCTATAATGGTGAACCGTGTAACAGCCTTCATTTCCGCAAATATGCAGGTTTGGCGGAGGAAACACCTTACTCGCTGTAATAGCTTAAATGGAGATGAATGGTTGCACTTAATTTTGAAAAACAAAGAAATAAACACATAGAAAAAATAGCGGACAAGGCGAATCGTGTAACGCCCTTCAATTACACAAAAATTCATATTTGGCGGAAGTTACACTGTAAGCGTTGCAACAGCTTCAATAGAGATAACTTGGCTGATGAAATTGAAAAAAAAACCGGAAAATTTGGCTGTGAAGAAGTGACACACTAGACAAGCAGCATAAAAATTCTACGCATTAGTAGATAATTCTCAGAATTTCTGCAGATTTTTTTTTTCAAGTGAGAAGGGGTTCGCGCTCAAAAGCAGGATAAGTCCTGAGTTCAGAGCTCCTGCGACGGGCTGACTGGCGACATGCCCGTCATCATATGACCTGCGACCATCTAATCTCCTAGGACGAGCCAGCGATTACCGACTGTGCTGTAGAGGGCACACCGCTGTACACTCCGGGCTGTGGCGGGAAAGCAAACTTTAGTGTTATGTGGAGCATATAAATGAGAACCCCTTTCTTAAGAAAAAGATGGTTAAAACACGAAGCTTTCTCCCATGCAAGATGAGTCAAAGCTAAAGCCTAAAATCCACTCTCCAAAATCCAAGTCCAAAATCTAAATTGCCAAAGTCCAAAGCCAACGTCAACTCCTACACCACCGAATTTCAAAGCGAAAGACCCACCCCGCTTAGAGAATGTATTTCTTCATCGTCATCATCATCATCGGTAACGGCTTGTACTGCCTGACTATACATTACGTATTACGACACGTCCGTAAGTGTGCAAAGACACACCGTTGTTATGTTGTGTGGTATATGATTGATCTATCCTTTGTGAAACGCTTTTTGTAAGGGTGGCTTTTCATCGGTGTGTTTTACCAACGCCGCCTGTATAATCATTGCCTAACGCGTGAGCGAAAAATGGCCAAACAGCCACTCTCCTGCTGCTCTCTCCTACCCTTTTCCGCTCCATAGCATTCCTACGTGCTTTCATGTCCGCCAGCCAGCGCCGCTTCTCGGAAACTATGCAAAATGGTTGAGAGTTTGCCTAGTGTTCCCCAGGCGGCGTTCCTACGCCTTGTTTGCACCATGACTCTGCCTTGGTCTGTCGCTCATAAAATCGCCTTTGCAACGGCAGACGCGAAACTATTTGTGCTACGCAGGCTGAGGCCGGCTTTGTGCGCTTACCTACTGGGATCACGGGCTGCGAACCTTTCTGTGTGGGGCATCCCCCTCTGTCCCCTCCACATTTCGGCCTTGTTTTGTCCACTCTATTCGCACTCCGCGCCGGTACGCAATTCTAAAATTGGAAATTGTTCTGTAGAAGCGACCACACAGCGTCGCTGGACCCTCAGCTGCTGATCCTTTTGTTTTCTCGGATTTCCTGAAATTTACAAGCACGTGATATTTTTTGGAAAGTAATGGTAGAACTGAGCGCCTGAACAAAAGATTTCCACAGAATTTTGTCTTCCCTAAATCCTCCAGAGAAAAAAATATCAGTCAAATATTGGCTGTACAATCCGAAAATAGTTTTTCTGTTTGCTGTTTGTCCACCTGACAATTAAGATGTTCTTACACTATTTTAGTTCCGCCTGCGTCAGTCATCTTTCGAAAAATGCAGCAGATATGAAGCGAGCGGCACGTTGAACAAAATCTCCAGTGCGCCCCCGAACTAGCGCTGGCTAAGATGTGAGCGAAACGGCTCTTGAGACCCTACAGGCAAGCTGGCAGGCACACGTCGTAGAAGTGGGTTCAGCGTTCGCCACTCGCGAGCAGTGACGTAAGGCGGAACGTCCGCCGGCGCGCGCCACATAGCGGATGAGTGCCTGAACTAAGCGTCCCTACCGCTCCCATTGAAAAGCGGGCGACGCGTTAGGCAGTGTTTATACAGGCGTCGACGAAATCAGTGAGGCGTAGCAAGCTTCGCTTTAAAAGCTGCTCGCAGTGCAGACACTACAGCAATTTTTGTTGTGAGGATCTCGGAATACTTGTCTGTGGATGTCTGTAAAGTGTAGTAAGCGTTACTAAAAAATAATTTAAAGCGAAGAATGCGTCACATTTAGATACAATCCCCCGATATGAGATATGCCTCAATTTATTTCTTTATTATTTATTTTGAGGCGTTGTGCCCCAAAATTTCGTAATTTTCGTAAGACGTTACGAAAATTCAGCGGACAAGCATGGGGATGTCAGCTTTCTCCCACGTTAGAGGGATGTTACTGAATGTGTAACTAACCAACCGAAACCCCTCGACGGTGGAAGAGAGCAGACAGGTCGCATCGGAACGGGAAACTTCCACGTAGAAATCTTCAACCAGCACAACGGGCGTTTCATCGGTGAGTACGTGAACCCTGGCTTCTAAGTGTTTCCAATGAATGTGCAGGGGCACCTAGGCTTTCTCTTTTGAAGGCAGACATTTGGAGGTCACAGTCAAATGGTAATTAGTGAATTGGCTATTAGTTACTGACGGCTGCCGTCGTCGTCACGGGTCGATCTACCTTAGTTGGTATGTTAGTAGGTCCAGTTCATCTTTTACGTTAGGTAGCCTTTGCGTGGAGCCTAACGACGTATCAAGCAACTTCGAACGCATCGTAAGTCAACATGCAGGTGCTGATTGACGACGTCAGGCCTGCACCAGTAGCGTTAAAATTAACGGTAGGGTCAATGGGGACGTCAGGCTGGCGTATACCTCACGCAGCCAATAGGGAATTTCGATGGCAGGTTCCGGGCAGAGGATTCGGGGACGCTGGGGTTTTTTTTTGTGAACAGAACAGCAAATGCTTCAGTGATGTTCCAGTAGTAAAACTCGAATTAATAAAATCACGCATAACGATTGGTGTGTATGTAATGAAGGAAAGAAGTGACATAAAATATGAGACAAGAATCCGTACGGGCCACCACTACTAAAAGATTTATTCTTGCAGCTATGGCAGACAAATAATTTTAAGGATTCCTTGAAGTGGAGGGTGGCATTTATTATGTCCGGAGATACAATGCCTAGGTTTTCTGCTGTGCACACAATATAATTATGATCGTACATGTCGACCTAGCTACGTTCGTTCGACCACGTCATCCATTGTGACAACGCGTAATTTTTAACACATTTGAAGCAGAAATCCCTGCAGTTAATAGGACTGGCGTTTTTCGGATTCGTTAAACAGCTCTTCTTTCTCTTCGCTTTGTCCCTCTTCTTATTGGCAGTGTAGGTACACCAAAGTGTCCCGGCCCATCTCTGGAACCCAACTCCCGCTCGCAGTTTTAGCGCGTGTGCCTGTTGTTTCTGCGTGTGTGGGACATGTCTGCACAGTTAATTTAATAAGTCCGCACCATTACGCGCCACGAAGTCACCCAGGCGACATTGCCCATAGGGTCAGTCTACTCTCGTAACTAGGCATTAGGGTACCATTTAACGTACTCCTACCGACAGAATTCCCGTGCCGATTTGTTTTTGCCCCCGCCTTCACCCACCATTACCGTTTCCAACTCTGGCGCCTAATCTGTGACAGCTAGTGGTAAGCGATAGCTATAGACAGCTTCCTAGGGACGAACTATACGACCAGGGCCTTTATTGTACCCAGATTGCGCCGCGCACAATCGATGGACCATGCGACCGGGCTGGGCTTACGCTGTGTACTATCATCCGGCTGTTGTTTCACGTTTCCGACTCGGCACACAGCGTTCTTGGTAGATGTGCGCCATTTTTACCACCTTCCGTCTTTGTTTGGGCCCGTCCAATGCACAGGCTCGTCTCGCGAATGGCTCCCTGATTGCTTTTCTTCGTCCCCCGCGCAGTGGCCACAATGGTGAGCAAGCGGGAGGGCGATGGGTATGAAGCCAAAGACGAGGCATCCTTGGCGTGATAGCGTCCATTCTTGGTGCGCGCACCTAATGGAGGGCCCGGCCTGGGAGAGCATAACAATGGGTCGCCCCGCTCGCCACCCAGGTACAAGTCCTGATCATTACTTCATCCGAGTTCCACGAGGGACTGGATCCCTCAGTTAGTGTTAAGAGGCTGCGGGAAAAGAATGCACGCATGCCAGGCCTTAGTGTAGAAGCTAGACTTGGGGAAAGAAACGAGCAAAATTCGCGAGGCGCAAAGGCTGTCGGGGTTAGTGAGTGTTGGCCCAGAGCAGGGAATTGCTAGGGGACACTATTTGACCTCCCTGCTATTGTTGCATGCAGTGCCCTAAAGCGCACGATACTGGGAAAGAGGAGGCATGCGGTATAAAACGACAAAATTACTAGAATTGTTGGTACCTTTGCGTTGTCTGGAAGCTGGTAAGTTGTATTCGTTACCCAGTTCGTGAAGTTTTGGCATTAATTCTTTTAGGGAAAAAATTATGCGGGTTAATCTTTTAGAGCTACGTGTAATAATGCTCGATACGTTTATAATCTGGAAAGAGCGGCTTGAGCTTGCAGGTATTTTAGAACGCAATCTCCGTGCTGCGAGGCCCATTTGCACAAAAAGTCTGTTGCATTCGTATAACCCCGTTTTTCGTATCATAGGACAATTAAAGCCAGGCCTTTTTTCCAAAATGAAATTGGAGGATAAAATAAATGTCATTTCGATGATGTCATCCTGTTTTGCCTAAAATTGCATTTAGAGCGGAGGGAATTTTGGCACCAAACTCTGGACCCGATTTCTCGCCACTGGTACATCTGGAACCTTTGCGAATGGGAGGAAATTAATTTTTTTGTGTTCACAAAAATATATTCTTTGTGCATGATGCAACTGAGTCAGCCGTCATTACAAGATCTGTGAAGTCCTACATTCCCTATCTGTGACGGAGGTCTCCTCTTCCATGCACATCTGCACTGTTCAGATGCAGGTAGGTGATGGCCGAATTTATATTTGATATTCTTAGTAGCGGCGGTCGTGGGGCAGCACCCGTTTCATTACCGCCAATTAGCACGCTTGGTGCGTTAAATTGGCTTCCAACGTGCAATAGAAGGATAACACTATAGAATAATTCGTAGGAGGTCCGATACAACTCTTAACAAGCCGCCAAGGCTTAACCGCTGAGTGTAATTTTGCGGCAGCTCAAACCCCATGCAAGCTTGCTCATGCAAGTAGATTTCTGGGAACACGGCGTCTGTATTCAGCTTGCGATGATACATCTTTCACCATGGTTTCGGGAATGGACAGAGGTAATGATTCTATGAAATTTCAACCTTGTACGAAGGTCAGCGCGGAGTTTATATTTGTTCCCGTGGAAAGTTTGCTTATTGGGATGACAGCTCACATTAGAGTTATCGGAAGGGCGAATACTACACTAATTACTCCGGAACGGGTGCTCGGATTTTCGGCTACTGAGGACACTGCGACGGGTTAGTTACGGTCCCTGCTTCTCCGATGTAAAAGGTGAACAAAAACACCCATCTGTGGCACCATTCCAGCCAAAGATAGAGAACTTAACGCGCTTTGAAGCAATTCCAGCCACAGCATAAAGCACGCTTCGTTAACGAGTTTCATTGGGGATATCTGTTTACAAAGACCTATACACTATATATAGCAAATTGCTGTACTGGAATACAAGAGCTTGCTAGAATTATCTTACGATGCCAAACATATTCGCAGAAATGTAGCTTACTGTGAGAAAGAGATGTTTCATATCTACGCTGTCAGTCCCTGACAAGTTGAGATGTACTGTCAGCGGCCGAGGCGTATACACCTTTCACGTTTACAGGTTCATGTTAACGTTTGACCTAAAACAATTGTAAATGTTGTTTCATCGGTGTTCGCAAAGTAAGGATGAGTTTTACGTAAAGTGCTTGCTTGGAGAGTGCTTTTTACAGCAAATCTGTATAAGAAAAGATTGCGACCAAACCTGCGTCTATCGATACAACCACGTAGAATAACACCTTTCGTCTCCATAGTTAGTTGAAAATTCTCTGTAGCTCTGCATTTACTGTAGGTATCTTAAAAAACACCCACAATAAAGTTCCCCTCTAAGACTAGGCTAATATTGAGCCCAGTTTCATTTCATTTCATGGCAAACACACTGGGACGAACAGACAGACAACAAACTACATGTAATAAAGCCACACTTGGGACGGTACACAGCTGACTCACACAACAGACACACGGAAGTCGCCTTGGGTAGGCTGCGGATAGGGCACACCCATGCGACGCACTCGTATCTGCTGACGGGATCTTCTAAACCCCAGTGCAGCAGGTGCGGAGAGGCCCTATCCGTAGTGCACATACTAATCACATGCAGGGCACTTGTCACACAACACGACACAAACACTTGAGAGAACTCTACAGACAACATATTCCCCTACATCCATCTCTGTTTCCGGGTGACGATGCCATGTTTTCCGTTAAACGTGTGTTTGAGTACTTGTCAGATGTGAATTTTTTAAACCTCATTTCCTATCACGCATAATCAAATCTGGCCCTATACACCAGCCATCACCATTGCCGTTAATTTATTTTATTGTTGTTTTGCTTTAGTAGCCACTATTTTATTTTAGATACTTTTGTTTGGCGCTCCTTGCCCCAGCTGGCCTTGCGCCAAAAAACTCTAACCATCATCATCATCATTTCATTGTCGTTAATAAATTGCTCACAGTGCATGTGCAAACGCTACAGCATCCCTGTCTGCTGTCAATACTTCGCCATTTACGAAGGGAGTATGATTCACAACAAACGGCCATAAATATAAATATTGTTTTATCGAAAGTAAAAGGAAACAGTTTATATTAGAATCGGCCGCTAGGACGACTCTAACCTTAGTTACGACGAGTTTCATCCGCTTTTTACGGTTTCTTTTTTCTCAGTGAGATATTGTAAGATTCCCCTATTCACCAATGCAGCATCGCTGGAGTTTTCATATTTACAGTACTGCAGTACTGCTGCAAGTTTTTTGTGCGGCAAGCACGTACTTAAAAAAATGTACTCGTACTCTGTGCCTAGTGCGAACACTTTTGCTCGTACAAGGGCGGCTCTGAGTAAGAGTACTTACGTACGGTGCCGAAGGCGCTGCACAAAACTGCAAGCCCCATCCATGAGCATAAGGGCAGGAGTGTAGCCGAAAGGTTGCGGAAGTAATGGAGAGAGAGAGAGAGAGAGAGAGAGAGAGAGAGAGAGAGAGAGAGATATATATATATATATATATATATATATATATATATATATATATAGAGAGAGAGAGAGAGAGAGAGAGAGAGAGAGAGAGAGAGAGAGAGAGAGAGAGAGCGGGCCAAATGCTGGTCTCATGTTCTGCTTTCGGCCGCGCTCTCATTAGAGCCTCGACGTTTTCCCCATTCGGAGCAAAGCACCGGATGTGGCCGCGCATACATAATACAGCGAGCAATACCGCGACGCCTGACCAGGGCCCTTATAGTTTGCCCGCTGCTGGCGACCCCGACGAGAGAAAGGTAACGAAGACGGAGAAGGCAAGGAGGTGTGTGGATGCTGTGATTAACTAAACCTTAATGAAGGAAAGAAATTAGAAAATGAAGGTAACAAGCATTCCGCGAGGCTTTGGCTGCGCCCTTGCAATGCAAGCGAGAAATTAGAAGTAAAATTAAGTCAACCGAATCACTAACAACTGTATATTACATTTGCCATGCTTGGGTTTTTATAAAGAAGGCAATCAATTCTTCAAGTTTTATCTTTTACTGTTTGTGTCTAACTTTGCTCCACCTTAATTTTTTTACTTCTTTCGCCAAAAGAAAGCAGACGTACTTTGACGCGACGTAACTCGTTTGAATGCCCGGGAGAACGAATTTAGTGTAGTTGATATTACTGAGCAATTACTGAGCCCCAACCGATAGAGAGAGAGAGAGTAAATGTTTATTTAAAAGGAGAAGAGGTCGGCCTGAGAAATTGATCTTGGGACTGCTATTTCCCTCTGGGGGGAGGGTACTGAGGACAGAAAGAGAAAGGAATGAATATAGAAGGCATGGGAAATGACAATGAAAGCGACAAAGGAACTATGTACAAGCAGTAAAACCAATAAACGTCTCACGTACAACGGGGCGCTGAATCAGATGACTACAGTTCACTTTTTAGCACATGACTATCATCCATGAAAAAAAAAAGAAACTGCTCAGACATTATTTCGCAGTCTGTTCAATTTTGTCGCAACCTAGAGGCGAGAATCCAAAGAGGAGTCACCAAGAAATGTAAGCAGTGGGGCTTTAACGGCTATGCTTTGCTTCCTGTTGTCAGCCCAAGTGCCCAAAATCTTTTGTTCGGACAGAGGGCGAGTGTCCAAGCGTAGTAAAGCTGTCTCAAGGTTCATTCGCTCACTAGAGTACATTGGACAAGCACTAAGCAGTACTTTAGAAATCTGTAAAGGCTCACAGCACGAACAGCCTTGCAATGCAAGCTGGTGACAAACACTTTACCAGAGCCACATGTTCCTCTTCCCAAATATTGACCAAAATCTATTGCGGTTAAAAGTTGCTATTGGCATCCTCTATAAAATAACACTAGACTTTAGACAGTAAGGTATGTCGTATTCCTATGTGCATCAAGGGAAGGGTGCACGGTTGCCGCCATTAAAACGTACTCATCGACTTCTCCGTCGCCCGCTATCAATTAAACTTCGTACCAGCGTTTCGCGAGTAGTAAAGCTAGTCACAGAGCAAGATGCAACTAAAAGTCTACTTCTTGGTTGCAAGCTCGCTTTTCCAACCTCTCAATCGAAATCCCCGCAAGCGCCCTTACTTTTTCTCTACGCCCGTCTCAACGATGCTCCCCGCACCTAGCCAGTTCCGAGGATCATTCGGTGGCTCTGAAAGCCGTGAGAGAACAGGTTG
Organism: Haemaphysalis longicornis; assembly: GCF_048455015.1. Classification (NCBI taxonomy): domain Eukaryota; kingdom Metazoa; phylum Arthropoda; class Arachnida; order Ixodida; family Ixodidae; genus Haemaphysalis; species Haemaphysalis longicornis. Next base: position 80,999,846 of record NW_027526361.1, read on the forward strand.
ACACGGTCTCAGCGCCTCTATTTTACCCGGCAAGCATTGAATCCGGTTTAAAGATTTCAAAAAAAATCAGGAGAGAGTCCTCGTCCTGCTCTCATAACGCATTAACCGTTCTTGGGCGCTTCCCAGTTCAGTTCACCTGAGTTGCGGTCCTCACCGAGTTGGTGAGCGCTGCAACTCAGGCGTGAAATCTAAAATGGAAGCAGAGATTACGTCGAAAACACAAGTATCGCTTACGAAGGCACGATAGCGCAGCGTCGTCTCTGCGGCAGCAGATTGTACCGAAGAGCGTCGCAGCTCATCCGGGTGCCAAAGCTTCAGGCATTGACCTTTCATAGCCCAAACTTTCGCTTTTTACTGTCCCCCAGGATGTTAGCGTCTTCCAGGTGTAGACTTAAAGGTGGCTCAGATTGGTTGTTTCGTTTACCTTTTACGTAAGACAGCAAGCCGTCGTTAACTGAAACTGGAACCCGTTGCCAAAAATTTGGGCACATTTCTCCTTTTGGGGAGCTCGGGGTAGGAGCACGATATTATGCTTAGTGGAGATCGCACCGACACTGAACTTGTTTCGTAGTTATTATTCTCACTTTAAAGTAAAAATGGTAGGCAAGTTACCACAGACATTCTAAGAACACAGAGTATTACTTTAAATATAAATTTGTAGACTCCTAAGGCAGGTTTTATTTGTTTTTTTATTCTCAATATATTTTCAGATGGCCAATTTTAACGCCGCCGACGGCACGCGAGAATGTGTAAGAATAATCATTGCAAGAATGCGGAGTTTTAATAGTTGTGGGACTTTCACGTATCATAGTGTTCAATAAATAAATAAATAAATAAACAAATAAATAAATAAATAAATAAATAAATAAATAAATAAATAAATAAATAAATAAATAAATAAAAGTATCGATAATAATTCTTTTCGGATGGTTACCACGCTTACGTCCGTTAACATTATCACGAATTAGCCATCATTCGGAAGACAAATGAATGCGGAAATCACGGTATGAAATGCTGCCACATGAATGTCCATGAAGCATTTCGTCAGGAAGAAACGAAAGTATGTATGTGTTCGGAAAAGTATCGTTACAGCATGCTCACAGTTGCCCCAGGGGACAACCACGTGACTGACAAATGACGGCTTCGGAGAAAAGAACCATCGCAACACACACAAAAAAACAAACTGCTTCTACCAGTTCTGCCACTTAAGCCGTAAAAGGAACTGCCGTGTAGTGTTTAGGCATATAAATAGAGTCGTATGTCGGGAAAGAAACGAGTCAAGGGAAACCCGTAAAGGTTCTTTTTATTTCTTTTTTATTTAACACGACGCAAGCTATACCAACCATCTAGGCGTGACCGTGTTGTTTACAAACACAAAGATGCGCATTCCCATAGACGAAAATTTCTCGTTTCACGTTTCCTACGCAGGGCCGCGATAACAATGTAATCGTGGTCTTCGTAGCGAACGTGCGGGAGAATAATTCACGGTGGAAAATGCGCTGTGTGTGGCACCTCCCAAGTAAAAGCGGCTTTTGCTATATTTACATTCTGAACCATGGGCGAACGCAAAGCTGCCGACACGGGGGAAAACTACGACAGCGTTGAACTTACACACAAATTTCGTTCAGAAACGCACAGAAACTGTGTCGCAAAATGTCACAAATGGCGTGTGCTCAGTCCGTCAAGAGCACGCCGGTTGCCTACTATACCCACAAAAACGACAAAATAGAAATTAATGTTGAGCACTTAGAGGGAAGGCAGAAAGGTTGTAGAAGGAAGGCAGGAATGTTAATCTGGCTAAAGCCTACTTGGCTATGCTGCACGTGGGAAAGAGGAAATCGACAAAAAAGAAAGGAAACAAGGAAGAAAAATTGGAGCAGACACGTATGCCCAGCGCTGAAGCACTAAACGTTAAAGGAGCCATGAAGACAAAACACAAGTTTGGTTAATTCAAAAGACGGCCTCGTTAGAATCATACTGACACCAGTTTTAACATAAACTTAGCTGAAATAAGCTATATAATTACGAAAACAGGGAATGGCCATGCGACCCACTCGCACATTTCCCGCAACAGATCCTAAGATGTCATACCAGCCCGCTCTGCGATTAGCGGAGGCCGGCAAAAGCAAACGCAAATTAGGCTGAGCTTATAAGCTTGCAGAACGAGCTATTTTTGTTTTTAAATTTACCGCACATTCTTTTTAAAGCCGTAACAATGGTGGGACAAACAGTGGAAGTTACGAACGCACACGTAAACATAGAAGTACCGATGCGTATACTGCTGTTGGTAGTGCGTGCACTATGCTTGGTTTAGCTGCACAGCACTGCGGGGCTTTAGGGTTGTCTCAGACGACACTGGCCGATTGACGCAAGCGACGATGTCTTACTTGACCGTATTTGTCGAGCAAGCACTATGTTTCACGAAATGATTATTTTCTCCCAGAACAAAAACAAGCCATGTTTAAATATGGTCAAAAACAGACCAAAGGCAGAAAACGCCTTTAATCATTGTTTATTATCAAGGAGTACACACAGAAGCAAAATGGGGCCACCAAAGCCTACTGTTGGGCTTTTCCTACGTCGCCCGGCAGCAACAGCCTTCACTTCTGTAAGAAACACTCATGGAAAGTTGTAACTGAATAGGAAGGTAAAAAAAAACACAAGCAAACAAAAAAGAGAGAAAAAGAGAAGAAGAAAAAAGAGAAAAAGAGAGAACGAAAAATTAAAGGGAGGAAAGAAAAAAAGGATAGCAAACAACAACCGACGAACAGAAGAGACGAAGACAAACGGGCCGACAAAGATACACTAAATCAACATGGGTTTCAGCTACATGGGTGGCATTTTCCTCATCACAATCACAAGAAAACAATTAGAGAAGAAAGAAATAGCTACCAATCACCGCATACACATACATACTTCAGCATATTTCTAATGCCAGCATAGCAGCACGCAAGTGTTTCCGCGTTGTTGAAGAGATCATTTCGTCAGGCAATTTGTTGAAGATAGCAGGAACATAATATGGCCGCGCAGCCATTCCGCCATGGTATAGTGGCGCCACCCAGGTTCAGTAACGTAAAGAAACGCCGTAACGCCGCCGCAGGGTACCTCGATGCCATCGCCGCCGTACAGGGTGGAGACACCGTTTGAGCGGTCCCGTGCCGCCGCAATTTGGTCAACGTGCTCAATGCGTTGTTCTTTTCGTTTCCTACGAGACCCAGCAACGCGAAACAGATCAAATGATTCAAACTTCGCCTAGAAACCTCGTTGCGGCGATATGTTTAGCGCGGTTTTGATAGAATGACTTGCTTCAGCGGCGAGCAAGTGACCCCAAATGGCGGCGCCAGCGTATACGTGTCTCCACCCTGTACTGCGGACGCGTGAATCAAGACACCATATGCTGCAGGGCAGTCGGTTCCTGTGATGTCATTGCAGACCACGAAAACACGATTTTGCGGGAAGATCAAAATTTCAACCTAAATTGATTAATTTCTCAGTTAATAAAGCATCGTTTGTATCCGGTCAAGCGCTGTGGGCACAATAAAACGCGATATCTTTCGAATAAAACAAACTTGTATTTTGTCTTCACGGCTCCTTTAAAGTTCCGTGATTGACACTGGAGGCTCTCAGTCTATAGTCGTGTTTAGAACTTTCCAGGAATGTGAATGAGAAAGCACCCATTAATGTGATGTTGACCTGCTGTTGAAGTTCGAGGCCACGCCCGTCACCGCTTGGCCAGCCAGACACCTTCCGACGCTCCCGCTCGATCGCCACCGCCAGGAGCCTGTTGTTCGCCCCAGTCTGTACCTCCAGCTCACAAGGTGGCTCGTATTTTGCTGCACAAGAATATGCTGCTGGCCAAGTTGGTAGTCAGCTGTGGAAAACATTTCAGCGCGAAGAGAGTCGAAGACTAATACCCCTGTCACACGGAAAATTTAATGTCATTCAAACTGAATGACATTAGCTGTTAATGACATTAGGCTCGGCTGTGCGGGTTTACACGGCAGAACAAATGTCATTTGATTGTGATATCGGCGACGATTACCGAGCTCGTAAAACCGCAAAATTACATTTCAAGTGCATCTAGAATGTTTTCACACCTAATTTCTTAAAGAACGTAACAGGTGATTATTTTTTAAAATAGAAACAAGAAAACCACCAATTTAGGTGACATCAGTAGACATCACAAGCTGAGACAAGTCTGTAAAAAATCCGGATTAGGGTAGCGCGCGCACTGGGGACGAGATTTTTTTGTTAGTACTTGTTTGTCTTTCTTTATTTTAACAACAACACAAAGAATAAAATGTAAGTTTACTGACAGTTTTTAGAAACAGTATCTTTTGGTTTATTAGGGAATTTTCCTGTCTAGGCACGCGCTAATGCTGTCGAGGCTACTCATTTGGCCACTAACGGAGGTCCGGGACCTCAGTTGGCCGCTAAATGTCATTCGCCTGAAATGACATTCGGTATTCTCGTGTAGTGCCGAACTAATGACATTTAGGGCGAATGACATTCGCTCTAAATGTCATTAGATCTGCCGTATGACAGGGGCATAAGAAAGAACAGCCCTTGTCTGGGGTTCTTTCGTGGTCCTCGTCTGTCTGCACGCGGAAACGTATTCCACAGCGGCTCGAATTGCACATGTGGCAGCGGATTACCCTCCCTCGGCGCTACCGTTTCTCTTTCCAGGAATGCACCCGTATTTTCCGTGCCATTATGTGCCCCTCACTAAGATTATCTGTACCTCTCGCGTACAATCGAAACTAAAGACGAAGGGTCTTTGCCTTAAAACAGCAACTGCGGAGGCATACATGTAAGCCTCCCCACTCCACACCCCGTCACGTTAACATCGCGCAATCACAAGACGCCCGCCTGACGCCGAATCGTTTCACGGATAAATAGATCGGCTGGTTAGACTGACTCCGCTCCTACGCATTTTATGTGCTGTTCTGTGTTTTAACTTCTCTAGTTGGGCAACGAGAGCAGTTCAGGAAGTGTAATGCAGGTACCCTTGGATCTCGAGTTTTCAAATAAAACTTTAGCCCCAGGTTGTGCATTCTCCTTTTTCTATTTTTATGTCTACGCCTTATTTTGTTTCGGTTGTGAAAATGGCCATGCGGGTACTAAAAATGTGAAGCAAACAAAGGACCAACAAAAGAAAAAAAGTGAAAATAAGCAAAAAAGTGAGGAAAATCCGTAATTTTTTTAGATTCCTTCCTGAATTTCTCTTTCTCTTCTACACGAAAAATCCGGCAGCCTGGTTGTAGCTGGCGTCTTTAAAGAGCCCCAGAAAGCGCTTTGTTAAGTTTCTTTTATACATCTGACACACTTTAGAATGCATCGAATGACAGCGCCCATTCCTGAGTTAACGTGGCCACGATGTATGTGCGTGAAATATTACTGTTCCAAGCACATGAAAAAAGTTTCAATAACTTGCCCAAAGGATTTCAGTTTCTTTCTTGCCTTGTCGTAAACTCCGGGAATTTTTAGGGAACCTGGGGGACGTCCCACAAGCGATATCGCCGCTATGTGCCGGCTTCTTTCCTTTCCAGCAGTAAAGCCATTCCAAGTGGAGATCAATAAAATAGCAACAAAACCAATACCTGCGTGCTGGAGATAAATATATATCTCACAGTGCTTCCTGGACCTAAAAAAAATTGAAGCGTTTATTATCACCGCTGTTGATAAACCATTCAAATATCATCCGCCAGCTTTACCCCGACGGATGACGGTGTAGCATTGTTAGGAGGAAAATTGTGCATACAACATGGAGGCCTCTGCATGTAATAGCGACTGTTAAGAGTTAGGTGCAGTGCTGCATCGAGTGCTTTTAAATCTTGTATACACGCAATTACGTTTCCTGGGCAAATAATACCATTGTGTGGTGTAACTAAATAGAGGAGTTTTAGGCCAAGAATGCCAAGTGGTACTAGCAAACTGCTGAGTTGAATATTGATCTGGGAATGTAGGTTAACTAATCTTCACACTTTTCACGTTAGAAAGTGGTAGCTGCTCCAAACTTAAAACAAACACGAATGCAGATCAACTGCTTCTCGCTGTTTATGGCAACGCTGAGTAATTTCGACAGAAATAATTATATAACAGTATGCCTCTTGCGCACCCAAAGCATAGGTAGAAGTCCACAACTTTAAGATATTCTTCCTCGAAGTTTATTAATGGCCCAAGCCATTTATATTGTTCCGTAAACGCATAGCTCATAAACCCTCGCTTACCATCTCCTCCTTAAGGTCTCAGTTCTCCGCATTTCTTAATGAAGCTATGGTTATTGGGCTTAAAAGTGTCCAAGCGTTCCCCAGTTTCTTCGCTTATGCAAATGTGAGCCTATTGAGCACAAAAGAAGAAGACAATGCCAACTATGAAAGGCGCAGGCTGGACCGGGGAGTGGAATTAGAAAAATAAACCTGCTTTTCACGATATCTTGCTGGCAGTAAACGACAGTCCCCTCACACTTGAGTCGTTCAACCACTTTCACCTTTTCTCTATGCCTTCCATGCGATTCGTCGTTTGAATCGCCCTTTCGATATGCTGTTTTTTGTCTTCTCTTTGCCCAGTTCATTTGGGATTTATGTTTCTCTTGGTCATGACAATTGTACACGTTTGTGCCTACGCGGCTGAAGGGCCGGCCGCTAGTCTCGGAAGTCGAAGCACGTTCCGGAGTAACGGCGTAGGATCGTGAGGAATGTCGTCGTTCTCCTCGTCGTCTCTACTCCGCTGCCCGGAGGCGCTGGCCTCTCGCTTGTCGGTGTGACAAGGACGATCCACTTGGGCGCAGATTCGCCTGTTGGCAATTCAAACGAGGTTTGGATGTCGGGGCCGGACTTCAGGCCCGGAATCTCACCCCGCGCATTTACCCCCGTTTTTTTTTTTTTCATTATTTGAGTCCCGAAGCTGTCTTTGGTGTATGTCTCTATCTCCCGCTTCTTATCAGCTTTTCTTTTTTTCTTTTGATGCGGCGTCTTTAATATCGGTTCTGCTCCCCACCTCTAATACCCAGTATCTTATCGCCGGGCTCGCCCGGAATCTCTCCAGCTTCGCAATTTATGCGTGTTGCTTGGTTCTCTTTCGGATACGAGAGCAGGAATTTCCATGCGTAACTACGTGCGTGTACGCAGTACATACGCGTAGAATTACAGGAACGACGTCGGGAAGGCCCGCGCCACTGACCCGAAGGACAGCTCCTCCGGAAGCTTCTAATCGTCTTTTCGCGTGGCTGCCCCTCGCTCTGATATTCCTCCTGCCTGTGCCCTTCGCAGCGGCGTCAATAACAGGAACGATCTGCAGAAACGTGCGCCTTTCCCTGCATTTTTGTTGACTACTTTTGCTGCCGGTAAGGCTGCATCGTTGGAATCTGTGGCGTAAGCCTTCCTATGTATCTACGTACACACCTCGGAGATAGCTTTCCACGACCTGACATTATTTCCACTGTCTGATAGCTTTTGTTCTTTATTTTTGTGTGGGAGGAGACTCACTCGGAGAGTTTGGTGGAGACGGTTTTTAATTTCATAGTAGTAGCGGCACCTTCATATTTCTTTTTGGTTGTAGACATTTCTTCGGCACTATGAGTCATCGCCATGCGACAGACGTGTGTCCTTTGTGCCTACGCTTCGCTGTAGTTCGCGGTCACGAAAGTCACGTGGTTTTGATGTATAGAAGTTATCGTGAGGTGTCAGAATCACACAGAAAATTGGAGCGCGTGGCGGAAAGTAAAACAGCAGTTCCGGAGGAGGGTTCTGAGATAGGGCTGCTGAATGCGCGTGGACAGACAGGCCGCTGTGGCACGTGCACTGTCAGCCTCATTGATAGGTGCAAGTAGCCACGAGGTGAACAGCAGGCGGCTGTCCAACGAACTTCCGAGGGTGCTGTCCATGGGGCTACTCAAGTGGTAAAGGGCGCAGATGGAAAGTTCAACAGAATGTTGAAGAGCAGATCAACACTGGTTGCGAGTAGGCTTTCGCTTTCACATTCTTATTAAAAGGTCTAAGCATTCTGTGTAATTTCTTTCGGCCGCCTTCATACGTAGCCCCTACCCGCCGCGGTGGCGCAGTGGCTAAGGCGTTGCGCTGCTGAGCACGAGGTCGCGGGTTCGATTCCCGGCCGCGGTGGCCGCTTTTCTGATGGAGGCGAAAAGCAAAAACGGCCGTGTGTACGAGATTTCGGCGCACGTTAAAGATCCCCTGGTGGTCAAAATTAATCCGGAGCCCTCTACTACGGCGCGCCTCATCGCCTGCGTTGCGTTGGCGCGTTAAGCCCTACAATCAATCGAGACGTCGCCGATATTAAAAAAAAAACATAATCTAATGAATGCAGTAGAAGGGTAAAAGTGATTGATAATCTCGCAAACACCCAAAGAAGCTATGTCCTGGGATCTTTTACTCTTTGAGTGCGCTAGGAAGGTAAACATTTGTGTTGTTTTGAGGGCGACTTGAATTCAGTGTGGTATGCGTAGCATAACGCACACCAACAGGTAAAACGGGCTTGTAAAGACCTTCCTAATGCACGCGGCAAATCATTTTGTGTATACACAATCAACACCCTTTCACAGCAGCTTGGCTGATTTTTTTGTCTTCATATATCAGCTGTTCAATCAATCACTTCAAATGAGGAGCAGTGCACCTGATTGGTTCAGTTCTCTTATAGCTACAAAGAGAGAGAGGCACTCCAAATAAAAGTAGCTAAACATTCGATTAAGTTCAAGCAGTCTAGCAGCTTAACGGTAACTAGAGCTAGACATATGGTGGGCTAAAATTCTTGCTGAAGAAGGAGTAAAATTTGGTTTCATTTTACCGAGAAAACTTACGGCCTTATACAGAAAAGGTTGGATATATGAAGAAAATTGATGTACAAGTGTTTGGTATACCAAACTACTTGTGTAAGGTTAAAAGCAACCAAGGGTGGAGGAGAAATAAAAGCGAGATCTAGATACATGAACTGCTTTCTCTACCGTGTCAACGTGCGAGGAGCAAACAAAGTAAAGGCAGCGAACATTTTACTAAAACATTATGCGTCCTTCGAGAATAAGGGGGCTCTGAACCAACAGTAAGCACTAAGACGAACATATGGATATTTATTCCATGTTTAGATTGGATTGGAAAGAGTTTATGGAAAGTTTATCCGAAAGCAGTTGTACGCAAAACCCACGCCTGACGGCCCTCTTTAGCATCGGGAAACGCCGTTGTTAGCTGACAAATTGTGGCTTCATTCAGAGCCACGCGCGAGCGAGCTATAAAAGTGACTACTGAACTCCTTCGAGTGCCGCTGAGGACCCATATGATTGGGCACGTACGGAAAAAGAATGGTTTAAACACTACGCCGTATCTGCAATTGTGCTGTATCGTTTCGACATTAATTGGAAATACTTGGTCACAGACCAAAAGCAGTAAATTCACGATTCGGGAGTGCCGCCTTATCCGTAAGCACTCTTATAAATCATAGCGGGTGGGCTTCACCCCCACACCCCAGGACTACCAAATACTTGAAGGTGATGAATGTGATGCCCAGCATGCCATTAGATGAAAAAATAGAATCTGCAGTGGAAGAAAAGCACAAGGAGTGCATTTGCGTTGTCGCCGGTGCGCAAATACTGTTCTTTTAAAGCAAAGCTTTCTACATCTACCCCCCAAGGGTTCTTTCGCGACCGTTGGTGTCACCAGAAAACTCCCGCAAAGAAATAAAAGAATTTCCTGCACCGCCAGGAATCGAACCTGGAACTACCCCCCAAGGGTTCTTTCGCGACCGTTGGTGTCACCAGAAAACTCCCGCAAAGAAATAAAAGAATTTCCTGCACCGCCAGGAATCGAACCTGGAACTAACAGAGCAACAAAGCAAGAGCCCGTTGTCTTACCGGTTAAGCTACGAGCCCACTTTTTTTTTTCTTTAATGCATGGAAATGTTAGAAAACTTCAAAAGACGAGACACAATTTAAGCACTAACAGACAGTCGAACAAAGATCAAAACTCAGGCAAGCAAACGCATGCATCCAAAAGAGGCAGCCACTCTGGTGGATCACTCTGCGCAGCATAAACGCTCCGCACCAACGCCGCCTGTTCCCGAAAAATGCACTTGGTCGGCCTAGGGGGTTCCGCATGCCGATCAGTCATACGGCACTTCCACAAGCTAAACAATCCTAGGAGAACGAAAACGTCATATGGCACCCGATTAACATCTTCAAATGGCAGGAAGCGAATGGTGTACGGGGTGATGTCGATGTCCTTTTTTAGTGTCCGCTGCAAAACGTCCCAGAAGAACACAGCGTCCCTGCACAACACAAAACAATGATCAATTGTCTCTGGTTGATTACAGAGGCGACAATTGTCCGACCAAGGAATAGACATTCCTTTTTCGCGCAGCCATGTCTTAACTTGGAGTGTGGAAGAATGAAGCTTGAAGAAAAATGTCTTTGCATTTGGCGGGATACACATGCTCATTACGCGTTTCAAAACATTGCTTTTCTGGTGGCCTAAGTAAGGCTGGCGATAAACAGGCACCGGGAATAGACTTTCAATAAGAGTGTTCGTCATAGTTTTCCTTGACATGCTGAACAGATATTCCAAGGAAAACCGCGCGGTAAGAAAGTTAAATGACTCCACGACCTCTTTGAGAAATCCCCATGGAGGCTTCGTATTGACCTCGCCCGTAGATACAAGCAAAAAAGGCAAATGGAAACTTATGCGCTGCTGAAGTACAGTCAGTAAAAGTGGGTGATCAACCAATTTGTAGAAGAAAAAACGAGACACAAGTTGTTGCACAAACAAATGCATGAGCCCAACACCCCCTGCCTTTAAAGGAAGAAACAAGTTGTCCCTGCGCATAGGTTCCCATTGAGAGCCCCACACAAATGTTGCAAAAACTCTATGCAGGGCCTGAACCTTTTCTCGCGCACAGTGAAGCACTTGAAGCACATATAGGAGCTTTGTGGCAAGGAAGACGTTACACACTCTTGCACGTGCAAACACAGAGAGGTCTCGCCCATTCCATGCCTGCGATGCGCGCTTAACTTGCGTGAGCGCTGATGACCAATGAGGCCCTGTGTTCCGTATTTGATGTAACGGCACGCCGAGGTACTGAAGTGGGGCGCTATCCCAAATAATACCAGCGAATGTAGATGGTTTTGTTCCCCATTGTCCGATCCAAAATCCCTTAGTTTTTTCCATATTAACATCCGCTCCAGACACATCGCAGAACTGCTTAGTCACTGTAAGGGCTTCCTGGACACTCCTTTTGTCAGCACAAAAATACGCTATATCATCTGCATAAGCAAGCACCTTAACTTCGCACGATTGTAAGCAAAAACCTTTTACTCTTTGACTCTGCTGAATGCTGAGACAAAGAGGCTCGAGGTACAATGCAAACAGCAATGGTGACAGGGGGCAACCTTGTCTGACAGACGACTTGATCGCAATCGGCTCAGACAGAATACCATTGACGATAAGCTGTGTACTGCACCGATCATAGCACAGCTTGATTCCCTTATATAACACATCACCTAAGTTGACTGCTGCCAGAAGTGCGAATAAGAAATCATGAGAAACCCGATCAAAACCTTTTGCAAGGTCAATTTGTATTAGGGCCATCTGATCTACCGAATCGGACACGCACTCCAAGACAGAACGAGCGATATGAATATTTGTGTGAATACTCCTACCCCGAATACCGCAAGTTTGGTGGGATCCCACTAAACTAGTGATTACAAATTGAAGGCGCCTAGATAAAATTTTTGCAAAAATTTTGTAGTCAACGTTGCAGAGGGAGATTGGTCGGTAACCCTCTACATGCCTTAGTTTTTCTGCATCCGCAGTTTTGGGGATTAGCACCGTGTGTCCTGAATAAAAGGTTGGCGGCAAGATATTATGATCATAGGCAGCCGTAAATACGTCCAAGAGAACTGGAGCAAGGATACCAGAAAACTTTTGATAGAACTCCCCACCAAGGCCATCTGTCCCTGGGGTCTTGTTAGTCTTAAGCGCGGAGATAGCATCCTTAACTTCCTCCAGTGTAATAGGCCCTGACACCATCATGCACTCGTCCTCTGTAAGCCTGGGAAGTAAGTCAATGAGGGAATGGAACTTTAATTGCTGAGTATTAATTCTGGACCCCCCAAATAACGTGCTGTAATGTGTGTGGAAAGCACTGACTATTTCTTTAGCTTCAGTATACCTAACACCGTTATAGTAAATTTCAATTATCTCCTTTGCAAGTGCGGATTGGCGCTCATCACTAAGACACCGGCGAGAAGGATAACTATCAAAGAATCTTTCAGTTCTGGACCGAATTAAGGCACCATGATACTTTTCAGTTACATATTTTTGCAATTGTCCTTTAACAATCCCAATTTCTTCCAAAGTTGATCCCGCATTGACTGCTTCCAGTTCGTGAAGCGCCACCAATGTACGGGAAAGTTCACGTACATAAAAGCGTTTTACACGCGGAGACGGGGAAGACAAGTGGTGCACTCACAAAGCACATCTAGGGGTGTATAACCACTGCATTCTTGCTAAATGCCACGCGAAAGCGATTAAAGGAAGCTCACACCAACCCATGGCATCTCACTTCTAGTACGCCAATGGGCCTGTGGCTTCCAGTGTTCACGTAAAAATCTTAGCTCCTTGTCGTCCCCCCTCACGCCAATCGATACCTCAATGAACACATTCAAATACTCCTTGATGGCCAGGCCATCACTCGAAGCCCCAGCTTCAAGATCCTGGTCCTCCATCTTCAGGCCAACACCAAGAGTAACTTATCCTTGCAGCGCCTCAAACACACCATCAATAAATCATACACATGATCAGGCGAGTTGCCACCAAGAAGCGAGGCCTCAAGGAATCCCATACCGTTCGATTAGTTCAAGCTTTTGTCCTCTCGAGAATCACTTACGTCAACCCCGTGTCTTCTTCTCGGCAAGAAGGACGTAAACATGCCTTATATAATGTTTAGAAAGGTGGTTGAGCAAGCCATTGGTCTTCCAACGAGTGCGTCCGCAGAGACCCTGCTTAGCACGGGGCTCTACAACACGGTGGAAGAGCTAATAGAAGGCCATCTTTCTATCCAGAAGCTCCGAATGAGCAGAACTGTGGCGGGTCGCCTTATCTTTCAATGTCACTCCGCTTGATGTACTCCTGGACTTTGGCGACAAGAAACAAAGATGCTCCCTTTGCTTAGAAATATGAACCCCTATGACTACACGGGTCACCGAAAAGCACGGGCTCAAGCGCTCAACACCACCCTCGGTGGGAATCATGCAGTTAGCTACACAGACACCTCCCAACATCGAGGGCAGCAGTACGCCATCATCGTGGCTACTTTCAGAACCAACGTCCTTGCTTGTGCCTCACTCAAGACCGAACAGATGACGGCAGCAGAAGAGGCAGCCATCGTCTTGGCTCTCACTCAACCATGGGTTCGTAAGGTAGTCACCACTTCCCAACAAGCCTACCGGAATTACCTGTCGAGTTTGGTGTCCCGACCCGCACTGCGTGTGCTAAAAAACTACTCCCCAAATGGTTCCATGCAGCTCATCTGGATGTCCGCTCATGCTTCCATGGAAGGCAACAAATACGTCCACCAAGCCATACTTTTAGCCCCCCTGCTATGAAGCTGCATGATGACGGTCCCCCGCTTGTCTCAACAAGGGACGTAACCCAGCATTATCGCCTTCTGAGACAGACCATACCTTCGCCTTACCCTGACCTTTCCATATAACAACAACCTACCCTACGGTTCATACAATCCGGCTCATTCCCACACCCGACGCGTCTTCACTTAATGCACCCGAATCGCTACGACGCTGAATGTAAACTTTGCTCAGAAGTAGGAACACTCTGCCACATAATCGGGGTTTGCGACGTTAGCCCTGAGCACCCTCCTCTCTTTCCGTCAACTACCGAACAAGAGCCATGGAAGATGCTGCTGTCCAGCCCCTCTCTGCCTACCCAACTTCAGCTGGTAGAGAGAGCACACGTGGCGCGGACTGAATATGGGCTACAGTGAAGGAGGGACCACTCCCCTGGACCACACTCTGGGCCATTCAGGAATCTGAATAGAAGCATTTCCTCCTTCTGCCCCTCCTACTCCTCCTCCTGATCCTGCTCCGTCTCTGCCGCTGATCTCGTCGCCTCCGTTCGCGACGGCAGAGACGGAGAAGTTAGATCGTCTAATACCGGGTTTGAGCTTTAATTTCGTGAAAGCCGTTTCCACTCATGTGCTATACCAATACAACTCAACCAACCACCGTTCATGCTTCATGCAGTAATTTAACCTTACCAAGAATATCTGTTTGAAGGAGTAGAGAGTAAGGGTATGCAAAGAAAATTTCACTTCTCTCTGGTTTCAATATTTGTAGAGCGAAGTGAGTGAATTATGTGACGTCGCATTAGTAAGCATTGTGGGTGCCGTTCACAGCTTTGCTTTCCAAACACATTCACAGAGTGGATTGGCGCCAATTTTTTTTTACTGCGAAGCAGTATATGTCTAACCCCACCAGGTTTCATTCCGGTGAAACCGTTTTGCTCGGCTCTGCTCTGGGGAACCTCCTCACCACTGCCGACCATTCCTTAAAACTGTTATTCTTCTCGCCACCAGCGATGCCTGCTTCGCAGGTTGCGCAGCGGCGTTATCAGGTGTTTACTGAGAGTCAACAGAGCGCGAATGGGCGTAAAAAACAACCGGAAGCCGCCGCCACCGCCGAGCGTGTTGCCACCGCCCTTGCATCATCAAATTCCAGCTCCATGTGTAGCGGCGAGTACCTTCTAGTTGAATAGAAACTGGCCGGGTTGGAACGCAGGCGTGAGCTCGTTATTCCTCTTCAGCCTGAAAGGCTCTCCCAGCGACGATTTCGCTCGTTTATTTTACGCCTAGGTATGCGCTCGACACTGGTTGCCGGTTTATGTCTGCACAGCTGCACTTCGCGCCGCTACTGTTGAACTGATGAGAGATTTAAACGGGGAAGTTTCATCGATGCATGCACCCTGTCGGCTGTCCCTCGTAAACGAGCGGTTTGTATCTGGTTCTGTGGGTTACACAGGCAGAAAGATGCGTCCGAAGGTGGAAAGAAACAGACAGCCACGTGTTCGTCCCTTAGAATAAATCTCGAGACCTTGCAGGTTTTAACTCTGTATAAGGCGGACGTATGTCGTTCTATTGGAGGAAAAAGAGCGGGAATTGAAGAAGCGTCGTCCTGAACAGAAGCGCGAATGGTCGCGAAAACAACAGAAAGCCTGTGCCGCCAACGTTGCCCCTTCACGTTGCAGCTTGTCGAATAGCTGCGAATCCCTCCCGGATGAAAAGCCATTTGCCCGCTTGGGAAGCCGACGTAAGCCACTATTACTCGTTCAGCTTGAAGGGCTTTTATAGTGCCAGCTTCGACGAAGTCTTTCACTTCCAAGCACGCGCACATAACCGGTTGCCTGTTTTTGCGTGCATAAGTTGGGAGTTGCAAGAGGGGCGTGGGGTGTGGGCGTGCACGCGCCGTTGTAAGTATTATTCCCTTACTGATGACATGTGCGTTGTGCAATTGGGCGTTAAATGGCCAACCGCAGCCTGCGCGTTCTCCTCAGTGGTTGATCGGATTGGGTAGGCGTGTTACACAAAACGTAAAGTGCTTACGATGGGGGAGGGGAACAGCCAGCTGCAATTTTGTCGGCTAGAATAAAGTTCAGGTCCTTCCAAGGTCAATTCAGCCAATTTGCTAGGAAGTATACTCAATCGAAAATTATAAACAAAAGTGTTTTGTTCCGTGAACTCCGGTGACTGCGTCCACCTTCGCAGGTCATCCTTCTTCACAGAATGGAAAAGCACTAACTTTTTTTAGTTCAGTCGCACGCTCGGCCTCGTCATTCGCCACATTCGCACAGTTTATCAGGCTGAACTGAGATTTAATTAGGCTCCAACCAATACAATGCAAAAAGGCAAAAACCCGACGTTTCGAAGCCGGCTCGGCTTCTTCTTCAGGGGTGACAGTGGCCACGCTGCAGCTGCGTCTTATAGTCTCACATTTGCTGGCCTCGCACAAAGCCCCTCGCTGCGGCACGTAATCCGTGTGCGTACACCGAGGGGAGAGTGCCAAGCGAGCGATTAACATTCCCAGGTGTGCGTTGTATATGCCAC
The DNA here is from genome assembly GCF_048455015.1 of Haemaphysalis longicornis. Classification (NCBI taxonomy): domain Eukaryota; kingdom Metazoa; phylum Arthropoda; class Arachnida; order Ixodida; family Ixodidae; genus Haemaphysalis; species Haemaphysalis longicornis. Next base: position 81,015,962 of record NW_027526361.1, read on the forward strand.
GATTCGAGGAAAAGCCGCCTCCTCCAGTTCGTTTCCCTTTCGAGGATGGCCGTTCCGGGGAAGTCAATTTTGTGGTCGGCCACTTCGCAGTGTTCGGCGACTGCACTGCGGACTCTATTTTGTTTCCGGACGTCGTTCTTGTGTTGTCTAATCCTCTCCGGCAGGTTTTTGGTCTCACCGATGTACGAGGCGTCGCACCCCGCGCACGGGATGCGGTAGACGACCCCGGGTGCCTTCTCTATTGTCAGCCGGTCTTTGGGGCGGGGGATTAAGCGGCCTATAGTTGTCGAAGGCTTGTGGGCTATTTGTACTCCTACCCCTTTGAAAATGCGGGCCAAGGCCTCGCTTGTTCCTGGAATATACGGCACCGGCACGCGTTTCAGGGGTCCGACGGTTGAAGTTCTTGGAGAGTTTGTCCCCCTCTTCTGCTCTTTGCGGCGGGTCACGGAGTGAATGAACTTTTTCGGGTAGCCGTTTTTCTTGAGGTCCGCAAATACAAGGCTTACTTCTTTCTTACGTTCTGATTCGGACGAGCAAATTGCATCAGCTCTGTTAATTAAAGACGACACAACTGAGGCTTTGTGGTTAGCGGGGTGAGCCGAATTAAAATGAAGGTAGCGGCCGGTGTGCGTAGGCTTCCTGTGAACGGAGAACACCAGGCCCCTGCCTCCTCTTGTCACTTGGGCGTCAAGAAAGGGAATGGAGCCGTCTCGTTCACATTCAACCGTGAACTGGATGGCGGGATGAACTGAATTTAGGCGTTTTTTCAGGCTGTCAACTGCGGAGGTCTTCACTATGCAGAAGCAGTCGTCCACATACCGAAGAAAAAGTTTTGGTTTCGGCCGGAAGGAGCTCAAAGCCTTCCCTTCCACGTGTTCCATCGTCAAGTTCGCCATTGTTACCGAGATGGCGGCCCCCATTGCGGTTCCAGTTTGTTGTTTGAAAATTTGCCCATTATGCGAAAAATATGTGCTGGCCAAGCAGAACTCGAGTAGGCGGCATATCTCGTCGGCAGTGAGCGGCGTCCTTTCTTTTAGGGTTGCGTCATTTTCGAGGGCAGTTCGGGCCGCGGATACAGCCAGTGGTACAGGAACACTAGTGAACAATGACACGACGTCGAACGAGACCAGGCTCTCGTCTTCGTCAATGCACACCTGTGACGCAAGTTGCACGAAGTGTCTGGAGTTGCGTACATGAGTCGCGGTCTTCCCGGCGAGGGGGGCGAGGATGCGGTGCAGGAAATTTGAAAGGGCTCGGCACGGGGATGATGTGAAGTCTACGATCGGGCGAAGGGGGGCGCCAGGTTTGTGGATCTTCGGTAATCCGTAGAAACTAGGTGCGGAGCCGTTTCGACAGATCAAGCGAAGGTATAGAATTTTTTGTTCCGGGTGGTTCTTGAAAATCGCCGCGAGTAACTTGTTCAGCTGCGTGAGACTATAAGACGCAGCTGCAGCGTGGCCACTGTCACCCCTGAAGAAGAAGCCGAGCCGGCTTCGAAACGTCGGGTTTTTGCCTTTTTGCATTGTATTGGTTGGAGCCTAATTAAATCTCAGTTCAGTAACTTCCCAACCAGACAGAAGTCTGTCGAAATGTTCACTTTCAAGTTTATCAGGCTGATTGGTCGTTTTGCAGCGCGGTGGGGAAGCCAACCTGTCGTCATTTCTTACACTGCGGTTTCGGCATAAAACTTGGAGAAATTGTCCTTCGCTTCCGCGAAAGTGACAAAAGCTTCTCTGCCCTTCTCAACTTTTATATTCGCTTGACATGGAGGTAAAGCACCCAGCATGGTGCATGCCGCGGAACAAGCGTCTCCCGAAATAGCTGTCCCCAGGGGCATTAGATCAGCCTCCGCTGCCGTGACCGCTTTGAAACACCGAGTTTTTCTCACTGCCAGAAGAATTCACTGACCAGGACCCAGTAAGAGGCGAGCACGCCGAGAGTGAAAATGTCGAGAAAAGAAGTTCCACAACAAGATGGAGGCGCTCGTGTTGGGCGAACGGTTAGCGGAGGGTGTGTGGGTGTTTCTGGTGCCATTGATTGTGCCAAAAATTGGCACCCGCTGGCTTAAGGAGCACTTGCGTTCTCGAGAATGCCAGGAAAAGGGAGGTCCGCGGGTCGCTTCGCCAGTGTTGCGGTTCCGGCTGTTCCAGCTACGATGGATTGAAAACCGTTGCTCACAACTGCAGTCGGCACATCTGAAATTATCAGCACCCCTTTTCAGCGTGGGCTCATAACCACCACCTGCGGCAAGAAGGTACAAATGAGCCTGTTCGAAGTCTCCGAGGCCCCTAGTAATGAAACAAAAATAATGAAGGCAAATCGCCGCAATAAATCTGGAAGTTTCGTAAGACGATTTCGTTGAGTGCAAGCGCCAAACAATTTTTTTTTATTTTTATATTCTTGCTTAGAATTTTTTTTCATCGTACCTGTCTCCGGATAGCCTATGGAAATGTTTGCGAGCGCGGACAGAATCACGTCGGCAAGGAATTTTGAGCCGTGCGGCAAACCTAACTTTCTGGTGAAGGCTCTGTACCTTTCAATGTAATGTAGGTATCTTGAGAAAAAAAAAACAAAACACGAATTGTCTTCTAAGACGTCTCTATACTACGCCGCGTTTCATTTACATGCAATATTAGTTAAGAATCGTAGGTGTGTATTGGTTGCGTGCTGGGATCGCATTACCGGACCACTGGGTTCGTTTCTCATTCATTCCCAAACTTTACGAATGTTTCTTTTCAACTCAATTACTTCACTTCTATTCTCTTTGAGACAGCGGCCATTTTAAAATCTGTTTCGCTGCTACAGGCACCAAACAATAGTTCTCCCGCTTAACCGGCCGTTTAATGCTTCCGCTTTAAAAAATATCAGCACGAACCCCATCCATAACAGTATTTATACCTGCGTAAATCCGCTCATTGCTAGGCTCAGATCTAAAAATTAAGGAAAATAATAGCACACTGTATCCAGCTCGACAACGTAGATATTTAAAATCCCCCGAACCACAGTGTCATTATGTTTCGTATTTTTATTTTCCTGTTTTATTTACCTATGACTGTACCTCTGTACATAGGGACAAACTTTTGCTATGAACCGGGGATGTGTCCTCTTTGTTCGGTGACAGACAAAGAAGTCCGCCTGCCCCAGAAATTGCGCTACACGGAAACATACTTATGCTATAGGAGTAATGTAGGCACGAAACACACTCGAAACTATGAGGGATCGCGTCTTCCAGTACCCGCTCTTCTCGCTTTTCTTGCGTTTTAACGCTATCACCATAGCAACCGGCTCATTTGCTTCGCTCCCTCGGAGCATCTCATGCCCTGTCCTTATTTATTCAATCTTGAGCAATCACGGATTTCGAGGAGCCCTTCCGTTGCTCCTTTCGCGAAATGCGTTCAATCTTCTCCGCTGGAAGTCGAAGAAACACACGGTTAGTGAAACGGGGGAGGGGAGCGGGGGTCTCTGCCATCTGCAAACAGAAAACCCAGTATCGTCTTACGTCGGAGGCGAGTAAACAAAAGTAACCTCGATCCCAGAGTCTCGCTTGAAAGGCGCAAACATTGGCGAAAAACGTCCGGTGGGTCGTTCCTGATTGGAGCTCGGATAGGCTTCGGACGAAGTGAAATGTTCTGCCGACGTAGACAAGGCAGCCCGGTTTGTATTGTCTCTTCCCCCTCTTTCCCGTTTGCTGTTCGCCGAGACGAAGGGAAAAGCACATAACACAGAGCTTGCACCCTCTGTGACCATCTTCCGCCAAATAAAAGAAAGAGGACAGCACAGGATCAGGCACGGAGATCTTTGTCGCCTGAGTCGCCACGTGGCTTTCTCGCTTATTTGCTCAAAAACGTGCTTGACCTCGTTTCGTGCGCCCCCTCGGTCACTCCAGCACTCGGACGGCCGCGCCGGTCTAAAGCGCAGCTCCGTTTCCTTGTGGCTACTTTGCTCTTCTGTACAGATTTTTTTTCTAGCTCTTGCTTCTCTGTCCTTTATTGGTTTTTAGCTCGAATGTCCGCACAGCCAGCTTCGCGCGGGCTTGACTGATGGTTGCTGTATTTTCTTTTGGCTTCCATGATCGCTGACTGACGTGCCCTGAAACGCGGCGAAAGGATGCTGCTGAATATCGCACGCCTCAGCAGTGAAAACGGGGCGTTGAAGGGGCAGTGAAGGTGGCGTTGAAAGGAAATAAAAAAAAAAACAACAAATAACGCCCCCGAATGACGCTGCTTCAAATGCGTGTCCCTGTGACAAAAGGAATGAATTATTCAGGTCTCCGTAGTTGTCCGGTCTCCATACACGGGGACCACAGGGGCTGCCACGCCGGGCACTCCTTCCAGGATTGGTCCTGGACGCTCGAGAGTTTCGGGCGACCATCCGCGTGCGGCGCTGCATTCTTCTAGTTTGTTTGCTGGTTCGTTTTTGTTGGCAACACTAGCGAGCGGAGTATATGTAGGCGCCAATGTCCGTTCAACCCTTTTTTCGGCGCGCATTGTCGCTGCCCACCATTCAACGGTCATGTTTCCCCAAAAAGCGTCAACCGACTGGAACGAATGGACAGCCGCCGAAGGAGACAACCTGAATGGGCGTTGTGTCAGCCCCTTGTCAGCGGCATTTTTCTTTGGCCGGTGATCTTTGGGACGCTCGAGATAAGTTGGTCTTGTAACAATGTGCAGGCGCTTCTCGAAAAGAACGCTGCTTGCTGTTGAGAACCAATTTGTGTTGCCGCGGCGTCTTGTACTTGGAAATACAAAATGAATAAATAATGTGCTCATGCCTACACCACCCCCCTCTACCCCTCTGCAACGGAAAAAGAAAGTCTACCTTCCCATCCCCATCTCTTTTTTTTATTCGAATTTACGGTCAGATTTGAAAGACCTAAAACCGCATTGCTTTGTTCTTATTCCGCTGTTTGGCTGGATAGCATATATCGATTGACAGATGAAGGTGGTTCCGGCTGGAAGGGTGTCGCACAGAAAAACTTGTGTGCTCGGTTCGGGTTCAGATTGACACGCGTGCTTACTTAGCGGCTTGTTTCACTTTCAGCTCCTCACGGGAACAGAAGCGGTTCGACTCAGCTTTGACCGCTTCATGCAGGTTCTTGCTGGTTATGAAGGACAACAGGATATGTGGGAAATTCCTTGTTTTCACACCGAGTACAAAAATCAAATGCTGCAACATAACCTGGTTTATATTTTGAGTGCATTTGGAACGCCATGAAATCCGTCGTTAAAGGAACTACGGGAAATATTTGTGAATATGTACTTTTATTGCTTACGTAATTTTATTGTTATTTGCACATTTATTTCACAATTGTGCACGTCTGCGTAATATTCTTATGTATTCAATTGCTATCCTCTTCTCCTCTGGTGTCGCTTTTTGCTGTTACAATTGTTTATATGCTTGTAGAATTAGCACATTTCTCATACGTATAAAATACACGCCGATTGACAATTGTCAATTGCGCATGCAGTGTTGATTGGTGCGTCGTTCTTTGCTGCCTTGTACTAGTTTTCTGGGCCCCGTCAAGCTGCCCCCACAGCTTAGAGCCCAGGTAGCCAACCATTACTATCTGGTGAATAAAGTCGATTGAACTGCATTGATTTGAACAAAATAGGTTAGATAAGTTTTGCTGCTGTGCACTCGAGTTTATTATAGCAAGGCATTTTCCCGGTAGCGCTTCCGGAACATTACAAGCAGAAACTTTTCTACCCACTTACGAAAAAGCTAGATTGAAGTTGACATGAAGTAAAGGCGGCCTGAATGGGCTTAGATGTGCTTTTTTTGTTCGTCGACATTCACGAAATTAAAACTTCACGCATGTGATTACGGCGAGTCGTAAGCGCTACGTCCCTTTACTGCTTTTCACACAAGTGTTGCGCTGAAATTCTGGCCGTCGCGGCTATTATTATTTGTTGTGGAAAACGCAAAATTATGACGATTTCTAAATAATTATGTATATTTCATATTTTTGCGTTAGCAACGCGGTCCCATATTTACATTACTTGGGAGGCGTGTGCATTCTACCTTGCTTGTTTCTTTTTTTTTTCAAACGCCAGGGCAAGGGCTTTACGGCTCTTCCTGGGCAAGTTGATAAACGAGTGATTGATTGAATATTAAGAAAAACAGTTCACATGAGCTTTAGTTTTAATACCTATAAGCATAGGGGATTAATTTTCTCGTCTTTTACCATCTCTGCGCATATGTCGATGCTGCGGTGAAATATTTTCGTAGCACAAGGCTTAACATTTGCATAAACTCGCCGTGAGCTTTACCGCTTTTTTGCGCGAAAGCTGTGCCACCTAATCCCCTCGGCGGCATAAGAAAACTTAAGTAAAGACGACAACTGGGCTAGTTGGTGTGGATACATCGATAAGTACAGCTAGAGACGGCACAAAACGCCGTCTGCGTGTTTCCTCATCTTACGCCCTGTATCATGCGCTAAGTAGCGGTATAAGAAATATTCTCGCCTTCCTCTTGTCTAGCGTCGCCCGAACTACGCAGGTGCGCAGAGCGAGCACTGCCGTCCGGAGCGGCGGGTTGCGAGGCTGTTTCGGCATACTGGCCTGCCACCGCCTCCCGTTTATCCCCTTCCCTAGTCCGCGGTGAGATGCGTATCCCTACTCGAGAGACAGGGGTTGCCATTTGTCTTCCTTACTTCCAAGGTTCTGTCCTCCCCTCCTTTCGAGTCCATCCCAACTAGAATCGCTCCTCCAGTTTATCAAACTACATCAATCCTGCTTACGAATATCCGCAGCTATATGCCCAAAAAGGAAGCGGTGCTAACTCTCCTTGAGGACACCAGCACTGATATCGCAATCTTAACTGAGTCATGGCTAACCCCTGATATTCACGATAATGAATTACGTCACAACAACACCCATTTCACGTCTTACAGACTGGATAGGAACAGACGCAGAGGGGGTGGTATTTTACTTTTCGTGAAAGACAGCCTACCCTCCCAAACTGTGACAATCAGTACGAAGTTTGAAATTCTTTGCATTGAAATAATCCTTCCCTCGTGCAAAAACATTCTTGTAGCCTGTTACCGCGCACCCGACTGCGACCACTCTTTTACAGATGACCTTCAAAGTGTTCTTTTCGATCTGACATCCCGCTTTCCTCACGCTAACTTCTTGCTTTGCGGGGACTTCAATTACCCTGATATCGACTGGGACAACTTGTGTGCTACTTCACGACAATCTAAAGATTTCCTCGAACTGTGTCTCCTTTTTAATTTATCGCAATCAGTCACATTGCCAACTCGTGGCACAAACACTCTTGATCTTGTTCTTGTCTCCAACCCAGAACTAATTCAGTCAGTGTCATGCATACCCGGTCTGAGTGACCATAATGTTGTATTGTTTTCACTGTCCATTGCCTTACCTTCGCGAAGACCTTCGAAAAAATTAATACGTGACTATAACAATGCCGACTTCTCGACGATTAACTCTGAACTTAATAAATTTTTGGTCTCCTTCACCCTGTCTGCCTCTACCCGAACAGTTGACCAAAACTGGTTATTGTTCAAGCGGAAATTATTAACCCTTATCGATAACAACGTCCCCCTTATTCGTGTTCCAGGCGATGCTCAGCGACCTTGGTATTCTAATCTCCTAAGGAAACTTTCGCAAAAGAAAAAACGTCTTTTTCGCGCTGCTAAAAACTTTCCGTCAATATCCAAATGGAACAGATATTTCGCATGCCTTCGTGAATACACTCACTTGCTGAAGCGCTCCAAAAAGAAATTTTTTCATGATGACTTGCTTAACATTGCCCGAAATAATCCAAAGAAATTTTGGAAACTTCTCAACCCAAAAAATAACTCGCACAATATATCCTTAATCAATTCCGATGGTTCTCACGTTGCTCTCCCGCTGCGGGCGGACGTTATGAATACTTACTTCACTTCAGTTTTCACTTCTGAACCACTTCATGGTATTCCAGTCATGCCAAGATCTAATTTTTCGCAAATGCTGCCCATTGAAATTACCTCCGAAGGCATCAGCAATCTGATAACGAAATTAAAAATATCCAGCTCCCCCGGACCTGATAACATTCCTGCCAAAGTCTTAAAGGCTACTAATAGCATATCTAGCAAATTTTTGGAGATAATTTTTAAACAGTCCATTTCCGAAGGTTCAATTCCAGAAGATTGGAAACTTGGGAAGGTTGTACCGGTTTTTAAGTCTGGCAAGCGATCTGACCCATCTAACTATCGCCCCATTTCACTAACGTGCATCGCTTGCAAACTTCTGGAACATATAATATATTCACATGTTGCTCGTCACCTCGATGATCACTCTTTCTTTTTTCATAAACAGCATGGTTTTCGTTCAGGGTTCTCATGCGAAACACAACTTTTCGAATTTACGACTGATCTTCATCTAAACCTTGATTCATCATTTCAGACTGATGTAATTTTCGTTGACTTTTCAAAGGCCTTCGATCTCGTCCCTCATCAACGACTTATCAACAAACTTTCTTCCCTTTCCCTCGATCCCCGGACCTTATCCTGGATTAAGTGCTTCCTAACCCGCCGGTCCCAATTCACTGTTATCGGTGGTGCCCATTCCGATACTACTCCAGTAATCTCTGGTGTCCCTCAGGGATCGGTTCTCGGTCCACTTCTCTTTTTAATCTACGTAAATGATCTTCCTTCCGGCATTTCATCAACGCTTCGTCTTTTTGCAGACGATTGCGTCGTCTATCGTCGTATATCAACTCCCGAAGATCAACTAATACTACAGCAAGACTTACACATTATTGATAACTGGTGCGCTCAGTGGATGATGAGGCCGAATATTTCCAAATGCAAGTTCATGCCTGTCTCACGAAAACGCACTAACGTCATCCACCCGTATTCATTAAACTCAGTAGTGTTATCACAAGTGGATTCTTACCGATACCTGGGCGTTGTAATTACAAGCAGACTAACCTGGACCGATCATATAACCAAACTAGCTGCCGATGCCTCAAAAACTCTTGGCTACCTTAGGAGGTCATTGTCATTATCACCTGCAAGCCTTCGTAAATTGGCCTTTGAAACTTTTGTTCGTACTAAAATGGAATATGCATCTGCGATTTGGAGCCCTCATCAGGTATACCTAATTAACATTCTTGAATCCGTCCAAAATCGTGCCGCCAGATTCATCTCCACAAATTACGACAAACGAGCAAGCATCAGTCTAATAAAATCATCCCTCGGTCTCCCTGTTTTGTCAGCTCGACGCAAAATTTCACGTCTCTGTCTTTTTCACAAACTATACTACAGTTTTCCTCACCTACATGGCTCACTTTTACTTCCGCCTGTCCGAACATCTCGTCGCTTATTTAATTCTGTGAGTATTCAACGGCTGTTTGGTTCTACTAACGCTTTTAACAAATCATTTCTTCCTACGGCTATTGAAGAGTGCAATGGATTGACTGATGCTATTGTCAGCGAACAAGTTGCTTTTAAATTTAGAGATTTATTACTAGCTGCCCTTGACTCTTAATCGCTGTTCTTCTTTTTTCGTTGTTTGTTTTCTGCCACCTGTATATTTTGGACGGCGAATTGACTGTTAATAATTCGTTCTACATGCTCTGTGTTTTGGTTTTTTTTTTCTACCTGTATGTATTGGTAATTCAAAAACTGTGTACATGAACTGTATTTTCATTGACATTTGTACTTTGATTGTTCCCCCCCTTATGTAATGCCCCGAGAGAGGCCTTTAAGGGTAAAATAAATGATGATGATGATGAAACCACTGTAGCCCTCTCTCTCTCGTCACTCTATGTCAACAAATGTTTCTCTCCTTCTTTCTCTGGGACAGCGTAATAGTCTCCTGTCTGACGTCTTTCCTCAGCGGCTAACATCTCTTCATCATAAAAGGCATCCCTCCTTCTCTTGCCCCTCTTTTCTCAGCGCCAACCACCATCCGGTGTAATTGAAATTCGATCGGTTGATTCATGGAAGTACCCTTAGCGCGGTTTGTGGCTCCGTCGTTACATCAATTACATTGAGCCGACGCCAAAATTGGTTGCAACCAGATCACTCTTCTTTGGAAGCGCACACCTCTTAACGTAATGCGGCGGCTCTCATCGTAGCTTTTAGATCCGACATGGTCGTCGCGTTCATGATTGTACGTACCGACGTGCCACAGAAAAACAGCGGTTCGTCGCTCATCGTTCGCTTGACTTTTGTGTAATGCAGCGTGTGGTGTGGCAGTACCGGAACCGCACTTCGGATAAGCGGAAACGAATGATATTCTGAGATATTGCGAGCAAAAAAGGTAAAGGACATAAAGTGAAAGATATTTAGCAGCCACCGCTTTATAAATGAGCACATTGCCTTTACAAGTGTACTGTTTCTTCGATGTGCAGCTCTGCCTCCTCTCTCTCTCTCTCCCTCCATCTCTCTCTGTCACACACACACTGTGTGTGCGTGCGTTTTAGCGCATGCGTGAAAAGTGTGAGCGTGTGAGTGTGTGCATGTGTGTGTGTGGGCGTGTGTGAGTCAGTTAGTGGGCACCGCAAAAATGCTGCAATTACTTGTCGGTTTTGCGAAAGCGGAAACACTCGTATGTCTAAATTTTGGCGCCTGTTAAAGATCCACAGGTGGTCAAAATGAATTTGGGTCCCCATACTTCACCACGCCTCGTAGACCATATGTACCTTCGGGATGTTAAACCCCATTGTCTGTCTTGTCACTTTAAATTATGTCTCGCGCTGTTCCGGAAGTACAACACAGGCTCTTTTCCTGTCCTTTCTTATAGTTGTTCTGTTCTAAACTGATCCGTGCTGTTTACATTGTAGTAGTGAGACAGAAATTTTCTCGTAAATCCACAATGATGTGTATACTGGATGTTTCGCGCCCTTAAGGATGAATATACAAGTTGGTTCCAGGGCTAAAGAGTAGTTTGGAGCTGTGATAACGGGCTTGTCTCTTCTGACAGTAGTCGCACTTTTTACTTACAGGTTTCCCGCCAGCGCCATCTCCTAGTTTCTGCGCTGACTATATAGGTAAGTGCCATGTTACTGGATACCTTAGTGCAATGATATAAAATGCCATGCTCGCCGTTATTTACTATAGTGACTTTAAAAAAAGTCGTCTTTTTACTTGGACACTATTGACATCGACGTCGCGAAGCTTGGCCTAGAGGTCTTGAAAGCCCTCGTTTCAACGTTGTACGCATCGTCAGTTCCTTAATCTGTATAAAGATTGGCAGTACATACGTTACAAGAGCATTCATAGAGACCATTACTATATATGTAATGTTAATGTTTATACGTGGTACCACTGTGACTCGAGAAGAAAAAGAAGGGATCAATTGAGCATAGCTCATGCTCGCCAACTTCTTTTTTTGTTTGCCGTGTCACTATACTACAAGAATAAATTTGTTTGCCCTTAACTGAACCCACTTTAGGAATGTTCACCTGAGCCCATGAGTGATGTCACTCAGCCTTGTTTCATTTCTATACGAAGCGCAGAAGCCACACACCAGTACTCGTGTACACCAGTATAGTCCCCCAACGAGTGCAATCAGCGTATTTATGGTTCAAGTGCAGCGAGACAGGCGGGACTGGAAAAAAAAAATGTCTCAGAATCAGAACTCAAAAAGCTTGGTCCCAGGGTTAAAGATAAATTGAATAAATATGAATGAATGTTAACTAGTCATGCATAAAGTTGGAAGTGGTGCATGAATATAACTGCTTTGGACAAATTGTCAGTGGCCGTGAAAACCACTAAACATAAAAAATCGTCTTCGAATTGGGATGGGCTGGTCTGCATTTGGCGATAACTCTAAATAATAAAAAAATGAAGTACCTCCGTCACACAAAAGAATTGTGTACGAAAAATACTCATTGCCAGGGACATCATACGGGGCTTAAACTTGTCGCCTTGTTAAGCGCCTTCAAGGAAACAATAAGTAAGCCCTACTACCCGTTCGACGACGAGTGATGGAAATAACGCTGACGAACAATAAACGAGCGTTAACAAAGTCCTATCAAAGTTAACAAGTTGACAAAGCCTTAACAATGTTAACAAACAAAAAATTTGTTCAGAAAGTTAAGTTAACAAGTGGTGGACCTCACAGTGTGAACAAAGATAACGAAAGGGACTTGGGATGAACATGTAATAGAAGAATATACAACCAACAGGGTAACAGATTGGATACCAAGAGAGGGGATTAGAGGGAAGGGAAGGCCAGAGGGATGAACCGGATAAACCTGGAAAATTTTCCGGCAGGGAAGGAACTCGGTTCGCGCATTGAAGAAGAAATTGGAGGTCTAAAAGAATTACCTTGCTCCTGTACTAACCATAGATGAAATGGCGATAACACTAATGACGATGACGACGATGACGATGATATACTGCTGATGATGATGTTCGGCTTACAGCAGAACTGTGGTCAATAAAACCTGGATCCTAACGACGGCGCTGATTCGAAGCGTCTCAATTTTTCTGGCCGGGTTTCACAATTGGGAGCGCCATCCTGGCCACACACCGCTGCGCTGTCACTGGCACAAACACAAAGTTTTCACATTAACAAGGTCGGGGGCTCTGGCGAATTATAGATTGATAACAAAAAACAATGCGGTCCCCGACTAGCGACTTGCACAACATTAAAAACGGACCAAGGTGAAAGCCCACCGTAGCCGTCAATATACCCGGCGTTTTCTTCTGCTCAGAATGTCCGGCAACCTCTACGCCACAACAAATAAAGCAACCATTACACCAAAAATAAAAATTGAGATTTGCATGTGATAGCTCCATGTCTTAGTGATTAGCTCTTTTGAATAAGGCTGCGAGGAAACGGTTCGCCCTTATAACGGAGAGGTGAGATCCGGCGATCGTTTACCGTATAGTTCGTATTATATAGAAATGCTTAATCTTCATCAGTGTCGGGTCTGGCCGCTACTGTGTGTTCTCTGGTATCGCAGGCAAACGTTCTGTGGCAGAAAATGATAGCACGTCGATAAACCGAAGCATGGCCTTGATGCGCATAGTGGTGAATACCACATGAGTGGTATTCACTTTGAATGTTGTGTAGAATACAGAAATTTTGAGAAAGTCCAACACTTGCTGTAAACACTGCTAAATATACACAATGCGGTAGACGTATTCCGCACGTATCGACAAGATGATTCCGTTAACGAAAAAACCTACAGTTACGTAGTCATCGGCTTTACTAACAACGGAATCGGTCCACCACACCCATCCAGAATGCGATTCTTGATACGTGTAGTTACTGAGAGGCTTTACAACTAGTTGCACTAAAACGAACCTGGTTCAAGCCGAGTTTATCGCATTTTGCCGCCGCCAATTTTATCAATTTTGCTTCACACGCGATTGACTCTACAGAGGAACAATTAATCAAGATGGTTTCAAATGGCATATTTCAAACATCACGGTTGATGTGTAGATTATCTAAAGTATCTGGAAATATCCACACAAATGTGGATGTGTTGCATCGCCGCTTTGAGGAATTCCTCGAAAGCGGTATAAGCAACTACCCTAGACCAGCAGATGCCCTGCAGTCCACGAGAATTATTGGCCGCTTGCAGGCGTTCCAAGGCGAACCGGCACCGCATATATCTCGCAGGCCGCAGGCGTCGTGGCGTGTATTCGTTGATTGCGCTAAGGGTCCGCAAGTAAAGTTGGGCATACTCCGCACGTGCCTTCATGGTAGCCCACTCGACAGCGCAGCAACCGTGCGGGACCACCCAATGAGCATCGCGTACCGAGCTGCACCTCCCGTTCCCTTCCCTTATCTGAACGGCTCATCTAAACGGGCATTTTTCATTGTGTTTTGGTTCTGTTCCCCTTTCTCCATTTGTGTATCTCTATTTGCTTGCCGTCTGTAATATACAATTTTTCTTTCAGGTATGGTTCACCGCGTATGGTTCCACCGCGTACTGACTTGCACGTTTGCTTTGTGCACGCCTGACAAACCTTGGTCAGTATGATGTAGTTCTATCGATGAATTATCTTTTCACGTCTCTTGACGAGTAAGAATAGAATAGAAATTTAATTCGTGTTCTTTACGAGACATGATGGGACGAGAGAAGAAGCTGCTGTGGACAGCTTAATAAGTTCCGGCTCTTTACGGGGTGCCAATCAGTACTAAGTGCCATAAACCAGCTGAATAGCGTACTTCGATCGAGCATTGCTGAGAGCCAATGGGGTGATCCTATTGTGAAGTCGGGTAGTAAAAACCTTGTTTTACTTGTCATTCCACTGAAGCATCCTTCATCTATAGATGGGATAGGTCGGCACGTTCACTCCCTAGTGTCCTCACACCACCCATTCACCACTCCCGAGTTAATGGTGAGTGAGCCTCACCATCAGTTAAAGCTAGAGAGTGCTGGTGAGGGTGAGCGCCTCTCTGGTGGGCGCACTCACCACTCCCGGTAAGCCCGAGTCACCACTCACGAGTGTGAGCGCCACTCACCACTCACCATTCGCCAGTGTGAGTGCACTCACCACTCACCACACTCGAGAAGTGAGCCCCTGACCACTCACCAGTGTGAGCGTCACTCACCGTGAGTGGTGAGTGGCGCTCGCTAGTTGTACCGGCCTTCCGGGAGGGGTGTCGGCTCACACTGATCACGGCTTATTGATATCACCGAAGCTCCCATTCTATACTCTTTAAAAAAGAACGTTCCTACTAAGCGAAATATTCAAAAAAATGTTAGGCGCAAATCTGGTAAAAAATAAATAAAATAAAGAGGATCGAGGAAGAATCCTCAATAAATTTTGACGGAGGAAATAGTTTCAAAAATAGCATGTGAAAAAGTAATTATGCGTAATATAACCAGTATAAGAACATGGACATTGTTCAAAAAATGCTTTGAGAGGTCTTGAGGAACAGTACATCAATGAAACGGAATTAGTGAACTATCCTCAATACATAAATAACAAATAAATGGTTTCCAAGAAATTTGGTCGAATTATTTATATGCAAAAGAAATGATAGGAACAGCGACAAACCTTTCACTTATTTTGACTGTTCCGTTTGTTATTTTTGAAGTAAATCATTGGTGCACCATAACCACATCTTATTACGACATCCCCCTCCAGGAAAGCGTCGGGGTGATAATATATGTGCTAATATGTCCTCGCACCAAAAGTAAACTAACGCAATAAACAGCGTGCTATTTTATTCCTCACGTTCCGTAGGTTTTGTATTCCGTTATAATTAATTGTTTCGTGTTATTCAGTTAGTAGGTTTAAGTTGTTTTTCTTTTTTGAGAAAATGGTGGCGGTGGTGTTATATTTTTACAGCGAACCTGTGTACTATCGCTCGTTCGTGTGCATTTCTTGTCGTGGTCCGTGAGCAGGTTTGTTCTGCAACATAAGCTTTACGGCAAAGCGAAATTTCGTCTAGTCCCGACACATGGGCGTTCTCGTTTCTTGCCACAATCAGAAAACGGCCGCAGCTGTCGGGCTCAAATTGGCATCCTTGGGATCCTTGCTTCGGGTTAACCACTAAACCGAACTATTGGCGAACTTCACGTTTCTGTCAGAGTTTCACTTCTTACAGCTCATCGCATACCACCCACAGTTTTACCCGTGGTAATATACACCAGCCGCCTTATTTATCAAACCACTATTGGTCTTCATCCTGGCCCTGTACCGCAGCCGTCCTCATCGTCTTTATTTGATTTGATTCGTGTTCACTCTAAACAATTTTAGTAGTCACCTATTCATCAAACACTTTTTTCGCGCTCTTTGCCCTAGTTGGCTTTGCACCATCACTATCAAGCATCATCATCATCATAATTTCGAATTACGAAGGCTCAATTACTATTATTCTTCATTCGCCAGACGATTATCCATCTTCAGAAGATTATTCTTCGGAAGATGTTTAGCGCTGCTTCCCTGTTGATAGAGACGCGTGCACAGAAGCTTTTATCGGCAACCAGCGATGCCCTTTTTTGTTCCGTCGCCCTCGATCGCTGCATACCGTCGTTCCATCGTGAGTAGCGTCGTTCCCGTGCTTCGATTTCAGGCCGTTTTACGTAGTTGTCTGCGTGGGTGGCATCATGTGAATTGTTGGCCGTATCTTCCTCGAGGGGTGTGCGAGTTTTGCGAATATGTGTAGCAGAATGAAGGAAAGAATACTCAGAAGAGGCCCCTAGCACCCCAGTGCATTGCACAAATGTGAGGAGGGGATGTCATTTTTAATGAGCCCAGAGACACAGTGTTGCCTAGTATTTTTTTTTTTTTGCGGCTGCGGCGGCAAAATCTGGCTAAATGCCCCGGACGATTTCTTGCGGCGCTTTGACTGTGTCTGCCTCGCTACTCTCGCAACAGTGCGCAGTCGCTACGGCGTCGTCGTCTGCAAGCTGTGCACTACAGCTGATTTCGGAGCGTTTTTTATACTGTCCTTTCCTTTGTGGTCAAATGTTCCTTCTAAAACAACATCCGACGGTTAACAATTGCCGTCGTTGGTGGGCATAGTTGGCGTCCTCTTCCGGCGATATCTCGTCGATTCTGTGCAGTGGTTTTCCATCCTTATCCGTCTGCCGGTGAGAAGGTGGGCGTTGGCAGCTTGGGCAGGTATCCGGCGACCCAGCCCACAACGGTGAGGCATCTTGCAAACCATTGTAGCCCCTATCAAACTGCCACTGTTATAAAACCAGAAAAAGCAGAGGATAATGGGAAAGAGTGCTGGGCTCATTGGGCTTATCGGCATGGCGGGGCGGCTTCACAAACCCGACGTCAGAGCCGTTCCTAACATTTTCTTTCCTACGTGTGTAGCAGTGACAGGGGCGAGGTTCACGCCGTTCCCTGTGGACTAAACTACGACTGATATCTGCAGGTGGCGCTGCGCATTTTCTGTCGGAATTTATTTCCCTCTGAACTGCGGTGAAAACAATTTTCCGGCTGTCTGGACCCTTCCAAAGGTTACAAAGAATTAGATTTACCATTGCGAAACCAGGTGTTGGTAGACAAGTTTGCCACAACAAATATTTTTGCGTAGGGAGCTGCAGTGCCGGTTAAGTTTTGTTTTCGTGCCAGTCGCTGTGGTGCTGCAGCAAACTACAGGCGAGAAGCTACGGAGAAGACTTGTTCTAGGACTCGTGCATTGAATAAGGATGATAATAGAGAGTTTTCTGCGCAGTTTATGTGCCTCTGGAGGGCTCGAAGGATGCTATCACGCAACCAAGAATGCCGGCAGGTTTACTATTCTCCGCCATTTTCCCCTGAATGGAAACATTGTATACTGCGCTCATGCCAAATTATTGAAGGCACAGTATAGCTGGGGCTAATGGATTACAGAAATAGCAAGATTCTTTGGCAGCACTTTGTGCACTTTCTTACGCTTTGTGTTACGCGAATGCGTCGGTGAATTTCCGTAACATATATCCCCAAACAGCCGTATCAGCACTTCGTAAGTTTTTGTCCCGGTAGTAGAGCCCTCGCCGAAAGCTCTCGCCGAACGTTTTCTCGCCGAAAAACCTTTCGACGAAAGTTCAACCCATACAGATATATGGAACATACAAACCTCGTGAGCTGTAGTTTCAAGTCTGCTTTATTTCACCACAAAACAGTGCACGCAAAAAGAAAAGGCGAGATAACAACATGATAACAACACAATGTGGTGTGGAAAATGAGGGAAAAGCTGCTATAATAATTTTGACTAAGCCACAGCGATAACGATAACCACAGTGATAACGCTAGCGCTAACCCCGGTGACGGCGGGGTGTGGTGAAGTTGGTCTTTGAGTGCAACGTCATTCCGCCAAGCAAAGTGCTTTATGAGCGGTGCGCTGAGCGGTGCGGTGAGCGGTGCTTCGTGAGCGGTGCGGTAGGAGTGCCTTCGTCTGGAGGCTGCTCTTTCATAAGCAGCACCGCTTCGGGAACGTGAGCGCTCCTGTACGAGGGCTTTTAAAGACAAAAGTCTTCCTTGGGCTACCAAACCAGAAAAAATTGCTTTGTGTCTGTCTGTGCGAGTGAGTTATTGAGCGAGTGACTGCGAGCGGAGAGCGTGAGCCTGAGTGGGCGCGAGTGGGAGTAAGTGCTCAGGGAAAGATATATATTTTTAGTGAATGACGTCCAGTATTACCGAGGGATGACTTAGAAAATGGGACTGGAAGGAGTTTCGCTGCGCCGGTCTTAGCGTTTAAGTTTGCCCCATAAAGTTTCGCACTCATTTCCCCCTCATAAACGGTGGATATGAGCGGCAAGCAGTAGTGTACTTCAGTATTTTCACGCGATTAAATATGTTCGCACGCTCAATAAAAGCGCCATGTGAATATTAGTCGGATAGCGCGGTTTGAGTGGGACCGACTCAAAGCAAGCTAGGATAGACAATTGGCCGTCCACCCCATTTCCCCTCTCGTTAATAGCCTGTAGGAGCAGGAACGATGACAACAAAGCAAAACCACTCAGACAGGATCAGCTTCAGTAAGCTAATTTGCTACCGGAAGCAGAGAGTCTCTGTAAAAGCACCACGTCCACTTCTATCGGAAGCTCGCGATTTGCTATAACTGTCCTTTCTTTTTAAATAATTTTCCTCTCCCTTCCGCAGCTTCCTTTTCCTTTCGAACCCTTCCCTCTCTCAAGCACACACATACAGGACCACACGCACCAGTACAGCCGCCCACCCACACGCACACACAGGCCGAGGGGTTTAATGAAGGCGAAAGAATTCGGGCCTTATTACGTTTGCGTGCTACAGCGGGCTGGGCGGGAGCGGCTCTTGCAATGCGGCAGCCACGCGAGGTTCTTAATCGCACGGGATGGGATAAAGGACCGGCACAATGTGTTTGCCTGGAAGCGGAACTAGCGGGAGTCTATAAAGGGTCGGGATAGTCTAGCTGCGCCGCCCCGGTGCTCACAGCGGACGGTTAGGGCTATCTGCGAAATAGGGGCGGTGCGCGCGACTACGGCCGGCACCTATTTTTCAGCGCGAGCCTACGTGATCGGACTGCCTCGTAGGCGCAACTCATTCCTCTTTGCGCCATTTGCACGTGACTCCTTATACCAGCAAACCGCGATGCGCAAACGGCGCCGTAGAGAACTCATTGCGCAATATTTGGGCCAATCACGTCTGGAGGAAAGCCTCGGCTTACTGTGATTAAAGAGGCGCTCGTGATTCAAGTTAAAGATTACGGTTTATGAAGACGCGTCGAATCGGTCCACCAACCGCTTCTTTATTTCAGCTACCCAACTGTTCATGTAGGTTTACGAGGACAGGTTACGTGACGTAATCGAGTGGTGGGGTAGTACCTATAGGCTGCCCAGTGAGAGAACCATGTTCGTGTTATGTTTATCCTAAGCCGCTAAAAGTGCCATAAAAAGACGTCGCATTGAGTTTTCATTTTTTGGGGGCAATTATTAGGTTAATTCATGATTGTTTCTTATTTAATATTATTTTGTACCTTCGGCCTAGCAACTGCAGCCTCCGTGTGAACGGCGCAGCGAAAGGTCCCCCCAGCGCTTTGCATGCGAGTGCCGTGTGTCTCTACGGCGCAATGGGGTTGACATCGGCTTTGTAACGCGAGGGACCGATGTTCAATCCTTACGAGGGAAGGCGGTGATTTTTTTGAAGCTTGTGTTTCGGTGCGTGACGCCCAATGACAAAGGTGTCGATACCGTGACCTCGAACAAGCGACAGCGACAAGCCGGGCCCCTAAAGCACTCCGCACCTAATATACTACTGTTACTACTATTATTCCTCCTGCCACTACTGGGAGTGACAAAGCTGCCATTCTGTTTGATTCTTGGTGTTTGGTAGTTTCTCTGGTTGGCATTTGCCATTCTTGACTTGCGGTTGCAACCGAACAACTGAAGCGGCGCTTGTAGCGTAGATGGAAGCCACGCGAGCATCACGATTTGGAGTCCTGCCTCAGTCAGAGCTTGAAAATATCGTTTTTCGTTCGTTGTGATGCAAAAAAATGTTCAGAGATACTTGGTCTGATCAGTAAACGTTTGTAATATAGATAGACATCAGTCTCGAAGCAGAATTTTATATATTAGCTTCGTTTGTGGCTCATGGTGACGTGCCGCCTACAGATGCTATAAAACATTGTCTGCTTGCCTGAATAGCGGTGCTGTGGCAAGGAGTGGTACTACTACGCGTGAAATTGCGGGGAACGACCACCGGCCGTAGAAGATTGTATCTAGGGACGAAGCGTAAATGTAAAACACCAGGGAGTTAAAGTTTAGTAGAAACAATACTAAACCGTGGTGGTCTAAATTTATTAGTGTGCCGACAACACGGCATGCCCTGCAGCACCGATGCACAGATGCGAATTTGGCGTCGTAACTCCTGACTTCAACCATTTGACTAAGAACCATGTAGAGAAAGTATTGCGGTAGTTATAATTATTTAATTTCTAGCCTGTTTTATTTAATTATGAATAATACAAGGTAAGCCGCGTGTCGATAGATTCGATCGGTTTGGTCAGCGACCACGGGAACCTACATTAGAGACCCAAATATTTTTTCCAGCAAACGTAGAAACGCGTCAAAGAAGAAAAGTTGGTTTCTACACTGTTTGCGCAGACTGCTTTCTATTGCACTGGCTACAGCGGCGTCACCTAAGAGCTCCTAGGCGAGCATAACATTTACGGCCGAAGAAGTGTTTACACAGTTTTAAAAATAATCAATATTGGAAGCATGCCTAGCGGAAAACTAGACCTGTTTTTAAATTTAAAACTCACCCGAGTCGGTACAGCAGCCCACACTAAAGAATCGCTTTGCGAGTCCCACTTTTGAAAATGTGTCGGTGAAGAAAGAGAATGATATACGTTAGTGAGGTTGAACACCTTAAGGTATTAAACTGGTGTCGTCAGCTTAAAGAATTAGAGCGCATTAAAAGCACCCTCCAGCACTTTCCGCAAAGG
Source organism: Haemaphysalis longicornis (assembly GCF_048455015.1). Taxonomy (NCBI): domain Eukaryota; kingdom Metazoa; phylum Arthropoda; class Arachnida; order Ixodida; family Ixodidae; genus Haemaphysalis; species Haemaphysalis longicornis. The sequence continues at coordinate 81,036,799 of NW_027526361.1, forward strand.
GTTTTAACAGTAGGTTTAAAATATGCAGTTTCTGCTCAGCGTACAGCTGCTGCTAGTTTAGGAGAAAAAAAACGTTGTCTGTATATTTCTTCTATTTCGCGTGACCGAGAATACGGGCTTGTAGATGAATTTTATTTCACTATGTTATGGTCATGATTTAGAATGCAGTTAAGCTTACGATCCCAAAAACTGGCGCGGAAGAAAAAGGTAAACAGTCTCATTATTATTGTCTCATGGGAGTACAGCATGAACCACGGCTTTTAAAATTGTTCAAGCGCAGGTTAGGATTCTGAAATTAGGTAGCATAATCGTGGAGTTTGAGCTGTATAACCTGGTATAGTTGGAGTGTTATACCCCGCGTGCGTCGCATTGATGAGTATAAGCCTTTTTATTCGTGACTACTTGCCGTTCTTCACCCTGGGTGAAGCAAGGTAAGAGGAGGACGTCGGTTATTGTCGAAGCTCAACCATGCAGAAGCAGTTGGGAAGGGCACTCATAACGCACTTATAACTGACTTTTAACCGTTTTCCCTCAATGCGCGTTTCCTGAATAAATAAACCTTTTAATCATTTCCTAAGGGCAGTGTCTATGCAGTTGCTTCACGCAGATGGTCAGAATATACTCTTTTGCAGCAAGGTTGCCGTGCCACCCCGAACTAATACATTTCTTCCCGCAAAGAGCTACCCGCTTACAGGAATTCCCTCCAAGACATACGATGGCAACATTATTTGGAATGCGCACGGGGCAAGTGCGAGCTCACCCTAATCCAGCCTGACATTCGCGCAGCACTCTTTAGCTGATCAGTGTGTTTTTTCCTCTGTCGTTAATTAATTCCGCCTTTAGTTCCCGTGACCCAACCTTGATGTCTGGCGCTGCCTTTCACCTTTTCGTCTAATTGCCCCAAGGCTCCGACCCCGCGCCGTCAGCAAGCCGTTAGGAGCCCCTAGTTATTGATCAGTGGGCAATTAAGCTTTGTGCTTAGATCGAGAACGGCCGCGCTCAGAGCATAAATGGCGGTGGAGGTAAAGAGAAATAGGGATCAAAGAAATAACTATGGCAGGTCTCACGGTCGGGAAGGTGTTTCCTTCGGAATGGCACGGCAATATTACAACTCAAATCGTTTGCTTTCCGGGGCGCCTGGACTTTTCTCTTTGAGCGTATTTTCCTTAGTGGAATGCATCTTCGTATGCATTGGCGCATACATTGCGTGCGTGCATAGCTGTGCCCAAACGAGACGTATAGAGAAAAGGATCCTCATAGTGGATTTGAACACGATCAAATCTCTTAATATAATCAGGCCAATCTGACGCACATTAAGTATCCATAAGTGGTCCGAATGAATTTGTAGCCCATTGCGCACTATAGCCAGGCGTAGCTTCGGCGCCGAGGCGTAGCACGTGAAAAACGCTCTGCCTAAACGGCGGTGCCGACAAAATCGACGCGAAAAATGTGCCTCACCTCATTGAGATATGCTCCAAATATAATTATTTTTAGGCTTCCCTTTATCTATTTCTTCTTCGGCAATATGCATATTAGTCCCCGTAGGGCTAGAATTCAAACTTGAGATTTGCCTATTCGCCTTCTGGAACACGTCGCGAAGCCTGAGTATCCCGTACATTCCTTATGTTTGTACTTATATTGTTGGATCAGCACAATCCAATCAAGGCTGAAAGGATAACATCGCATATTCAAGAAAGCACAACAGCGTAACAATGAGGGAAGTAGTAATCTGCAAGATTACTTCAGGTGCGCTTCCTAGATAGTTCCTAGTGAGCGAAACTGACCCATTATAGGGTTTAAACGCAGCTTATTGGTGAACATCCCCCTTGTTATCATAATTGGCGCTGCGGACGCAGGAGTCGGAAATATTAAAAAGGCCCTCGCGGAGCGTTACCGCTGGAAACGCCTATTCTAAAGCGGCAATACAGCGCAGTTTTAAAAACAGATGCGATACCCAAGAAGAAGCAGGCAGGTAAAGAGGGTGTTAAAACTTTATAGATCATCATTATCACTGCACCGATGAGTTCATCATCGTCGGTGCCCGTATTCGCGCACGAGCATCTCTTGCTCGAGCTGCTTCGTCTTTGTTCGTCGCCATCTTGAAAAAAGAACACCACTGTATCACTGGTACGTTGCGGCTCTTGGTCTTTCCTCTTATTTTATATTGTGCTGATAAACCAGGAAAGAAGGCCCTGTGCGATTCCAAGTGACCTGAACTTTGGCCTATTAAAAGAAGGAAGACCCCTCGATGCCGGCGACGGACCCTTGTGATGGAAAGAGCCGCGGTGGTGCTACCGAAAGCCGACCGACGCATGACCCACGTGATGGGCAGATGACACGACTAATCAACCTCACTTCCGACCACTGCCCGGTGGGTCCAGACACTAATTTTGTGAAAGGTGAGGTACACGCTAAAGCTCACTGCGTAATGGAAGATGCATTTCCTGAACAGAGTATTCGTGTGTGTGCGATCCGCCTTGATGATCTGAAAACAAGAAGAGAAGAGGTGCGGTTCATTGCTCGAGAACTACGCAGAGGCGCAGAAGCAGCACTAGGGTTGACCACAACGACCAACGATGTTTATGATGTGTTCAAGAGTTTTATGCGCCAGTTACGGAAAATTGAAGTTGAATTGAGCTCGTTAAACAAGAGAATCGAACCGTTCATCGACACTGACTCCGTGGATGAGGAATATGCCACCAACATCGACTATGAAGGTTAAATTAATTTTGCCACGATCCGATTATACCATCAACTGAAAACCAAGAAATCCGACGCCACAGAATAGTGCAAAATATTCGAGAAAGTGCATTCATCGACAAACTTCGCGGAGTTTTTTACATTGACTGAACGGTGCCATGGCCAACGTGATTTGAAAAACTCTGATGAAGAAGCTTCGACGACAAGAAGCACGCATCTGTCAAATCTCCTGCCCCAAGCAGAGAGTGAGACGATGACCTGCTCTTTGGCAGGAAGTGACGTTCAGCCACAAGTAGAAGGTTTTTGTGTTCCCTTCAAGAGTTCCCGGAAAGGAACCCGATTTAGACAGGCTGTTTGCCTACTGGCGTAACAGTGTAACACGCCCCGTATGCCGTATGTGTGCTGAATAAAACCATGGACACTTGTCCTCAGAAAAAGAAACAACAAGATAAAAGAGCAATATTTGTAGTAAGCACGAAAGCGACGCACGAAACTGAAGACAGAGATACCGACATTTTCAAGACACATCGTCAGCCGAAAGGAGAATGGCGCGCCCTGGCAGAATAAAGGCACACAACTTACGTATGTTTGTCTACTCAGGAAAGTGTTGAATGGAGCAGCACCTCTTGACCGATGATCGCACAGTTACAACCCTACTGTGGCGAAAAATGCGGCAGTGGCCTAGCCCTCACACATCGGTAAAAACCTGTAATTAGAATCATACATTTGAAAACGGCCGTTCAATATTTTGTCCGGGGACATATCTCACCCACGTGCTCGAGCTTCTCAAGCAAAATCCCCCACAGGACTCACTGGAGCTCACATGCAACCCAACCCACACTGACTTGGAAAGGAATGAAAATGCACACGCTATGGCTCGCGAACTCACATACCGCGGTGGCGTCATACTCACATACCACTGGGCCCGCTCTGCCTCAGGGTAACTTATGACATTTAGTGACATAACGGGGAACTACCGCCTCTTAATTGGACACTTCCTCCCAGCTCATTCATTTCTTAAGATACGCCAGGCGCATATTTGGTGGCTCTTTCGAACTGACGCTTTCCCTAACAGAGCTTGATTCCATCCATCCATCCATCCATCCATCCATCCATCCATCCATCCATCCATCCATCCATCCATCCATCCATCCATCCATCCATCCATCCGTCCGTCCGTCCGTCCGTCCGTCCATCCATCCGTCCGTCCGCCCGTCCGTCCGTCCGTCCGTCCGTCCGTCCGTCCGTCCGTCCATCCATCCATCCATCCATCCATCCATCCATCCATCCATCCATCCATCCATCCATCCATCCTTCCGTCCGTCCGTCCGTCCGCCCGTCCATCCGTCCGTCCGTCCATCCATCCATCCAGTCATCCATCCGTCCGTCTGTCCGTCCGTCCGTCCGTCCGTCCGTCCGTCCATCCGTCCGTCCGCCGTCCATCCATCCATCCATCCATCCATCCATCCATCCATCCATCCATCCATCCATCCATCCATCCATCCATCCATCCATCCATCCATCCATCCAAATTCCCTTCATCAGCATGCCCTCAATGTGGGGAGCATGCCTCACTAGTCATTCCATCTGGGAATGTCTCCAAAACCATATAATTACCATGAGTGATCAGCAGAAGGAGGTGTTGTGTAGCTCTGGCCAACTATACAAGGTAGCCCTGGTCAAAAGAGCCACCTGAAGTAGCCGCCAGCTATCGGCCTGTGACCACTGCGCTTCTCTGACCACTTCTTGCCTGAATGAAGTGTTCCCCTTTCTCCCTTTCTCCCTCCCTCTCTTCCTCCCTCCTCTCTCTCTCTCTCTCTCTCTCTCTCTCTCTCTCTACTCTGGAAATGTCCCGGCTTCATGCTTGTTGCTTGATATCTGCGAAAGTGATTCATGTTATGCGGAAGCTTTTACACTTGTGCGGGGGGCAATTTTTATAAAAAACCACTCAAATGTGGATATCGCGTGTTTCCCATTTTTAGCGAAGCTAATATGGCTATGGTTCTGTCTGTTTTTCATGCCTGCGATAAAGAAGTCCCCTGTGTTCGAAGTGCGAGGCGTTGAAAAACGAAGGTGCCGGTGTGTGTGTGATCAGTACGCACGCGGTCACCAGCAGAGTCGCATGCCGTTCAATACATGATTTGGATCTTGACCTTAAAAGCCTGCCAGCCTGGCAGTCTTGGTGCCATAGAGAGCTTAAAGGGACAGACAACCGATTTTTGTCGAGTATATATTCTCTATCCCAAATGAAAGGGCATCACTTAAAGCACCTTGACGAGAAACGGTTTTGCTGATAACGCCCTAGAACTTTTTAAATCGAAATTTTTAGATCTACGAGCTGTATGTGTCCCTCCCAAAAATAATGCTGGCAACCATGACATAGAGTAGCTAGGCAACATACTTTTGTCTGTATGCGAAATGAAAAACGATATTTAAAAACTTGTCCCCAGCTAAAAAAGTTTGAATCAGAGGCTTTGCTGTTCCTTTATATGTTTTTTAATGCAACATTCTATTTTGCACGAATACGCCATCTGTTGGATAGACGATAGGTAGAATCTGGCTTGAGGTTGTGGAGGTGGGGAGTTCGATTTTCCCCTCCGCGACGTTTTTTTTAAGCTGCCGTTGGCGTATTTGGAAACTGAAATCGAATATTTCGGCAGAACAAACGCCCATGACTCAGGCAGAATCGACAAAGCTCCTTCACTGGGTCTGTTTACTGAACGCTGCAGTTGATTCTGGACATGAAGGCTCAGTTAGCCACACTGAGAGCAACCCAGCGACGGCGGGCGGCGTGCCTTTAAAATTTTCAAAATAATGTTTAGAAATACATATACAATTTAACCTTGTTTAAATACTTGTGCTAAAAGGTTTTCAATGGGTAAATAAACATTTCAGCAGTTGCAATAGCTGCCAGGTTTGCAGGTCACGTGACAGGGACACATATTGTAGTGTCAAGTTTCGACACTACGAACCACCACCCTTCCGATTTCAGGGAGTTTGCTGCCAAATTAAAATTATTTCTGCCAATTTGTTTAGAAATTGCTTGTGGTTAGCGGGCTATATAAAACGCTGGCTTTCATATGAGCTAGAGAACATACACGCCACAAAAATTGGTTGTCTGTCCCTTTAAGAGGGCTCAACGCTAGTCGACCACTCTCGACATGTCGTAGACACTCGAACCACGGCCCAGGGGTTTAAAAGAAGGTTCCCTCCACCCCGAGTAGTCCGAGTGGCGCTGGCTACCACCCCCAAGCGCAGGAAACAAAAATACCTTAACATAAATACCCCAGAAAGTGGACGGGAAAATAGCCCCGCAGGTAGCGTAGTGGTCATCGCACCAGACCGGTATTCTGGAGGTCATGGAATCGGATCCCACCCGGCGGGCGTTTTTTTCTCCACTTTCTTGCTTTCTTTCCAAATTCTTTATCTGTTTCAATGACCGACCACATCATATATATATATACAGGGTGTCCCAGCTATCATGCACCAAGATTTTAAAAAAGAGTAGTGGCGTAACGCGACGAAAACCTAATGGATAATGTTTGCAGTACTGTGGAGAAGCGGACAGCATTTTTTTCGTTAATGAGACTTAATTAATTAATTGTAATTAATTATCTAACTCGCGAAGTACTGCCCTAATCACTAAAGTGTCAATGAGGCACTTGTAGGTACCCACGAGGGGCATCTAACTGCGGTATTTTCAGCGACGAACAAATTACGTACACATTTATTCTGACTGATAAAGAAAACCCGCGAAATATGAAAAATACCACGTGACGGCGCGTCCGCGCGCGTCGTAAAGCAACGCCCTCAAACAGGCTGCCTTTGAGTTAGCCAGAATGAAATAAACAAAAGAAAGAAAGAAGAAATCGCCACCAAGTTTGTGCCTTATCTGCACACGCGCCTTATCAAGGTGATGCGCTGTCTCTTCGGGTGGGTAACACCGGAAGCAGTTGCTTTCAATCAGCTTATTTGGGGACGCTGCTTTACAATGCGCGCGGATGCGCCGTCACGTGGTATTTTTCATATTTCGCGGGTTTTCTTTATCAGTCAGAATAAATGAGTACGCAATTAGTTCGTCGCTGAAAATACCGCAGTTAGATGCCTTTCGTCGATACCTACAAATGCCTCATTGACACTTCAGTGATTAGGACAGTAATTATCGAGTTAGATAATTAATTATAAATAATTAGTGAAGTCTCATTAACGAAAAAATTAGTTACCGCTTCTTCACAGTACTGCAAACATTATCCAATAGGTTTTCTTCGAGTTACGCCATTACTCTTTTTTTTAAACTTGGTGCATGATAGCTGGGACACCCTGTATATATATATGTTCATTTTTACAAGACTGAGATAGACAGAAACGTGATGGCACCCTCACAACAGAAATTTATTTTGCAAATAAACATATATGCACCCGGTAGCCGCATGTCTTACGGTGATACTATGAATTGCATCCCATGTTCTCATATAAATATGCACTTCTTGCAGAAATAGTGCTAGGGCCTGCTAGCTATGCACTTGTCGCATCGTTTTTGTATTACGCACTGTTACGACGGTGCCATCCGACCACTGGCAAGCAGTTGTTACATTCGGGAAGGCGTCCCCTAACCGGGCTCTGTCGCCTCCGTCACGTCAGGTAGGGTGGGTGTGAGAGGCCAGCAACAATTGCTGCCTTGGAGATGACGACAAGAAGTCGTAGGCAAACGTAACTGTTTCACTGCATGGCGAGAGATGAGCCGAAGCAATACACAAACAATACCCTTCCGGGCGAGGTTACAGTACAGGACTCGAGCAGAGTGACAGCATGGATTCGCTGCATCAAAACCAATGAAGTATCTAACAGGAGTGCGGGTTTTATACAATTGCCGTAACGGCTCCGCGGCCTTTCCCAAAGCTTTTTTGCACACGGCACGAACATAGTACTCACACACACAACACTCTTTCCAAAGTTAGTGAGGGGTCGGTAGTAGCGGTGCACGCTGAGTCTGAGAGAGGGGGTAGAGGAGATCTCGGCTGCGGCGTCCGCGTCGCCGGGTAAGGTCTCAACATACCGCGTTTACAGCCACCGAAGTTTGAATCGCGCCGACAGCGAGGCGCCCGTGTTCCGGCCGTTCCCAGGCACGTTGTTACTTGTCCGAGGCAGCTTTATTACACACGGGGGGACTCCGGAAAACTTGTAGTCGTAACAGTATATAGACTTCGAGCATATATTGATTGTTTCACTAGTGTGTTTGTCCAAGCACGTGGTAGCGCCAAACTTTGCCTTGCATCCATACTCATCACAAGGCGTTGCCAACCCTGAGAGTTAGTCTTTGTTATTTATACTCCGTTCATGTTCCTTCAGTCTTAAATTGACGCATCTTCCCGTTTGCCCGACATAAGGACGTGAGAAAGTAGAACAGCAGGCACGTCTGAGGAACGAATAACAGCACACTGCAGGCTCTACTGACAGATTTTAACGACAGTAGCTCCCATCCTGCGAAAGATCAGCGGTATGGCCTTGACCGAGATCCCTTTATTTGGCCGGAATGTTGTCTGTGGCGCAAGCCTAAATACAAGCAGATGAATTGTTGGGCTTCGCCACCTGTAAGCAAGACAGCGCCGTTTATTTAGCCCGCTGCCTGGCAAAGGCAGGTTCGTTTTCACTGATGGTCCAGGGCCAGAAGTGTCCTGTCTACAAACTTCATGCGGCTTGCTGCTTCAGCTTTATTTTATTTCATCTCGTTTCCCGGCAGTTTTGTGAGGTTGAAAACTCCTTTACTTCTCAGAAGGGTCTCATGTCGTTGCTACTGAAGGGACACTCAAGTAGACAAGCGAGATTTACCTTGTACAATGCGCCTCGGCCGGCCGTTGCTATTAACCCTTCGGTCGACACAAGGGAACAAATTTTACCGTGTTTCAAACATTCTAGGTTAGCTATTTATCATTTCGTGATCCTCACAAAACTAACCCAAACACTCACAAGGGTTTTATTGCTGATAAAAAAAGTTGAACCCGTTTGTCCCGCTGTCCGGTTTGCTCACTTTGCTCAAGTGGGACCCATTTGTCCCGTTCCCTACTTGACGCATATATTTTTACGGGTGAAATGGTGCGAATAAACTCTCACACAGGGGGTCGTTGCATAGATTCAATGTGTAGTTAGCGTACCCTTCTTTTTTGCTGGTTGTGGACTAGCGGCATCACCACGAGTTGATGCTCTAATTCCTGGGCGTCGGCAGGCTAACTATCGACGTATCCTGCTTTTTTTTTTCTTCACATTTTTCAGCAGATTTTTGTTCTTCATAATACTTCTTACCTTCATACAAAAATAACATCGGGGTGTTATCAACAGCCCCCGCTCCTTCACGAAGGAAATCGCACAGCTTTTCGGAGGAGGAGGAGGAGGAAAAAACTTTATTTGTCCCATCCGTTGAGTGCAGTCACTCCGGACCAGTTAGGGGTGTCCTTAGTCCAGGACTCCCTGGCTGTATCCGGCCTTCCGGGCCCTATTCACCAGCCGAAGCTGGAAGCAGGGGTCGGAGATGGTCAGCGCCGCCGCCCACTGTGAAGGGGTAGGGTTAGGATTGGGAGGGAGGTCTGGGATGTTCGGGCATTCCCACACTATGTGGTATAGTTATCTATATACACTCTCAGAAATCTTAAAATATAGTTATTGGTTGTTTGTAAGTAGCTACTCTATTGCAAAAAAGATAATATTTGCGGACGAGGAGATTTTCCCAGCTTGAAAGTAGCTCCGAAAAATGCCAAAAATTGAGCTACGAACATGAAAAGCAAAGGATTTTGCTTGTCTTCGAGCGTACTTTCCTTCAGCGGCAACGCTACGAAAGTGCTTCTCGAATGTTCTGCCATAGTTTCTAGGAGAAATTACTGACCCGTACGCATTACCATCTGACTTCTCTGGGAGCAACAGGGCATTTTTACCTTCCTTTTCCCGACCTGTCACCCACTTGCCTGTAAAGGATACACCACAGCACAAAGAGGCTTGTAGCGGGGAAGCAAACGCTAAGGTCAATTCAAAGTATGCACGCACTACTCCCACCCGTAATATTCGAGCTGCTAGCATTCTGTGTATGCCGACTACACGTGTTTTTCAATTTAAAGATCCACAAATCCTTTCCCCGGAATGATTGAGCTTAAATAGCTAGCAATTATACCAAGCCAAAAGGACGATAATTATTGTATATGAAATCTGCGGCAAGTTGTAGAAATATATCGTGGCAATCGAACAGAAGAGAGCAATGTCGAAGAGGCTTCAGTAGAATACCCGCCTTTAATTTTTTCTCTCTGCGTTAAGAGGAAAGCGAAATTATTGCCGTAAATTTCTTATTTTGGAAAGCGCAGTAAGTTCGCCTATTATTATGAAACGGACATCGAGTAAGAAAACTAGAGGTGCCTTACCGCTACTTGACTGTAGTGTTGAAACTTAACTAGTAAGATTCACTTTTTCCTCACTAAAACTCACAGCAGTGCTGTCGTTGGTGAAGCCTCATAATTTCCTTGTAGCAAGAATGGTTAACTGTCGCTCAAGGGTTCCACGCAGTGATAAGCCAGGTTTCGGTTTCCGAGAAGGGTGGAAAAATCTGTGCGTTTCCTCCTGGGTTCTACCGCAAAATTCTAATCCTCGCCAGAAGGGGCACGTAATGTCGGCTCTTATGACGCATTCTACGCGGCGAATTATTCGTTCTTAAAACGGGGCTGCGGAGAGAGCTCTTCCACCCGCGTAGCTATAATAGGCCTGGTAGTTTCACCGCTATGCTGAGCTACGTTGACTGCATGAATGCACCCGATTACATTCCCCATTTCTCTCTTTTTATGTGTAAATCATCTTACTCTGCTTCGTAACAGTTCTCATGCTCGACCTCACGCCATGCATCGACCGCCAAGCAGGGCACGCACTCTATTGAACCGGGCTAGCTTCGTTCATTCCGAGGTCTCGCTAGGCCCTCACGTGGCAAATCCCCGACGCCGGGCACCTTATTTCTTTTCGGACCCTGTCCGTTGCCCATAACTAAGGCGGCGCTGTGAAAGGAAGAGCAAAGGGCGCTGAAGGCTCACCCAATATTGGCTTTCCGGAGTGATACCCAACGCCCTTGCTTCACGGGGCCGCCATTTATTACGGTCGACGTAATTTCCGGCGATAATAATTTCCCTCCTCCCGTCTCGTGCTCCTTATCATCGCGCCTGGCTTCGCCTGGTCTCGGGGGAGTGCGTCACGGCGAAAGCCTTGCCGCGTCCTCTACGAAACGGGATGTGGCGCTGTTGAGAATCATCGAATGCGCGTGTTGCCGGGCCGGTTACATGGCCAAGCGAAGTTGGGGGGTGTGAGAAGGGATTTAGGAAGGGCTAATGAAAGGATTGAGTTAAATTAAGAGGGAGCTGTGAAACCGGGGGTCCTCAGTGTCTTCAAACAAACACTAAGACCTCGTAGTAAGTCAATTCCGCTATCCCCCCCCCCCCTAACGACTAATCAGCGTGCACTAATCGGCGAGTCTGACGAATGAAGAGGTCCGGCGTAGAATTTCGGGGAAAAATTGACTCCATGCGAGGATAATTGCGCAATGCAAGCGTTCCTGCATTCCATGCCGTACTTTCCCTCTGGAAATTCTGGTTTTCACTTATATGCGATGCTGGGCCTCTCTTTTTGTCATACTCGCTCATTTGTTCGCGCCGATTAGCCGTTCTGAGGCGGCGTAGTGACGCCAACCTACGGCGAATTCCTAGAGTGAAGGGTGCTGTCCTGCAGCCCCCGTATGTCACTCTATACCTCCATGGTCGACGTGCTTTTTCTTCCCCTTATTTTTACCGCACATCACTCAATGGAAATCCTCCCTACCTCTCCAATCCCGCGATCTCACTATGGTGGCGGCGCGGAGGCATCTGTTCTGTCTTGCACGCAGTTGAGCCTGTCGGGGTGGGTCGCGTGTCTGCGGTGACTAGAAAGCCGTATCGGCTATTCAGATTCAAGATGGGCCAGCGTCTTTGTTTGCTTCAAAGGCACCAGTTCCCCGAGATAAAGCCCCGCGAGTTCTGATAGCGCCCGATGGAGGCCGTCGAGGCCTTCAATATGCTAACGAACCTCCCTCTGTTTGAATCGGAGTTGGCGCGCTCTTTTGCCCCCTTTCAACGTTAGGATTAAAGACGAGCTGCCAGGCGGAGCTGGCGGCAGGTGCTGGCTGTGCGCTGAGGCAACTGATTTTTTTTTACGTGGGTGAAGCTTGCTTTCTGTACGGCGCCGTGCATATTTGTTTCCTTTCTTGTTTATTTTTCAGAAAAAAGTGACCACTGACGGTGACATCAAGCGCTCGTGGTTTATAAAGCATAAGGTGTCGTTTCTCGTCTCTTATACACAGACGTTTGGCGAAGTAACGGAATTCAGTTGCACCGCATGGACTGGGCTGGAAACTTTCTCTTTATTCGCAGCGTAGTTGTCACGAGGGGCGTGATGATTTATTCCCTCAAAACTGGAGAGAACTGATATGATGCTGAAGGCAGAGAAAACCAACAATTCGCAAACGACCAGAAGTAATACGGGTAGAATTAAACAGACAGATTGGAGCATGGAAACATTTAGAATGGTATTAACTTGCGGATGGTGCGAAAATGGAGAGGTGTTTTTCTCCATAATGACATAGTACCGCTCCCACTTTTTGTATGAGTATATTTTCATTCTATTACAATTCAACCTTTCTTCGCACAATGAGAGGCATTTCAGCAACCGTTAACTTCATCCTAGGGAACATTTAGGCGAGAATTTTTTCTGGTCATTTCGTAGCATCCCGCACATATTGAATAAACAGAATCTAAAGAAATCTGGAGAGGTTCGGTTTAAGATAGATTTAGGATAGACTAGGTTTTGCTTACATCAACTTAGGTGATTTCAGGATATATTTACGTTTTGGTCACGCTAGGTGTAAGGTTAGGCTGGTCATTTAGGCGAGGTCAAGTTACGTCTGAAAGGCATTTTTCACGTACAAGGGGCGGCGGACGGACCTGCAATCAAACTCTCCCGTTGGGAGTGCATGGATATCATAACATGGCCTCTTTTTCATATAGTTAAAAGAGACGAAGGAGCAAGATGGCGCATCCGCTCCTTTGGAAGACACTTGCGGAATGTCATACATTGCCACCAGACAAAAAATAAGTGTAAATGTCTCGTAGCGCCATGCTCGCCCATCAGCGATGACGAAGGAGTGTGCAGACCGCAGCTTGGCAGGTTGTGTCAAGGCATACATCGCATCTTTCTGTAAACAGGTCCCTTCACCACCAACAATGGTTAGTGTCAACAGTCCTGCCACCGCGTAATAATATTGTCCCGCTTGAGGGAAGAAACACGGACTTTGTTTAGGGCGAGCGTTTTCGGCAACAGCCTCGTCTGGAACAACGTACCACAGCCTGGCCTTCGCCGATAAGGGAAACATGTGCCACGGTAAAATTGCAGGTAAAAAATTGTTATTCACGTATAGACGCGGGGAACCGCATCTGATATACACCTCGGTGCATAGAAAAAAAGTCGATCTGGTGCGCGTACGGGTCTTCTACACTATTCACGTATGCACATACAGCGTCAGTGAATCACCACCATTCCTCGGTTGTGGGTGTGGTGAAGTTGAACCTGGCCTGGTGGCTTCCTTACTTATAATAAACGACATCTGCTGAGTTGTCATACCACGCGGATTTGTGGAGACCTGTTCTGCGTGTAAAAATAAGCACGGAATATGAAAATAGACATTCGATCCCTTCGGCGCCTTTGCTGTAGTCTTACTTCTCCCCTTGCAAGCTAGACAGATTTGAAGTGGTACATTCTTCGGCGCGTAGCTCGAATTAGACGGCAGCGTGCCCGGAAGAACAAAAACCAGAACTGCAGTGCTTGTGTTGTTTATCTCGAACGACCTGGTCATCTCGTATTCGTCCATTTATTTTTGGTCCCGGTATAGTTTAGTCTTGCGAACTCGCATGGTAGGCATTCGTATCGCTCTTACACTACGCTTCATGTTCGAACGCGCTCTCCATCCCTTCACGTCATGACAAGTAATGACGAAAACTTTGCCTAGCACTTGTTAATAATAGATACAGGTAACAAAAGACTCGTGGAGAGGAAGGCATGGTAGTAGAACAGAACAAAGTCGGAGGGGGGGGGGGGGGGGGGAGGTGATACTGGCTTGTGGGACGGGAATACTGCGAACGTCGCCGTCTGCGATATTACTCAATAAACCTTTTCCCAGTATGGTTTTACAAAACTTGTGTTGACAGCATTTCCGCCCTTGTTTACCATTCTTAGCGCGTGTAAAGACGAGCATCCTTGTACGCCATGGTCAGTGGTACGAATTGCGCAACGTTTTAAGTCGAAAGAATGAACCGGAGTTTCCGATCGCATTTCTGTTCATGAAATTTCGTTATTCGAATCGAAGAGGCAGCACGCATACTTTGTCGTTAACTTTTCGTTCGGTAGTTGGAAGTCATCATCTCCCGAGAGCAGCCCTGCGTCGCCAGCGCGAGTGCTTGCATCGACGAAGGAAACTGCAAGTGCTGCGAGGCGAAAGCACAGAACGAAGGTAGAAATGGAGAATGGAAGAGGATTGTGGCGATAACGCAAGGGAAGGGATGGGCAAAAGCATGCGAAAGATAGGCGTGAAAAGCGCGAGTTAAGGTAAGAACAAAAGAGAACGCATTGTGAGTGGAAAACATTTAAGCCCAATACTTCACCCTCATTCTTCTTGTCTCCTACTTTCGTTTTCTGTTCCTATTTTTGTCCGTAGCAGGCGTGAACAGAGCGCGCCCTGGTACCGCCGGTCGTGATGCGCGCAGAGAACGGACTGCGTCGAGCGCGTGAACCTTTCGTTGCTGGCAGCGCGGTAGAAGAATTGGGAATGGGGGTGAGCTAATAATGACGTTATGCAAATCACGGTATCCAGAGGGAGTGCGTAAGGAACTGCATTCCCACTTCCAGCCACTCGCACGCCGGATGATTACAATCCCAATAACTTCGGGCTGTGGTGGCCGTGGCGTGGTCGGATATTCTGCATTCAGGAACCCCAGCGCGCGAGTATTCATTGAAGCCGTGAGGCAGTAAGCACGAAGCGCCCGTTTTTTTTTTTTTTTTTTTGAAGCAATTTTTGCTTCGGTTTGAATTGTTTGTCCGGTTTCTTCTATCTTGAAAAAAAGCTTCGCATTGCCTGAAAGGACGCCTTAGCAGTGACGTTAACACAAGCTTGCGGCTTTTGTTGCATGAAGGGTTTTAGCAGGTGATAAGAAATGTTCTTTGACAAAAGAAAAAAAGAACGCGTTTTAGTTTAAGTAGCAGTAGAATGTCCTTCTTGAAGTAAATAAATTATTGATGGCTTCAAGCAACCGACACATTACATTGAATTGATGTTTTGTTCAAAAAGTAGCATAACTGATTGTCATCGTTAGGCATCAGCGACAAATTCTCTATCACATTTATGCAGAGATAACATTTGTTATCACATCTAAGAAATGTTATCTCACAAAAACAAACTAAACCTGAAGCTTCCGTTTCTTAAACCACGTGGCTGAATATGTGCCAACGCAACTTCACATTATTGTTCTCAGTCCCCGTAGAAACGTCTCTACTTTTAACGTATTTCTGCTTGAAATGTGGTTCCACTTGCGGCAAATTCTCTAAACTCCAATATTCCGTTTTGGTTGTACCTCATTTTCAGAGTTAATTGTCGGCACCCACTGGTCGCGGTTTCCTTGCTTACGGACAGGGTCGGTTGTGTCTGCATTCTTGTCGGTCGGACATGCGGCACTTCCGCTGTAAATAATCTCAAATTGCCATGGATTGAGGGTTTGTAACGGCCGTTGAGAAGGATGGAAACGAACACCCGTGAGATGTGCTCTTTGTTGATGTTTCAGCTGCACAACATTCCAGGATACAAAGACATTGTTGAGGTGGACAATACAACCATAATGATTCGCGGCCTCAGATTCGATACATAGATTACAGTTAAGTGACCATTGTACGTACAATTCCTTTGTTAAAGCGATGTTTTTACTAATACCGCGGATATGTGAGAAAGAAAGAGGGAAACATTTTACTGAAAGCTGGAGGGGACAGCCGCACTTGTGGAAGGGCTTGCTACCCCAGATTAGGGGGGGGGGGGATATAGTGAGATGAAAGAGCAAAAAAAAGAGGGAAATAAGAAAAGAAACAAGAGGGGGAAGCAAGAGCGAAACATCGCAAACTGTATCTGAAAAAAGATGGCGATATACAGGATGATACTTCAACTTTAAATATCGCTACACAAAACATTATGTAACTGTTCATGCTGGGGAGATGCACACGTATTTAAAATGTATATGATGAGAGGGTTTGCAGAACCACCTCCAGCCTTGATTTTGCCAAGGGTTCCAGTGCACTTCCACGTTGGTGTCGCACAAGTGCCTTCGATGCTGTTGCCCGTTGACTAGCATATCGCGGGCAGCGGCATAAGACGTGTCTAATGTCCTCAGTCGTAGAGCACACTGGACACAATGACGACTCCACTTAGCTTAGCTTAAACAAGAACTTTCGGGTGTAGGCAACGTTGAGTCGCAGACGGTGTAGCATGCCTTCAGTGCGCTTTCACAGACTAGGTGATATGATAAGTTTAAAGGATGAGGTACCTCTACTTGCGGGTATACAGACACATATTGAGAACACTTTGCAGACCATCCTGACCGAGTTATGTATCTGGCGTTTTAGAGAGAATAGAGAATTGCTGAGCGCAGGATGAAGTGTGTATGGCGCTGAGAGAAAACGTATTTCACAATAAAGCGTACTCTCGAAAACCAAATGGTGCCGAAACGTTACCGCAATAGCCCCCGTACCGGCCTTTGGTCAATACGGTAACTTTATGTATTAAGATAGCATAAGGAAGTTCGCGGGTGACGGTAAACACGTGTTCTAGAAAGGGATAGTGAATTTATTAAAGAAATATATAATAAAAAAATATCCAGGCAACGAAGGTTGTTCGTTTTAACAGGTTAACCAAACCTAAACTTCCCTCATTTGTCCCGCACGAATGGCGTCGTACAAGACAGGCGAGGATTCATCGACAAGCTCTCATTCTGTTGCTACATCAGGGAAAACACTTCAAAATGCAAGGCAACGGCAAAATCAAGATCTAACATGCTTGCTCGAGAGAACAAATGAGTTGCCGCTGTCCTTGGAATGCGGATGTTTTAAATGCAGAGCATTTCAGTAACTCACGATGTCACCCGCGTTGACGTCCGTAGTCCGCACCGTCGTTGTCCCTACTATATATAAAAAAAAAACACTATCCGGCGCCCGGTTTCGATCCCTCGACCCGGCGGGCGGAACGCAATGTACATGGTGCTCTAACCACTGCGCCACAAAGCCGACACAGAATGGGACGCTACGGACGCGCCTTATATCGTTGACTCATTCAAATTACTGCTGACGAGCGCTCTCTCGTCAGCAGTTGCCACAAGTATGGCGAAAAGCAAAAACGCCCGTGTGTACGAGATTTCGGCGCACGATAAAGATCCCCAGGTGGTCAAAATTAATCCGGAGCCCTCCACTACGGCGCGCCTCATCGCCTGCGTTGCGTCGGCGCGTTAAACCCCACAATCAATCAGCAGTTGCCACAAGTGCAACAACATTAACGTAACGCAAACTACTTAACGTCGTGCGCCCCCGGAAATGCTCTGCATTTGATCGTGCCCCTCGCGAGGGGGATGTTTTTTTTCTTTAAATCGTTTACTACGACAAGAAGAGGGGTCAACAGTTATCTCGGAGAAGCTTGCTCAAATGACAGCGCCGAAAAGCAAACAGGCCAAACTTAAGATAGGTTAGGATGATGGCGTCACCATAGATGCTTCTCCGACATGTCCCACATTAAGCCGTTGATATGAGTGAGCAGCACGCGACTTTTGCGGTCGGAATAAATGTGCTGTCACAGACGATGCCTTTCTCAACCTAGCTCTGTGAGCACTTGATCTTAGCGTCTTTTCGGCGAGAATACGCCATTGCGGAAGTTCAGTGGAGGCCATTAACAATCGAGGGCGACACTTACGCATTTCAACTCCGCGACGTGTTTCAGTTCATTTTCTGAAACAATATTTTATTTCATTTCATTTACTTTATTAATTCCTGAAGGGCCCAAAGACATTACATAAGGAGGGCAAATGCATATGGGGAAGACAATGAATAAGTGTAAGATAAATATAAATGGGTGAGCATCAAGAAATAAGAGTGACTGACATGCATCCGTCAGCACAACTAACAAAAAAAGGAAAAGAAACAAAAAAAGGGCAAATAAGAGAAGACTAATACCGAATTCACTGATTAAGTTACAAGGCTAAAAAAAGAGAGAAACAAAACACAAGCAAGACCGATTACACACGTTCAAACTGGTAAGGAGTATGAATCAGCGTTGATGTCCGTAGTTGTGATAAGTATCGTCCAATTTTTCCAAAATATACGCGATCAGTGCGTGACACTATAGTGTCGGGTAGCCAATTCCAAAGGGTTATTGCATCGGGAAAAAACGAACTTGAGAATGCTGCTGTTCGAACGGGTATATGTGCTATTAGGTGGCTGTGATTTAGGTGAGCTGATGTGCGGTGGGATGGTTTTAATTCGTGCCTTGATTTCGGATGATAGCACGTCCAATGAAGGAAGGCAAACGGGCTATGTCCCGGCGGCGTATTCCCAAACCATATCCCGTAGGGTCCCAGGCCGACCACACCCCCTAAGCAGGGGTCGCAGCCAATCAGGTTAAAAAATTGCATTTTTTTAACCTGCTTGGACGCAGCACCGTGACGTTTCTAGCTATATGTGCGTGACTTCATGCGAGGTGGATTTTTTCTTTTTTTCCACTCCCCTCGTTTCGGCTGCTTTGCGGGAGGCCGATGGTTTCGCTCCGTGGGCAACTTGTGTTGTACTATTTATATTTTTATTCCTGCTATTTCTTGATTATACATTTGTATACTTTTTTGCGTGTGTGTGGCTTGCAGTTGAGGCACGAGCTGTGACACAATGTTGGCGAATGAAAAGGCCAGACACTACAGAAATATATATATGTGGTAGCTAAAAATGCGTCGCAGGAAACAGACACAAACTGCTCATCTATACCCATCAGTGGATCTCTAAAAGTGACAATTTTTTGCTGCTATTTGGACTCCGAGATCACTATCGCAAAAATAGTGCGCCAAGGAGATAACTTTTTTACTTAGTTTTATCTCTGCTGCGACCACCGTGACTTCAAGCTCACGGGCAACTACTCATTAGTCCCAGCGAAAAGAATATACGTATCCGAGTGAGTGTAACACTGCATTAAATGAGAGGCCAAGGGGCCCTGGGGGAGCAAGGATGAGGAGAAAAGGGGAAGGTCCCAACTCGCACAATGAACACAGTTGCAGTCTTGGGGTCCTAATCGCAAAATGAACACATTAAAGTCAGTCAGAGGCAGCAAAACGCACAGTTCACACTTAAATGTACAGTTCACACTGTGGACAATGCGGTTCACACGGAAAGCAGTGCACGCTGCAGACAGTTCACATTGTATACCGAACGGGGAAGTCGGCCAGGCTGCTACACCAATTTGTAGAGTCGGTTTTCAAGGGCGTACTCGGTAATTGCTTCTAGTGCGGTGGGATCGTCACGGACCCGACTAACATGTTCCTGTTCAGTCGCAGGGGCGGGACCTAGAGTTAAAAGCTGGTGGCGATTACGGTCGAATAATGGACAGAGCCAAATTAAGTGGTAACGATGTGGTGTGCCTTCCCGATTACAGGGGGTTGGGCATCAGCGCCATTCGGATCCTGCTGGAGCTGTCTATTTATAAATAACGTATCTTATGCAGCAAAATCTCTGTGTGCTTGAAGCACAAATTGTTAAAAACAACTAATCGACATTGGCAACAGCATGAGTGGCAGCACGCATGATTAGTGATATCAAACTCGGCCTGATGGCTTCAGTGAAGAGACTATGGTCAATAGCCCTGTACAGAAGACATATATCAAACTCCTCGAGTACTTCAGTTTCTGTACAATCCAGCTATTACTTAGCCCTTTGTTGGTATATATTTTCGATATTGTTTCCCTAAATTGTTATGACCAGCAGTGCAAATTATGCGGAATTCGTAACCGAGTGTAAAAAAAAGAGAAAAAATCCACTTCGCATGAAGTCGCGCACATATAGGTAGAGACGTCACGGTGCTGCGTCCAAGGAGGTTAAAAAATGTCATTTTTTTTAACCTCCTTGGCTGCGCCCCTGCTTGGGGGGGTGTGGTCGGCGTGGGCCGCTACGGGATATGGTTTGGGAATACGCGTCCCGGCCCGATACGAGTGACGGAAGGGAAATGAACAGTTTTAAAGCTGTGACGCTGGTACCGGAGGAGTATTGGGAGGTGATAAAGCTTGCTGCCTGATTTTTTATGGATTCTAAGTTAAGGGACAAATATGCCTGTGATAGATGCCAGATTGATGACGCGTATTGACGTTTTAGTAACAGGAATGTCAGATAAGCAAGTTTTTTTTATTTCTGTGGCCGCGGATTTCAGATTTCGTCTGAGGTACCTGTGATGAGGTACCTGTCAAGACATTCGGCCGATCCCCAAAAGAATGGTGGGAATCTCTCTCAGCGAGGAATCCTAGAAAAAGAAGGCAGAAGAAGAGAAAGGTGATGATCTGAACGAAGTAGGACGGCCCAGCGGGGAAGTCATGGGTTTCCTAAGCCTGTTGTAGGACAGCTAGAACCCCGGTCTCTTGTGGCCAATGTAGAATGCCCAGGCACCCCGTCCCGACCATCTACCCGGTGAGCTTGTACAACGTGTAGCAGTGCGGCCGCCCTCTCTTTGCCATTCGCTTTTGCTACTGACCTCACAAGGCCACTGCCTCCGGCGCACCTCCAACGCCCTACCCTCGTGTTGCTCTTCGACGTCTGCAGGTTCTTCGACTTGTAGGACTCAGCCAACTTTCATTTACATTTTTATACTAACTCTGACTGTTCGTAATCTCATTCTTCCTACTGCCCGAACCCTCATACCGTAGTCTATGTCCGTGTTGTATTGTGCCTTTCGTCGCCTACATTTACACTTGCGTGAATCCCTATAAATGTCCGTGTTTCCGTCTCCAACCTGTGTTCCGGCTACCTCACCTTGTATCTTCCGTAACCTCACATCACAGTAGCTAGGCGTCCTTGTTGCTTCGGAACATTGTGGGGATGTGTAATGCCTATGATAATGATGGTGTCATGTGAATGCATAAGTATTTTTAAGATGTGACAGGGCTTATGGGAACAAGATTAATTTGTAAGTGTGGTGGGTGATGGTGCGTCTACGAGATAATGAGATTAGTTTGCATTTCGATAAGTTAAGGGGCATAAGCCAATTATTGCACCATTATGCGGTAGTGTTACGGTCATCTTGTGGGGTTCTGTTATCGTCGGAGCTTCTAATGGCAGAGTGAAGAACACAATCGTCAGAAAAAAGTCTTAGTTTACTTTTTATGTTAGTGGGCAGATGGTTTATGTAGATAGGAAATAAAAGTGGTGATACACTGATGCCCTGTGACTCCCGATGTAACAGCTGTGAGCGGTGATTGGTTATTATTGGCGAACGCGAATTGCATGTGGTCTCTAAAGAAATCCTAAATCCAGTTTATTATGTTTGAAGGCAAACCGAGGCAAGTTTATTTTGAGAGTAGTTGGTTATGTGGAACGCGTTCAAATGCCTTCTCAGAGTCATAATAAAATGACGTCCGTTTGAAAATTGTTATCCATATGAACTAGATCGTCGTGGGCAAAGTAAGCGAGCTGTGTTTCGCAAGAGTAATATTTCCGAAATCTATGCTGGTATGGGAAAAAGAAATTTGTGCTTTCCAGACGATTTATGACATGGGGTGCTATAATGTGCTCGAGAAGCTTGGACGAGATGCACATAAGAGAAATAGGGCGGGGATTAGCTGGAGAAGAGCGATTGCCTGATGTAAAGACGGGAGTATTTTTTTTTCAGTCGTCTGGAACCTGGCCTGTGCGCCAGGTTCCAGACCTGGCTGTAGTCCACAAACAAACCAACTCCCACGCTTTTTGTGAAACTTTTTGAGCTGTTTCGACGCTTTAAAAAACTGGTAAAATGGTCATATAAAATCTTGCTCTTTCGTTGCAAATATCATGGCTCAGGTAGGTTGTTTGTACGTAAAATTGGCTCAGGTCTGTAGTGGCTAGTTCTTACTTCTCAATCTCGCTGATCCGCCTTGCAAGTTTTGCCAATGCTTTGGCTGCAATCCAACTTCCCCATGAGACAGCCATGCTTCCGTACTCATGGATGGCCCACCATGTTAAGCCCTGTTCCAATCCTCACGAAGCCGGCAAAGAAGTCTTATTCGTGCAGGCTGCATCGAAGTCAACGATACAGGTTACTTTCCTGTCTTAACCTTAAAGCAACACCGCTGTCATCCTTGCTCATTGCACATACTAATGTCACAACAAACTTTCTGTAGTTTCAATTTTCTGTTTTGTGTTATTTATCATTTTGCACCCCCTTCTGCGTACTTCCTAATTGCCTAATAATTTGTAATAATTTTTTTATTGTCTTATATAAAAGCGCGGTAAGAATTTGTTTACATGTCTTCGGCGGCGTTTACCTCTGCGCTGGTTGCTGCAGCGGCATTACAATTACTTTACCTTTAAATGTCTAATTAGACGACTTCCTAAGCTGCCTACCATACCGTCTAAGAATTGGAATGCAGTTTTCGCACTCAAATTTCCTCATGAGGCAGCTACGTTGGGGTATTAGTGGATGTTCCCTTTTAAATCATCTTCCTCTCCTAACGAAGGCATCAAAAAAGACATCTTCGCGAAGATGATATCCAAGTCAACAACCATGCAGGCTTTTCCGTATAATCTCAGAAACGGTGCTAATGCACCGCCTCCTTTTGGTATAATAAAATATCAATAAACAGCCTTCTTTCTCGAATAAAATATTGTGTATATTAATAATTGTATGCGAGCTTTGATTACTTTATAGTTGCTTTAATTATTTCTGTAACGATGTATTTGTTTGTTCCAAAATACTGCAACTTGCTACGGACCCGCTGAATGTTTTCTTCAGCAGTTGTGGCTGCTGCACCGTCCGACTTCTAGTTGTTGAGACGACGAAGTAGATTGTTTCCTCATCTGATTACAATTCGCTCTGGGAATTGGAATGCACTCATTCGAGCGCGATATCTATCTGCGCCACAAGCGATCTCCAAAAAGCGTTTTTTTGTATGCAGAAGGACGGAAAGTACGCAACTTGGTAACTCATGCTATGACACCACAACATAAAAATATAACAGCACAACACAAGTTGTGTAACACGTAGATAAACAAACCACACATACTTTATATATCATCAGGTTTATTATTATTCATAGACATGCCTGTAAATACAACGTTTTTTCACGTCACGGCTCTCCGCTATCGTATCCTCTTGGCTTTGAATTCAAACCACTATTTCTTAGCGCACTCCTAACTGCCCAACTAAATCACTGTTTCTTTTTATTATGACATGACCTTTGTCTTGCCATACGAGTTGTATGACTGCCCTTTTCTGAGGCGCCAAGCCAAGGCTCGAAGTGGTGACGACTCCTGCTATTACAAAATTCTAACTGGGGGGAATAATGCACGAAGTTCTGGAACTGTTATGAAGTTTGGAAAGTGGAAGGATAATTAATCATAGTTTGTGCACTTTTCCAAGGCGTCGTAATGCAAACATAAAGCGTGCTTGGCCGATCTGCACCGCCAAATAGTGCTGTGTAGAAAAATTGGCAGCCATGTCGCCCTGCGAAAGTGGATATCCAGCAAAGCTGTTGTAAACCACTACAAATGATGATGGAGGAAGGGAAAAAAATCTCGCCATATCCACGGAATGAATGATGATAAGTGGGGCGAAGCTCGAGAGGAGGAGATGATCGGTAACCGTAACTCTCCCGTGAAAGTTCGCCCATTACATCATTAAGAAAGACGTAAGACTGTGTGCGTACATTGTACAAATCAACTTTTATTTTCGGAGTCAATGCTCCCAGGCCCAGACCTGGTTAAAGACCCCGCGCCATCGAGGACTACCCCGCACCTCCACCACAATTTGTCACGTAGGATGGGACACAACGGTAAAGAAAGAACTTTTATTTAGGGCGAACTTGTGCCCGAACAAGACGACAGGAAACGAGCAAAGGTCCTTGCGTCTCGTTCGATCTCCGAGAACGACTGCCTGCGTTCGTGGCGTGATCTTTTGCGTGATCTCCCCCTCGCAGTGCACGTGCGCTCGCGCCTCCGTTGGCGAACACAGACAAGCTCGCGCTCCCGGTGCCGAGTTTGCGCTGTCGGTTGCAGCCGGTTCTTGCGCGTGCAACGCGGACCACTTTGCGACATCTCCGAAAGCATGCGGCGGTCACGTACCACGAGACACAAGGGATGAACAGACACATGGCTTTAGGAGCTTCGCCCCTAAAAATGTTCCTCGTCGTCTGGCGGGCTTGACACTTGGGCTCGGTTAGTGTCACTAGATAAGAGTACAAAGTATTGGCACTTATTATCCTATTGTTCCGTGCCGCCGCCGTGATCATTTGTCAGTTCGCATTACGTGACATTTGTTTAAACTGCGATGGTTAGGGCATCGCGATTTTGTTGTTTATGCGTTTTTGTCGGTCGACTCTGGCAGGCTTAGCTTGTCCTCCCTGTTCTGCGGCTGCGCTCGATTGATGTCGTTCCGAATGCGAATCTAAGGTAACTCAGCAGCAGAAGCGTGTGCAAAGAAGTCATTTTGATTAAACTTCGGTAGTGTTGATAACAAGCGACCCGGTCGAAGTTAACAGCGGGGTAGTAGATGCGGTAATCTTGCAACACTGATGAGTACAAAATGGTCGCCATTGGTTACTTGCGTGCTTCAGTGGCGCCAGCCTTATCTTCTGACCCTACTTTCGGCTTCTCTGGCGGCCAATGCTGGGTCCAGCCTAGCCTGACGCATGCGCTCGGGGTCTTGGGCACGAAATGCTCTATTTATTGACACTAGTCCGGCCTAGCCTTCAAAGATAATCTGTAGGAATGTTCTTTACGAGGAACACATGGAGGGGGGCGGGGTCCCATTGTTCACAGGCGCCTTATCACCCATCATACCCAGCTTTCCCGCTCAAAATTCTAACCTCGCAGGAACCTAGGAAAATTACTTCAGGAATGTGATATTTGGCACAAAGTAAGACTTCAACGGGGAGATAGAAACACTAGAAGAAGTTTTCAGGATTCTGGATAGTTTATGTGTAATTCGCGATCAAATTTCACTCCCCATGCATTTCTATGGGATAGTCTCCATGGCTCAGGAACCTAGCCGCAAAACGTCCAAGACTTGAAACTGTGCGCAAAGCAATTTTTCACCCCCAATATTAGCAGCGCGAAAGAAGTTTACATTACGCTAAATAATTACAGATTAATCGCTGTTGAACGGACTGCTATGAGCAGGAAAGCTGCACATGAATA
Source organism: Haemaphysalis longicornis (assembly GCF_048455015.1). Classification (NCBI taxonomy): domain Eukaryota; kingdom Metazoa; phylum Arthropoda; class Arachnida; order Ixodida; family Ixodidae; genus Haemaphysalis; species Haemaphysalis longicornis. Next base: position 81,061,984 of record NW_027526361.1, read on the forward strand.
CGATTCCGATGCTAGTCTCGTGGTTATCTTGAACGAATTCTGAACTTTATGCTCTATGTCTGATTAGCCTGACCCAGGCACTCGGCGTCATGGGCCTTGGCGCCTGGCCTTTTTGCCCACGGAGATCGCTTTTGCCCACGGTGATGAGACAATTAGGGGTAGAAGTATACAGCTTTGCTGTAAAAAAAGCGCTGACGATTACTATACTCCAAAATGAAAATTTGTACACACCGTGAAGTGCAGTCTTCTCAATCACGGGAAAAGTATACTGCATCTAAGGAAGGGATCGCGTGAACAGTTCACTCACGGCGGTGCGGAATAACCTACCGTTGTCGTGCAGCGTGTCGTCGCCGCCGAGTATCTTGTTGCAAATCGTGTTTGAACCTCCCGCACAGGTGTCACGTGATTCGAATGAGCGCCTAATAGAGGAGCGTTGGCGAAGGTGTGAGACGGAGGCAGTGAGAGAGAGGACGCTATACTAGCGCATGCCGCCCTCTCCCTCACACTTTCGCCAACACTCCTCTCGATTTTCTCTCGGCCTACGCTGCCTGCTTCGCTCGCTCGGTTACGCGGATATCGGTGCCACCACCGCCGCCGTCAAACCAAGGCACCGGGCGCCCGCCTCAATCACGAAGTCTAAGAGTATGCCGACAAGTTTGCCACACAGAATTGGCTTCACGTATGCCAAGGTCTGAAAATCAAGCTTCATATGACAAGGGTCTGGCAACTGCTTCGCACACTACTGGGACAACAAAAACCAAAATACACCGTCCAACGGCTTCACTTAGCAATGGGAGGCACACCGCATGATATCACAGAACAAATAAAGTAACACACTCTATACCCCTTGTAGTACCACACGCATCGGCATCATTTACACAGAATAATCCCCAGAAGATGCGGATAAAGGAATCTACACGGACTTTTCACCCGGAGAACTAAACATGGCACTGCATCAACTCACTCGTAACACGGCCCCGGGAGCCGATACATTACAAACGGAATGATCGGCAACCTGCCTAACGAGAAACTTGCAGAACTTCTCGATCGTATCAATCAGGTTTAGAGATCAGGAAACCTGCCCCCCGAATGGAAAGCAGCTTATGCTACCCTCATCCCCAAATCAGGGAAACCACCCAACACACCCACGAACCTCCGCCCTATCTCCATGACATCGTGTGTTGGAAAACGTATCGAGAAGATGGTGCTCGCTAGACTGGAATGGCACCTGGAAAGCAACGGCCACATGCGAGCCACAATGGTTGGATTTAGAAAGCATGTGAGCACACAGGACATTGTCAAGCGCACTCATGAGGACGTATACGCATAGCCCAGTGCAGCCCAATTACGTACAATCGTAGGAGTTGATATAAAAAAGTTTTTGGCAATGGGCTGCATGATGCCATACTTCTCAGCCTCAAGGAAACTAGACCGGGTATCCATATTTTCAATTACGTTAAAAATTTTCTAACAGACCCAACCATCTGCATCTTGGGACCCGATGGGAAACCGTCTCGGCCTTAACCACTTCACAGAGGCACACCACAAGGATCCATATTATCACCAACGGTCTTCAATCTGGTGATGAAAAATCTCCCCGCCAAACTGAACGCTATCCCAAATCTTCAACACACCGTATACGTTGACGACGTCACACTGGTGTACAAAGAGTAGCCCTGGCGAGCAGGAACACACGTTACAACATGGCCTCGAGGACTGATAACTCCGCGGCTCGGACTTTAGCTGCAGAATAAAGTTCGTTCTCTCTCTCCACGCAGTCATTCGTACGCTGATCTGTGAAACTTGTGAGCGCCTGGGTTGGCCCAGAGTGAGGATAACGATAGGATGGTAGGTACATTTCCATTGTCCTGTGAGATCAAGGAAGTGCAAATGTCTGAAGTCTATGCCCACACATGGCATATGCCCACCTGGATGAGTGGCGAACAGTTGACGAAAATTGAAGCTCCGCAAAATTTGCTACCACTGGTGAGAAATGTACGGGATGCGTGATTGACATATATTACCATATTCTACCAGCATTTTGCACATAGAAGAAACATAAATTTCCTGTTTAATTGGAAACTTCAACATCTAATTTCGTCAACATTACTTCTTGGCAATGCAAAGCGAAGTTTGCTTTGCTTACAAAAGAAACGCTTTGAACGGAAAACACATCGAATGCTCGAGCATTTGTAGTTGTTACCAATAAACGTGAAATTTTTTTTTCTCCTTGCATGACCCTATCCCCCTTAGGCCATAGCGGCATCGTATTGAACTAAATTTATTAATTCATTCATTTACCTATGGTTCGCAGTATTTCTAATGCGCAGAGGGGAGTGACGGATGGTTCGATTTTTTACTGCTATTACTTGCTAGTACTTGTTAATACCCGATTTTAAACCGGGCCCAGATGCTACCAATGTCTTCAAAATGGGGCACCCGATGTGCGTGGTTGCTGTATGCAACACCGATGCCGTACGCGGGGGACAATTACTCATAGTGAACTAGAAGAATATGTCGATGATGACGCGGGAGACACGAGCTGAACCGGGCAATCGGGACAGGGACACGGGACATTTGGTCTACTAGCCAGGACTCAGGTGCGCGGACGCAAGAAAATGTAGTTCCTCATGCGGCTGGGTGTCCGTCAATGTAGCCACGGTCTTTTGTGAGAATTCTGTAGCCACAGAATGTATAACTACATTGGCAATGATAATTTTACAACTAGGAGAACACTCAGGAGCGATTCAGGGGACTAAACTTCCGCAACTATACTAGGCAGAGTGACAACTCCTGAAGAGACATTCTCAATTCAGATGATTCACTGGACGACTTGCAAGCAACATACACGGTCACAAAAAAATCGTCTGTCAGCGGGTATCGACGTACTCTCAGTCGCTATAATTTCTCTCATGTCAAAGTAATCTACAGCACATTCTCAGTCTAATCTTTGCAGCACGGATATAAGGTTTTTGTGCGTTGCGACTGTCTATTTTTTTTAAACTACGTGTTGATTTTCTGAGATCTTTACGGTGCTCTAACGCTAATTTTTTTATAACAGATTTGCTTTTGAACTGTGCATGCTTTCCAAATGGGGAAACCTCAATCTTTATAACCAAAGAACCACACGACGAAAACTCCGTGGTTTTCATCAACTTCTTTTGCAATTGCAACTGCGTATCGCTTGTTAGATTATGCCAAATGTACTGGCGCTCGTCGTGTCGCGCATCACGAAGGCGGACCGAGAAACGCTGAACACGACGATCAGGAAAGCGGTAAAGCTCGCCGTGGGCTTGCCCGTCCACTCGTCCACGCAGAAGTTGCGTGCCATGGGCAAGCATAACACGGTGGAAGAACTGGTGGGAGCCCACCTTTCCAACCAAAGAATGCGGCTTAGCCGAACCGAGCACGGCCGGGCCGTTATGCGCAATGTGGGATGGAAGATCTAACCGCAACCGACGACGGAAACGCAACCCCAGAAATGGAGGGACGCAATAAAGAATAAAACGCTCCCCAGGAACATGCAGCCGAGCAGAAACGACGAGAGATGCTCCGGAAGGACCAGAACACTAGCCCGGCAGCTGGAAGAGGACCCAGAGATTTTATACGTGGACACCTCGCTCCCTAAACATAGAACTAGAGCGACGGCAGTCGTCACCACCATTGACAGACTGGGCACCAGCGCGTCAATCAGAACGACGAACCCGTCCGAAGCCGAAGAACTGGCCGTGGCACTCGCCTTCGCACAGCCGAGAGCGAACACAGTGGTCACGGACTCCAAGATGGCCTACGCAAGCTACCGCAAGGAAAGGATCTCTTCTGCCGCACTCCGCTTCTGTTAAGACGCAGGCCACCGGGAAGAGCCATAGAGCTCGTGTGGGTGCCGGCTCACTCGCAGATGGAAGGTAACGAACTCGCCGATCACTACGCCCGAGAACTGACCAACCGGGCCGAGGACGAGCCGGGACTACTGCGCCCCGTCACGAGCTACAGAGACATTACCGAACTATACAGGGAAGGCAGGTGTACGTTTCCCGGACTTCACCGGCACCTCAACAGGAACCAACAGACGATCGTACGCAGAGTACAGGCGGGGTCGCTGGCGCATCCCGTTCTCTTACACAAAATGTACCCAGAGGAGCACGATATCAAGTGCCCGTTCTGCAAGATTAAGGAAGGCACCCTGGCACACGAGTGCACTCAACTCAAAAACCCCCCAACGTCCCCAACCCCAATCCCCGAGAGCGATGGGAGACCTTGTTGTCCAGCCCTGACCTGACGACCCAACTCGCGCTGGCAGTCAGGGGCCAGGTGCTGCTGGATGCATATGGGATCCGCGAAGAAGGTTCCATCCCATCTGGTGCCTGCGTGCACTAACCACTTAATGGGGTCTATTAAAGTTGATTCTCTCTCTCTCTCTCTCTCTCCCAATTTTTATGCTTAATTTATGGGTCTTGCATATGTCGCCTTTGTGTGATAGCGCTGAAGGCTCTTAGCGTTTGTTAAGACCAACCAAAAATTTCAGAAACGTGTTTAGTTTTTCCCTATCGAGGCAATTTATCCCCCGCACTATAGTTTCAGTGCTCTCATACTAAAAAAAGATTTGATCATAATGTTTCAGAGAAAGATTTGCTCGGTTCTATAGTGCTGCGCATAGCTGGCAGATTGAAAAAAAAGTAGATTGGTCATTTTGTTAGCGCTGTCAAAGACATAAATAGCCAATGTGTTTATCAACGGCAACTCATGCGGTTACGTGTATACGCATGAGTTTGGCCAATGCACGTAAAGAAATAGCTCTCATCAACGTAGAACCAATTTTGAAGTTTCATGCGGTTCCCGGCTTCACCTAACAAATTTACCCTGGGCGTAATGAGAAGCCTCTGCATAGGTGCATGTCTACTAATGTATGTGCATTCATTTGAGTTTCATAAACTTCTGTCGCTCGGAGTGGCTGCAGCATACTTAATTTTCTGCGATCAAAGCAAGGTATACCCCTGCAGAAGTTTCCACCGCATCCTTAATAGGAGGGGTTGATTGAGAGTTTCAAACGATAGAGGCAAATCGGAATGTTGCTCTCTGTTCTTGGGCCACACATAGCAGGAAACGCAAAAAAACGAGTTCGCCAGTTCAACGATGCTGACAAAGACAAGGAAGCACAATGTATTTATCAGAGATAAACAATGCAGGAATATGTATTCAAGAGTTCAAGTGATGCAGGAGGTGTAGCACCTGCACAAATCTACAATAGATTGCGAGGTTTTGAGTTGGCCCCACCCTTTATCACCGCGATGAACCAGCATAAATTGATTGCGGACTCAATGAGAGGGTTAGAATTGTACTTCATATTATACGCACATTTTTTTTTCAAGTTTAGTGAACTTCTGTGCGTCGTAAGGGCCATAGCAAAGCCTCAATACCTTAAACTTAGTGTGTCCGCATCACCAGGTGAATCCCTGCAGCCAACAATATTCTTGAGGACCGACTAAGGCTTACAAAAAAGGTCAGGGACAGAATTAGAAGGGGCAATAGAAGCAGTTTATAACTATTTCTGATCCCTTTGGCATCAAGAATTCATGGAACAGTCCCATACCTGTAGTAAGTGCACATGTCGCTCCCTCGAACACCTCGAACATGACGGCTGGTTCTGTCATGATAACACAAACATGTGCACGTTTGGTTCAAACAAAAGTCTTGTTTCCAGACTTGTTGCCACATCAGGGAATGGGGTGTTTCATTTATACTTACGTGCGCAATTAAACTGTATGCAGTATGCTGTAGCCCTGCTGTATTCTAAACTTAAAAGCAATTAAGCTGCCGATGTCAGTTCTTTATAACGTAGCATGAGGGTGTATCATGTTCGTGCCATTCTGAGGAGTGTACCATTCTCATCAGAGCAAAATCGATGACTGCGCGATACTCAATCGATTCCACCTTTACATTTTAATGCGTAGAATTCTTCGTCGAGTACACCCACAGCCAGGATCGAGTAGCTCCCTGCATTTTCACAAAAAATGCCGATATCGCGGAAGTTCCACCTGTAATCGTTATAATAGCGTAAATGGAGGTAACTGGTCGAATGAAATTAAAAAAAACTTAAAAAGAACTATTATATAAAAATATGGAAAATGGTGAATCGTGTAACACCCTGCATCTCCACAACAATGCAGATTTCGCAGAAGTTTCACATGTAATTGTTATAAAAGCGTACATGGAGATAACTGGACAGACGAACTGTGAAAAAACTAACAAATAACAAATATATAAAAGAATTACATACCTGGCGAACTGTATAACGCCCTTCATTTCCACTGTATTGCAGATTTCGCGAAAGGTCCATCTTTAATCGATATATTAGCGTAAATGGAGACAGTTGGTCGAACGAAATTTTGAAACAAAAAATACTAAACAACCAAAATATTAAAAAAATACGGGATATGGCGAACTGTACAGCGTCATGCATTTGCACAATAATGCAGTTTTTACGAAAGTTCCACCTGTAATCGTTATATTTGGGTAAGTGTAGATATTTGGTAGAACGACGTTTTGTAACACTAAAAAATTTACAAAAATATAAAAAAAATGAGCAAAAATAACAAACCAACGAACCCTGTATTTCCATAGTGATGCAGATTTCACGACAGTTGTACCTGTAATCGTTATAATAGCGTAAATGAGACAATTAGTCGGACAGGATCTTTTTACAAAATAAGAAAGTTGCCTGTAAAAAATTCACACTTAAGACAAGCGGAATAAGAATGCAACGCAATGCAAGACCATTGTCTGAATTTCTGCATATTTTTTTTTGCTCCCGTGTCTCGCCTGTTAAACATGCACAATATTGAGCTAAGTGCTCCAACTGAGAGCGTGCCACGCAGCTACACCCACCTACGTTTTTCATTAGCATCATCATGATCAACAGCCTACTGAGGCCCACTGCAGGGGGGCGAATGCCTCTCATTGCCTTTTAACTGCTTCTGTCCTGCGGCACTCGAGTCGACTGTAGGGCCACCAAATTTGCCGATTTCTTCCCTCAATCGTATTATTGGCCTTCCTCTTCTTCTAGACCCGGCTCTAGGTATTCACTCTGTTACTCTAATTGTCCACCGATTGTCGGTTCGTCTCACTACATGGCCAAGCCAAGTCCAATTCTTTTTCTTTATTTGAACTATTTTATCTTCTACTCTAGTTTGCTCTCTGATCCAAATAGCTCGTTTCTTGTCCGTAGGTGTTATTCCTAACACGGTTCCTTCCATGGTCCGTTGAGCCGACCTAACTTTGCTTTCTAGCTGTTTAGTAAGGTGCCAAGTTTCAGCTCCGTATGTTATCACCGGTAGTATGCCCTAGTTGAGTTGTTTTTTTTTTTGAGTCACAGATAGCATACTTTTTGTTTTTTGACAGTGCTTGCCCAGTGTTCCCCAGCCCATACCTATTCTGCACCGGATTTCGATCTCGTGCTTGGGGTCAACATTAACCATCTCTCCGAGGTAGTTATATTCTTTTACTTCTGGCGTTTTACTTCTGCTCCTATCAGTTGCGAAACGTTTGTACGGAATATATTTTGTGCCGACCTACTTAAGATTATCCAGGAAAAATTGTTAGTGTAGGCTCCTCGTACATTTCAATATATTTTAAGGCCAAAGCGTGTATTTGCTCGGCTATGCGATCTCAGCTATGAGTGATCTTTTAACACGATTTGTAAATAAAATACTTTGTGCATGTGTGCACGTGGGAAAATTTGGGCATTGTTCTGGCGAAGCGAACTTTTATTTATGCTGTCTCAGCAAAATTATTAACGTTTGCATTGCACGTTTAATTAAGTACTTATGCAAGTAAACACTTCACACATTAGCTGCAGGGCAGAATAAAATAGCCATAACAAAGCTACATACGATAAGTAACTGAACAAGTTTTGCTGAGAAATTTCTGTATTGCAGCCGATATTGAACCAAAAGATTTCCAGACACCCTTTTCAGGAGCATGCCCTGTGCTTTCATCATGCCTATGCTATAAATCATTTTTTTCGGTGAAAAGTGAGGAAATATAATATCCATGTGGTGCGAAAAATAAATCCACCTAAGCTTCTAATTGGAACTCTGTTCGTTTAGTATTTTTTCAACCTCCATTAGCCATTAAACAGGCTCGCATTTTTACAACGTTTACAGACTGACAAAAGAACAATGAAACGTACAAAACACCGAGAAAACGTTGCTTCTTTTTTAAAACTAACTTGACACACTATGGCTTACGGTTGCTTATTTATTAGAGGGCTGCCGGAAATCTAAAGATATCGCATGAGTTATGGCTGTGGTATAGACTGGTCGCTTATTTTAACAGATGCGAAGCTCTCGGGGTGCTTTATATCTCAGTGAGAGGTGTTTTAGCGTCTAGATCGTCCTCGTAAGTCATCGGAATTGTTTCCGGTTCGGAGACTTCATCGCATCGCACTGAGGTTCTTCTCTTGACACCCTTGCCCTCTTCATTCCTATTTTCCAACTACTTCGCCATTTGTTGCCAGAGCCAACGCCTCCAAGATAAGCGTAGCGCCTGCCAACAGCCATTACTGCAACGCCGTTTGAGTAAGTTGCCAAGCTGCATAAACAATACCACGATACCTTTCCATGATGAAGTTGCAGTACGATCTGTGCGGCCAGTCACGTGACAGTCATTAAGTTATGCGCGTAAGGTGGCGAAAATTCCCATCACTGAGTTGTTTCCAGTCTTCAGCATCACGCGGCACTCCAAGTTCTTTTCTGCTTGACGCATGGGCCTAGACTTTCTCGGCGCGATATATCTTGTCTCTTAAAATTTGACACACGACCAATGGTATGGAAGAAAAGGTTTTTCATATTGCCGGCACACACACACACTCCCCCCCCCCCCCCTCTCTCTCTCTCTCTCTCTCTCTCTCTCTCTCCAGCTCTTATTTTGGGCGCGTGCAATATAACTGGAGCAGCGTTTGTTTTGGGGGGACTTTGCCGCCAACGATCGCGCAGCAGTCGTTTACTGTTGGTGGCTTGAACTTTTGCAGCAAGAGAGCTATTGGGGAGCACTACTGCAGTGGGCACACGGTGGGCCATTTACATTAGTTTTAACTGCTGAGCCCATAATAAAAAGAAGCAAATACACATTTGGGGATGGCCTGGCTGCTTAGCGAGGAACTGAACGTGAATGGAGTGATCCGTGCCATGAATATAGTTTACTAAACGGATAAGGGTTTTGACCATCACGTAATGAAGTGCACTGTTCTTAACGAACCTCTCTGCCGTATCCTTAACCACGCTCCTCAAGGGTGTACTGACAGGAATTCTGACGTCACTTCTAATGCGCGGGCCGTCGAGCGGCGACAGGGCGAGGACGCGTTCACAAATTTTTGTACGTTGGCAAGGCTACAGGCATAATCACGGCCCACAAAAGCACTCTTGCAAAAAATTAAGTTCCACACACGGGAAAGGAGCCGATAAAATATACCAGAATTGTAGCAGATGTCGCCATCAGGAATTTTATTGAAAGCGATCATCTATATTTTGCCGCAATGGTAGGCTATAACACCTTTAAGCAGCTCAGCCGCTCAACTCCGGCAGCGGCGCGGTCGAAGCAACGCCTCCACCGCCTTCCGCAGTGGTTTGACGTCAGCGCACAGCTGTGATGTCATACCGTGGTTCTGTTATAGGCGCCTTCAGGTAGACCGTTCAGGGCAATGAATTTTAGCGCGCTCAAGTATTTAAAGTGCTGTTTCTGGTTAACCAGGCCATTAAGAAGAGATAGAAGCAATAAAAATACACCATAAAATTTTTTTGGCACTACTCCTTTATAGCGTTTTAAAACGTAATTTTAGGCGTGCGCGAAAATGTCCAGAGAGAACCGCGTTGTCGAGCAGTGCCTAGGGAAACATGGAGGACTGGAATTGGCGTTGGTTCCTGACGCGAGATGAACATTTATTGCACGGGTATTAGTATTTATAGATTGCCCCGCACGGGGCACCTTGAGCAATCTTGGTGACGGTACTGGCGATACCGCGGACCCCGAGCCCCCAAACATACGCTGGATCCAACCGTGGCAATGTGTTTATAGGTGGAGGGTTAGAAACCATGAACGGTGGCCGTCGGAGCCTTGGTCAAGCTCCGGCCGATGGGCTCCCTGCCTGTCTACCAGGCAGGGAGCTCCGGGACCTCTTTGACTACCAGGGTAAGGTCAAAGGAGAAAGTACCCCCGTCTCCCTGCTTTTATACTATGATATATGGCTTCCAAATTTTCCAAATCCAAAGATCGGCCCCCTAAAAGGGGCCGCACCGAAGTATCCTTTCCTCCGTTGCCAACGACGAGTTTCCGAAAGCCGGACAACTATGCTAGGTTTTTGGTAATCGAATCTGTTGATCCGTCGAACCCCCTTGCCACAAAGTCTGTCTTCCTGATCTCCAAATTTCTTGAGGGCATTGTTGGTCAGTCCTACAAAGCCAAAAAACTCAGAACAGGAGAAGTTCTTGTAGAAGTGAATAACAAGCAACAAGCTACAAATCTCTTGACTCAAACTCGCATCGCAGATCTCGACATCAGGGTCACACCCCACCGCAGCCTTAATAGCTCCCAGGGTGTGATCTCTGAGTCAGATCTAATGAATGAAACTGACACCGATCTGTTGGAAGGCCTTAAGGACCAAGGTGTGACAGCAGTGAGGCGTATCATGATTCGTAGAGATAACAAGGAAATCCTAACAAAACATGTAATATTGACTTTTGACCATTCCACAGCTCCTGAATCAGTACATGCAGGTTTCATTCATTGCCCCGTCAGGCCATACATCCCCAACCCCCGCCGGTGTTTTAAATGCCAGCGATTTGGGCATGGCACTACCGCCTGCCGTGGTCGACTAACATGCGCCAAGTGCGCACAACACGATCATCCATCAGACAACTGCCCATCGCAAACCCTCATGTGTGCTAACTGCCAGGGGCCCCACGGGGCCTACTCTAGAACATGCGAGAAATTCAAACAGGAGAAGGAGATCATCAAGGTGAAAGTCACTGAGAACCTTACCTTCCCAGAGGCGCGAAAGAGGTTCGCCTCTTTCCCCCTGGGGAGGTACGCCGACGCAGCTCGCCGGGGGGCGGAGCGGCGTCTCGTTTCCACAGGGACCCAGTTCAGCGAGTCTGACCTGGTCCCTCCCCCGCCCCCCCCTGGGTTGCCTCTGGCAGCCCAACCCGCCACCACGCCGCTTGCTGAGGCAGCAGCGGTTGTGGTGGCAACCTCTTCCGTCGGGACCGGTGCCGCTCCCGCCTCTGTCTCCCCATCCTCCAGTGCGTTGGAGGGTACCGAGGTGATGGACACCACGGGCCCCGCACCGGTTCCCACCGCCACCGCACCGCCCGTGCCACCTCTGGCGCCCCGGACGCCCTCGGCGGTGGCGGCTCAAACGAAGGGCTCCCGAGGGGGGGCCAAGTCTGGGGGGCCCGGTCCGTCGGGCACCCCTCGGACATCCGACGACGACATGGATGTCGGGCCGTTCCTGCCTGCAACGCAGCGCAAGGAACGCGTCCCGACGCCAAAGCCTCCCGACAAGCCAAAAAAGACGAGAGTCACAGCCCCGAAAGACGACACATAAACAAACACACACACTCCAGTAGCTCCAACACTAAATAATGGGAAGAGAAAACATAATTCAATGGAACTGTAGAGGCCTTCTTAAAAATCTTGACGATGTATACGAAATACTGCATGCTAATCAGCCAAGTGTGATGTGTCTTCAGGAGACGCATTTGAATTCCAAGCACACAAATTTCTTAAATAGGTACATGGTCTTCAGAAAGGACAGGGACGGCTGCACACACTCTTCGGGCGGTGTAGCCATAATAGCCCGGAAATCCCTAGCATGCCACCCTGTCGCTCTCAACACCGTCCTCGAGGCTGTAGCAATACGCACAATAATTTTTAATAGGTTGATAACGGTATGCTCCATTTACATTCGTCCTGATGATGCACTTCTGAGCTCTGACTTCGAGGCGCTGGTCGACCAGCTGCCCGAGCCATACATCATAACAGGCGACCTTAACGCACACAACTCTCTTTGGGGCTCCTCTAGAACGGATGCCCGAGGTCGCCTGATAGAGAAGTTTCTTACATCTTCAGGAGCATGCCTTTTCAACAAAAAACAGCCTACATACCATAACTTAGGACACAATACATACTCGCATCTTGACTTGGCTATTGGTTCCGCAGTTCTCTTTCCATGTCTTGAGTGGGGTGTGGGCACGGACCCATATGGTAGTGACCACTTCCCCACTTCATTAACGTATATAGGTATAGGCCCGAGCAGTCCATCTTCCCATAACAGGTTTAATGAATCCAAAGCAAACTGGAGTACATTCACAGAAACATCTAAACTACACCACACAACCATAAAACACCTACACGTGGAGGAAGCCGCCCAACTCGTCACGGCGCACATCCTCGACGCCGCCGAAAAGTCCATTCCCCAGGCCTCCAGTGGGTCCCGCAGCCCAAGGAGGCCCTGGTGGAACGAGGACTGCAGGCGGGCGCGAGAGGCCCAGAACAAGGCGTGGGGTGTCCTTCGCCGGTACCCCACGTCAGATAACCTCATTTCTTTTAAACGGGCAAAGGCTTTTGGAAAACGAGTGCGTCGTGAGGCGAAAAGGGAGAGTTGGCGCACCTTCCTCACTTCCATCAACTCATACACTGACACACATAAAGTCTGGATACGAATACGAAAACTAAAAGGACAACAGACACACAGCCTGCCCCTGGTTAGTACAACAGGGGACACACTGGAAGACCAGGCTAACACACTTGCACAACACTTCGAACACGTGTCCAGCTCATCACACTACACAAACACTTTCATGAAGCACAAAACGTCTGCGGAAAAGAAGTCCCTGCGTGATAGCAAGAAGTCGCACACTTCTTACAATTCTCCTTTTTCACTTCATGAGCTAAAGGTTGCTTTGAGCACATGTAAGCCTTCAGCTCCTGGTGCAGACAAAATCACATACACCATGATACAACACCTACACCCAGACACTCTTGAAACACTCCTACATCTATACAACAACATATGGCTTTCGGGGCACATTCCTCGCTCTTGGAGGGAGGCCATAGTAGTGGCTTTCCTGAAGGAAGGAAAGGACCCTTCCTCTCCCGCTAGCTACCGGCCCATCGCCCTCACAAGCTGCCTGTGCAAGCTCCTCGAGAAGATGATAAACAGGAGACTCGTGTACTTCTTAGAGTACAACGGTCTTCTCGAGAGCTGCCAGGCGGGCTTTAGGGTGGGGCGATCTACGAACGATCAACTCGTTGCGTTAGAGTCGTATATTAAAGATGCTTTCCTGCATAAGCAGTACTGTATGACAGTATTCTTTGATCTTGAAAAGGCGTACGACACTGCTTGGCGGTACGGCATCCTCAGCGATTTGAAGTCCTTTGGCATGTCGGGTAACATGATGAATACGCTTGTTAGTTACCTGTCTGAAAGAACGTTTCGCGTGCGAGTTGGACCTGCACTCTCTAGGGTTCATGTGCAGGAAAACGGCGTGCCGCAGGGTGGTGTTTTGAGTTGCACTTTGTTTATTGTAAAAATGAATTCTCTTCAGAAGGCACTGCCACCATCGATCTCCTGTTCAATCTATGTAGACGATATTCAACTGTCCTTCAAATCGTGTAACTTGTCTATCTGCGAGCGCCAAGTGCAGCTTGGTGTGAACAAGCTAGCCGTCTGGGCAGATCGCAACGGTTTTAAATTTAATCCAGGAAAGTGCACTTGTGTTCTGTTTTCTAAGAGGCGTGGCATGCGGCCAGATCCAGACATTCGACTCCACGGTGCCTCTATTCCTGTCAAAAAGGAACACAAGTTTTTAGGTATAATCTTTGACGAAAAGCTCACATTCATCCCACACATAAAACAACTAAAACATAAATGCTTAAAAACAATGAATATCTTGAAGGTTCTGTCGCACATCTCTTTTGGTGCTGACAAACAACTTCTTTTACGTGTTTTTACCAGCCTAATAGGTTCACGACTGGACTATGGTAGCGTTGTCTATGGGTCAGCCACTAAAACATCTCTCAGAATGCTGGAC